>NC_135806.1:93902190-95102190 GCF_964213995.1 Mustelus asterias | reverse complement strand
AAGTGGATTTTCCCCTGAGGAGACAATGGGTAGAATGGGTCTAAACTGTTTGGAGTTCAATGCATGAGAGATGATCTCATTGAAAGATATAAGATTCTGAGAGGATGTTAAAGTGCTGAAAGGCTGTTTCACCCAGCTAGAGAGTCTCATGCAATGTGCGAGTCTCAGGATAAGATGATAACTATTTCAGACTGAGGTAAAGAAAAAAATCTTCATTTAGAGGCTGTGGATGTTCAGTCAATGAGTATATTCTACGCTAAGATTGATATATTTTTGGATTCTAAGGAAACCAAAGGGATCTGGCATGAAAATGGAGTTGAAGTTGAAGATCAGCAATGACTGTAGTCAATGGGAAAGCAGGCTCCAGAGACCATATTGCAAACTCTTGCTCCTATTTTTTATTTTCTTACTAGCACAGTTATTTGTAATTACTTCAATGAGGCCCATTGGGTTGGACCCTTGGAGTATGAGCTGCCTGATTGAGGTCGTAATTACCTGCCCAATCAGGGAGCCTCACCTGTATATAAATATGGAAGTGTCAGATCTACTGGCATTCGGATTCTGACTGTGTACGTGTGGCACTCTTGGAGTGGAATTGAGTTTGTAAATAAAAGGGAATCTGGTGAAGGGAAACCAGCCTCTGAAAACTTATTTCATTATTTGAAAGATCAAATGCTGATTCAGGTAACGCACTAGGGGCAGTATTTAACGGAGGCTCTTGGGATCTCAAGTGCCCGCTGGAAGGTTGGCAAGAGTCCAGCCTGTCCACTTTCAGGGAATGGCCATTAAGTTAATTTCAACTCAGACACGTAACTGGACAGTGGTGGGCTTCTTCAGAGTCAAAGACCCCAGGGAAGGAAGTCCTGCCTGACGGACACTGCCAGAAAATCAGAGGCCAGCAGCCCTATTCAACTACAACACGACTGAGGAGGTAGTGGTGGTTGCCAATATGACATGCACCCAAAGCCTAGAATCATTGCTGGATCCCAGATCACAGGCGAATGATGGCTGGAGAGATGTCATGAGGTGGGAGTCACAGGGCTTGGGATCAGTAGTAAGAGGAAGGGGTTGCTCTCAGCAGGCTCTCTGCTTCCCATTGCTAGGTCCCCTGATCAAATACCGATCAACCACTGGACACCACAAGAATTGCTGCAGGCGAGCCCCTCCACTTGCCACTGGGTTAGTACCACTGGTGGTGGCATTAACTGATGGTGGGTTGGGGAGGCCATTCCTGCCATGGACGTTTTCAAAATTGTATTCACTGTGGACAGTGCTGTCCAGGTCAGCACATATTGCCCATGCCTTATTTCCCTTGAGATGTGGCGGTGAGTAATCCATGTGGTGCAGGAACACCCAGAGTGCTGTTAGGAAAGGAGTTCCAGGATTTTGACTCCTTTCCTACAATGAAGGAATAGTGATATAATTCCAAGTCACAATGGTGTGAAACGTGGAGAGGAGCTTGCAGCTGTTCTAGGTGGTAACAATCGCAGGTTTGGAAGGTGCAGTCGAAGAAACCTTGGTGAGTTGTTGCGGTACATCTTATAAATGGCATAGACTTAGATGGCATCAGGATGACATGGTGGCACACTGGTTTGCATTACTGCCTCACAACGCCAGGGACCCAGGTTCGATTCCAGGCTTGGGTCACTGTGTTGAGTTTGCACGTTCTCCCTGTGTCTGCATGGGTTTCCTCTGGGTGCTCCAGCTTCTTCCCACAGTCCGAAAGACATGCTGGTTAGGTGCATTGGCCATGCTAAATTCTCCCTCAGTGTACCTGAACAGGCACCAGAGTGTGGCGACTAGGGGATTTTCACAGTAACTTCATTGCGGTGTTAATGTAAGCCGACTTGTAACACTAATAAATTTTTTTAAAGACTGCTGCTATTGTGCATCAATGGTGGAGGAAGTAAATGCCGAATGTGATGGATAGGGTGCCAATCAAGTGGGCTGCTTTGTCCTGGATGATGTCAAGCTTCATGCCTGGATGAGTCCAGTTCCAACAACACTCAAGATGCTTATCCATCACACTCCTGACTTGTGTCTTGTAGTTGGTGGACAGATTATGAGGAGTCAGGAAGTGAGTTACTCTCAATAGAATTCCCAGCCACTGACTGGCTTTATAGCTATGATGTGGAGATGCTGGCATTGGACTGGGGTAAGCACACCAGGTTAAAGTCCAACAGGTTTATTTGGTAGCACAAGCTTTCGCAGTGTCGCTCCTTCTTCAGATGAGCTCACTGAAGAAGAAGCTGCTTTGACAAAGGGTCGTCTGGATTCGAAACGTCAGCTCCTTTCTCTCCTTACAGATGCTGCCAGACCTACAGAGATTTTCCAGCATTTTCTCTTTTGGTTTCAGATTCCAGCATCCGCAGTAATTTGCTTTTATGATAATAGTTGGGGGATTCATTTATGGTAATGCCATTGAATGTCAAGGAGAGATGGTTCGATTCGCTCTTGGGTGGTCTGAAAGATATTTGCTGCTTAATAGCCCAAACTGCAATGCACTTAATCGGGGTGATGACAGAATGGTGCTGGAATCCCTCCCACCTGATTAAATGCCCCACCATCAACTCGCCAAAGGGGGAGGGCTTTAAATTCTGCCCTAAAATATGCTTTACTAAAGTTAAGACTGAAAATTCCAACAATTAACTGCCATCATCATAACAGCAATTAGGTGGCTTGAGCAAAAACAACAAACATTGGTTCTTGACATCCTATTGCAGTCGAGGTGTGAAGGAAAATGTATTCATCAACTGGACTACTTTATAAAGTGACTGTTTTTTTGCTTTTTAAAATTGACAATTTCTGAGCTGACAAGATCTCTCCAGCTGGTCACATGCTGGCTTCCAGAAGTTTCAAAGTTAATGAAGGCTAACACCTCAAATGTCTGGAATGTAACACTCCTTGGAAAGCATAAACATTCCAGCCAAGCTGACACAATAGTCTGGCAGACGGTAGGTCTACTCCAGCCAGCTACGAACAAAGACAGCCTTTTGCAGATCCCATTTTCCAATAATGGTGCTAATGGCCGAGACAGTGACTGTTTTAACACAATGGTTTCAACAAGAGGACCTTGTTTAACAACACAAAACCAATATCACATGACCGAGACTTGGGCTTCCTTTAATTATGCAGTCTTTGATTTGATTTGATTTATTATTGTCACACGTATTAGTATACAGTGAAAAGTATTGTTTTTTGCACACTGTACAGACAAAGCATAAGGAAGGAAAGGAGAGGGTGCAGAATGTAGTGTTGCAGTCACAGCTAGGGTGTAGAGAGAGATCAAAGATGTGTGAGTGAGGGTGATTGGCCATGCTAAATTGACCCTAATGTCAGGGGATTAGCAGGGTAAATACGTGGGGTTACGGGGATAGGGCCTGGGTGGGATTATGGTCAATGCAGACTCAATAAGTGAATGGTCTACTTCTGCACTGTAGGAATTTTATGATTCTATGAGGTAGGTGCATTCAAAAGTCTGATTGCAGCAGGGAAGAAGCTGTTCTTGAGTCAGTTGGTACGTGACCTTCGACTTTTGTATCTTTTTCCAATGGAAGAAGATGAAAAAGAGTATCCAGGGTGTATGGGGTCCTTGATTATGCTGGCTACTTTTCTGAGGCAGCAGGAAGTGTAGACAGAGTCAATGGATGGGAGGCTGGTTTACATGATGGACTGGGCTTCGTTCACGACCCTTTGTAGTTTCTTGTGGTCTTGGATGGAGCAGGAGACATACCAAGCTGTGATACAACCAGAAAGAATGCTTCCTATGGGGCATTTGTAAAGGTTGGTGAGCATTGTAGTGGACATGCCAAACCTCCTTAGCCTCCTGAGAATGTAGAGCTGTTGGTGGGCTTTCTTACCTTTAGAACATAGAACATAGAACATTACAGCGCAGTACAGGCCCTTCGGTCTTCGATGTTGCGCCGACCAGTGGAACCAATCTAAAGCCCCTCTAAATCTACACTATTCCAATATCATCCATATGTTTATCCAATAACCATTTGAATGCTCTTAATGTTGACGAGTCCACTACTGCTGCAGGCAAGGCATTCCACGCCCTTACTACTCTCTGAGTAAAGAACCTACCTCTAACATCTGTCCTATATCTCTCACCCCTCAATTTAAAGCTATGTCCCCTCGTGCTAGCCATCACCATCCGAGGAAAAAGGCTCTCACTATCCACCCTATCTAATCCTCTGATCATCTTGTATGCCTCTATTAAATCACCTCTTAACCTTCTTCTCTCTAACGAAAACAACCTTAAGCCCCTCAGCCTTTCCTCATACGATTTTCCCACCGTACCAGGCAACACCCTGGTAAATCTCCTCTGCACCCTTTCCAACACTTCCACATCTTTCCTATAATACGGCGACCAGAACTGTACGCAATATTCCAAATGCGGCCGCACCAGAGTTTTGTACAGTTGCAGCATGACCTCCTGGCTCCGAAACTCAATCCCTCTACCAATAAAAGCTAACACACCGTACGCCTTCTTAACAACCCTATCAACCTGGGTGCCAACTTTCAGGGATCTATGCACATGGACACCCAGATCCCTCTGTTCATCCACACTACCAAGTATCTTACCATTAGCCCAGTACTCTGTATTCCTGTTACTCCTTCCAAAGTGAATCACCTCACACTTTTCCGCATTAAACTCCATTTGCCACCTCTCAGCCCAGCTCTGCAGCTTATCTATGTCCCTCTGTTACCTGCCACTTCCCTCCGCACTGTCTACAACTCCACCGACTTTAGTGTCATCCGCAAATTTACTAATCCATCCTTCCACGCCCTCATCCAGGTCATTAATAAAAATGACAAACAGCAGTGGCCCCAAAACAGATCCTTGCGGTACACCACTAGTAACTTTAGTGTCAGCATGGAGGGACCAGGACAGGTTGTTGGTGATCTGGACACCTAAATACTTGAAGCTCTCCACCATTTCTACTTTGTCCCTGTTGATGTAGATGAGGACCTTATGAATTGGACCTTATGGATTGTTATGGCTGTGCCTCCAAACAGTAGACAGGCAAGCAGCCTGTGCTGTCTACCATCTTACCATCGGACTGGTGGCAACAGAAATAACTCTGCTCAAAGACTGCAAACTGTTGGAACATTGGAACTGGTGCTTCCCAGACTAACTCTCCCATCACGGAAGTCTCGCTCTAGAAAGATGGATCACCGTGAAATCAGTCAGTCTTCCCTTGGAAGAAACCTTCAATTAGACTTCTGATTCTGGACACATATAAAACCCTAACTTGTTTGTGGTTGTGCATGTGTGTGTGTGTGTGTGTGAAAATAAACCAACCCATTTTAATTTCATTTTACCTTGAGCTTGCTGTGTAAGTTATTCATAGAGAGTTGGAACCCTCCAAATTTAAGGATTGGTGAATCAAAATCAAAGCACCTTTCTGTTTATGGATGGGTAGAAAGCGGAGAAATCAAGCTTATATAAATTAATCCCCTCCTGTCCCTAACAGGGCTGGACCAGCCTCTTAATATAAATAGTTTAAAACTGTTGTTGAAGGTATTTCGGGTTCTGCTAACTTCCCACCAGATTTTATCCACAGGATCTTCAATTTTACTTTTAAAATTTTAATAAAAAATACATCCACAGTTTAGTGAGAGTTTGATGGTTGGTACAGAGCTGTGCAAATATTTATAGGTTGGCTGCACCTTCTTTAAGACCACTGATTGTATTTTATCTTAGAAGTTCAGCAATATTTAAAATAAAAACTGATTTTCTCTACAAGAACCTGATTTGGGCTTCAATCTTCATCCTCCAATGATTCGTCTCAAATTTGTTTACTCATAATAGCTTAAAAATCCAGATATTTAAAATGATAATAAAAATTGATTTTAATGACTATTCAAAATATTAGACTAATAATACATACATATCTTGATGTTATGTTTCTGCATTCTTCCTCATTGTCCAATGTGCTGAAAGACAGATCAGAGATACTGACTGGAGCAGATGCTGTTAGAGTGACCAGAAGTACTATATGGCCTTTTCCTTCTGACAGGTGGATGTCAAGTTTGTGTGTATGTTCCTTAGAAAGGCCTGATAAGTCAATTTGACACCTGCAACAAAAAAGGAAATAGGATCAATCAATTACCTGCCTGTAGAATTTGGCTAATGGAAAATAAAGATACTTCAGGTCAACTCTTATATTAAATATTTTATATCCAATTTTGCTGTCTGAAAAACTGGTGACCTGCCATTAAAAGTCTGGCAAGGACTTTGTGCCTCCATTTTCCCACCCCAATCAACCTGAAGGCAGGCCTGTAAGTGATCACCCAGCATTCTGACCAAAACAGGCAAGGGCCAGTACATGTCACCCGTCAGTTATAGGATCCAGCTGCAGTGTTCCAAGGGGGGAATGGGTCACTTGTGTATGGTGCATTTCAGTCCTATTTCGCCAGACTTTGAATGCCAAACTGACCACTGGAAGACTCTCCCAAAATGTTAAGCTTTTAAAGATTTTTCTGTGTTCTGGACCAGCTTTTTCAGGTTACACTAAACTCCCTGGTCCACAGCTGGTCCATTCCCAAGCCATTTACATGGCATCTGCTTCTACCCACAAAAGGTTTACCTGTCAGCCAGATGGAAGGAGCAGCTGGCTAATTTTCCTGAACAGAAAATGGGTGAAGTTCAGCACAGTGATTTTTTGATGCCTTTAATTTGGCAACAAGAGGTTAATGGGGTCCAAACAATGTTGATGGGGTCTGAAACTGAAAGTGGTTCAGGCCTTCCTACTATTGCTTTAGAGTGGATGTCACAGGCATATTGCTGACACTGCGCCCAGTGATACACAATATGAATATACGTCCCTTTATTTTTTTAAATGAATTCTCAGGATCCTAATATCATTGGCAAGGTCTGCAATTATTGCCCATCTCTAATTGGCCTTGAGCAGGTTTTGATGAGCTGCCTTCTTAAACTACTGCATCCCATATGGTGTGGGTACTTTCACAGTGCTATAAGGTAGAGAGTGCCAGGATTTTGACTGAGCAATGATAAAGTAACAGTAATTTATCTGCAAGTCCATGTGGTATGTTGCTTGGAGAATTTACAGGAGGTGGTGTGACCCTATGCCCTTGTTCAAATTCTAGGTGGTAGAGCTCACAGGTTTGGAAGGTGGTGTTGAAGAGTTTTTGATGAGTTACTGCAATGCACCTGATAAACGGCATACACTGCTGCCATTGTGCACTGCTAGTGAATGTCTAAAGTGGAAGATGGGGTGCCAAGCAAGCAGGCTTCTTTGTTCTGGACTGTACAATGATCAGCAAACATCCTCATTTTTAGCCTTATTTTGGAAGGGAGTTCAATGATGAAGCAGCTGAAGATCATTGGGTTTAGAACACTACTCTGAGGAACTCCTGTACTGGAACTACAATGATTCACCTCCAACAACTACAACCATCTTCCTTTTTGCTAGGTATGACTCAGTAGAGAGGTTTGTCTCCGACTCCAATTCAGTTTAATTTTGCCAGGGCTCCTTGATTCCAAACTCAGCCAACTGCTGCCTTGAAGTCCAGGGCAATCAGTTTCACCTAACCCTTGGAATTTAGCTTTTTTGACTGCGTTTGGACCAAATGGGATGAAGCAGCAGTATAATATGAAGGGTACCATTCTTAGCAGTGTAGAGGATCAGAAGGACCTTGGGGTCCGGGTCCATAGGACTCTTAAATCGGCCTCGCAGGTGGAGGATGCGGTCAAGAAGGCGTACGGCGTACTAGCCTTCATTAATCGAGGGATTGAGTTTAGGAGTCGGGAGATAATGCTGCAGCTTTATAGGACCCTGGTTAGACCCCACTTGGAGTACTGCGCGCAGTTCTGGTCACCTCATTACAGGAAAGATGTTGAAGCCATTGAAAGGGTGCAGAGGAGATTTACAAGGATGTTGCCTGGATTGGGGGGCATGCCTTATGAGGATAGGTTGAGGGAGCTTGGTCTCTTCTCCCTGGAGAGACGAAGGATGAGAGGTGACCTGATAGAGGTTTACAAGATGTTGAGAGGTCTGGATAGGGTAGACTCTCAGAGGCTATTTCCAAGGGCTGAAATGGTTGCTACGAGAGGACACAGGTTTAAGGTGCTGGGGGGTAGGTACAGAGGAGATGTCAGGGGTAAGTTTTTCACTCAGAGGGTGGTGGGTGAGTGGAATCGGCTGACGTCGGTGGTGGTGGAGGCAAACTCGTTGGGGTCTTTTAAGAGACTTCTGGATGAGTACATGGGATTTAATGGGATTGAGGGCTATAGATAGGCCTAGAGGTAGGGATATGATCGGCGCAACTTGTGGGCCGAAGGGCCTGTTTGTGCTGTGGCTTTCTATGTTCTATGTTCTAAAGTCTGGAGCAGGCTAGCCCTGGCATAACCCAATCTGTGCTTCAGCGAACAGGTTGTTGCACTTGATAGCACTGTCGATGACACCTCCCATCACTTTGCTGATGATTGAGAGTAGGTTTTTCGGTGTAATTTTTTTTAGGAGAGGAATTTAATCATAGAAACAGGAGGAGGCTATTTGGTCATTGTGTCTGTGCCAGCCAAAAAAAGCAATGCAGCCTAATCTCACTTTTCAGTTCTTGGTCTCTACTTTTGTAGTTCACAGTACTTCAAGTGCGTGTCCAAGTATTATTTAAATGCAATAAGAGATTCTGTCTTTACCATTATAATCCCTGCATCACTATTATTAAGTTGGCACAAACATATTCCAGCCATTTCTGCAAAACCTGAAAAAAGCTAAACGCAGGGTATACTGAGGGCAGGAGAGGGTTGGGGATGGAGGAAGCAGGGATTGTGTGTGGCTGGACCTTGCCAAGAATATTACCTATTATTTCCTTGTTAACTCCAAAGTAACTCTGCCTGGGTATGAATTCCATTGAGGACGTTGTCAACCCAAGGCACAGTCCTGGACTATCTTCAAAAGCATGCCAATTTACTCCCTTACAAGCACAATAGAACATTATCTACCATTTTCTTCAACAATATCTGAGCCTCAGGGTTCCTCATTGAAGTAGTTGGGAGCAGTCAGGCTTCTGTCAATACATTAGGGGACATGGTGGTTTAGTGGTAGTGTTACTGGACTAGAGTCCAGAGATCTGGTGAGGACACGGCAGCTGGTGGAAGTTAAATTCAATTAATAAAATCTTAATAATTAAAGCTAGTATCAGTGATTGTTGTGAAAACCCATCTGGTTCATTTTAGGGAAGGAAATCTGTCATCATTACCTGGACTGGCTTACATGTGATTCCAGATCCACAGCAACGTGGCTGACTCTTAACTGCCCTCTGAGATGGCCTAGCAGCAACTCAGGTCAAGCGCAATAGGGATGGGCAACAAATGCTGGCCTTGCAAGCGATGCTCACATTTCTCTCCACAATTTATAATTGGGTCTGTGTTGCAGACCATGGGAGTGTAGGTGCCCCACCCTCTTACACTTCTGCTGATGGGGTAAGCCATTGAGAGATTGGGCCTTTGGAGACAAAGAGGATGGAAATCACAACAAATAAATGGGGGATGGCTTTGAATTTTTTAGTTTGTGCACTATGTTTCGGGCTTCATGACAAGACAAATTTAAAAGGAGTGCTCATTATTAGCTTCAAATGGCTCCATGTTTCCGAAGACACTGAGAACTGACACACATGCACATAGACATCTTGCATCTGCTATAGTTGCATCCTGTTTAAGCAGCTACTGATCTCTATCCCATGTGTGAAATGTTTTCTGTTGTACAGCATTGGTAAATTTAGATACAAGTTGCAGGACACCCAATACTATTTCTGAATTTGAGCAATTCCTACATAATAATGGTTGAAGAATTGCTTGTGGTACTCAGGGTTTTGAACAATGTACTGACAAATACATAAGGTTATTTTAGAAGAAATAATGCCCTGTGAGGAAATGTTGATTGGTCCAGTGGCCCTAAACTTATGTGAGACTTCAGGTACACTCCTGTTCCAAGTCAGATGGGGAAGTTCAGGTTCCAAGTCAGATGGGGAAGTTGTGGAAGAGCAGTGAATTTGGCCAGCGGGATATGTCCGGCATCAGCCTGCGCTGCCATTTTTGTGGTTCTTGCTTGGGTTGTCACATAACTATGTGATGATGCAATGACATCTAGCATCACATGGTGGGAGCGTGCCAGATTTCCCCAGCACTCCGGGCAGAGTACAAGTGTTTTCTTACAGCTGCAGTTAGACAAATAAACTGCTACTACAGTCCTTGTTGCAGTCAGTGTTACAGTAAACCACAGAAAATCATATGGTGTCAGGGCTGGCAGCATGGCGCGAGGACTTCAAACTATTGACCCATTAATCTTCGATGAAAACGTGGCAGATAACTGGGAGTAGTTTAAACAGGAGTGGTTCATATTCTGTAGTGTAGCATTTTACAAGAAACCAAAAAAGGTACAGGCATACGCTTAGTTTAATGGGTCCTGAGCAGTCGCAAAATATTGAACATTTATCTTCCAATCCGATGACAAGAAAGGTGAACCTGAGACAATTTGGCAAAAATTCAAAGCCATATACCTCCCGGTTAAGGACCTCATCCTCGATTGCCATACTTTTCATTCCACCAACCAAAAAACACGAGTCTACTCAATCTTAAGTTGTCACTTTGAAACTTTTTGCGACAAAATTGCATTTTTGCTGCGGGTCCAAGCAACAACAATCCTTTTCTGTTAACAGCAACATGTTTCCTAATCGATCTCCAAGGACTAGGTACATTAGTAAGATCGATAAATTACAATTCAACCCAAGTAGCACGGTCACGGAACCAGCAGCAACATCATCAACACCAACATCGACATAATTTTGGAGAAGTAGAATTACTTTGGAAAAGGGCAAGATCTTCATTACCCTACATGTTCTCTCTAGTAACACCAGGCGTAGAGTTAAGACCAATACCAGGATGAAATGTATTGTATTATCTAGCAAAAATCTTTGGGAGATGGACCCAGATGCGGTACTGGATCCCAGCTAGCAGTCTGATCTCGTGGCCTATGGTGGCCAGATAATCACTCTTGAGGGTGTCACTATCTTTCATGGGCACAAGGAAACTTTGATTTCCACATTGTGATTTGGAGTGTAAAGCCACTGCTAGGATTTCAATATAGCAGCACGCTACGGATCATTCAACTTGGCCCAGAAGTGCATGCCTCACAAACTTCAAGCCCCTGAGATGATAATGTACAGCGATGTTTTTGACTGTTGGTCATTGGCAAACTGCCAGTCGTATATCACATGCGATTAAATGACTTGGTTCCACCGGCAGTTTGTGGTCCAAGAAGAGTATTAGTGGCCTTGAGGCAACAAGTCATTGGTGAGCTGCATCGCATGACAGCATTGGATGTAATTACCCCAGTCGAGTAGGCCATGGAATGGATCTCAGTAATGAAAGCTGCAGTAAAAAAGGATAGCAAGATCATGGCATCAAAGAACAAAGAACAAAGAACAATACAGCACAGGAACAGGCCCTTCGGCCCTCCAAGCCCGCGCCGCTCCCCGGTCCAGGATTGAATCCTGAATCCAGGATCCCCGCCCAATTTTCCAGCCTATCTACATACCAATATCCTATCCACCGAGCTGTCCCTCACAGCTACGATGCTTTGTTCATTACAACCTATTAACTCACCCCCACCCCCCTATTCCAGACCATGTGATCCCCAGGGAGAGGCGAAAACCCAGAGTGAAAAACCCCAGGGCCAATATGGGGAAAAAAAAAATCTGGGAAATTCCTCTCCGACCCCCTGAGGCGATCGAAACGAGTCCAGGAGATCACAATGGCCCTGATCGGAAAATGCTTCCCAACCCTAGTCATTTCCACTTCCATGAACACCATATGAATTCCCTGCCCCCGAGACAGGTTCCCAACTATCCACAGTCTCGCTCTGTACTGGCACCAGCAAGATGATCATAGAATGAAGCCTTGAAACGAGAAACAAGGAACAATTAGCCCGCGCCGCTCCCTGGTCCAAACTAGACCACTCTTTTGTATCCCTCCATTCCCACTCCGGTCATATAGCTGTCTAGATAAGTCTTAAACGTTCCCAGTGTGTCCGCCTCCACCACCTTGCCCGGCAACACATTCCAGGCCCCCACGACCCTCTGTGTGAAATATGTCCTTCTGATATCTGTGTTAAACCTCCCCCCCTTCAAAGAACAAAGAACAAAGAACAGTACAGCACAGGAAACAGGCTTTCGGCCCTCCAAGCCTGTGCCGCTCCTTGGTCCAACTAGACCAATCGTTTGTATCCCTCCATTCCCAGGCTGCTCATGTGACTATCCAGGTAAGTCTTAAACGATGTCAGCGTGCCTGCCTCCACCACCCTACTTGGCAGCGCATTCCAGGCCCCCACCACCCTCTGTGTAAAAAACGTCCCTCTGATGTCTGAGTTATACTTCGCCCCTCTCAGCTTGAGCCCGTGACCCCTCGTGATCGTCACC
Organism: Mustelus asterias; assembly: GCF_964213995.1. Lineage (NCBI taxonomy): Eukaryota > Metazoa > Chordata > Chondrichthyes > Carcharhiniformes > Triakidae > Mustelus > Mustelus asterias. Next base: position 95,089,743 of record NC_135806.1, on the reverse strand, counting down.
TCCGACCTGGGAAAAAGCTTCCCACTGTTCACCCTATCTATACCCTTCATAATCTTAGCCTGTTCTGTCTGGAGCTGTTCTGTCTGGAGACAATACACATCTCTTTAACCTGTGTTTATTGTTCCCTCCACCCACATTATCTGTACCTTTAAGACCTGGCTGGCTGTAGAGATTTGCATTCTAATTAGTATTCTGTAACTTGATTTCTGTGTCTCTGTGCACTGTTGGAGAACAGATATCCACTCCATCTGACGAAGGGGCAGCGCTCCGAAAGCTTATGGTATTTGCTACCAAATAAACCTGTTGGACTTTAACCTGGTGTTGTGAGACTTCTTACTGTACATTCATATCTCCAGTAGGGAGATACCTTTTTCTGTGAATGCAGTACAATATCTCCACCGGCAGTGAGGTCTTCCAGTGAGGCATGGAGCAAATCTTTGCAGATCAACCGTGTGGGATCATAGTTACTATGATGCTAGTTTGGGGTTGTACTATACAGGAACATGATGTGCATCTTCGCCATGTCCTGGGCAAAGTCTGGGCTCTCCAATAGAAGTGCAACTCTGCAAAATGCAAATTCAGGGTAAATCAGGTTTGATATGTGGCCACTTACGTCACAGCTGATAGTGTGAAACCTGATCCAAACAAGACATATAACCAATAACATATAACCAATGGCTATTCCTGTGGATAAGCACTTCCTCAGCGTTTTCTGGGCATGACAAACTATCTCTCCAAACTCATTCTGTGTCATAGTGAGCTCACTGGACCACTTCACCAACTTCTCCTCCAGGATGTCAAACAATGCCAGCAAGAACACTACACAGCATCTTTCAACAGGTTCAAATGAGCATTAACACCCCCACTGATAATACAATATTTTGTATTTCAGGTGCCTGTCCTTATCTCAGCAAATGCCTCCCGGTATTAAAGATAAAGTTAAAATTAAAGTTAATTTATTAGTCACAAGTAAGGCTTACATTAACACTGCAATGAAGTTACTGTGAAATTCCCCCACTCGCCAAATTCCAGTGCCTATTCGAGTCAATGCACCTAACCAGCACATCTTTCAGACTGTGGGAGGAAATCGGAGCACCCGCAGGAAACCCATGCAGACATGGGGGGGAATGTGCAAACTCTGCACAGACAGTGACCCAAGCTGGGAATCGAACCTGGGTCCCTGGCGCTGTGGGGCAGCAGTGCTAACCACTGTGCCACCATGTGCAGAATGTGTACAAAATGGCCTATGCCTCAAGGGCACTCACTGACACTAAGTTTCATCATGCACAAATTGAGAAGGAACTTCTTGCCTTAGTTTTCATGTCAGGAATTTCACAATTTTGTATATGGTCATTTTATACATAGAGTCATAGAGTAATACAGCATGGAAACAGATCCTTCGGCACAACAGGTCCATGCCAACCATTGTGCCCCCCCAGCTAGTCTCAATTGCCAGCGTTTGGCCCATATCCCTCTAATCCTTTCCCTTCCATGTACTTTCCAAATGCTTTTAGAAATGTTGCTATTGAACCTGCCTCAACCACTTTCTCTGGCAGCTCATTCCATATGCGCATCACACTCTGCATGAAGAAGTTGCCCGTCATAATGTCCCAACTCCTATACCCAATCCCCTGATGATAAAGGCCAGTGTGCTAATCACCTTCTTTACCACTCTCTCTACTTGTGACGCCACTTTCAATGAACTATGTACTTGTACTCCATGGTCCCTCTGTTCCTTAACACTCCCCAGGGTCCTACCATTCACTGTATAAGTCCTACTTGTATAAGTCCTGTAAGACTTTCCAAATGTCCATTAAATCTTTCCCCTCTCACCTTAAACCAAGCCATCTGGTTTTCAATTCCTCTATCCTGGGAAAAAGACTATGTGTGTTCATCCTATCTATGCCCCTCATGATTTTATAGACCTCAATAAAGTCACCCCTCATTCTCCTGTGTTCCAAGGAATAAAGCCCTAGCCTGGCCAACCACTCCCTATAACTCAGGCCCACTAGTCCTGGCAACATCCTCATAAATCTTCTTTGCACTCTTTCCAGTTTATAAATGTCTTTCCTATAACATTGGAAACAGGGTGATCAAAACTACACAATACTCCAAGTGCAGCCTCACCAATGACTGTAACATAATTTCACGAATCCTATACTCAATCCCCTGATGATGAAGGCCAGTGTGCCAAATACCTTCTTTACCACTCTGTCTACCTGTGACATCGCTTTCAACGAACTATGTAATTGTAGTCCTAGGTCCCTTTGTTCCTTAACACTCCCCAGGGCCCTACCATTCGCTGTATAAGTCTTACCTTTATAAGTCCGATAAGACTTTCCAAAATGCAACACCTCACACTTACCTGTATTGAAGATGAGAGATCACATGACACCAGGTTATAGCTCAACAGGTTTATCTGAAACCACAAGCTTTCAGTGCACAGCTCCTTCGTCAGGTGAATTGAATTTATCTGTATCGGAATCCATTTGCCAATCCTCAGCCCAATTCCATAACTGATCAAGATCCCCCTATAATTTTTGATATTCTTCACTATCAACGATACCTCCTAATCCGCAAACTTACCAACCATGCCTTGAACATTCACATCCAAACCACTCATATAAATGATGAATAACAAGGGTCCCAGCACCGTCCCCCTGAAGCAGACCACTAGTCACAGGCCTCCAGTCCGAGAGACAACCTTCGACCATCACCCTCTGCTTCCTACCATCGAGCCAATTGTGAATCCAATTTGCTAGCTTTCTCTGGATTCCATGCGACTCAACTTTCCAGACTAGCCTGCCATGTGGGACCTCGTTGAAGGCCTTGATAAAGTCCAAATAAATAGCATCTACTACCCTACCCTCATCCATCCTCTTGGTTACCTCTTCAAAAAACCCTAACAGATTCATCAAACATGACTTACCACACAAAACGCCATGGTTACTAGGCCTAATCAGACCTTAACTATCCAAATGTTGGTAGTTCCTGTCCATCAGATTCCCCTCCAGTAAATTACCCACCACTTATGTCAGGCTCACCAGCCTGTAATTCCCTACCTTGTCTTTGCTACCTTTCTAAAACAATGAAACATTAGCCACTGTCAGTGGAAAGAGATAAAGCAATTATCTCTGCAATTTCTTCCCTAGCCTTCCACAAGATCCAAGGATGCACTTGATAAGGTCCAGGGAATTTATCCACCTTAATGCTTTTTAAGGCTGCAAATGCCTCCTCCCTAGTAATGTGCAAGTGGCTCAAGACATCACCAATTGTTTCCTTTATTTTAGCACCATGATGTTCTCCATAGTAAACACCGAGGAGAAATATTCATTGAAAATCTCACCCATCTCCTATTAGCGAGAGCTTGCCTGAACCATCCAAAGTTAGTGATTAAATCACATTTTCAGATTGTTCATTGTGCACTTCTGGGCAATTGCTGTGCAACTGCTTATCTGTAAAGTTTGGAGGGGGATTCTGCAGGGCAGCTTTGTAGTCCCCCCCCCCCCCCACCCCCACCCCCACCCCCCCCCCTGCAAATCCAACACTGAGGAGCTGATTATAAATAGCTGGGGCCCCAGCATTGCTCCTTGTGGCATTCCACTACTCACTGCCTCTCAACTCATTGCCTCTCAACTTGAAAAAGCCTTCTTTATGCTTACTCTCTGTTTTCTATCCATTAACCAATTCTCTATCCATGCTAAAATACTACCCCAACTCCATGAGCCCTTACCTTATTAACCTTTTGTGTGGTACCTAATCAAATGCCTTTTGGAAATCCAGGTATACTACATCTATTGATTCCTATTTATCTACCCTCGTACTACATCCCCAAAAAACTCTAATATCAAAATCCAATTAGACATGCTGGGAAAATGATAACTAATTCAGAAATAAGAAGATCTGCACTGTATTAGTGCTTCAGTAGAAAATCCTGTGTGTATAACCTTTTTCAACTGAAAAATATGCTTATTTTGTATATAAGTCAATCAATTCAGATGTGAAACTGATTATACAAAAGTATAATCATTATATACAATCAGTATATTTCATTAGTGCCTCCAAACTACAATACATTGCCCACATTCAATCCTTTTGTGAATCACGTGACAATACTACTCTATAGTAGTGATGTTGAATCAGATTCTGTCTTCAATCAATGTAATTTTTGCCACTTCCAATTGTCAATAGACTACCTTTGTATTCCAAAGTTTGTAATATTATGCATTAAACAAAGAATAGATTGTTGAGGAAAACTAAAAACTGTAATTTAATCTCAATTCAGATGAGAACCATTTGAGCTTTGCTCTTATGGCCTGAATTGTCACTGAAACCTCTTGATTAAAAGTTATAGACTTATTATTCTAAATCAGTCATGATTGAATATAACAGCGTTGTTAGTATAAACCAGACTCGGGACTATTGGGTTGGCCTTGGAAATCTGTTTTCTTTTAATCACCAGCAATGCAACAAGATTGACCACATAAAGTTTGTCATAGTCATCTATTTCATGGTTCATATTCATATTTTAGAGGTGATTTTAGTTTTGGGAAGATTGAAGTTTGAAGGATAAAGTAATTAAAATGCGGGACTTTAGAAATTGCCAGGACACATCAAGTAATGGCAGTTCAAAGGGTGACCTGTGTTTGTTTAATAAGGTCAGAATAGAAGAGAGAGAAAGAGCTATAAAACGGCAGGTGGGCTCATTTAGCTAGAAAACTCAAGACAGGGTGTCTGAGCTGCATATTGTCCTGCCTTAGTTAGAGAGGTGAATTATTCCTGCAGACCTCAGGGTTAAAAGGTTTAATTTTGAAATATAAAAAATAATTAATTCAAAAATCTATCAGAAATTTCAACAAAGCTCTGTTTCCACAGAGATGAGTAATTCAGGGTGGTGCCCTGATTGGAATTCTGGGAAGTTGTGGATTTTTCCACAAGGTATTTGGGGTTGGAGCTAAAAGTACCCAAATTGGTGGGTGGGTTCAGCAGGCAGAGAAAGTAAGTCTGCTGAGAGCTGTAAACCTGAAGCAAAAATGGTTGTCAGAAAACAAGGGTACATCTGAGACGGAGGCACTAAACAGAAGTGCAGTAAAGCCCATGCTTAAACTGGAGTGTCTACAATGGTGAGGTGCTTAAGGAGTGGTGGAGATTTGTTTGCCCCAAGGAAGGACCCCAAGAAAGCTCAGAGGATAGCAGGATCACTGAAGAGGATCAAAGTAAATTTGGTTTGGTCCTAGGAAGTGAAGGAACTCTTAAGTGTCTAATAAGAAGCCAAAGAGTTTCTGGGGGAGATGTCAAAGAGAAAGGTTCAGTTAAGGAGTTCAGTTTTAAAATATAAGTGATCATGTTCATTTTTTATGTTGTAAAGTATAATTGATAACCTAAAGTAATGTTCAGTTAGCTGTGTTTGCTTTGTTTGACTTGTATAGTACTTAAATTGTTTAATCCATGGAATGTTGTGGTTTCCTTCTTACAGTACATAACGGGTATTTCAAATCCTCTTTAAATGATAACAGTCTCTGCAGGGATTGTAACAACTTCAATATCTAATTCTGAAAGATTACGCAGCTTGTACGGTGCTCTGGAAGATGTGTAACTACAGTTTCTGACCCCACGGTTTCCATATGTTCAAAGGCAATGACATATTTAGGATTAAGTCCCAAGCAATTTTTAATGGAATCAGATTCTAATGAAGATTTGATTCAATCTGTCATGTATAGAAAAAAAGTTATAACATAGCAAGTCTGAAATTACTTGCAGCATCTTTAATTTCCTATCTAACAAGAATTCAAAGATAATACATGGAAACATAATTTGATCAGCCCAAAATACAGCATAGGAATAGATATAGGATGGATAACTGGAGTAGTACTTTTGAGATTTACAAGATGTAGCCATTAAATTTTTAATAAGATATGTTCCTCATAAATTTATCATCTTTAACAAATTGTGAAATTTTCCAGTGGGTTATAGTTACATTGATGTGTTGCTACAATAGTAGCAAGTGAATGTGGCACTAAGGGTTGGATTTTAAACCTGCCAGTGGGTTTGAGGGTAGGGTGGGCACATGAAATCCAGTGGGCAGCCTTCACACTGCCTTTCGGGCTGCCTTTGCCCCCAATGCAATTTTTCAGCAGCGGTGGAGATGGCCAGCCCTCCAGTGGACCAAGTAAGGCCCTTAAGTGGAAAGTTAATGTCCATGTAAGGGCCTCATAGTGCTGCTGCCAGTCCCATGGCAAGATCTGGTAGGTTTCCATGTGCGGGCTAGTGGATGTCAAGGCGGTCCCCTGGGCCAATCAGTGGGCCTCACCAATGTGTTATCCTTCCCCAGATTCTTCATCCCATATAGCCATTCAACCCCTAACCCCGCATCCTCCTCCCCCGGGCTGGCTAGTTTGGTACCGAGTGTTAGGCTGAATCTAGTGCAGCTTGTCTCCTCAAGCCCCAAGTGCAGTACCACTCCTGTTGACACAGCCATTACTGGAGTTGATTGATTGACACCTCTCTGAGGTTGGAGTTTCTGATCCAGAAGCCCTGCCTCCAACCTATTAATGGACAATTGGCTATTAAATAGTTACAGGCAGCCAATTTTCCTCTTGGCGGGTTCCACCCTTAGCTCAGAGGGGTTTGGGGAATCCAATGCCCCATTTAATTCAGCCCCGAATTTACAATTATTTGAGGTTTTGATCTTAGCAGTGTTGTTGGTGAATTGCCATATGAATGATGGGTGCTTCTTCACAAGGAGAAGGAGAAAATAAATTAAAGTGGATATACAACTTGTGTTACTATCCTACACATTGCAACAGCCAATTATAGAGCGGCACTAGCAGCATGTTATCCAAAAAAAGGAGAGCTACTGGGAAAAACATAAAATATTGCTAAAAAGAGCAGCAAGTTGCTGAAGATTTTAGTCTTGCACTCAGCAGGACAAAAACAAGAATTCCAAATTTCAAACAATCGCAACAATTTATACTACTGGGAGAAAAGGTGCTGATTGGTTGACAAGATGATCTGGATTGACTGGGACGTTACCATGGAGAAAACAACAGGCACCCCAAGCTTCCAAGTAACTCAAAAAAGGCACAGTGCTTGAACATATTCTTTTTGCCGAGAGAATGGGCTGCTACTTTTGAATGCATGTCATTTTTCACAAATGTTACAAGCTTTACTGATTATCTTAAATTGGTCTCACATGAATGGTAAAATGACAATTAAAGGCTTGGTATCTGTGCAGCATTCATAAAAAAATGAAGAGTTCATAGCATAAATAGAAATAAATAGGTATGACCTAATGTCTATTTCAGAGATATATATGGTTGCAAGGTGACCAAGGGTGGGATTCCATGAGAAGGATGTATCATAGAATCATAGATTCTCTACAGTGCAGAAGGAGGCCATTTGGCCCATCGAGTCTGTACCGAACACAATCCCACCCAGGCCCTATTCCTCTAACCCTCGTTTACCCTGCTAATCCCCCTGACATTAGGGTCAATTTAGCATGGCCAATCAACCTAACCTGCACATCTTTGGGCTGTGGGAGGAAACCGGAGCACCCAGAGGAAACCCACACAGACACGAGGAGAAAGTGCAAACTTCACACTGACAGTGACCCGAGGCCAAAATTGAGCCCGGGTTCTTGGCACTGCGCCACCGTGCCACCCTCATCTGTGACTAACTAAGCAAGTTAAGGATAGCATCAAATTTAATGAAAAATTGTACACTGCTGCAAAGACTATTGGTAGATCAGAAGATCGGATAGATTTAAGAAACCTGCAAAGAATCATGACAACAATAATGGATGAGTATGAGAGAAAGCTAACTAGAAATATAAAAACAGATAATAAGAGTTTCTAGAAGGAATGAGAAAGGAAAAGAGTAATTTAAATGTGTATTGGTCCTTGAGAGAGTGAGCCTGGGGAATTCATAATGGGAAAGAAGAAAATGGCAGAAGCATTGAACTGATATTTTGCGCCTACCTTCACTGTAGAAAACTCAAAAAGCATCATAAGAATACTCAAAAATCATGGTGCAAAAGGGAGGGAGGAACTTTTATCACAATCACCAGGGAAATGGTATTCGGAAAAGTATTAGAACTAAAGGCTGACAAGCCATTAGATCTGGTGGTTTGCATCCTAAATTCTTAGAAGAAGTGGTTGCAGAGATAGTAAATTAATGGTTATGATTTTCCAAAATTTCCTAGATGCAGGAAAGGTCCTAGCAGATTGGGCAATCGCTATTGCAACAACTTAATTCAAAAAAGGAGGGGGACTGAAAGCAGGAAATTGTATGACAGTTAGCTTAACTTCTGACACGTAGGAAATGCTGGAATCCATTATTAAGGAGGTAACAGAAGAACATTTAGAAAATCATGAATGCAATCAGGCTGAGTCAACATGGTTTTGTGAAAGGGAAATCACTTTTGACGAATTGTGAGTTCTTTGAGGAAGTAACAAGCAAGGTGGATAAAGTGGAACCTGTGGGTATGATGTACTTGGATTTCCAAAAGACAATTAATAAGGTGCCACATCAAAGGTTACACAAAATAAGAGCTCATGGTGGTAACATATTAGTATGGATAGAAGATTGGTTAGCTAACAAGAAGAAGAGAATAGGGATAAATGGAATATAGAAACACAGAAATCGGAAGCAGGAGTAGGCCATTTGGCCCTCCAAGCCTGCTCTGCCATTCATTATGATCATGGCTAATCATCAAATTAAATATCCTGATCCCCCATATCCCTTGATCCCTTTAGCCCCAAGCACTATATCTAATTTCTTCTTGAAATCAGACGTTTTGGCTTCAACTACTTTCTGTGGTAGTGAATTCCGCACATTCATCACTCTCTGGGTGAAGAAATTTCTCCTCACCTCAGTTCTAAAAGGTTTACCCTTATCCTAAAACTATGACCCCTATTTCTGGACTCTCCCACCATTTGGAACATTCTTTCAACCCTGTTAGAATTTTATAAATTTCTATGAGATCCCCTCTCACTCTTCTAAACTCCAATGAATATCATCCTAACTGATTTAGTCTCTCCTCATATGGCAGACCTGCCATCCCAGGAATCAGCCTGGTAACCTTTCGTTGTACTCCCTCTATAGCAAGGACATTCTTCCTCAGATAAGGACATGAAAACTGCACACAATACTCCAGGGGTAGCCTCAACAATGCTCTCTCCAAATGCAGCAAAACATCCCTATTCCTTTACTCAGATCCCCTCGCTATGAAGGCCAACATATAATTTGCCTTTCTTACTGCTTGCTGCACCTGCACGCTTACTTTCAGCGACAGATGCACAAGGACACCAAGGTCTTGAGTATCCACCTCTCTCACTTTACACCCTTTCAACAATAATCTGTCTTCCTATTATTGCTATCAAAGTGGATAACCTCACATCTGCCATGCATATGCCCACTCACTCAGCCTGTCCAAATCATCCCAGCCAACCTTGTATAAGCTGCAAATTTGGAAATAATATATTTAAGTTCCTTCGTCCGAATCATTAATGTATAATATGAACAGTTGGGGACCTTGCACAGATCCCTGTAGTACCCCACTGGTCACTGCCAGCCAATTGAAAAAAGACCCATTTATACCAACTCTTTGCTTCCTATCTGCTAACCAGCTTTCTATCCATCTCAAGACATTACCTTTTTTGAGATGGCAAACTGCAATAATGGAATTACATAGGAATTGGTGCTGAGGCCACGACTCTATTAATGACTTGGATGAAGGCAATGTACGGTAGCCAATAAAGATAGGTAGGAAAGTAAGTTGTCTAGAGGACATTAAGAGTCTACAAAGTGATTTAGATAGATTAAGTGACTGGGCAAAAATTTTGCAGATGGAGTATAATGTGGGGAACTGTGAACTTGTCGTCTTTGGCAGGAAGAATAGAAAAGCAGAATACTATTTAAATGAAGAGAGACTGCAGAACTCTACAGTATAGATGGACCTGGTACATGCATCACAAAGGCCTGGGGAGGAATGTTTTCAAAAATAGGCAGAGTGGCACAGGAGGATGGAAAGACGATGAGGAAGCTGCCAACCCCAAAGGCAGCTTTCACGCCATACTGTTTGGCACATAGCTGAAAAAATAAATGGGTGGGTCCCACAACGCCATGCTAATGGGACAGACTCTGGTTTTAAAAGATCACCTTTTTAAAATGGTGCCACGATACAAGAAATTAAATTGAAAGCCACCTCAATGAAACCACCCCCCCCACCCCCCCAAAGGAACATACTCTGTCACTGCCCAGGCATAGCCCACTGGCAATTGTGCCAGAAAGCAGTGCCCAGACATGACCCTCTCCCCCAAGCCACCTTAATTCCTCTGGTGGGTTTTGCTCACCAGGTACACACTGTGGGAGGCCTGTCTTTATTCATACGGGCATGAATGGACATTCTAAACAGTGATGGTGTGAGGGGGTTGGCGGTGGGGGGGGGGGGGGGGGGGGGGGGGGGGGGGGCGAGGTTGGGTGATTACCAGGTATAAAGACCTGATAATTATAATGTCAGGATTCCTTTATGTAATTGGCAGATGGAGGGGACAATCAGTATGGCAAATCTTCCAGGCGTAAACCACGTTTTGGGACTCCAGTGGGTCTCCTGTTCCAGTGCTGATCCCATTCCCAAAAACGGAAGTGGAAAATCTCACCCTGGGATTTTGCCATGACAGAGAGGTTCTCCATCATGGCAGAAATCCTGAAATTGATCGAAATTTCTAAGATCCCATCATTGCAGCAGCCGGAAAATGCGCGATTCATAGAGGCAGCTGGCCATTTAAATCACCAGCTGCCTTCACTGAAGTGGGATTTTGGATGTATAGGAATGTAGAATTGGTTAGAACAGATGAGAGGGAGTCTAAACTTGGTGGATTCATTTGGATAGCCATGCACCCCTTTCGAGAAGTAAGACACCCCTTTGGATAGGGTCCTGATACCTACCGGAGAGGTAAGACACCCTTTGGGAGAGATAAGGCACCATCCTGTTAGTGGAAAATACCACTCACATCGTAGCAGCTTGAAACAGGTTGCTTAACCTGTTGTTCAAATTTTCTTTGGATAGTTTACCTTTCCAGAATAATTTGTGGTGGAATGGGCACTTTTCAGGTCAGAAAGTGATAGCCTTTGGCCCATTTGCAATTTTGCGTGATACACAATGAATAACAATCTAATCAGACAGCCATTATCTGGCAAGGTATTTTATTTGAACTCTATTCCTGCATCAAGCTTGCAAGATCAACAAATCAGGGTATTCAATGAGTTTGAGTTAAAATACAACAATAATCTTCCATAATACCATTGTTTCCTAATTTAGCTTTGCTGTTGCACTTTTTGGCAATTGGCCCATCCAAAAAATCTTTGCTGCGCGAACTCCCATCAAGGCACTCATCAATCCTAACATACATTGGCTCCTAGTATAGCAATGCTTTGATTTTAAAATTCTCATCCTTGTTTTCAAATCCCTCCATGGTCTTACCTCTCCCTAGCTCTGATACCTTCTTCAGTCCCAGAACCCTCTAAGATCTATATGCTAGTTGAATTCTGTCTTCTTGCATTTCCCAGTTTTTTTGATTGCTTCACCACCGGCCATTGTGCTTTCAGTTGTCTTGGTCCTGAGCTTTGAACTTCCCTCCCTAAATCTCTAATGCATCTCTACCTCTTCCTTTAAAATACTTCTTTAAACTTAACTCTCTGACTGAGCTTTTGGTTGCCTGCCCTAATATTGACATTTGTGGCTAGTGTCAATCACTCATTTGATAACAATACTGCGAAGAACTTTGGGATGTTTTATATATTAAGAGTTTTATATAAATGCATATTGTTTTTGGTGTGGTTGATGTCAGACATTGTACATACATAACACCTTCCTGGGCAACGTCTCAACTTAATGGAATTGCTGTCAAACGAAAGCAACATGCTAAATGTAGATCACAGGGATCCGATGTCTTTCTCCAACCATTACTCTTCTTACAGTGAAACAGCATGGAATCCAATGCTAATGACCCCTTGCACATTATCTCTGTTTCTAGTAACTCCTGATTGGATGTTTTCATGGCATGCTGTAACTGAATGCCACCATGGGAATTGTGGCTAGAAAATTTTAAAAAACCCTGATAGTATACAATTAGCCACCACATTTATCTGTACGATCACTCCATGCCCCATTTGTTAAATGCATCAAGTTGTAATGGAAGCCAATTATTCAAGTGGGAGGCAGTTAATTGACATATTTGTTGCTCTTAAGCGTACCCAGTTAAATTGGAAAGATAAAAGAAAACAACCAATTTCTTTCAGTGACTGGAAACAGCTAAATTTGATCCCTCTGGAGCTTTTAGCACATGATTTCCAAGAGTCTAGACAAATTTCACAGGATTTAGTTGTCCTTTTCACCAAAAATATTCAAAAAGACAGGCTTGGATTTCTTCGATGAATGATTCGTGACTTACTGTAATGAATCCATCTGCTCTGCTCTACTAGAAACAGGTTGTGAAAGGGACGGTGTGGAAAACTGATTTTAAAATGTAAGCCTTTACAATAAGAATTAGCAAAGATTGTTCAATGTTTCTTTCAATTTCTGTGAATTCTTAAAGTCTTGAGAAAATGAAGATAAAACAGAAGAATTTTGGCACATATTTAGCCTTAATCCAATTGTATTTTTAACAAGGCAACTGCCACAATACTGAGATAATGACAAAATCTTCAAAAGCTTCCTGTATGTGCGTTCAAGTTCCAGAAACTTTATTTTTTGTATTAGCAATCATTTAACATATCACTCCAATTCAGATCCATACACTCCATGACACCATTTTAATACCTTCCAAGTCTCTGTGAAAATGGCAATTGATTTTTAAGAGACAGATAATTCTCAGATAGCTGGGCTAGTGAACCTAGATAAACACAACAGCCTTGAAATGAAAAGATCTTTAGAGACACGAAACAGTCAATTGCCAAAATAAACGTGTCCCTTTAAAGTTGGCACACCGCAGAGTAAATATTCCACATTGATTTTCCCTCTGATTACTCATTGTTTTATAATTAAATAAAGCTTAAAACTGAACCAAAGAATATCTTCCAATTATCTGTACCACATACAAATGCATGAGGTTTTTCCAATTTTGCATTCGTCAGTCCTTTGGGGTTTGAGGAGCACAGAAGTGGAAAAAACTGCACTAAAATTCGTAAATCTTTGTGATCATAGTTTTGCTTTATAATTAATGCCAAATTTATCTATTAAAGTGTTAGAAGGTCTCTGTATTATGAAAAACAAGTCAATAATTTCTATTTTCTCTGCCTCTAAGTGTCACTGATCCAGTGTGGGTTAGAGTAGTGCAAAACATGATGGAAAGGCAAGAGATCATAAGAAGTCATTACTGAAGACATGGCAAATCTGTAAAGTCAGCGCATCAAACTGCAGTAATTAACCTGCTTTTGGAAATCAAAAAAGTCTAAAGAATTGCATTACATTATTTAAGCTCTGGCCAACATGTATTCTTATGTTCCTTCATTAGTTATCACTGTAAGAAAATGATCTATGAGACTTTCCATTTTGCTTAATTGACTCCTGAAGGATTTATTAAAGATAGATGAATTTTGGAATAGCTGCACATTGTGCCTCCACAATATTGATTTTATACAGAGTCAGCACTTTTCATGAAAACCTTGCTCAAGGAAAGGGTAGATCTGACAATTTGGCATTAAGGCATGCAATTTGCAACCCTCCCAATTTTCTGGCTATTAAAATTAGCAACCAGAAACTTGGGACAACTAGAAAATGCTGGAAAATCTCAGCAGGTCTGACAGCATCTGTGTAGAGAGAAGAGAGCTAATGTTTCGAGTCTGGATTACTCTTCATCAGAAAATTGGGAAGGTTGTGAATTGGAAACAGTAAACACCAGACCCAATTGTCTGATCCATCCTCCCTCAGAGTGATGTTCTGCACTAGGATTAACCGATAAAATGGACCAGTGGACATCCTATTCTCCAGGGGTTCTCCTAATCTTCCACTATAACTTCAATGGGGAATTTTTTTGGTTTCTGCAGAGAAATTACTTGAAACAGCCACTCATACCATTTCACTAAAAATTGGGTTAGTCTCCTTTAGAAGTAATGGTGTTGCTAAGAACTAACTAGATAATCACTTTATATTGCTTTTTTTTTAAAGTCAGGAAAACTCTTCAAAAATGGCAAGTGGGACCCAAATGCAGGTATCCGGCCCTCAATTCAGACAGATCCAATTTTTGCTAGTCGGGAAAGGAAACGGGGTGTGAATCAGACAGGAGGGCAAACCGAACACAGCAAGGCAATTTGAACTTAGTCAAGTTCAACAGACTCCATTATGGCTATTGGCAAGGCCTTAATCAGCAATGTCTGAGTCGTGAACTTATGGAGGAAACATGTACGCTGCTGAAGAGCGGATAAGAACTGTTTAACTGTCATAATGTGAAGTTATTTTAAAATGAAAAAAAATTCAAAACTTATAATTACGTCAGCATTGGGGTCGGGGAGAGTCATTTTTAATTTCATAGTTTAATGAATAAAACTTTTATATGCATAGCTATCTTTGATGTGGGACACAAATAGAAGTTTTAATGTTTTTTTAATTGATTAAACACCTTAGATTTAAAAGAAATTCATGAATAGCAGCTTTTTGAAACTAATAAATCGGTAGAGTGAGAGCTATATTAGATTTTTAGAACTTTATTTTACTTTTACCTGGTTTCTGAATTCTACCCAGGATGGATAATATATAAATTGGCAATTGGAGAGTACAAGGGGCCATGGGAGGTGGGTGGGGATGAGGTGATGGGAGGGACGAGGTCGAGAGGGCCTAAAATCTTTTAACACAACAGGAACAAATTCCCAGAGGACTAAGGTGGATCTTCTAACCAGCCTGTATCAACACTCAACCAAGATTGGCAGGCCTGACTCTATTCCAACCCCCCCACCCCCTCCCCCAAAGCAAGGATCTTGAAATTCAGGGGCCTTTTTCACAAGGTGCGTTCAATAAGTCAGGAAATTTTCTGACTCAAGCTACCTGCTTTGGCAGTGAAAATCTGGTCCTTCGTGTTTGACGCTGATGCGCTATCAATAAGGCGAAAGACTACCGATATGCCAATATAAGTGTAGGCTTTTATTCACAACAGAATCAGGAGCAGATCCCAACAATTAACCGACCTGGACTGAACAAGGGGGAGGAGACAGCCACCTTTATACTAGGTGCTGAGGGGAGGAACCAAACTGGAAGGGGATGTGTCCAGGTATGACAAACACACACAACGGTGGTCCATATAGGACAAAGGCACAACTGAGGTCCACCACATTCACCCCTTCCTTTTAAAAAAACAACACGGGGGTGAAGCGGAAACAATATCACAAGTCCAGACGAACCGGTGGCTTGATCCGTCGTCGCGATCGTCGTAGTGCAGGTCGCAGAGTCGTCCGAGCAGGGAGCGATGTCGGCCCAGGCTCCGTACAGTGAGCGTCGAGAGAAGGCGCTGGGTGGTGTGAAGCGGACCGATCCGTCGTCCCGTCCAGTCGTCGGGTACTGCGTGGCGACGGCTCCGGCGACTCAAGCGAGCTGTACATAGGGGCGAGAGGAATGAGCAGTGGCCCTGGTGGCGTATGGGGAACAGTGGGAACCGGAGCTGGGGGGTGGGGGGCTGCAACAGGCTCTGGGCACACTACATTGGGGACAGGGACTGAGGGAGGAAGAGGCGCAGCAATCTCCGAGTGGACAACACCAGGGACCGTGGGGCGGAAGGACGTGGTGACCTCCGGGGCACCCGCGGGTGCCAAGTCACGGACAGAAACCGTGTCCTCCCGCCCATCAGGGTACGCTACATAAGCATATTGGGGATTAGCATGGAGCAATTGGACCTCCTCGACCAAGGGATCTGCCTTATGGGTCCGGACATGCTTCCGAAGCAGGACGGGTCCCGGGGACATCAGCCAATCCGGGAGCGAAGTACCCGAGGAGGACTTCCTGGGAAATGAAAACATCCGCTCGTGAGGGGTCGTATTGGTCGCTGTGCACAAGAGTGACCTAATGGAATGTAATGCGTCCGGAAGGACGTCTTGCCAACGGCTGACTGGAAGGCCCCTAGACCGTAACGCTAATAGAACGGCCTTCCAGACAGTTGCGTTCTCCCGCTCTACTTGACCATTGCCCCTGGGGTTATAGCTAGTGGTGCGGCTGGAGGCAACGCCTTTGGCGAGCAGGTACTGCCTCAGCTCGTCACTCATGAAAGAGGACCCACGGTCGCTATGAATATAGGCTGGGAAGCCGAACAGGGTGAAGAGCTTGTTCAGGGTCCGAATCACTGTAGCCGTGGTCATGTCCGAGCAGGGGAAGGCAAAAGGGAAACGTGAGTATTCGTCAATGATATTCAGGAAATAAACATTGCGGTTAGAGGAGGGGAGGGGGCCTTTAAAATCAACGCTAAGGCGCTCGAACGCGCGAGTGGCCTTTACAAGGTGCGCCCTACCTGGCCGGTAGAACTGCGGTTTGCACTCAGCGCAGACCCTGCATTGCCTGGTAATCGTCCGGACTTCCTCAAGGGAGAAGGGCAGGTTACGGGACTTGACAAAATGGAAAAATCTGGTGACACCCGGGTGACAGAGGTCGTTATGGAGGGACTGTAGCTGGTCTAGTTGGGCACTGGCACATGATCCACGGGACAGGGCGTCTGGGGGCTCATTGAGCTTCCCAGGCCGGTACATGATGTCATATCTGTAGGTGGAGAGCTCAATCCTCCACCGCAAGATCTTGTCATTCTTAATCTTGCCCTTTTGCCTGGTGTTAAACAGGAAGGCAACTGACCGCTGGTCCGTAATTAAGGTGAATCGTTGGCCCGCGAGATAATGGCGCCAGTGCCGGACGGCTTCCACGATGGCCTGGGCCTCCTTCTCGACCGAGGAGTGTCGAATCTCAGGGCCTTGTAAGGTCCGGGAAAAGAAGGCCACCGGACGGCCCCTCTGGTTAAGGGTGGCAGCTAGGGCAAAGTCAGACGCATCACTTTCCACTTGGAATGGGATGGATTCGTCCACAGCGTGCATCGCGGCCTTCGCGATGTCCGCTTTGATGTCATCGAAGGCCCGACAGGCCTCCTCCGCCAGGGGAAAAGAGGTCGATTTTAGGAGCGGACGGGCTTTATCTGCGTAACGGGGAACCCACTGGGCATAATAGGAGAAGAAGCCCAGGCATCTCCTCAGTGCTTTGAGGGTAGTAGGGAGGGGAAGCTGCATAAGGGGACGCATACGGGCTGGGTCGGGGCCAAGGACACCATTTTCTATCACGTACCCAAGGATGGCGAGGCGGCGTGTCCGGAAAACACACTTCGCCTCATTGTATGTGAGGTTCAGGAGAGTGGCCGTACGAAGGAATTTTTGTAGGTTGGCATCATGGTCCTGCAGGTCATGGCCGCAGATGGTGACGTTATCCAGATACGGGAAAGTGGCCCGTAGTCCGTGCTGGTCCACCATTTGATCCATGGCCCGTTGGAAGACTGAGACCCCATTGGTGACACCAAAGGGGACTCGGAGGAACTGGTAGAGGCGGCCATCCGCCTCAAAGGCAGTGTATGGGCGATCCTCCGAGCGGATAGGGAGCTGGTGGTAAGCCGATTTCAAATCGATCGTTGAAAAAACCCTATAGTGCGCGATGTGGTTGACTATGTCCGCGATACGGGGAAGAGGATATGCCTCTAGTTGGGTATACCTGTTTATGGTCTGGCTGTAGTCAATCACCATGCGGTGTTTCTCCCCCGATTTAACTACGACCACTTGCGCCCTCCAGGGGCTGGTGCTGGCCTGGATAATCCCTTCCTGGAGCAAACGTTGTACCTCGGACCGAATGAAGGCCCGGTCATCCGCACTATAGCGCCTACTCTTGGTGGCTATAGGCCTACAATCCGGGGTGAGGTTATCAAATAACGGGGGGGGGGGGGTGATCTTGAGGGTCGAGAGACTGCAGGTGGTGCGCGAGGGGCGCTGCCGTGACGGCGCCTTGCAGACGGAGAGCGGGGGATAAGGGCCATCGTACTGCAGGATGACGCTTCTATGATGGCTGAGGAAATCTAACCCCAGCAGTACAGCTGCGCAGAGTCGCGGCAGCACGAGGAGCCGAAAACGCTCGTAGACTGTGCCCTGTACCGTCAGCGTCACCAAGCAGCACCCGAGGACCTCCACTGAGTGAGAATTCGAGGCCATGGAGATGGTCTGGCTCCAGGGTCGCACGGGAAGGGCATATTGACGCACTGTGCGAGGGTGTATAAAACTTTCCGTGCTCCCACAGTCAAACAGGCAGTTTTCTGCATAACCATTTACCTTGATCTCCATTATGGACTTGGAGAGTTGATGTGGCTGCGACTGGTCCAGGCAAATCAATGCCACTGTTGAATTAAAGAAGAATCCATCTTCGTCGCCGTCTGATGACGTCACGGATGAAGCTTCCTGCTCAGCTTGCCTTGATGCCAGTCTCAAAGATGGCGACTCCCGCACTTCCGGTGACCGCATCAAAGATGGCGATTCCCGCACTTCCGGTGACCGCATCCAAGATGGCGATTCGCGCGCAGCCGCCGCCTGCATCAAAGATGGCCGCGCCCTCGGAGCACACATGGCTCCACGAGTCTTCAGAAGCGGCTTTGCTCTGCAGACTTTGACAAAGTGGCCTAGCTTACCGCATCCGGAGCAAATCGCGTCCTTTGCCGGGCAGTGACGCCGAGGGTGCTTAGGGAGGCCACAAAAGTAACATTTGGGCCCTGCTGGAGCAGCCGTCGCAGTGGAGCAGTCGGTGGAACGGGATCCAAGGTAAGACCCGAGATTGTGAGAGGCCGCTTCTAACGTTTCAGCCATCGTGGCCGTTTTCCGGAGGTCTAGGTCATCTTGTTCCAGCAGACGCTGCTGGATGTATGTAGACTCAATGCCCGCAACGTAGGCGTCGCGGATCAGATCCTCCGTGTTCTGAGCTGCTGAAACAGCCTTACAGTCGCATGCTCGGGCGAGGACTCGCAGGGCGCGCAGAAATTGGGCGCACGATTCTCCTGGCTGCTGTTTGCGGGTAGTTAGGAGGTGTCTGGCGTAAACCACGTTAGGGCTCTTTCGGAACTGCCCTTTTAGGAGTTCGATAGCGTCCGCGTATGTAGCAGCGTCCCGGAAGATTCCATAGACAGTTTCGCTTACCCGGGCGCGGAGCACGTGGAGTTTAGCAGCGTCGGTGTCGATGGCCGTAGCGGTGTCGACGAATGCTTCGAAGCAGTCCAACCAATGATCAAATTTATCAAAGGCTCCAACCTCTTGAGGGTCTAATGCTAACTTGTCGGGTTTTAGAAACTGCTCCATACTAGTAACTGTTGTGAATAAAATTGATGCGCTATCAATAAGGCGAAAGACTACCGATATGCCAATATAAGTGTAGGCTTTTATTCACAACAGAATCAGGAGCAGATCCCAACAATTAACCGACCTGGACTGAACAAGGGGGAGGAGACAGCCACCTTTATACTAGGTGCTGAGGGGAGGAACCAAACTGGAAGGGGATGTGTCCAGGTATGACAAACACACACAACGGTGGTCCATATAGGACAAAGGCACAACTGAGGTCCACCACAGACGCTTATTTATCCCAGGGCAAAATTTACAGACCAGACATCAAACATATGAGTGACACTTCATAGTCACTGCAATACAATCTGAAAAAGCTGAAAAAAAAGTCATTGTTCTGTGCTTGGGATTTACAAGCAATCAGAACTGACCTCAACAGTTTATAAGTAGCTCCATTTCAAGGATTTCTCTATTTATGGTGGCATGATAAGGCTAATAATTAAATGGTACAACTGTGCTCCAGACCTGGAGATCTAGCCCAAGTTTCTTTTACAAACTATAACGTTCACAATCATTTGCAATACATATTTTTTCTGGTTCACTAGTGTGGCTACAATGCTGCAGTTTGAGATGTCTCCCCTGGCCAGTCCTGTGCATTGCTCTAAGTTGTAACTGGGGACTGCAATCAATTCACTGATTAAATTGCCTCAGTTGTCGAAACCAGCACTCAATCAAAAAGGAAGTGGCGTTTTATCATTTGTTAGCACTACAAATCACTGATGTCTCTTTCATCTAAAAGTGGTAAAGCCTGCTACCTACTGGAAAAATTAGATAACTGAAGGTGGAAATTACCTTGCAAAGAGAACTCTTTGAGAGAAGAATGACACCAGAGTTCCTCTACTGACAAATTTCAATTTTTAGTTCATGTTTCTTAATAGCCTTTGTCAAAGGCTATTAAAGGAATTTAATTCTTGATGAACTCACAAGATAAAACTACATTAATGTCCAATCTCATGCAGAAAAGGGGGGCGGGGGCGGGGGGGGGGGGGGGGGGGGTTTGCAATTGAATATGTCATTGGGGTGGGTAGAATTTTCTGGTCCCACAAGCAGGGGCCATTGTAGTGGATGGGATCGGAAAAATTAGAATGCGGCCAAAAGTTAGTTACACGCTGGCGCAAAAATGGATTGCAATTTTTCATTCTCGAGTATCATGGCGGGTCAAGTTGCCCTTGTGCAATGTTGGGAATATTTGCAGCCTTTGCATCTCATGAATTCTTATAAGAAACCCAGCTCACCAGAGTCACAATTCCACTCCAAATCTAATGCATGCATAATGAGATGAAAAGCAGATGATCTGGCGTGGAAATCCTCCAAACTGTCCAGTGCCACCCACCACCCCGTTTAGTCTCTGGAGCGGAAAATCCCATCTACTCTTTTTTGTTTCTGGCTTGGAAATTTAATCTTAGCTGGTTGGCAGAGGCCTGTTGTGGTCTCCTTCAGAACTTCCTGTTAAGATGCATGTGGATATGTTTATCCTGAACCGCGGTGGCCCACCACTAGCCACGTTCAGGGCAGTCTGATATTGTAGACACGCGTTAGCCCCATTCCTATAGTAGGCAAAGGGTCAAAGACCTGGTTTAAATGAGGGTTTTGGACACTTCTTTTAAATAGCAATACAGCAGGAGATGCACTTCGGGCTTCTCATGTGCCTACATTTCCTGCCTGCCATATTGCGGCTCAGGAGGATACAGATTGCCTGTAAAACACTCATAGAAACATAGAAAAACTACAGCACAAACAGGCCCTTCGGCCCACAAGTTGTGCCGAACACATCCCTACCTTCTAGACCTACCTAATAGAAACAAAATTTCTATTTACATGATTTATGATTTACAAGATTTACATGATTTACAAGTTTTTACCAAAACCATTCCATCTGATAGTTTATTGGCCATTTTTTGTTCAGAGTTTTCCACATTCTACAAAGGCTGTTTAATATACAGCAATCACAAATCTTTAGTCACCTCAGTCCAATCCCAACCTAAGTTTGTGATTCACACATCAACTTGAGTCAGCAGACCATGAAAACCACCATTAAGTTCAAACGGTTGACTGAAGTTTGACTAAAGCTCAAACTACTTTCACACTTGGACTTCTCATCATGTCAATGCTTTGAAAAAATGGTGGAGCTTGCCATCTGCTGGACAAAATTGTCAAATTACCTCACACACAAAAAAGAAAATGCTGGAAAATCTCAACAAGTCTGACAGCATCTGTGGGGAGAGGAAAGTGCTAACGTTTCATGTCTGGATAACCCTTCGTCAGAGCTGAGACAACAGAATATAGGATTATATTTATACTGTTAGGGTGAGGAAGGGCTGGGAGGAGGGTGGATTGACAAAGATGTCATAGACAAAAAGACAAAGGGAATGGTGGAGATGAATCATGGCTAAGAAGGGTGCTGATAGCAACCATTAAGGGATCAGAATGTATAAACGGCAGAACAAAAATAAACAAAGTGTCAAAGGACAACCTGAGACATGTAACGGATGTCCCTAGTAGAGTGGGGGGAGGGGAGACTGTGGGGAGGGGAAAAGATAGAATGTGAGATTTTTTTTTAAAATGCACATTTTGTAAAAATCCACTCCTGGCATAGAATGTTCCTTGGATCGAAGGCAGAACAGATAAATCACACATGGAAGTCAGCACATCATTTTGTGATGGCCTGGACTTTCTAGTGAGGCTGGCAGGAGTAGAGAACATTCGATGACTTGAGATATTGAAGCTATGGTCAATAAAAAGAAGGAAGCACATGTCAGGTATAGAGACAGCTGGGGTCATGTGAATCCCTTGAGGAGTATAGGAGTACACTTAAAAGGGAAATCAGGAGGGCAAAAGGGGGACATGAGATCGCTTTGGCAGATAAAGTAAGGGGGAATCCAAAGAGATTCTACACGTATATTAAGGGCCAAAGAGTAACTCGGGAGAAAGTAAGGCCGTTTAAAGATCAACAAGGTCATCTATGTGTGGAGACATAGGAGAGGGGTGAGATCCTAAATGAACATTTCTCATCAGTATTTACCATGGAAAAAATTATGGATACTAGGGAACTCGGAGAAGTAAATAGTGTTTCCTTGAAAAGCATCCACATTACAGAAGAGGAAGTGCTGGAGGTTTTAAAACGCGTAAAGGTAGATAAGTCCCTGAGACCTGATCAAATGTATCCCAAGACATTGTGGAAAGCAAGGGAAGAAATTTTGGGGCCCCTGGCGGAGATATTTGTATCACTGACAGCCATGGGTGAGGTGCCGGAAGACAGGAGGGAGGTAAATGTTGTGCTGTAATTTAAGAAAAGTGGCAGAGAAAGCCAGTGAACTACGGACCGGAGAGCCTAATGTCAGTGATGGGTAAGTTATTGGAGGGGATTCTGAGAGGTGGTGGAGGGGTGGAATTTTCCCATCCTGCCCACCACGGGAATCGTAGCAGCAAGGAGGCGGACCATGCAATGACTGTTCACCTCGGATGGGATTTTCCAGTTTTGGGGCGAGCGCAGCCAGGAAATCCAGTCCAGGATCTACATGCATTTGGAAAGGCAAGGACTGAATGGGGATAGTCAGCATGACTTTTAAGTTTATTTATTTATTAGTCACAAGTAGGCTTACATTAACACTGCAATAAAGTTACTGTGAAATTCCCCTAGTCACCACACTTTGGCGTCAGCTCGGGTACACTGAGAGAGAATTTAGCATGGCCGATACACCTAACCAGCATGTCTTTCGGACCGTGGGAGGAAAGCGGAGCACCTGGAGGAAACTCACGCAGACACAGGGGGAACATGCAAATTTGGCACAGACAGTGACCCAAACCAGAAATCAAAGCTAGGTCCCTGATGCTGTGAGGCAGCAGACTAACCACTTTGCCACCATGCCGCCCCGTGGGAACACGTGTCTTACAAATTTGATGGAGTTTTTGAAGGGGTGACCAAGAAAATAGATGAAGGCAGTCCATTAGATATTGTCTGCATGGACTTTAGCAAGGCCTTTGACAAGGTATCGCAATGTAGATTGGTCAAAAAGTTAGTTCGCATGGGATCCTGGAAAAAATAGCCAATTGGATACAAAATTGGCTTGCCAGTAGAAAGCAGATTGTGGTGGTGGAGGGTTGTTTTTCAGACTGGAGGCCAGTGGTGTGCCGCAGGGATCGCTGCTAGGTCAACTGTTGTTTGTCATTTATTTAAATGATTTGGATGAGAATATATGAGGTATGGTTAGTAAGTTTGTGGATGACAACAAAATTGGTGGTGTAGTCGACAGTGAAGAAGGTTACCTAAGACTAGAATGGGATCTTGATCAACTTGGCCAGTGGGCTGAGGAATGGCAGATGGAGTTTAATTCAGTTAAATGTGAGGTGTTGCATTTTGGTAAGTCAATCTAGGGCAGGACTTACACAGTTAATGGTAGAACCATGGGGAGTGTTGTCGAACAGAGAGACCTAGGGGTGCAGATACAGAGTTCCTTGAAAGTTTTAAAGTTTATTTATTAGTGTCACAAGTAGGCTTACATTAACACTGCAATGAAGTTACTGTGAAAATCCCCTAGTCGCCACATTCCGGCGCCTGTTCAGGTACACTGAGGGAGAATTTAGCATGGCCAATGCACCTAACCAGCATGTTTTTCGGACTGTGGGAGGAAACCGGAACATCTGGAGGAAACCCATGCAGACAAGGGAAGAACAAGCAAACTCCGCACATTGACCCATGCCAGGAATCGAACCAGTACACCCTCCCTCTCCCTACCAATTGCTGTTGCAGCGTGCACAATGGTCCACCCTCCCCCCCCCACCGATCCCTGTTACAGAGTGCGGTCCTCCTGCTGAATGGCCTGCCCCTGGTCCAGCCCGCCCCCTCATTTGGTCCCACCTTTCAGATCCCACCTCAGTGGGCATTGCTAGTGCCAGGGTGCCAGGCTGGCACTGCCCAAGAGGCACTCCCCCATCCCTGACCTTCTGGGGGGGCCTTAATGCCCTCCTGTCCTACGAGAGGCCACCATTTCTGCTCCCCCCGATGGGGGAATTATACGTTATCCTCACTGGAGAGAACTTTCCCCGGCAAGGCCACAGAGGCAAGTGAGCCTGGAGGATTCTGTCCTGGGATCATTGATTCTATTTAAATAAGCATTTATATATCTAAATAGTATATTCAGCCTTGCGCTGGAATGCGCCAGATATCCAGTGCCAGTAAGATCGTGAGAGGCGAGAAATTGGGTTTCTGGCTTTCTCGCGATCTTACTGACTTGCCCTGCTCATCGACTGGTGGAACAGAAGGTAAGATTGCTGCCAAAGAGCCTACAGAGGGATAAAGACAGGTTAAGTGATTGGGCAAAGACTTGGAAGGTGGAATATAATTCAGGAAAATAAGACTATGCATTTTGGTAGGAAGAATAAAGGAGTGGAATATTATTTAAATGGCAAAAGACTGCAGAAAGCTGAAGCACAGATGGATTTGGGGGTCCATGTCCCTAAATCACAAAAAGCTAGCATGCAACTTCAGCAGGTAATAGGGAAGACAAATGGAATGCTGGCCTTTATTTCAAAGCGAATGCAGTGTAAAGATAGGGAAGTCTTGCTAAAACCATACAAGGCACTAGTTAGACTGCACTTGGAATGCTGTGAACAATTTTGGTTCCGTTATCTAAGGAAATAGATGGGAGGCAGTCCAGAGAAGGTTCACTATGATTATGCAGGGATTTTCTTCATATGAGGGGAGGTTGAGTATGTTAGGCCTGTATTCATTGGAGTTTAGAAGAATGAGAGGCAATCTGAGACATACAGGATTCTTAGGCAGCTTGACAAGTGTGATGATACTGTGCCTTTAAGAAATGTATTTATATCATGTTCCTTGTGAGGGGCATGTTTAAAATTCAGCCCTGTTTACACAGTGCTGATTTGTCTCTGGACCAGGTAGCTCACGTGCTGAGAACACAAATGATTAATTGATCGTAATGGCCACAACATCTACGATGTTGTGGCCATTACGGAGACGTGGGGTAGAACAAGGACAGGAATGGTTGTTGGACGTTCCGGGGTATAGATGTTTCACTAAGTGTAGGGAAGCTGGTAAAAGAGGTGGAGGAGTGGCATTGTTAATCAAGGATAGTTTAACGGCTGCGGAAAGGCACTTCGTGGGGGATCTGCACACTGAGGTAATATGGGCTGAAGTTAGAAATAGGAAAGGAGCGGTCACGTTGCTAGGAGTTTACTATAGGCCCCCAAATAGTAATAGAGATGTGGAGGAAGAAATTGCTAAGCAGATTATGGATATGTGTGGGGGTCACAGGGTAGTTGTCATGGGGGACTTTAACTTTCCAAATATTGATTGGAACCTTTGTAGGTCAAATAGTTTGGATGGGGCAGTTTTTGTGCAGTGTGTGCGGGAGGGTTTCCTGACACAATATGTGGATGGGCCGACTAGAGGTGAGGCCACATTGGATTTGGTACTGGGAAATGAACCGGGCCAAGTGTTAGATTTGGTTGTGGGAGAGCAATTTGGAGATAGTGACCACAATTCGGTGTCTTTTGTTATTGCAATGGAGAGGGATAGGGCCGTACGGCAGGGCAAGGTTTACAATTGGGGGAGGGGTAATTATGATGCGATTAGGCAAGAATTAGGGGGCATAAGTTGGGAACAGAAACTGTCAGAGAAAGGAACTAATGAAAAGTGGAATTTTTTCAAGGAACAAATACTGGATGTCCTTGATAGGTATGTTCCTGTCAGGCAGGGAGGAAATGGCCGAGTGAGGGAACCATGGTTCACAAAAGAGGTGGAATGTCTTGTGAAAAGGAAGAGGGAAGCTTATGTAGGGATGAGGAAACAAGGTTCAGATGGCTTGATTGAGGGTTACAAGTTAGCAAGGAATGAGCTGAAAAAGGGGCTTAGGAGAGCTAGGAGGGGACATGAGAAGTCCTTGGCGGGTCGGATCAAGGAAAACCCCAAGGCTTTTTACTCTTATGTGAGGAATAAAAGAATGACCAGGGTGAGGTTAGGGCCGGTCAAGGACAGTAGTGGGAACTTGTGTATGGAGTCAGTAGAGATAGGCGAGGTGATGAATGAATACTTTTCTTCAGTGTTCACCAAGGAGAGGGGCCATGTTTTTGAGGAAGAGAAGGTGTTACAGGCTAATAGGCTGGAGGAAATAGATGTTCGGAGGGAGGATGTCTTGGCAGTTTTGAATAAACTGAAGGTCGATAAGTCCCCTGGGCCTGATGAAATGTATCCTAGGATTCTTTGGGAGGCAAGGGATGAGATTGCAGAGCCTTTGGCATTGATCTTTGGGTCCTCGCTGTCCACGGGGATGGTGCCAGAGGACTGGAGAATGGCGAATGTTGTTCCTCTGTTTAAGAAAGGGAATAGAAATGACCCTGGTAATTATAGACCGGTTAGTCTTACTTCGGTGGTTGGTAAATTGATGGAAAGGGTCCTTAGGGATGGGATTTACGACCATTTAGAAAGATGCGGATTAATCCGAGATAGTCAGCACGGATTCGTGAAGGGCAAGTCGTGCCTCACAAATTTGATTGAATTTTTTGAGGAGGTAACTAAGTGTGTTGATGAAGGTAGGGCAGTTGATGTCATATACATGGATTTTAGTAAGGCGTTTGATAAGGTCCCCCATGGTCGGCTTATGATGAAAGTGAGGAGGTGTGGGATAGAGGGAAAGTTGGCCGATTGGATAGGTAACTGGCTGTCTGACCGAAGACAGAGGGTGGTGGTCGATGGAAAATTTTCGGATTGGAGGCAGGTTGCTAGCGGTGTGCCGCAGGGATCAGTGCTTGGTCCTCTGCTCTTTGTGACTTTTATTAATGACTTAGAGGAGGGGGCTGAAGGGTGGATCAGTAAATTTGCTGATGACACCAAGATTGGTGGAGTAGTGGAGGAGGTGGAGGGCTGTTGTAGGCTGCAAAGAGACATAGATAGGATGCAAAGCTGGGCTGAAAAATGGCAAATGGAGTTTAACCCTGATAAATGTGAGGTGATTCATTTTGGTAGGACAAATTTAAATGTGGATTACAGGGTCAAAGGTAGGGTTCTGAAGACTGTGGAGGAACAGAGAGATCTTGGGGTCCATATCCACAGATCTCTAAAGGTTGCCAGTCAAGTGGATAGAGCTGTGAAGAAGGCCTATAGTGTGTTAGCTTTTATTAACAGGGGGTTGGAGTTTAAGAGCCGTGGGGTTATGCTGCAACTGTACAGGACCTTGGTGAGACCACATTTGGAATATTGTGTGCAGTTCTGGTCACCTCACTATAGGAAGGATGTGGAAGCGCTGGAAGGAGTGCAGAGGAGATTTACCAGGATGCTGCCTGGTTTGGAGGGTAGGTCATATGAGGAAAGGTTGAGGGAGCTAGGGCTGTTCTCTCTGGAGTGGAGGAGGCTGAGGGGAGACTTAATAGAGGTGTATAAAATGATGAAGGGGATAGATAGAGTGAACGTTCAAAGACTATTTCCTCGGGTGGATGGAGCTATTACAAGGGGGCATAACTATAGGGTTCGTGGTGGGAGATACAGGACGGATATCAGAGGTAGGTTCTTTACGCAGAGAGTGGTTGGGGTGTGGAATGGACTGCCTGCAGTGATAGTGGAGTCAGACACTTTAGAAACATTTAAGCGGTTATTGGATAGGCACATGGAGCACACCAGGATGATAGGGAGTGGGATAGCTTGATCTTGGTTTCAGATAAAGCTCGGCACAACATCGTGGGCCGAAGGGCCTGTTCTGTGCTGTACTGTTCTATGTTCTATGTTCTATAATGGGATATTTGTTTTAACCTGAGTTAATGCATTTTTGTTTTTTCCCCTGGGATTTCAGTGTAGGGTTTGTTAGGTTGATTGACAAGAGATAGAGTCATGTGAAGGGAAGGAACTAAACTTACAGGGAAAAGCTGGCAGTCTCTGCTTGGTTCTGAAAGCAGCAAGAGATCTTTCTCTCTCAGGAGGCTGATGTTTTGGAGCTGTCTCTGTCACTCTCTCGAGATGTTCAAAGGCTCTAGGATTGTTAACAAGTACAAACATGTAAGTTTGTGTATTGCTAACTGATTTTGAAGAGGAGTTTAAGTGTATAAGGGGAATATTGCTTATATTCTAACTAATAGACATAGATTAGCAGTTAAGAATTATATCTTGCCATGCTGAAGTACTTCAATTGTAAAAGGTAAGCTAATTCATATGATATAGTTAAACTGTGTTGTTAATTTAAGTTTATTTTGATAAAAACTTCCTAGTGTGTCAATAGATTCACGCCTGGAGTGAAACATTTTCTCCTTACACTAATGCCAAAATAAAAACTGTTAGGATCTAGTTGGGCTTCATTACATACTTTGAGGTTTCTCCTCAGATACCGTAATACAAGGAAGATGCAGAGAGGTTGTTTCCCCTTGTGCAAGAGTCTAAAACCAGAGGGCTAATCTCAGAATAAGGTGCCGCTCATTTAAGACAGAGATGAGGAGGAATATATTCTCTCAGACAGTAGTGAATGTGTGGAATTCTTTACTGCAGAGGGATGTACCAGCTGAGTTGTTAAGTACGTTCAAAGCTAAGATTGATAGGTTTTTAATCAGTAGGGGAATCAAGGATTATGAAGGTAAGGTGGAAAAGTGGAGTTGAGGAATAGCATATCAGGTCAGTCATGATCTCATTGAATGGTGGAGCAGACTCGATGGGCTGAATGGCCTACTTCTGTCCATACGTCTTCTAGTTCTTATGGTCTAATGCTAACAGAAGGTTAGATGGCCACTGTTATTGATTCTGACCATTAACTAGTGGTGCTTGTGGAAGTTACATATGTGGATGCTTCACAAGATCATTCTGGATTTGGGTAGTTTCCCCCACTGTCAAACAGTTTACTGTTACTTACCATCAAAGCCCACTCATGGGGACGAAGTAGAAATGGCCAAGAGTGTCAGGTTTTTAGGTGTCCAGATCAACAACCTGTCCTGCACGGCTCCCCCACCCCCCGGCTCTGCCCAAGATTGCAAGGAACTACAAAAGGTTGTGAATGTAGCCCAATCCATCACGCAAATCGGCCTCCCATCCATTGACTTTGCCTACACTTCCCGCTGCCTTGGAAAAGCAGCCAGAAAAGACTGCACACACCCTGGACATTCTCTCTTCCACCTTCTTCCATCAGGAAAAAGATACAAAAGTCTGAGGTCACGTACCAACCGACTCAAGTACAGCTTCTTCCCTGCTGCCATCAGACTTTTGAATGGACCTACCTCACACTAAGTTGTTCTTTCTCTACACCCTAACTGTGATGTAACATTCTGCACCCTCTCCTTTCCTTCTCTATGTGTGGCATGCTTTGTCTGTATAGCATGTAAGAAAAATTACTTTTCACTGTATACTAATACATGTGAAATAATAAATCAAATCAAATGACTGGTGGCTACGTAGGCAAAATATTGGAGGATAGCCTAACCTTGCACATAATCGTGCTCTCGTAAGGAGTCAGTGCCTTTGGGAAACAAGGCAGAAAATTGCCAAAAGGAAAACTTGATATTGTTGAAAAAGAAGACATGGGGCAGGATTTTACAGCCTCGCTCAGGCGAGACCAGAAATTCCTGCTCGAGGTCAACAGAGATTTCTGTTGTTGGACCCTCACCTGCTCCGATTCTGTGACGGGCAAGGTGGTAAGAGTTCCAGCCATGCTGCTAAAATCTTTTGTCTTTCACTCATTAGGACAGCCGCAAGAATACCAAATGAGAAGCAGGTGCTGATTGGTTGGCAAGTGGGCTCTGATTGGTAAAGGCGTTGCCATGGAGAATGTACCAGGGAATAGTTAACTGGCAAAAAGAAAACACATTTATGAAGAAATGGTGTCACACCTTGTTGAAGGCTTTGTCCAAGCGGCTGACAATTGATTCTCCAAATTGTTTAAAAGCAGAATTGCAGGATGTTTGACACAGGCAACAAAGCACCAGTAGAGTGGCCAGGCTTACTGCTGGTTACAAATTAAACCAGGCCTTTCAAAACAACAGATAACTTAGATGTTAACAACAGTTTCCATAGTTATAGGTGGAAGTTGAAAGAGAAAGAATGATCACCTTCTGCAAGACCAGGATGATATCAATAGTTTTACAAGAACAAAGGAAGATAAATTCAGAATAGGAGAAATTTAAGAGCTGGTATGGGACAGAAGTAAATTGTGAATTATTCATTGGTTCCATGATAGCATCTTATTCTCTAAATCATAAAGTCCTGATTTCAAGCCATATTCCAAAGACTTCACATAATCTAAACTGGAACTTTTGTGCAGTACTATGGTCTACTTCCTGAGAACAAAACAGCATAATAAATAAATGGAAGTAATAATCCACTGACGACCATGAAACCATTGTCCATTGTAGGAAAAACCCATCTGGTTCACTAATGTCCTTTAGGGAAGGAAATCTGCCGTCCTTACTTGGCCTGACTTGCATGTGACTCCAGAGCTACAGCAACTGCTCTCTGAAATAGCCGGGCAAGCCACTCAGTTCAAGGGCAACTAGGGATGGGCAATAAATGCTGGCCAGCCAGTGACACTCATGTCCCACGAATGAATAAAATAAACGTCAGGACAGGAATAAATCATACAGTCTCTCAATCCTGTTCCACCACTGAATACAATCATAAGGGTTGGTGCTGCTATCTATCCGCGAACAACAGGAAAGTTCTTTCAGAGTCCTTTCAGGTATTCATACCTCAACTAACATCTAAAACATCTTTGATTTTTGTTTATTTGACCTGCAGTGCATAATTTTGTGTTAAGTTTCCTAGGGAGCGATTCTCCCGGCCTGCTGCACTACTCTAGCAGTGCAGTGGGCCAGGAGACTTAAACGAAAGCTGTGTAGCAGGTTTCCCAGTGAGCACTACGGCTTCCGCATGTCTCTGGCATTGTCAGTTCCACGGCAGAAATCGGTGTGGAGCTGAATAAATTATTTAAATAAAGATTTGAATATCATTACATGGCCCGGGACTGAAGTCTCCGGGTTCACTAGCATCTCGCCCCCTGCCAGGAGTGTTTCACAGTTTACAACAGGTTCCCATTAGTGATCTCCCGACCCTGCTGCAGTGAAGGGGGGGCATGGAGACCCCCCAGGAGGTCGGTGATAAAGGAGGTGCCCATGGGCACTGTCAGCTTGGCAGTGCCAGCTTGGCCCCCTGGCACAACCCAAGGGGCAAAGTGGCAATTGGCAGGAGGCACCTTAGCACTGCCCATCAGGCATTGGCCAGTGCCTCTTGGACGGGGAGATCAGTGGGGATAGGGGGGTCCCGCTGCCATTCTGCAGTTTGGATCAGTGACAGGGAGGGAGGCCAGCGGTCGGGCTGGCCATCAGGGGGGGCAGTAGGCGGGGGGGGGGGGGGGGGGGGGGGGGAATCGGGGACTTTGGGACTTCCGGGGGTTGGGGGTAGGGGGGTGGTGTGGAGATCAAGGCCGGGATGGGGGTGTGGTGCTGGTCTGGACATGACCGGGGGGCCAAACGATCCAGGCATGGGGGGTGTCAGAGGGGCAGTGATGTGGGGTCACGGAGCTGGCCAGCGATCGGGACGCTGGCAGTGCGAGGGCTGCTGCAAATGCGCCAATCTCCGCTATGACAGATCGGCGCATGCACAGTGGCCTGCTCAGTACTATGCTGCTGGCCTCTCCAGTGGGAATAGGCCCACCCCCAAGCTTTTCAGCGTGAATCTCACTGGGGCTCTCTGTGATGTGGAGATGCCAGCGTTGGACTGGGGTAAGTAAGCACAGTAAGAAGTCTCACAACACCAGGTTAAAGTCCAACAGGTTTATTTGGTAGCAAAAACCACTAGCTTTCGCAGCGCTGCTCCTCCATCAGGTGAGTGGGAGTTGTGTTCACAAACAGGGCATATAAAGACACAAACTCAATTTACAAAATAATGGTTGGAATGCGAGTCTTTACAGGTAATCAAGTCTTAAAGGTACAGATAATGTGAGTGGAGAGAGCGTTAAGCACAGGTTAAAAAGATGTGTATTGTCTCCAGATAGGACAGTTGGCACAGGGTGTGGAAGATTCATTTTAGCAATCCCACTAAAAAACCAGCGAGATTTATTCGTTTTTACACGGATTCGGCACTTAGAATGTTTTTTGGAGTATCCCACCCTTTAACTGTGGTTTACATTTCATTGGCTGTGAAGCATTTTGGGAAGTCATGAGATCATGAAAGGTGGAATATAAATGCAAGTTTTTTTTCTTTGTGCTAATTTGGGCGCCAGAGCAAAACGGGAAATATAACCAGGCTGCTGCCCCATATTTTTCAGCTTTCCATTTTGAAGTGCCACTATGTGAGTTGGGGGTTTGACAAGACTGATTTCTCATGTTTGCCATGGACCAATGCTGAAAAGGTACTTTGGAAATCTATTAAGTCTTTGAAACATTTAGCTGACATTTTGTGGTTTGAAAAATACTTTTGGAAATAAGCCCAACTTGCAATCAGGCTATAAACTGACATTAAGAGAGAAGCTTTCGCCAGAGGGATGGGAAGGCAGCAGCTTCCACTCTCCAAATTAATATGTTTCGCAAAAATTAAGTTTGGATAGGATGCCTCAACTTTAATCAAGATTACATAATCACAAACTGAAATTTTATGACAAATAGCAGAGTGAAAAGCATGGTAGAACCAAGATGTAGAACCAGATCTGTCAGAAGGGAAAAGAATGAGGTATGAAGGTTTTCACACCAGCTACAATAACAGTTACTTTGCCAGCATAGACAAAGGCTTCACAAGCTGAAACAGGGTAAGCAAAGAATTCTCAAAGACCATGGCAGTGAATTTCCTTGGGGGCCACCATATAACTTCAGCAGTGACCTCATATACTCACTGAATGTCTGTCAAAGTTATGGCAACAGACAAGGAGAAGTCCCAAAGAGGTTCAACTATATCGCTGTTGGCTAATGCATAAAAATACATTTTGCAAGGTTGTGCTCTTACAATGCAGCATTGCTCAATATGAATTTAAGGATTCAGAAAATGGGTCTGAAGGTTAGTGCGTCCTATCAGCATTACACCAAATTAAAATGAATCCCATAAATTAATTAATATTTATTCTAGAAAAGATTGGAGTGGTTTATAGATATGGGGGTGATTCTCCCAACCCGCTGCACTGCTCTAGCAGTATCCGGTTGTGAAATTCCAGTGTCGTCAGCTCCACACGGAGCTGCTTTAAATATTTGGATTCAAATTTTAATGTAATAAGCGGGCCCAGGGCTGAAGTCACCAGGCCTACTAGCCTCTCCCTAACCCGCCAGGAGTGTTTCACTCCTGTGGGTTTTACAACAGCTCCCCACAAATGGGGAGTTGGCGGCCCGACCCTGCTGGAGTGAAAGGGGGCCATGGAGGCCCCCCAGGAGATCGGGGATAAGGGGTTTGCTCCCTAGGCATTGCCAGCTTGGCAGTGCCTGCCAAAGGGGCAGTGGAAATGCCGAGGGGGCACCTTGGCAGTGTTAAGGGGGTGGGGCCAGAGGGGAGTGATTGGTGGGGGTGGGGAGACCCGCTGCCACTTTGTACTTGTGATCGGATCAGTGGGAAGGGGCTGATTGGGGCTGGCCATCGGTGTGAGGGAGGGGGATGTCTGCCTGCCATTGAGGGGGGGGAGGGGGGTTTAATCGGGAGATAGGGTCTGCCGGGGGAGGGGTGACAGGGCTGGCCCCCTGGCACCATCCGGAAAGGCCATCGATCAGGGCGTGAGAGGCTCGTGGGGATAGCGTTGCAGGGCTGGCCAGCGATCAGGAAGCCGGCAGTGTGCTATGACAGATCTGCGCATGTGCTGTGACTCAGTGCTATGCTGCTGGCCTCTCCAGCTGGAATAGGCCCTGCCCACTGATTTTTATTTGCGATCCACACTAGCGCTTTCTGTGATGCACAGAGTGTGGGAGAAAAAGTGTGATTTATTTTTTTTTACACAAATTCGGTTTTGGAATTTTTTTGGGACAATCCCGGCCCTGATTTGTGTGGGAGGTTGTACAAGAGGTAAACATAAACTTTAAAAAGTTCAGCAATATAAAGAGTAGGAGTGGTGACCTGGTGGCACAGTGGTTAGCACCAGGAACCTAGGTTCAACATTGGCCATGGGTGACTGACTGTGTGGTGTTTGCCCATTCTCCCAATGTTTGGTGCAGTGGGTATCATCCCTGACTCTGAGCCAGAAGCTTTGGCTTCAAGTTCCATTCCAGGACTTGATAGCCAAGGAAGGTGTGTTCACAATGCAGCCAAACAAGATGAATGTCAACTTGTGTGTGAAATCCTCCAACACAGTCCAATGGCAGGCAATGAAAGTGGGAGAGCTAGTCAACTATGTGACTGAAAGTAAAGTGAAGTCTCTCCCATCATTATCTGTAATTCCAGACTATAACATGCATGTAAAATTGTATGTTGTCACATCCTTGGGCTAGGGTCAGTTGGCCAGACAGCCAGATTACTTCCAAAAGCATGGGATTCAATCCTCGTTCCAGCTGAGGTGGTCTCAGGACCTGCCTTCTTGCTCTACTCATGTGGGTCAGACCTGCCTTTAGGCAGAGAACTGAAGAGCATGACTTGGTCAGAGCAATAGGGGAAGTGGAGCTGTTGCTGATAGTGATAATAATAAGTCACGAACAATGCTTGCCGAAGTAAATATAAATATTTATACTAATACTGAATTCGAAGGCGAAATCAGTTGAAATATTTAATTTTGCTGAACAACATTTTCCAGAGAGTTATCAAGGTTAGGAGATGAATGAGAGAGGAATTCAATAAGTTGAATTGTAATCAGGCGATTTAAGAGAGCCAGAATATTATTACAGACCTGCCAATGAAGTCATCCTTTTTCAAAGAGTCCTTGTCCCACACAGTGATGTCTATGATGCCTCCCTTTTCCTCAGCAAGAAGGAAATCGAACTGTTCCCTCCACTGAGGATTCAGAGTTTTTAAAATAGCCTGAAAGATTTAACACAAACTGCGCTCAGATTTATCTGGAAGACAGCATCAAGATAAGCACTGAGAATTTCACTGCACACTACCAAAATATATTAAAACACTGGCCACTTTGGCTTCAACTAGTGGTTTGGTGTAAACTGCACTCAAAATTGCATTAGCCTTGAGCAGTGCTTGCTTTCCCTCAAGTTTCTGCTTGCTCTCATTTGCATATTGCCTACCATAAAATCTGCTGTGAACCAACATAATCAACAAAATTGTGGAATACAAAAATAAAATGTTTACATGGAAAAATATTCCCTGATATATTTAAGAGAGGTAATTACCTGGTCAGTTTTATTACTACAACTGAAAATCTGTTTATTACAAACCCTAAACATTTTTAATTGGTCTCTAGTCCACTATCTGTAAGAAACCTGATCTTAAAGAACAGAAAAGTAATTTTAAACATTCAAAAACTAATTACTAGTTATGTTGGTATACAACAATCAGTTTTTTTTTATAGAAAATAATATTTGAAAGCTTTTATAACATAGTTATTACTGTCTTTGTGCCTCAAAAAATATTAATTTTACGAGAGTCCTCATAGGCCTATAAATGGGTATAGTTAGCGGAGATTTGCAAAGGTGATTCACCTGAGTTGGGGCACAGCCAGCTTTGTGGTGTGACAGGTTTCTAATGCAATTATTTTTAAGCGAGTGCAAAAGCACACAGAAACTTGATTTGTGCTGAATTTAATTTACACTTAAAATTGCTCAATTTTTTGCACTGCTTTGGCAGATTTTGGTGAATTGCACCAAATAAATCCAGTGGAAATTTCAGCCAACTATGCTTGCAACAATCAGAGCCAATGGTAATGAACAAATATATTGCATCAAACGTATGGCAAAATTAGTTGTATTCACTTGGCAGAAATCCTACAATATTAAGAACTTGCATGTATATAGCGTTTTTTCAAGACCACAGAGTTTTCTGAAGATAGATAATGGGGGTAATTTTTGACCTGAGTAGGGATGGTAAAATGCGGGTTGGGAGACCAAATTACACCATGCCCAATTTTGCTTACCATTAACATCAATGGTTGTGAGGTAAATATTGATCAGGACAACAGGACCAGGATTTTATGTTGCTCAGGCAGGCCCACGCCCGACCAAACGTTCCTTCGCAGTCGCTGGGTCAAAATTTTGGAATTCCCTCCCTCACGGCATTGTTGCTCAACCCACAGCACATGGACTGCAGCAATTCAAGTAGATGGCTCACCACCACCTTTCAAGGGTAACTACGGATAGGCAATAAATGCTGGTCAGCCAGCGATGCCCATGTCCCATGAACAAATGAAATAAAAATGCATGAAATCATGTAACAAGTCGGGTTCCTGCCCCAATGTCCTTGCGACCACTGACAAGCAGGAAATTTAGTCCATTAAGGGGCCAATTGAAAGCTATCTTATGTGGTCTGTCTCCTTCTACATTTGACAAGTGGACAGATTGGCCAGATGGCCTTTACATTTTAGCTGCAAGCTCAATCCAGACTGTGGTGAAATGTCAAGGTTGAAATAACATTTTTCAAAGTGCCAGGGGATTGACGTTTGTGGTTGAATGTGTTGCATAGACACTGCTTGCAGGATTTTTCCGTTGGAATTCTTTTTACAGGTCTACAGGTCCATGGGACAGCTCCACTGAGGCTGTCCCCCTGAGGGATCACATTGGAAACGCCAGCCCACATCCTCCCATTTCTTGGCACCTGCCCTCTTCCCGCCACCTACACCCCAGCCCCCCTACCACCTCATGGCAGGGCTGAGCCTTTGCCAGCAGGCGTTTCACGCCTACTGGTCAATTAACATTCCAGAGCCCATTTTGCCCAGAAGAGTGTTTGATTCCTGCTCAGCATTAGGAGGTATTTAATTACATACATAATCAGTGGGAGCAGATGTTTACATCTGAAATCATGTTTCTATTAGGCAATAGATTTAAGAAGGTAATAACTTTGCCAAGGGCAGGAGGCATGATTCAGATTTAATTTTCATTCAATAACTTTTCTGACAGTGCAGAAAAAAATAGGTATCTGCCACTATTTTGGGGAGAGGTAATCAATTCACTGTCATTCCAAACAATCTCCATGTTGTCTTTAGATTTGTATGGATGGAGCTAATTAATCAAGACACACATCTAGTGCAAATCTATGCTGCAGTCTATTTAGTTGATATATTTTATGTATTTATTGCTCCAGGTCCCATTCACCTTTGTGATCACTCATTTGCACTGGAACTCAGACTTGTTTTTAAATTTCTCATCCTTGTTTTCAATTTCCTCCATTGTTCATCCCTTCCTGGGCGGCACGGTAGCACAGTGGTTAGCACTGCTGCTTCACAGCTCCAGGGTCCCGGGTTTGATTCCCGGCTCGGGTCACTGTCTGTGTGGAGTTTGCACATTCTCCTCGTGTCTGCGTGGGTTTCCTCCGGGTGCTCCGGTTTCCTCCCACAGTCCAAAGATGTGCGGGTTAGGTTGATTGGCCAGGTTAAAAATTGCCCCTTAAGAGTCCTGGGATGCGTAGGTTAGCGGGATTAGCGGGTAAAATATGTGGGGGTAGGGCGTGGGAGGGATTGTGGTCGGTGCAGACTCGATGGGCCGAATGGCCTCCTTCTGCACTGTAGGGTTTCTATGATTTCTATGATTTCCTATTTCTCTAATCTCCTTCAGCCCTGTCACCCTCTGAGAGATACATATGTTTGTCTGATTCTCGCCTCTTGGGCACCCGAGATTTTAATCCCTCCATCATTGATGACCTTCATTTACCTAGGCTCCAGAATATCCACACTGCATCTTTCTGTCTCTCCAACCCACTTTCTTCCAGCCTTGGTTATTTAAAAATAAGGCGACTCCCAGTTGACGCAGAGATAAGAAGGAATTTCTTCTCTCAGAGGATAGGCTTTGGAAGAGACAGTGGAGTCTGGAGCCTCTTTTGCAAACCACAATCATTCTGAAGAAATCACAGGCTGCCAATCAAGCTTGTCAACATTGCAGTCAGGATCAATGGGATACTTGAGCTCCATTCAAGTGTGAAGGGAAATGAATATAAACACAGGTGGCTGGAGGATGATAGAAATCCATTGAGCTGTCGAGGGTAGCCTTTTTCAAGGCACTGCACATTGAATTTGTTAGAGATCAAAGGGTTCTATTGGAGGGGTTCAAATAATTCAGCTTGCTAGGAAGCCTCAGAACTTTCAAATCAAAGCTGTGTGCATACATTGGGGCTGAGTGCACAATGGAACACTATCTCACCCCCACTCCCCCAGGTGAAACTGACATCTTGGCTGGAATTTTACCGCCATGGAAATCGGAATGGACGGGAACAGACAATGGGGAGGTCCGTTGACCTCAGGCAGGATTTTATGGTTTCAGGATGAACAAGGCTGCAAACATTTAAGCGGTTATTGGATAGGCACATGGAGCACACCAGGATGGTAGGGAGTGGGATAGCTTGATCTTGGTTTCAGATAAAGCTCGGCACAACATCGTGGGCCGAAGGGCCTGTTCTGTGCTGTACTGTTCTATGTTCTATGTTCTAAAATCCCACCACTTCTTTCTGTCAGAAGACTTCAAAGGGATCTGCTCATGCCTGTGACTTATGAAAGGGAGAAAGGAAAATGTCTGCTGCAAAGTGGAGTTCTGCAATAATTTAAAAGTTTGCCAGGTGACCGGGAAGATAGAGATTAAAGTGACCTGGCTGCTTCAGAATTTTCACCGCTGACAGGCAGGGATGCAGATAATGATCACAGGGCTGTCTGTAAACACCATTCTGGGTAATCTTCAGGCCTGTCAGGAAGAGTGGTGAGGTCAACCCTTGCCCTAGCCTGAGCCCACATAACCCCCAGGATCCCTGAGAGACCATCTGCAACCTGACAACAGCAGAGGGGCAAATGGCCACTGAACCAACCTCCTTGAGCCCCCTCAGGGCTCAAGGCATCAGGCCAGGCTGTGAGTGCCAGGAGACAGTGTACACTGCCAAGGCATGTGGCCTGAAGGGGGTTGAGTAGGGGGTCTGAGGTGGAAGGGGGCCTGAGTGGAGGGTCAGTTCACCCTCATGGCTGCGTGGTGTGGGGGATAGGTGCTGTGGATCAGGGGAGGATGCCCCTTTTTGGTGAGTGGTTGTGGTGCTCCCCTGGTCAGTGTGGGGGTGGGGGCACTATTTCCTTTTTTGTGGGGAGGGGCCTGTCTCCGAGCGTGGAGATCAGGGAGCCCTTTAAAAACGATGTTGTGCAGAGTTTTATTCCAGTTTGTAACTCTTTTTCTTGTGGTCACGTGATTATGGCAGATACAGAGGAAACAACTGATTCTTTACACATATATCGAAAATATACAGTATATTTTCAAAGATCACTAATCAGGCCAGTGAAGAGAAAACTTACAGAGCCTTTTACTATACATTATTATTAATAATATTGTTAATTATTTAATTCATTATCATTTCAATAAGTACTACGTTGAAAATAGTTTTATCTTGGATTATTCAACTACCTTGCTCTTGTACTTCTGACAACCCATTTTGAATTTTACATATGGATCACTGAGTCCATTTGGATCCATGGGCTTTAGGTCACGGCCCTCAATTAGAGTGATACTGACAACCCCTCTCCAAAGCTGGTCGCTTTTATGTGCCTCAAGAAGGCGAGCGTTCTGTACCTGAGGGAACATGTAGAAAAAGGGAAATTATTAAAACAAATGCATATAAACACCGATTACTTACAGTACATTATTGTTTGGATTGTGATCCAATTATTATTATTGGTCCATTATTAATGGATATTAATAATGGTATGTTTGAAATATACTCAACACCAGGATTCACTTTAACATATGTTATGTCATTCATAACTCACTCTGACCTTGAGAACTGACTGTCTACTTGAATGTCCCATCATTATAATAGATACTAGATTGATTGGTAAACAGTTCTCTTAAATCAATACAGTGCCCTCATCTCTTAATTGCAATGTATTGAGATTAAGCAATCTCTATTACAAAGTGACTGGTCTTGCATCAAACTTCCTTCGTATATAAATTTATTTCTAATATTTGAGGTATTATTTCATATAATAATAAAAATTAAACAAAGCACTGAAAAAACATCTTCAACCTCAGAAGATTCCGTTAAATATGATCTTCTTTAACTTACAAAGACAGCTTTCTGCTGCCCTGTCTGTGAGAACAGTCAGAATTACAGTTGTTGCGATTAGATCAAGAGAATAAATGGCACAAATGAGTGTAAGAATTACAACCAACTAATTCATGCAAATAAAGAATTTGCAGAAGTGTATTCTAACTATAGAGAAAACACTGTGAATTCCGGTCATATCTTTAAGCACCTATGGGATGAAACAGACTGAATTGGGATTTATAAATCTTTCCATAAGGTTATAAGGAATTGATATGGTGACAGTTATATAGGTCCACCAGCATGCTTCACTAATGAGGATTTTGAATGCACTCAAAAGTTATTACTACAGACATATAAATCTGATGACCACCTTCACAATGATATATTTGTTTGTGCATGTTTAATTTCTTCTTCTGAATAGTTCATACAGGACAATGGAGGAGCAATTTCTCCTCCTAGCAGCAGTATGCAAAATGTGCAATTCCCTGGGGACAGACAGCACTGCAGGCCAATACTTGCACGACCTGGAACATTGTCCATTGATATTACTAAAGAATGCCGCATATAGGCTGCACAGAGGCTTGCCCCAATGAATTTAATATAAGGCTGTGTATCACCGCTAAAAGCAACACTACGTGAATGAATTTCTCCCTCAAAATAACTCATAATTAGGCTATACAAATAAGTGGGTGTTGCTAAAATACAGATACAAAACTCTTGTGTAACTTTGACTAACTCTTAAGCCAGTACTGACCTACATGTACAAATGATATGTGAGCTTTGTGAGAAAAGTGCTGTTTAAAATTCAATGCCGCAAAATTTTCCTCGATAGTGTCTGTTTTTCTGGTGCGTTTGGAGCAGGTACAGAGGAAATAAGGTGCTCCAAGCCATTTCCAACGCAGCCTGTGCCAGTCGCCATGTTTTTGAGGGCAATAGTGCAGATGTTCCATGCGTACCCTGGAAGCATGTAGAGTAGGTACCTCTGTCAGTCAGCGTCTAATGTAAACTTGACACTTACATTTTTTACCTCTCCACTCTAGGTAAAGCCCTCTCTTAAACATGTGTGCTCCTACATAAATAATTCCCCCAGCCCCCACCAGCTCTCTTTAAAGTTATATCCATCCAACTTTCAGGTTAATCGCTTTTTACTATTTACTGATGTTGCAGAGTTGCTGGGTTGTGGAAGGATTAGTAAAAATTGGTCAGGTCAGCAGGCATGGTGCTCGACATTGTGAAAGTATTTAGATCTCCTCTCTCCTTCTTTCAGCTTTCTGTACTAAGACCTCCAGTGCCACAACAGGAAATCCTGGACCCCTCTCTTTGGCTTGCTGTGCTGCTACTCAGGTTTTTTCCTGTTCCCAGTGGGTTTCCCAGTGATCTGAAGGAGCTGCCGCAGTCAGAATACATCTTCCATTTCAGAGGTGCAGTCTGTCGTAATGGGCAAACTAGCTTTAATTGCTGCTAGCCACACATTACCTGTGCTGAGCTGCATATTGCAAGAAATCAGCAGGCAGCATGAAGTTTGCGTGCTGCCTATATAACTTCCACAATGGGTGTATTTAATTGTGCATACGATCCTTGAGTTTGTTGTCAGGCCTTGTCAATTTTTTTAGCCTCAAGCCTTTTATTTTACAGAACCAAATTAAGCATGCTCAAATAATAGCCAAGAAGCCTAATACTCAAGAGTTGAACTTTGAGTTCTAATTTTTTCTGTATTTCTGTGTTCTACTGCAACCTTTAGAAGTTTTTGGCAGGAAGAAATCACCCTCCCAAATAAACACATTGGGCAGAATACTCCCAGTGGGGACTAGGTCCCGTGGTGGTGCGGGGATGGGGAGTGCTTTGCTGCCATATCTTCCATTTCCGGCATAACTAATTCTGTATCTGGGGGTTTTGCACCATCTTCTGCTGCAGAGTGGGATTGATGGTCCATGTCCCATTGTCATATCTGGGTGCCCTATGTAAAAGGCACGCAACATCACTGACCCACCATTGAAGAAAGAAAATGGGCCTCCAGGAATTCTGAGGCTGGAAAATTGATCTTTTTGATGAACACTACCCTGAACTCCGGAACAGAACCAGTCCTTCTTCAGGTAAGTCCCAAGTTCTCTATGCCATGTCGGTCTGCCTTGTTCTGGACCAGTATGTTTTCCACTAGTGTCGCAGAGAATCAGGCATGGGGAGAAGCTTCTGGTTCGGCGTTCATCAGTAGTGCGTTAGCAGAATGAAAATTGGTTTCATGTCAGACTCTAATGGGATTCCAGATCTGTCGCAGCGAGCCGCATCGGAAGATCCCGTTGTAAATTTGCATCGGGTGAAACAGATTTATGGTTAATAAAGCATACATCATCCTGAGCTTTATCAATAGGGGCATTGAATACAAAAGCAAGGGAGTGATGCGCTATTCAGACACGAGGCTTGAAGCTCAGTAAATGAAAGGCTTTTATTTACTGTTAACAAAGCTACCAGAACTTATATACACTATCCCAGACTGAAGGGGTCCCGGCCAGAGCAGGGACTCTTATACCTCTCCCAGGAGGCAGAGCCCGACTGGGATGTGCCACAACACTACAGTACAAAGGTGTAACAACCCCACCCTAACCCCAACAGCAACAATAGCACAATCCAACAGTAACATATGTACACCGTTGTAGTACTGGCCAGCCCCAGGCTCAGCACTATCCAGTGGGAACCAACGATGGTTCACCACAGGGAGTTAAATTAAACCTGTATAAAACACTGGTTTGGCCTCAATTGGAGTATTGCCTTCATTTCTGGGAACCACATTTTAAGAAGGATATAAAAGCATCAGAGAGGGTACAGAAAAGATTCACAAGCATGCTTCCAGAGATGAGGAACTTCAGTTATGTAGAAAGATTGGAGAAGTTGGGATCATTCTCCTTGGAGAAGAGCAGGTTGAAAGGCAAGTTGGTAGAGGTTTCAAAATCATGAGGGGTCTTACCAAAGAACGGTTCCGATTGGTGGATCGATTGAGAACAATAGGGCCCAGATTTAAGGTAATTAGCAAAAGCACCAGTGGCAACATGAGAAAAAACCTTTTCATGCAGCGTATGGTTAGGATCTCGAAAGCACCCCCTCATAGTGTAGTGGAGACAGAGTCAATTCAGGTATTAAAGATCTGAAAAGGAAGAATATGCAGAGCTGTGGGGAGAAGGCGCTGGAGTGGCACTGGGTGAGCAGCTTCTTCAGAGGGCCAGCACAGACAGGATGGGCTGAATGGACTTCTTCTGTGCTATATTT
Source organism: Mustelus asterias (assembly GCF_964213995.1). Lineage (NCBI taxonomy): Eukaryota > Metazoa > Chordata > Chondrichthyes > Carcharhiniformes > Triakidae > Mustelus > Mustelus asterias. The sequence continues at coordinate 95,046,038 of NC_135806.1, read as the reverse complement.
TATGATTCTATGATGGCTCCAATCTGCCACTACAGTGGCTGGGCCCAAAACAGGCCCAGCCAATTGAGTTTTGAAACAGGCTCCCTCATGGATCATGAGAATCAGGAATGCTCTGCTATGGTCCACAAGGAAACCTTGGGAATCCCCTGCTCTGCCCCCTCCACTTACTCTCGCTATCCCCATCCCAGATACCTAGTGCCAGGAACAGATTTCCAGGTCCGTGATGGCATCTCCTGTCATCCAACTGTAACACAGAAGGGCCAGCTGTTAAAATCATGTGGAGCTCTTGCTACTGCTCTCAGACAGGCCAGAAATCCCCCATGCTGCTTTCCTGCTCAGATGTCAAAATTGACCCTCAGGCCCTAGTGATGCGCATTATAGGTTATGCCAAATCTAGAAGTGAAGGAGGGTAAAAGGTGGTTCCAAGTAGGGTAATGCCACTTGAATGAAAACTGATACTTCGTCGAACTTCACAAAAAAACACAAAATGATTCCAAACCATATAAAGAAGTTATAATGAATCTGTAGTCTGTTTTACAATCTTCCCAATTTTAATGGGATGTAAAGCAGACTGCTGATTTACTGTTCTTCATTTTGCACGACGGCCCTCTTGTCCCTCCAACCTTCTATCACTGCTGTGCCAAAAATTAAACTACACCAAAAAAAAGAGTAAATGTCAGGAGGGGGAAAACTGGCTTTCACCAAAGTTTCTCAGTCTCAGCTGCTCTTTTCATGGCAACATGTACAATGCTGTATAGTTTGATGACGCCATTTTCAACAGTTTCAGGGTGAAGAATAGACTGAATTAGGGCAATGTCGCAATCCCACCATGTTTAGTGTTTCCTTCTCCATGCTCCTGATCTTTGCCTTCTTTGCAGATATGGAAGGAGTTTACCTGCATACTAGATCAGACAGCAAGCTCTAAAATCCATCCAGATTGAAAACAAAGATGAAAATACAACACGTCTTGATCGGAGAATTCCTCAACACTGATGATGCTATGCTACTTGCTCACACAGAAATTCAGCTACAAAGACTCATGGATTATCTCTCCTTTGCTTGTAATTTGTTCTCCCTGACTACGAGCATCAGGAAAACTGTGGTCATGGGATAGGATGCTGCCTCTCTGCCCCGATTATATTAACTAACATCCCACTGGATGTGCTCAGCAAATTCTGCTACATCGGGTCCACGGTGACAGAAAACCTGTCTCTTGATGCAGAACTTAATGTAATCAGGGCAGCACAGTGGTTAGCACTGCTGCCTCACAGCGCCAGGGACCCAGGTTCGATTCCCGGCTTGGGTCACTGTCTGTGTGGAGTTTGCACGTTCTCTCCGTGTCTGCGTGGGTTTCCTCCGGGTGCTCCGGTTTCCTCCCACAATCCAAAAGACGTGCTGGTTAGGTGCATTGACCTGAACAGGTGCCAGAGTGTGGCAACTAGGGGAATTTCACAATAACTTCATTGCAGTGTTAATGTAAACCTTACTTGTGACTAATAAATAATAAATAAATTACTTTAATTCGATGCACACATTGGGAAATCAGCTATAAGCTTTGGTCAACCAACAAAACGGGTATGGAATAACATCAAGCTGACCCTTGGGACTGAGTTTATTGTTTTATATGGCTGACGTTCTCAGCACCTTGTTGGATGACTTATACCTATCCGGAAAGGAAGTACAACAACCTTCAACTTCACAGTTTGGAGGGCACTCTGGGCATTTCATGGAAAGACAAAGTCACAAATGCAGCAGTCCTCTCAAAATGAAATCTTCCAAGAATTTTGGCATCGATCAGACAGATGCAATTTTCTGATTTGCAAGATGGAAGATAGTCGCAAACTCCAGGATTTTCTGCATTGCAAGGTAAGTAGAGGCCAGTAAAGTGCCTCAAACTGTGCTCTAAGGATGCATGTGGACATGACATGAAGGCCCTAAACGTAGATTCTCGCAACTGTAGCTGATGTTAGAGGAAAAACATCACGTTTGGGCTGGCATGTGCCACCATGACGATCAGAGGCTACAGTGGCTTGACAACAGGTAACGACAGTGAAGCGGTAACCCTCAATGACACCTGATAGCCACTTCATATGGGCCACTTGTGGCAGAACCAGTCTCTTATGGATTGCTGTCTTCAGTCATCAGCAAAAGTGCAGAATATGAAGGCATCCCACCCCCAACAGATTTTATTTGCTGCATGTCCATCAATTTATGCAGATAGAAGGATGCCAACTGCAACAATAACAATGGATTTTACAAACCAGATTGAGGAAACTGCATATTTTTAAACAAACCTCATTTGCAAATTCTGAATAAAATACGATAAAATGGTTTGTTCCAAATATTCCTTCCATAACTTTAACTGAGATTCGTTATACAGTCAGGACCACAGATTAGACACACTTGCGTATTTACACTCAGGAGAGCACCACAAAGAGTTTCCACATTCAACATGGACAAAAACTGGCATAAATTAGCCAATTTAGATTTTAAGCAATGGTGTTACTTATTGGTAGGCATTTTAACACATAACAGTGTAGGCAGTCCCCGGGTTACGAACGTCCGTACTTACGTACCGACCTCCGTAAAGCCTATTATTTAAAAAAATCGAGTTACATACAATGGTTCGTACTAACGAACGGGCGGACGACATTGCGCGACACTCAAAACACTGCGCGTTTTCAGCGGTTCGTCGGCCCGAGGGAGAACAACGCCACGCCGTCATTTTAAGTCGGATCGCATAAACACTGTTGTGTGCGTTGTGTTTTGACTTAAATTTTTCGTGTGTTTACCCTCGTAATCATGGCTCCAAAGCTAGATGTGAACCGTACGTAACTGTTCCGACTTACATACAAATTCGACTTACAGACAGACTTAAAAACGGAACTCGTTCGTAACCCGGGGACTGCCTGTAATCACTTTCAATCGAGACAAACAAATTTGAAAAAGACAGGTTGGCTGAGAAAGATAACAGATGCTGAATCTTGTTCAACAATCTCAGCTCTTTCAGACTTGTAAGGAACAGAATTGAATTCGAAAGACATGCAATTTGTACAATGAAGAACTATTCTTCTCTCCAATGGAGGGATTTTCCTCCTGGCTTCAGGACCAATGGGTGCTGTCAGGTTCAAATGGGTGTCAGAAGCCCTCAATGTGTGGAAAACAGTTACTTTCCTGTGATTTTTCCCCAAATAGCTAATTAATGGCCAGATAATGGGCTTGCCATCCAAACACACATCTGGTGAGGGCTCTCAATGCCAATTGAAGGCCTTGCAGCACTGAAGAAGCAGAAACTAGTCTTACAAGTAAGTGAAGGAGAAGGTGCCACCATTTTGATGTACCCTTGCTCCAACATTTTACAATTTGAATAAAACAGGGGGTGGGGGAGATGGGAGCCTCTTCACTGAGCAGGGAGGACCTCTGACCCTAGCTGGAATGCTGTGTTCGAGTCTTCCACCAGACAGCTGTATTGTCCCCACCACCTGGTGGGAACCTAAAGCCAACTGGAAAATCCCAGCTGGTTCCAATAATTGGCCTAAAGCAGGGGCATGAACAGCTTCAATTGGTTACCTGATTGCCGCAAACCCTCCCGCACCCACAATCCTCCCTCCAGGAAAATGGCCCAGGGCAGAATGGAGCCTGACAACTGACACACATGCCTGCGGCATGACATGTGCCTGCCTACAACAGTTCCCATTCTCAGCAGCTATAATCCAGCCCCAAGAGTGGGTCTCAAAGAGTGGGTTAGTACTCTGGGACCCCAATTCATATCCCATCACAGCAGATGTTGAAATTCGAATTCAATAAATTTCTGCGACTAAAAGTCTACTGTTGACCATGAAACAATTGTTGACTGTCATTAAAAACACATCTGGTTCACAAATGTCCTTTAGGGAAGATCTGTCATCTTTACCTGGTATGGTCTACACAATAGACCTCCTTATCCACAGCAATCTGTAATGCTTCTGAAATGGGCAAGCCACTCTGATCAAGGGCAGTTCAGGACGGGCAATAAATGCTGGTCTAGTCAGCCCACATCCCATGAATGAGTAAAAAGAACATCTACATTACAGAAGGCTTGTGTATTTTCTTGAACACAGTTGCAATAATTCCATCAGCTAGCCTTTTAAAATCTCTAATGATCTAATAGTATCTGTTAGCAATTTAAAAAAAAGTTAAAACCACTATAGGCAATGCAGGTGTGTTCCATGTTAACAATCAGAACAAGGGCAGATGGTGGCATGGCGGCAATGTCACTAAACTAGCAATTCAAAGGCCCAGGTTAATGCTCTGGGACATGGGTTCAAATCCCACCAGAGCAGCTGGTGGAATTTGAATTAAATTAATAAATGTGAAATATAAAGCTGGTCTCAGTAATTGCAGCTCTTCCTATGATTGAGTGTCACAAAAAGCCATCACTAATGCCCTTTAGGGAAGGAAGTCTTTGCCTAGTCTGGTCTACATTGACTCTTAACTATCCACTGTCCTCTGAAATGTTCAGTTCAAGTGCAAATACCCTAAGATTGTCTAAGATGATTGATTAGGTTGATTAGGGCAAAAAACAATGCTGCCAATATCCACTGGAAATATTGACTGACTTTTATTATGTTTCCATAATACTGATCTAGGGGATTTGTACTCTTATCCCTAGTGGGAAAATGAATTTCAAAACATTTCCTTATGCAACCGTATATCCTGGCAATTCAAGCAGGATACATAAAAGCAACTTGATAATGATTGTTCACTTTGTGAGAAGGAAAACCCCATGATAAACACATCACAACTTCAAAGGAGAAAGATGCAAGTTACAAGGCAGCTGTTATTTCTTCCCATGTTAAGTTTCAAACAACTATCACACTATCTATTACCTTACAGGATGTTGTCCAATTCCTTCTCAAAAACATGTCCTGTGGAAAGGACAAAATATTTAAACACCACTGAGCTGCAATGTTAATCATTAGTTATATATAATTAATGCTATGGGAAGAAGGGCTGCCAAAATGGGAACGAGGGGAGTGGACAGGAATATTTTATTGATAATAATCTGTTTCCAATGAAGGAATTGCCTACTGAACTTGCTGAATAACAGAATTATGGTCTGAGAAAAAAATGGCCAGTTATCTAAAATTATAAGGAGTCTGGAGAAATTAAAAGTTGATACTAATGTGCAAACAATCTTATTTAATGGTGCATTAATACTGCATATTAGTGTTGGAGCTTTAGCCACATGAATTTAAGCCTACACATGAACTGACTCTGGAATGGAATAGGTGACAAAGAGTGAGACTCTCTCAGATTGGTTCTCTCACACCACAGTAGTTTGACACATTGTCAATTTTGGCTTACAAACTACTCAGGGATCCACAGAGCAAAGTTATTCACAACTTTTAGAAACATAGAAAATAGAGGCGGGAGTGTGCAATTTGGTTCTTCGAGTCTGCTCTGTCATTCATTTTGATCATGGCTGATCATCAAGTTCAATATCCTGAAGCCGCCTTCCCCCCTCATATCCCTTGATTCTTTTAGCCCCAAGAGCTATATCTAATTTCTTCTTCATATCACACATTTATATTTACACTTACATTTATAACTACTGGAAGAGAACACTGCACATGGATATGACCAAGCATATGCAGAACTCTTTCCTGTACAGGATGATTAGAATTCCAGCAGGTAAAATCCAAGTAATAGTAGACGGGACTGCCTGGCTGGAGTCAGAAGTGCACCTACTAAAATTCAAGCATCAAATGCTAATCTGTGTTTTCATAAAATTCACTACTTTAATCTCAATGGGCTTCTGACTTGTAAGGATTTTTAAAAAATATATTCTGGGTGGGATCTCGCTTGGGCGAGATTGTAAAATCCCACCTGAGGCTAATGGCGATTTCTGTTCTGGGAATCTCGCCCACCCTGGAATCGGGGTGGGCGAGGTGGTGGAGCTTCAGCCATTGTGTATAGAATAGATTGAAATGTATTACAAAAGATTTCATGAATATATGTGCTCCTTTTGTTGATTTTGATCTGACATTTGCCAGGGTGCTATAGTCAAGTGTTCACAGGGGAGTGGATTTCTACATCAAACCCATCATGACTGTCCTAATGCAATTTGACCTTTTAAACACAACTAAAATACTTCCCATCCAGGCATTTCCATGGGCAGCTCTGGGTTAATTGATAGGTGGAAGTATGGATGTTAGAATTGGAGTCTTTTAGATAGATTTTAGCATTCCTCCAGTTAACCAGTGGAGTACATTGGTTGCCCTCCCCCAGCCGCAGAGCTGGATTTTGGGTAGCTGAGACGGTCGCATTGAAAATTTAGCTAACTTGACAGGACGGGGACTTAGCCTGTGAACTAATGTGTGACAAGCCAAATTTGGAGCTGTGTAGACCTGAAGGCCAAACCTGGATGTCAGAAATGGGTGACAGAGGTTCCCGAGATAGAAATAGAGAAGGATCTCCAATGTACTGACCTCAAAATATTTGGGAGTGTAATGATCTTCCCTAATTTCCCAATGGCTCCATCACTGCCTATACAACTGGAGCCCTTTCAAGGAAAGAAAAAAAAATGCTGGAAATGCTCAGCTGTTGTCAGCATCTGAGAAACAGAGTTAACATGTCAAGTCAATTACCTTTCATTAGAACACCTTTCAAGGCTTGGGTTCATTTAAATAAATAGATTGAGTTGCCTTCCACTAACAATATTCCCATCCTGGATTAAGCCAGGACTTGTCACTCAGCTGTAAGAAGTAAAAAAAGGTAAAGTCACTACAGTCCCAGATGACCATAGGCTGCTCTCCCCTCTGAGGGGAAGAGCTGACTGGCGATGTGAGGGGCAAGGTTGAGAAGGCAGGCCTTCATGAATAACCACAACTGTATGGGAACTGAACCCTATGCGTAGTTCTGCATCACATATCAGCCATCCTGAGCGAACCGACCCTCCAGGAGTAACTTCTGGGCTGAGGATGGGAAGTCCGGAGTTGGCAGCAGTTTATAGCAGTTTTATGGGGCCCGGGGATGACTCTTATTCCTCCTAGCCACAAAGATAATTTAAAACCTGTCCTTTGGTCCTCTTCATTTGTTCTACCTCCAGTAAAACTGGTCAGAGCATGCACAGCATATGTTCCACCTAATTCTGTCCTAACATAGCAATTGGGATCATTTGTCTACCTTCGGACTTTAATCTGCTTTATGAAAGGAGTGCACTGCCTGAAACAAGTGAATTATTAAGCCATCCAGCAGTAGGGTTCTTTAACAATGGTGGCAGCTGGACTATTGGTGTTCATGGGAAGGTAAGTCTATTGACCCCATTTTGAAAGTGTTATCACCTCATTAATGCAAATTAAATTTGTCCCTGGAGCAGGAGCAGTCATGTCCATTGGTACATTTGAGGCCTTCTGACTGGTGAACATAGTAGATGGGAGTTGGAGTGCATTATCAACCCTGGGAATGCTATTTTAATTTGTGTTACTGTATTACATTTTCTTTAAAGTATTTGTTTTTGTTTCAGTGGGTCAGTAGTGTCCCTTTCAAATGGGGCACTTAACTAGTTATTGGTTTCTCAACAGAAGTGTAAATGTAGAGTTGTGGAAAAAGGAATGGATTTTAGAGCAGCATTTTTTGAGAGCAGTATTTCTATTTTCCACATCCTATACAAGATTTAGAAGGCTTTGTCAGAGGGGGCAGAACAGTGGCACAGTGGTTATCACTGCTGCCTCACAGCGCCAGGGATCCAGGATTGATTATGACCTTGGGTGTCTGTCTGTGTGGAGTTTGCACATTCTCCCCATGTCTACATGGGTTTCCCCAGGTGCTCTGCTTTCCTCCCACAGACCAAAATTGTGCAGGTTAGGTGGATTGGCCATGGTAAATTGTCCCTTCGTGTTCAAAGATGTGTAGGTTAGGAGGATTAGCCATGGTAAATGGGAGGAGTTATGGAGATAGGGCGGGTGGGCCTGGGTTAGATGCTCTTTCAGAGAGTTGGTGCAGGTTCCTTGGGCCAAATGGTCTCCTTCTGCATTGTAGGGATTCTATGGAAATCATTTCCTATTACTTTAAATTAAACTGTGAGAATAGAACTAGAATAGACAGGGTCAAAGTATTCAAAGATAGTTTTAGAAATAATATCAAGAGATTCTTCTTCAAACAAGGGTTAAATAAACCTCAAATAGCATAGTGGGGATAGAAACCTTTAAATCATGCAGGATGTTAGGATCACTCGGGAGAGGCCATATGGCCTTCTTCATCTGTAATTATAAGAGAAAAAACTGTCAATGTCCATAAGTGGGAGATTGGATAAAATGTTTGGTGACTGAACTGTATGCTCAGCAGAGGGCCCAGAACCATTCACATCTCCTCAGATACTGAAGCAGTCCATGTCGAAATGCAATAAGACCTGGATAGTATCCAGGCTTGAGCTGACAAGTGCAGTTGACAACAAGATGATGGCGACTTCTTGCAAGCTGTGCCCAGCATATCTTCTAATTCTATCTTTTACTCTCATTCTATGCTTCTAAAATTTAATTCTAATTCTTTTAAACTCTCTAACAATGCTTTAATTCAATCTCTGAGAGATTTGGCACTTCCCCGTTACCTTCAGATTTTTGAATGGACCTACCACACATTGAGTTGATCTTTCTCCACACCCTAGCTACGACTGTGACACTACATTCTGCACTCTCTCCTTTCCTTCTCTATGTATGGTATGCTTGTCTGCATAGCATGCAAGAAACAATAGTTGTCACTGTATACTAATACCAGTGACAATAATAAATCAAATCAAACATTCACACCGCACAAGTGCTAGGCAATGACCATCGCCAACAAGAGAGAATCTAACCATCACCCAATGACATTCAATGGCATTACCATCACTGAATCCTCCCCACAATCAACTTCCTGGGGTTATCATGGATCAAAAACTTAACTGGACTAGCCATATAAATACTGTGCTTACCATAGCAGATCAGTTTTTGGAATCCTGCGGCCAGTTGCTCCTCAAAGCTTGCCGACAATCTACAAGCCATATGATGGAGTATTCTCCACTTCCTTGGATGAATGCAGCAGTCAAGAAGCTTGATACCATCCAGGACAAAGTAACCCGCTTGATTGGCATGCCTTCCACGAACATTCACTCCTTCCACTCCCAACAAACAGTAGCAGTAGTGCATAGCCTAGTCAGCATCTTCCAAACCCACAAACTCTACCATTTAGAAGGACAAGGGCAGATACAAGGAAACACCACCATCAGCAAGTTCCCTTCCAAGTAACTTGCCTTCCTTACTTGGAAATATATCGCTGTTCTTTCACTGTCTCTGGGTCAAAATCCTGGAACTCCCTCCCCTATCAGCACTGTGGGTATGCCTACGCCACATGGACTGCAGAACCAAGATTTGCAGCAGCCCTGCCCGCATCCTTTGAATGAATAAATAAAAGCAACATATATGGCTAGCACAGGTTTTAGTTGGGCTTTCTTAATCACAGCCTTCCTTTCTTAAAGAGGAACTGAACTCATTGCACTGACTTGAAGACCATTTGTGGAAGACTCGAAGAGAAGTAAAAATTCAGAAAAGGAAACAACAGGCTAGACAGATGGCTCCCGAGTTTTCTAATGTAATGCTGGAGGCATTCATCCACGAGATGGAAAAGGGGAGAGGCACAATGGGCGGAATTTTACGAGAAAAATTCTAAGTATCTAGCTAGCGTGAAAATGGGAGAGTTGCAGATCTGTTTTTTGGACAAGTTTTTACTCCCAGTCTTATGTACATAGTGCTTGAAAAAATGGGCTAAACTGTTTTTAGCTACTAGAGGCAATGGACAGAGTTTAATTCACCAGCCATCTTGATCAACCAGCAGAGGGAACTATTGCAGATGTGCAGATCTCTATGGCTGTTCCTTTTGCAATTCCAACAGCAGAGGCCTGACAGAGAGAGAGAAAGATCTGTTAGGCTTCAGCTGCTGCAGCCAGCCTCAACCCAGCACTCCCCAGCTATCGTGGAGGCCCGCGGCTGACTGTGAACCCCAGACCACCCAAAAATATAGCACTCCCACTGATCACAGGCAGTGCAGAAGCTGGCCCCTCCACCATCAATCATGGGCAGTGCGGAAACGGCCTCTTCCCTCCCCCACCGATTGCGGGCAGAGCGGCAGTGGGCCCCCTCCCTCTCCCACTGATCATGGGCAGAGTGCGCAGTGGCTCCCCCTCCCTCCCCAATTGGATTGCCCTGGCCTGGCTCTGCCCCTTCCTGGCCCCACCCCTTCAGGCCCTGCTCCATAGGCCCCACCCCCATAGGCCCTGCCCCCTTCAGTCCTGCTCCGGGCAGTGCCCAGGTGCCAGGCTGGCACTGCCCAAGGGGCATCCCCTTGCCTTCGGCCTCCCCAGGGGGCCTCAATGACCTCTGGTTCTATTGGCGCGGGGCACCATGACTCTTCCCCATTCATGGGGAGCAGGCATTTCCCTCGCTGGAGAGAACCTCTACTGGCGAGGCCATAAAGGCAAGTGAGCCCGGACGATTGAGCGCCGGGCTCACTAAACAGGTGGAAATTATGCTTACCATAAATTTTAATAATTTATTCAGCCTCTCACTGGAAATGGATGAGAAGCTAACCGTACCAGAAATCTGGTGCCAGTAAGATTGCGAGAGCTGAGAAATCGGGTGTGATCCTAGTTTCTCGACTCTCACGCGATTTTACCGGTTTGTCCCACCCATCAATGGGCGGGACGAATCAGTTAAATCGCAGCCAATGTGTTAGATTGTCAGACCCAGTCAGGGTTGGCAATGAAGACAGATGGGGGCAGCAATTTACACATTTGGCCAGCATGTGAGTTTCCAAACCCTGTTCCCAATGTTGTCCACCCATTGGTAGAACCAAATTTCAGTATTCATGGAAGACCTACAGGCCTTCTCTGCCTGACTGGGTTGGGGTGTAGCCAAAGACCACACTGTAATGGTGTTCTCCCCGTCCTCTCACATCGTGATCTGGCTACTTTCTCTATATTTTTAATTGAATCTTTAAAATAAACGGCAGAGATAACAGCTTCCAGTTGAAACACTCTCTGTTATTTACCATTTATTGCAGCTAGTTGCTCCTCTGAAGCAGGAAGGCCAATGATTGACTACTTTGAGAGCCTGTCCAATGCCAATTCAGGGAGCACCCCAGTCAAAATTTCAGTATGACTGCTTCCCCTGAGGGTTTTAGGACCTCGGAACTGTCCCAGCTCCTGTTTCCTTCCCATTCACAAGGTAAAAATTCAGCCCAATCTGGTGGCCCAGGATCTGGCTTCAAGGGCCTCACGAGTGGTCAATGTCAGTGAAAAACTATCCACATGACAAGAAAGGCAACAGTTAGAGCCCTTTGCCCTCACTCCTCTAATCTCCTTGATTGTGACAGGAGGCCAGCTGGCAGGCCTGTGAAAATCAAATTTACCTACTTTAAGCAAAACATTATCAGTCCTTAATACCAGAACTGTCAAACAAATGTGACGAGACTTTTCTATCATTGTGTTGACATCTTTCATCGACTACAATGGAGAACCCATATATCTTCAAAGAGGGTTGGCACAACTTTCACTGATTCACGGTACTGAATGGCTTTGGACACATCTTATATTCCACACTAGTTTCTTTTACTGTTTTAAACAACTGGACCTGTTACGTTTTAATGAAAACTTTCACAAAAGCTAATACAAGTAAAATAAAATTATCTGTTAATTCTCTCCATGCTTTGAAAGATAAAATTAAACACTTACGGTGGTTCTTGGATCAATTTCCCTGCAAACCAAAGTAACTGTCAAGAACAGGCACCCCAGAATTTGAACAGGGCAGCTTGGGTCCCTCAGATTTAAGGTGACATCAGTCGGTCTGGGAGGAAAAAAAATTATACATTCCAATTAATAAAATCTGACAAAATTGACAAAAGTTCTACCAAAGAATTGATATGTTCCTGAATTTTAAATGAAAGACATTTATTCTTGATTTCTTGACATCACTGCACATTACTGTTTTCACTCTGTTAAAATGGCATAAACGTCACTTTACCACAATTTGTATAAAGTAGCTGAAAAAATGAAACACTGAGGCTTTAAACTTTTCCCACTTTTTGCATTGTATCAGTAAGTGCCAAATATGTGAGATATATTTGTGCCAAATTGCAGGAAGTTCTGCGCTGTAAACTTATAAAACTCAGGCTTTTAACAGGTATGAGGTGGCAGCAGCAAATTTCCATGAAATGCAACTCCATAGGAACCAGCACGGACAGGTCCAATATCCTGATCACTCCCCATGAGCCCTCACCAGTCAAAATACAGGGCGAATCATAGAGGCTGGTTGAGAGAGTGCCTAATAAAGCAGACAGATCTTGGGCTTTGTAAAGTGGGCTATGGAAGAGTACAAAAGCAAGGAAGTTATGATGAACCTGTATAAAACACTGGTTCAGCCTCAACTGAAGTACTGCTTCTAGGTCTGGGAGCTACATTTCAGGAAAGATGTGAAGGCATTAGAGAGGTTGCAGAAAATATTTATATGGATGGCTCCCTAGAGAAGACTGAGTTGGAATTTGATGGAGGGATATAAATTTATGAGGTGTTTGGACAGAGTAGCTAGGGAAAAACTGTTCCTACTGATAAGACGATTGAGAATCAGAGGACATCAATTTAAGGTAATTAACAAAAAAAGCAACCGCAATATGATGGAAATCCTTTTAGCACAGTGAGAGGTTATGTTCTGGAAAGCATTGAGAGTGTGGTGGAGGCAGATTCAATCCTGGCTTTCAAAAGAGAACTGGATCATTATCTGAAGAGGAAAAATGCGCAAGTCTTTGGGCAAAAGGCAGAGGACTGACACTAGGTGATTTGCTCTTGCAAGAGCTAATATAGAGACAATGGGCTGAAAGGCCTCCTTCTGATTAAAAACCATAGAATCCTTACAGTTCAGAAGGAGGCCATTTGGTCCATCAAGTCTGCACCGACTCTCCAAAAGAGCATCTTACCCAGGCCCACCCCAGCCTGTCCTATCCCCGTAACTCCGTCATTTACCGTGGCTAATTCACCTAACCTACACATCTTTGGACACTAAGGGGCAATTTATTAGGAACAATCCACCTAGCCTGCACATCTTTGGACTGTGGGAGGAAACCGGAGCACCCGGGGGAAACCCACACAGACACGGGGAGAACTTGCAAACCCCACACAGGCAGTCACCCAGAGCCAGAATCAAACATGGGTCCCTGGCACTGTGAGGTGGCAGTGCTAACAAGTTTACCACCATGCTGTTCTGATTACTCTGATTTCCAGATGAAAATTTTTCATTGGCGAGGACGGAGCACATTCCCTGAACTCTTAAATCAGCCGAATGTACCAACTGAATGAACCCTAGCAAACACTCTGCTCAACTGAATTATATCCATTTTAGTTTTTTCCCTGATATAGCATACTGATTAAACAAATAAACAGAATACAACACAAGTAAAATGATGATGATTAGCTTTAAAACCTGTTACCTGTTTAATTCCAACTTAGTTAGATCCAGATAACCTGAACCCATGAAGTCATCTTGTAATGCAAAGTCATAATCAAACACCTAGAAGAAAGAATCGGTAGTTAAAATTTGGTGTAAAAATAGCTACAATAAATATAAAACACATGGCCTAGATTTTGCACTTATCACATGGTTTTCTTCAGTGCAATTTTCCTGATACCAGTGTAACTGGAGAAAAAGATAGTGGAATTTTAAGCACAAGTTACATTCAGTCTAATCTGAGTTTCTGGAATCTTTTGCACTGACCTTGGCCCGAAGGTACATTTCTCCTTGCTGGAACTTTCTGCTCATTTCATTTGTCTGCAAGCTTTTGAGGAGGCTCCAAAAATTAAGTTGGATCTTTTAGAAGCATAAACAATAACAACTATGTTTTGAAAGGTTTTGAATTTTTTAAGTTTATGAAGGCACTCACCACTGTACCCCCCAAATAAATGAAAAATAGCTTTGCATATTTTCCAAAAGTCAATTTCACTAATTTTAAGTGGGGTCATTCACAGCAGGTGGATTAACTGTGATACAGAATGCTCATTTTTTTTCGGAAAGAACTGTTTTCAGCTGTACTACCAAGTTAATCACTCTTAAATAACTCCAGGAATATTTTTAAACCAACTTTTCACAATGCGCTGGTTCAGGGCAGGTTTTGCAATCAGTGGAATGCAAATGTGTTTGAGAAGAAACTCAGGATAAAAAACAGACTTCAAAACAATGCAATTCCCAATTCCAAAGCAGAAACTCTACTCCTGCTGAAACACGACCTCTCCCATTCATCAGTGCCTCTCTTGAAAAATGTTCAGGTTTTGTGTAATATTTTACAAATGTAAAGAAAGCACATTCATATTTTACAGCACCATCTGTCACTGTGACAAGCATGTAACACCAAATGAAATTTATTGGACAAAAGTGAAACATGAGGAAGGAACCATGACACAGCCAACAAATCAACTCAGACAGATCGGCCAAATATGAGTGAGGACATTTCAAGGCAGAGGAATTAATCTTTTAATTTTAGGTTATCAACTCAAACCATAGCATAACTAATAATTACATTTCCATAAAATTGGGACTTCTTTCATGCTCCAGGTGAAGAGATTAAGGAATACTGATTCTGGCCATGAACGTTGTGAACAATTGGGAAGTCTGCAAGGCTCCTGAGCTGTTCTGTTGTCCAAATCACTTGTAAGCGGAATTTACATTCTGGAAGTTTCAACACTGCGAGGAGGTAGCAGAATCCCATAGAATAGAATTGCTACAGTGCAGAAGGAGGCCACTAGGCACATTTGCCAGAATTTTACCACCTCGCCCACCCGAGGCTCATAAGATCCTGCCCAAGGCCAAGGGAGAATGCCGTTCTGCAAGCCTCGCCCACCCTGATTCTGGGCGAGGCAGTAAAATTCCAGCAATTGTGTCTGCACTAACTCTCCGAAAGGCCCACAGACAGGTACCCAAGGCTGGAATCTGAGGCAGCCGTGCTGTAAGTGGAACCCCTAATAGAGTGGTAAGATTTTTAAACCATTAGACATTAAGGCACTGACAGAACTAGCAGCATTCAGTTAAATGACTTTTAAAATAAGTTTGAGCTAACAAGAAGCAATTTACACATATGAGATGCAATAATTGATTCAAACGAGTGATTATGATTGTAAAACACATACGCTGATATTTTGAATGTATTATTATTGATTTTAAGGAATATTGTTTGCTTTGGCCAAAAATAACTTACTGCTAAGCATCGCGGTAAAATGACATTAGGATGAAGCCATATTTCGAGAGAATAATTGAACCTTGGAAATATGCAAGATTTATCAGTGAAAGTTTTGGTTGGAAAGAATGTTTAGAACATTTAATCATATTTCATGAATAGGGTTTATTCACTGTCCGAGCAAGATGGACTGGTGCCCAGACGTGGTGTCATGAGTTTGTCTGGTTAGACAGTGACCTTTAAGGGAACCAAGAGAATGTTTAGTTGAACTCTAGGCTGAACACCTTAGGCTCCTAGGCAACAGGGGAGTGGGGTCAGCCAAGACAGGAGTTAGCTTCCGGATTTCACGGACTAATAAAGTACCGTTATACTGGGAAGTGGGGTGCGATTGGCTAAAGTATTTGACAGGTATTATTGTTGATTTGTACATCCTGAAGATGATTGATTTATAATTACTGAAAGGCAGGAACCTATAATTGATCTGTTTTGAATTGTATACATCAGATTTCATCGGAGAGGCCTGGCAGTTCTATCTAGAGCTGTCCTGATCTTTTGATGAATGTCTGGCGGCTACTGGTTTAAATAAAGTTACATCTTTATACAGAGATACCTGCCTCATGAGTCTTGCACTGTCTAAACTTTAGGCTATGCCGGTCACCTGGGTTACCTCACCAACAAGTATTAACTACTGAGCCACTGTACTGTCAGTAAACAGTTCCAGTAACCTTTTTACAGTAATCATTCTTTTCATTTAGATGAATTTTCAAATGGATGTAGTCAGAAAAACTAGGAATGGGATACTATTGGCTAGCATTCCCCATACCCCAAGAATAAATAAATAATAAATGCATTCCAGTATAAATTGGGAAAATCCAAGTGTTTTAGAATCAGAGTTGATAAATGCACTATATTGTTTTAATATTTAGTGTTTCCAACCATTGCTTTGTAATACAGAACTTGAATATTGATGAAAAAAGAGACATGCGAAACTTTCTACAAGAATACAAAACTTTATATAACATACAGTGGAGAAAAGCATGTTGATTGGTTGATAGGTTGACTGTTATTGGCTGAGGCAATGGATAAAGCTCCCCAAACTACAGAGTAATTATGGGAGGCATGGTGGCGCAATGGTGGCACTGCTGCCACACAGCGCTAGGGACCCGGGTTTGATTCCTTGCTTAGGTCATTGTCTGCCTGGAGTCTGCGCATTCTCCCTGTATCTGCATAGGTTTCCTCCCTGTGCTCTGCTATCCTCCCACAGTCCAAAAGGTGTGCTGGTTAGGTGCATTGGCCATGCTAAATTCTTCCTCAGTGTACCCGAACAGGCGCCAGAATGTAGCGACTAGGGGATTTTCACAGTAACTTCATTGCAGTGTTAAGGTAAGCCTACTTCTGACGCTAATAAATAAACTTTAAACTGAAAGGCACAAAGCTTGAGACATTCTGCCAACCATAGAATTGAGCAATGTCGTGTATAAATTTCAGCACCAGTGCAATGCTAAGTATGTAAGCCATATTTCCCAACAATTGGCTGTTCAAATCCAACAACATATTCCTCTGGTTGTCTGGAATAGGCAGAGTACTGACCATATACAATCAGCCCAAACCAAAACAAAATGTCCACTGTTACATATGTTTCTGCGATAGGACAGCGCTTGTTGAACAATCCTAAATGTGCTAATAGCAACACTAAGAATTGATTTAGGATAATTAGTTGAGCTGATAACATGGCTCAATTACATTTGATAGAAGTGAGATACATTCATACATAGGAACCTGTTCTCTGCAAACAAAAGGAATATATTCAAGTCTTACTGATCCCCCACATGTAAAACTCATCCATATTTCTGTTAACTCCAGTATTCCAGTCCTCCCCTGGCCCGTCTTTCATCTTTCACCCTGAATAAACTTGAGCTCATCCAAAACTCTGCTGGCCTTACTCTAGCTCACACAAAATCCCATTTTCCCTTTACCCTTTTGGTCTTTGACCTTTAGGTTCCTGGTCTACCAACAACTGATTTAAATAACCTTACTCTTGTGATCCAAACCCATAATCACTTCGCCATTTCCTACCTTTACAACTTTCTCCAGGCCTACAACTCTTCAAGAACTCTGAATTCCTTTTACACTGACTGGTCTCTTGAACATCACCCACCTCCACTGACCCATCATCAGCTATCTAGGCCTTAATCTCTGAAATTCCCTCCTGAATCCTTTCTGCCGAAACCTAATGGATCCTTGGTTGCCAGTTGCTGATTGAGCTACATTTTGAAACATGGGTCCGACATTAGCTTATTGAGAATCTATTGGTATTTCCACAGCATCCAGTAGCTCGTTACTCAGGAATGGAAATGACTGTCTCAGAAATTCCTTCTGGCAAGGGGGATAATGCTGGCAGGATCCCTAATTAATTAATGTTTTTACAAGTCACTGATAAGGAACTCTTTATACAGAGAGGTTCCCATCTGTAATTAGTTGAAGTTAAAAATCTATACTTAATTTCAAAGTATGCCATGCAGAGTTGGTCCCCGCAGGCACTTAAATAACATAGAAAATCATCAGGCCCAAAGCTGATAATTACTCACCAGCCGTAGCTCAGGGCGTAACTGATTTGGAATTCTCAGGGAGTTCCTGCTGTCCAACAGTCAGAGATTTAAATCAAAGTGGATTCTATGGTTTATGACACATCAGTTAATTGGTGATTGGCCAGCTCTCTGTCCATCACCCTCTTCAGCCAATAGCAGTATGTTTCATCTCTTATTGATAGTATAAAAGATGTTGCCTGATCAGGAATTAACTGATTTACAGTTGCAGATCTCAATATTCTTCATATATTTCCAGTTCTGCTAATGGTGGGGCTGGGTGGGGAGGTACTGTGGAGTGTAATCACACTCAATGACATGCTTATAGAAGTTGTTTCCAGTGACAAAATGGCCACCAACAAGCGGACACTGATTAAACGTAATTGGGAAAAGAGACAGAGGTAGTATGTGGAGAAATGTTTTTACAGAGCGAGTTGTTACAATCTGGAATGCACTGTCTGAAGGGGTGGTGGGAACAGCTCCGATAATTTTCAAAAGGAAATTGGATAAATGCTTACAGGGGAAAAATATCAAAGCAGTTATGGGGTAAGGGCAGGGAAGTGGATCTAATTGAATAGTTGTTTCATAACAACAGGGGATCAAAATATTAGGTCTAAAAGTGTAGAGGCTGGGGACGAGCTTGGGGCTGGGACAAGGCTGGCAAAGAAGAAGAGCACTCTGGGGGAGGATGACCTCACTGGGCCTGGAGGTCTGGAGTGCTTATACTTCAATGCAAGGAGCGTAGCAGGTAAGACAGATGAACTTAGGGCCTTAATGCTCACAAGGAATTTGGATGTGGTTGCGGTGACAGAGACTTGGTTGAAAGAGGGACAGGACTGGCAGCCTGAATATTCCGGAGTACAAGTGTTTTAGGCGAGACAGAGGAGGGGCCAAAAGAGGTGGGGGAGTAGCAGTATTAGTTGGAGAGCATATTACAGCGGTGCAGAGGGAGGGACAATTCAGAGGGGTCGTGTAACGAGTCACTCTGGGTGGAGCTTAGAAACAGGAAGGGCGCAGTCACTATGTTGGGGGTGTACTACAGGCCCCCCAACAGCCCAAGGGAAGTGGAAGAACGGATATGTCAGGAGATACTGGATAGGTGCAGGAAAAATAGGGTTGTTGTACTGGGAGACTTCAATTTCCCTGGTATAGACTGGAAATCGCTGAGAGCAGGGACTCTGAATGGGGAGGAATTTGTAAAATGCGTACAGGAGGGTTCTTTGGAACAATATGTAGATAGCCCGACTAGAGAGGGGGCTATACTGGACCTCGTACTGGGGAATGAGCCCGGTCAGGTCTTCAAAGTTTCGGTAGGGGAACATGTGGCAAATAGTGACCACAATTCTGTTAGCTTTAGGATAGTGATGGAAAAGGATGAGTGGTGTCCCAAGGGTAAGGTGTTGGATTGGGGGAAGGCTAACTTTAGTGGGATTAGGCAGAAATTGGCAGCTCTTGATTGGGAGAGGCTGTTTGACGGTAAATCCACATCTGGCATGTGGGAGTCTTTTAAGGAACAGTTGTTAGGGCTGCAGGACAGGCATGTGCCTGTTAAAAAGGATAGGAAGGGTAGGATTCGAGAACCGTGGATAACCAGGGAAATTGAGGGACTGGTCAAAAAGAAAAGAGAGGCGTATGGTAGGTCCAGGCAGCTAAAAACGGAGGGAGCTCTGGAGGAGTACAAAGAAAGTAGGAAAGAACTCAAACGGGGAATTAGAAGAGCAAAAATGGGTCACGAAATGTTCTTGGCAGACAGGATTAAGGAGAATCCCAAGGCATTTTATTCATACGTTAGGAACAAAAGGGTTGTCAGGGAAAAAATCGGACCTCTCAGGGACAAAAGTGGGGAATTATGCTTGGAGCCCAAAGAAGTAGGGGAGATCCTAAATGAATACTTTGCGTCGGTATTCACAAAGGAGAGGGATGTGTTGACTGGGAGTGTCTCGGAGGGGAGTGTTGAACCGTTGGAGAAAATCTCCATTACAAAGGAGGAAGTGTTAGGTTTGTTAGAGAATTTAAAGACTGACAAATCCCCAGGGCCTGATGGAATCTATCCAAGGCTGCTCAGGGAGACGAGAGATGAAATCGCTGGGCCTCTGACGCAAATCTTTGCCTCGTCACTGGACGCAGGTGAGGTCCCAGAGGATTGGAGGATAGCTAATGTGGTCCCGTTATTTAAGAAGGGTAGGAAGGATAACCCGGGTAATTATAGGCCGGTGAGCTTGACGTCCGTGGTGGGGAAGTTGTTGGAGAAGATTCTTAGAGATAGGATGTATGCGCATTTAGAAAGGAATAAACTCATTAACGATAGTCAGCATGGTTTTGTGAGAGGGAGGTCATGCCTCACTAACCTGGTGGAGTTTTTTGAAGAAGTGACCAAAATGGTTGACGAGGGAAGGGCCGTGGATGTCGTCTATATGGACTTTAGTAAAGCGTTTGACAAAGTCCCTCATGGTAGGCTGATGAAAAAGGTTGGATCTCATGGGATAAAGGGAGAGGTGGCTAGATGGGTGGAGAACTGGCTTGGTCACAGAAGACAGAGGATGGTAGTGGAAGGGTCTTTTTCCGGCTGGAAGCCTGTGATTAGTGGTGTTCCGCAGGGCTCTGTATTGGGACTTCTGTTTGTGATTTATATAAATGATCTGGAAGAAGGTGTAACTGGGGTGATCAGTAAGTTTGCGAACGACACAAAATTGGCAGGACTTGCAGATAGTGAGGAGCATTGTCAGAAGCTACAGAAGGATATAGATAGGCTGGAAATTTGGGCAAAGAAATGGCAGATGGAGTTCAATCCTGATAAATGCGAAGTGATGCATTTTGGTAGAAATAATGTAGGGCGGCATGGTAGCACAGTGGTTAGCACTGCTGCTTCACAGCTCCAGGGTCCCGGGTTCGATTCCCGGCTCGGGTCACTGTCTGTGTGGAGTTTGCACATTCTCCTCGTGTCTGCGTGGGTTTCCTCTGGATGCTCCGGTTTCCTCCCACAGTCCAAAGATGTGCGGGTTAGGTTGATTGGCCAGGTTAAAAAAAAAAATTGCCCCTTAGAGTGCTGGGATGCGTAGGTTAGAGGGATTAGCGGGTAAATTAGCGGGTTAAAAAAAAAAAGGGATTAGCGGGTAGGGCCTGGGTGGGATTGTGGTCGGTGCAGACTCTATGGGCCGAATGGCCTCCTTCTGCACTGTAGGGTTTCTATGATTCTTCTATGATTCTAGGAGCTATATGATAAATGGCAGAACCATAAAGGGTGTAGATACGCAGAGGGATCTGGGTGTGTAGGTCCACAGCTCCTTGAAAGTGACGTCACAGGTGGAGAAGGTGGTGAAGAAGGCATATGGCATGCTTGCCTTTATAGGACGGGGCATAGAGTATAAAAGTTGGGGTCTGATGTTGCAGATGTATAGAACGTTGGTTCGGCCGCATCTGGAATACTGCGTCCAGTTCTGGTCACCACACTACCAGAAGGACGTGGAGGCTTTGGAGAGAGTACAGAGGAGGTTTACCAGGATGTTACCTGGTATGGAGGGGCTTAGTTATGAGGAGAGATTGGGTAAACTGGGGTTGTTCTCCCTGGAAAGACGGAGGATGAGGGGAGACTTAATAGAGGTGTATAAAATTATGAAAGGCATAGATAGGGTGAACGGTGGGAAGCTTTTCCCCAGGTCAGTGGTGATGTTCACGAGGGGTCATAGGTTCAAGGTGAAGGGGGGGAGGTTTAACACAGATATCAGACAGACATATTTTACACAGAGGGTGGTGGGGGCCTGGAATGCGCTGCCAGGCAAGGTAGTGGAGGCGGACACACTGGGAAAGTTTAAGACTTATCTAGACAGCCATATGAACGGAGTGGGAATGGAGGGATACAAAATAATGGTCTCGTTTGGACCAGGGAGCGGCGCGGGCTTGGAGGGCCGAAGGGCCTGTTCCTGTGCTGTATTGTTCTTTGTTTGTTTGTTCTTTGTATAAGTATGATAGGCTGAGTGGCCTCATTCTGCACTTATTCATCATTCATTTATGATTTTATAAGTATGCATCAAGCGCTGAATCTCCCCGATGGAGAAAATAGTTGTGTTTGAGGACACTACCATACTCCAACTCAACTGGTAGCTGCCATCCACACAGCATCACAATTTAATAGATGGCCTTCTTTGTATTAGGCACCCATTTAAGGAAGGTGGCAGTGGGTTCACAAGATACAAGGCTCAATCAGAGAGCCTGCAATACTGGACGGACTGCAGCATTACTGGGAGAGGTAGGCAAGTATACAGGAGTCTCAAAATGAAGGGGCTTTTGGGTGCCTACCTAAATTTTAAAAATAAGGCGGCCCAAAGCTCCAATGGTTTATGGCCAAGACTGTGGCTTTTCATTCTTGCAGCTCAATCATTGGGCTAGTCAGAGCGCACCCCAATGGCCCTCTTGCCTGCCGCTGAGAAACCACCTCTAAGTTGCTGCCTGTCTTGTGACTCAGTCAGGGGGCCTATCTGTGGAAATACTGACAGCATCCACAAATTGTCCCTAACTTGAACCTTAATTGTCCTCTTACTGCTGCTGAACAGGAAGCTTCTGCCCTTTGAGTCCACCTCTGGCAAAGGCGCACTAAACTAATGCGATGTAGAACTTTCAAAATTTTCCCATGCCCCCACCTCCAAAACTGTCTCTGAGGGGCTGGTAAGATCCCCATCCCACAACTGTTAATTAGGACAGCAACACAGCTAATTATACTCCTACAGATTAAATTGGGATTTTAGTTCAAGGAATCTCATGATAGCGAGAGAGGAGGGGAAACTGGTAGAGAAAGAAGAGGGAGAGAGAGCGAGGTGTGTGCTTTTGAGCACTTGTTCAAGGGATATCAGATCATTTTGTGCAACAAAACTTATAAATGGCTTCCCATTCAAATTTAAAGGTCATTCACAACTTAAAGAATTCCGAAATTCCGAACAGAATTATCTGCTTTGGTACCAAAAGCAAAAACTACAGCTACACAGCTCCTTCTAGTTTTAATTACCTGTGAGTTTTTATAGATTGAATATGATTTTCAGGGTAGATTCAAGTAAAATGATAATGAATGATATAATCAACGGGATGATTTGGGTATGGATTACTGCAAATGGAGACTGTTCTGATCCGAGACCAGACCCCTAAATTGTTGGCAAGTATCAATAAACAAGTGGAGAGGATCTCCAAGAAGATCGCGCATCTTACTGTTTTTTTTTAATACAAATCCAATTCAGAGTCTCAACAAGTTGAGACATTTCAGATCCAGGCTGACAAGACAGGGCGAGCGACCAAATCACCCTGTCCTGGGCCTGATCTACATGAGCCAAGCTGATTGGAGAAGGCTGATTGGATCCTCCTCCAAGACTTGAGCTCATTTGCATCTTAGCCAAAAGGCCGAGATGCCACTTTTAAAAATTGCTTCATATGAAACATATGAAGCCTCAGCGTAACCCAATGACCTCGAACAAGTGCGGCCGACAATGGGGTGCCGACCATACACTTGATCTTAGCCAAAAGGCCGAGAAGCGATAAGTAGACAAAGTTTGAAATCAAGGCACTTGTTCAGCGAATAAAGCCACAGAATTCCACGGTTTTTGAATAAACACTGATTCTTGTGGCTACCCTCTCATAACATAAAAACAAAAGAGCACCAGAAATAGGAGCAAGAGGAAGCCATTCGGCCCCTCGTGCCTGCTCCACTATTCAATAATATTATGTCTGATATTTTTGAGGCCTTAACTCCACTTTTCTGTCTACCTGTCATAATCTCCAACTCCCTTGTGTTTTTAGCAATAGCCTGACAACCTGAAAATGATGCTTTTGTTCCTACTCTCTCAGTTCTCTCTTTTATACAATGCTGTATCCATGCTAATATATTACCCCCTACTCCATGAGCCCTCAACTTGTGGTATAGTGTCAAATGCTTTCTGAAAATCTAAATGTTCCATAGTGACTGGATTCCCTTTATCTACCTTGCTGGTTACATCCTCAAAATACCTCAATAGACTTATCAAACATGATTTCACTTTCATAAAACCATGTTCAATCTGCCTAATTGTTTTATGATTTTCTAAGTGACCTGTTAGCACTTCCTTAATAATGGATGTCAGGCTAATTGGCTTGTTGTTCTCTATTTTCTCTCTCCCTCCTTTCTTGAATAGGTGGTTTACATTTGTCATTCCCCAATACACTGGAACCATTCCAGATCCTAGGGAATTTTGGAAGGGCACAATCAGTCCATTCATTATCTCTGCAGCAATATAAACTCTAAGCTGTCAAATCCATGGGATTTTGTTTGACTTTCAGCCTCATTAACTTTTCCAGTTCCTCTACTTTACTAAGTTCCTCACTCTCATTAGACCTTTGCTTCCCCAATATTTCCCAGTATGTTTCTGTGTCTTCTACCGTGAAGACAGACACAAGTATTTTTTCTGTCTTTTTAAAACATTTCCCATTATAATTTCTTCTGTCTCAGCCTCTAAAGATCCCAGGCGGAATTTTCTCTGAAAAATTCTGAGTGTCGAACGGACATAAAAATGGGAGGTTTTCACTCCCGTTTTTCCAGCGAGGTGAGTAGCGATAGTTCATGCACTCTGTGCAATACCGAGGCCATAATGTGATGCTCACCAGCAGTGGGAGTGGGCGGAGTCTATTCACGCTGGGAAGCTGGCTGCAGACAATATGCTGGGAGATCTGTCAAACCCCCCATCCCCAAGACATCAGCTTCCACCACCCCCCCACCCCGATCACCAGCCCCACCAACCAATCCCCACCTCCGATGAAGTTTTGTCTCTTCACTCCCCTCCTATGGATCTTGCCGGCTCTGACCCCCGATTGCCAGCCTCACTGACAAGCCACCACCCCCCGATGCAAAGTTCCCCTCTTCCCTCCACTTCAAGGGGCACCCCCCCAACCTCCCCCCATCTGGCTCTGCCCCATCAGACCCTGCCCTCTGAGGCCCCCTCCCCTCAGGCCCCACTCCATTGGCACTGCCAAGTGCCTGGTGGGCAGTGCCAGGGTGTCAGGCCTGGCCCTGCCCCCAACCACCCAGGGGGTTACAATGCCCTCTGGTCCCACTGGCAAGGCCATCACGGCTGGTCTCCGTTGTTGGGGACCAGATGTGATTTTTGCCGGTGAGGACCTCGACCGGCGAGATGGGAAAGATAAGTGAGATCGGACTATTGCGTCCCAGGTTGTTAATGACATGCTCAGCATTATCGCAGGAGGTGAAAAATCGGATGTGAACCCGATATTTCGCCTCTCGCTCCTATTTCCCACCCCGCTACGCTACTCAGCCAGCGCAGTGGGGCAGAAAAATCCCACCCCCAACGTTTATCTCTATGTGGAAGCTACTTACAACTAATTTTATATTTCTAACTAATACTACAATCCTGTTATGTTCCTTAAAGTTTAAAGAGAAATTTGAACACCTGGTATTTGAAAACAGAACTACACCGTATGATTTCACATTTTAACCAACTTTATTGTACAGAAAAATAATCAGAGCAAGCATTATTAACATGACGTTATAATTTCTAACTACTTAACTCAGTGTTCCTTTATACTTCACCCCAAGAGTCCCTTTATCTTACGTAATTTTGAAGGTTCAATCACTTTTCCTGTAGCCAACCCAAAGGTATGCCACAGTCCACCAAAGGTTACTTTCGGCCTCCTCAGTGTTCAAGCTATTCTCCAAGGTACAAGATTTATGGGGATCTTTCAATTAGCTTTTTTCTTTACAGACCTCACAATGGTGAATCCTTCAGATCCTTGTCCTGGCTTTGGATATACATTGACTGCTTTTTCCCAGTCTGCTCCCATAGCTTCTGTGCAGCTCCTTACAAGTTAACAATTCAAGCTGGCTGATTTCTACCACAAGGCTTTGTGAGGAGAGCTGTAGATTGATTCTACTAGTGAAAGCTAGAGCAAATTTTCCAGCTGATTTTTCCAAATTGAACTGACTGCTTCTGTCAGCAAACACAAATAGATAAATTAAACAAAAGAACCTTCTAACCAATGTTCCACCCAGAATCTTATCTCTATGTGGCATGCTTTGGGATGATTCAAACAGAAATACAAATGAATTATTTAATCTTTGACATAACTCTTTGATTCTAAAACCCATATGAATAATCTATGGGGGGAGTTTTACTATTTTGAGTCTAAGTGCCGGATCTGGGCGCCAAATAGATCTGCTCCTGGAATCCTCTTTGCAGCGCGCCCATACACGTTTTGCCGGCTCCGGCCCGATCCGCGCTGTTTGCGGGGCTTAGCGCTGGCGGACCGATCGGAGCTCTGAACTGCGCATGCACAGTTCAAACAAAATCTGACAGCGCGCCCAGGCACGAAAAGACAGCGGAGAGAGCGGCTCTCTGACGTTCATCCTCTGGTCGGGAGCGGGGGGGGGGGGGGGGGGGGGGTTGTGACCGATCATCCCCTTGGGGGAGGGGGGGGGGGGGGGAGGAGTGGGGGTGTGACGTCTCATCTTCTGGTCGGGGGGGTTCTGCTGCCTGTCTGCGGCCGATCCCTCCTGGCATCATCACTGGTACACTTCCAGCCACAGCCATCTCTCCCGCTCTCTCGCACCTGCAGGGGACAGTAATCTGTGGCTGGTAGTGTACCAGTGATGGTGCCAGGAGGGATCGGCCGCAGACAGGCAGCGGAGCCCCCCCGACCAGAGGATGATATGTCACACCCCCTCTCCTCCCCCCCCCCGCCCAGGGGATGTTCGGTCACCCCCCCCCCCCCCCCCCCCGCCCACAGGGAATGAGACGTCACACCCCCTCTCCTCCTCCCACCCCGACCAGAGGATGACCTGGGTCTGAGAGCCGTTGCAGTCTCTGACCCCGTTCTTCGGAGGCTGCAGCGGCGACTTCAGACTTCTATTTTGCAGGTCGGTTACAGCGCGGACACGGATCGAGCCAGAAGACGGTAAAGTGGGATTTGGCGGTAGAGTTGGGCGCGAGGTTCATTAAGTCGGGCCGCCGGATTCGGGCGCGGGCCGGACCCGCACCTGAATCGGGTGTCGGTAAAGCCACGATCTGCTCGGAATCGGGTGCAGGCCCGATGCCCAACTTTACCGTGATTTCGCGCCCGAAAACGGGCGTGAAGTTTTGGTAAAATCAGGGCCTATATTGCTGATGGAGTTTTATAAACTCGACTCCAACTTCCTGGTTCCATTAAAAGCTAGGAGGTGGATTGTTCATTGTTCAAGATTTTTCACTATCAACTCTGATCTTGTAAGGTAAAAACAGGCTAGCAGTTAACTGTAATTAACTCCAAGCTTCTTTGAATTGCATTTACTTCAGGGTTACTTATCAGTTTCTCAATCGGATGTCCCCATTTATCTACAATTAAAACTTTAATTCTCAAAACTAAAAGTTATATTTTAAAACACATAAACCACAAACACTAGTTTGTAATACTATTTTACTGAGATTCTATTTCCTCTTCAATTTTTGGTCACTTGGAAGGATTTGGAAATTGCCAACTTCAACTTCTTTTCTGATATTTACTCAAGAAACACATTTAAAATGGTGCGAAACTTACATATAACATGTATGTGCTAAAGTTTCCTCCTCTTGGTCAATTTAACTAATCATTGAAACAGTAAGGAGGAAGCATATAAAGCACTTAATAAAATCTTCTAAAATACAATACTTTAAAGATAAATAAAATGAAAGAGACCACCAGATTGACTCATTTGATAATATTTAGTGCAAATATTGATGATGTAATATTTACAGTGGTCAGCAGGTGGAGCTCACATCCCAAAGATAAACTCAAAATAATGTCCTGTTTATTCAGTTATTTTACTCTCTGTTCTAATTGCTTTGCACCACCTAACCAGGATGAAACGTGTATTTCAGTATTTTCACCTCCTTACAGATTTGAGGAATTTAACAGGCTGCTTCTATGTAAAAGAAAGCTATCAAATCGGAATACTTAAGGAAAAATAACTTGGGTGGAATTTTCCCGTCCCGCCTGCCATGGGAATTGTAACAGACCATGCAAATGTCCGTTGACCTCGGGCGGGATTTTCTGGCATTGGGGCAAGCGTGGCTGGAAATACCGCCCCAAAACATTATAAATGCAATTAGAAACTTCCGAAGTGCAGTTATTGTTGACACGCAAGCAAATATGACAATAAATTTGGACAGTAAGAAGTCTCACAACACCAGGTTAAAGTCCAACAGGTTTATTTGGTAGCAAATACAATAAGCTTTCGGAGCACTGCTCCTTCGTCAGATGGCAGATACCCACTCCATCGGACGAAGGAGCAGCGCTCCGAAAGCTTATGGTATTTTCTACCAAATAAACCTGTTGGACTTTAACCTGGTGTTGTGAGACTTCTTACTGTGTTCACCCCAGTCCAACGCCGGCATCTCCACATCATAAATTTGGACGCAGCAACATTTCATAAAAGCCGATGGATTGGCCAAATGCACTGCTATTCTGCTGGCACTCGTTGCAGGAGAAATGCTGACCCATAAAACGGGGAAATCTCATTGCTCTTCTTCAAATAGTGAATTTGGGTCTTTTTCATCCACCTAACCAGGCAGGTGGGGCCTCAGTTCAACACCCCAACTGAAGAATAGCACCTCTGACAAAGCAGCACTTGCTCACTACTGTCCTGAACTGTCAGCCTAGATTATTTGCTCAAGCGCTGAAATGGGGTTCTGAGGCAGGAGTGCTACCAGCTGAGCGAAGTAGACCTACTTTCAGATGGTGCAGCCTGCGGGGAGACTTGTATGCCGCCTCTGTTTATTGGGAAATTGCTGACTACATGGGTCGCATCTTCCTCAGAGTGGTAATCACTGTTGGATTGCTACTCTGCTCCGATTGCTTTGCCAAAGATGGAGCTCTGCACTTCTGCCCTGGACTTGCAAACTGAGCCTGTTTGGAAATGTGGAGCATACCTGTTCTGGGAGTCCTTCTTTATCGAGGGAAGCTTAGACATGCCCCTTTTTAATTGTATCAGCTGTCGTATTCCAGTAAGCAGAGACTTAAAGATTCTAAAGCAACTTTGAGAAGATATAAAGAGAAAGGCACGGTGACACAGTGGTTAGCACTGCTGCCCCACAGCGCCAGGGAACTGGGTTCAATTTCAGCCTCAGTTCACTGTGTGGAGTTTGCACCTTCTCCCCGTGTCTACATGGATTTCCTCCGGGTGCTCTGCTTTCCTCCCATTGTCCAAAGATGTGCGGGTTAGGTTGATTGACCATGTTAAGTTGCCCCTTAGTGTCAGGGTGACTAGCAGGGTAAATATGTGGAGTTAAGGGGATAGGACCTGGTTGGGATTGTTGTCGGTGCAGGCTTAATAGGCCGAAAGGCCTCCTTCTGGACTGTAGGGATTCTATGATTCTATGATAAGTGTGCAATGTAAGTTGACAGATAAATGGGTGACTGGGTAGGGTGGCATTTGAGTGGTAGGGGGAAAAGGTGGCAGGTGGGTAGGTAAGGGTGGCAGTTAAGTTGGTGAGGGGGAAGTGGTAGGTGGGTGGATGAGGGGATAGGGTGGCATGTAGCTAGGCAAGTGTGTAGGGTGGCAGGCAAGTGGAGGAGGTTGTCGGGTAGGCTTAGGAATTGGAGGTTGGGAAAGGGATCAAGTGGAGTGGTCAGTTGGGTAGACAGATCGGGATGGTAGTTGGGGATGCCATGGAGAGTTAGGTCAGGTGGTGTGCTGTCAGGTGGTTGAGTAGAGGGGTCAGTACTCGGGGGCCCTCTGGGGAGTCAAGGGTTTAGTAGCACAGTTACCTGGGAATTAGATCTGATTTTTAATCCTTCTAACTTATCCTAAATTATTCTGGTAAGTGATTTGTAATCACTAAAAGCCTCTGACTTGATGTTTGGAGGGTTCCAGATGCAGGAGGATTTCACATCAGTAGTCCAAACTTTGTGGGCAATTTCTGAATTGATATTATGCCATGACTTCCAAAGGGGCTCCCAGCACCTCTTTGTGAGGCGGATGAGGGAAGAGGTACCTCAGGGTAGGAACATCCAGAGACCGGAAGTTCTGGACCTAAATCTGTCATTTCCTGACTTTGGCAACTGGTGGGTGAGGCTCTTTGCTGACAGTGAAAATTACTCCGTAATCTATACGAGTTGTTCCCATCTCTCCTATATTTTAGTCAACATTGTGAGGCAGGTTGCTTGCATATACTAGTCCTGATAGCATCCTAAAGCATTCATTGTTTTTTCCTCTTTTCAGATCTTAATATGTATTTCCTGCAATGTGTCGATTTATTTCATATTCTACTGTTTTCCTTTCTAGGTAAATTGAAATGTTGTACCAAAACACGGAATTCTCCTTCAAAATATACAAAATATTTACACTTATTATAGCTTATTGAAGTCTGCCTTGGTGTGGCATCTAGGTAGCTCAAAATCTTTCAGCCGATGGACAGAATAATTTGTACAATTTTCTGATGTTGAAGTTAAAATACTCTTGTGTTTTGAAAATCACAGAGATCCACCCTTGATTTCTTTTGGCTATATTTGGTTTGACAAGCAGGAAAAACAAAGTAGGCAAAGACAAAATCTCTACAGAGAAGGTCTTATAATTCCTCTGGTTTCATGCATGTTTAACATTAAAAAGTGAATGAGATTCTGTGGGGGCTGAAATCGCTTTCTGGGTAATAATGTAAAACTTCCAACAGGTGAGGCAAATTAACTGCTTATTCGCTGTTGATCATCTCGTATTGCCACCGAAGTGGAATCTCACCTGCCTGTCACTTTAACTTGCACTCATCTCCTGCTGACATTTGTGGAGAAGAAAATTGGGTGGGGTGCAAAGCAGGCTGATGGTTTGCTGCCAATTGTTTTGCATTATTGCCCAAGAACGATTTAATCTCTTTGATAAAGGCAAAATATTGCGGATGCTGGAATCTGAAACCAAAACAGAAAATGCTGGAAAATCTCAGCAGGTCTAACAGCATCTGTGGAGAGAGAATAGAGCCAAAGTTTCAACTCTGGATGAGATGCTGGCTCTATTCTCTCTCCACCGATGCTGTCAGACCTGCTGAGATTTTCCAGCATTTTTTGTTTTTGTTTCATTCCTTTGACGTTTTCTAACCTGCAATCACTGAGCGTAGGCTGTTTAGGGATTTACCTACCTTTATGTACAGTGGTTCTGCAACATTTTGTATCAGAAGGGAGGTTTCTTCATTCCAGACTGGATTGAGGTTCTTGTGAATTATTTTACTTCTGTAAACTTCTTTCCCTGCCATTTTGAACTTCACATATGGATCACTTGTTCCTGAAATAGTGTTGGGAAAAATTCAAAAAAACATTTTGGTGTTACAATCAACACAAACATTTTTTCACAAACATTTTTGAACTATCATTTTTTTGAGCAGTTTGCGATGGTTCCTTTAAAGACTACTTTAAAGCCATACACTAGATAGCAATGGGCACAGTGTGGACGATAAAGGCGCAACCCGTTGCTATCTAAAAGTCATGTTGGGGTTCCATTTATGTCATAGAATTTTTAGATGTGGGTGTCACAGGCAAAACCACCATTTGTTGCTCATCTGTCATTGCACTTGAACTAAGAGGCTTTCTAGGCTATTTCAGATGGCAGTTAAGAGTCAACCACATTGCTATGCGACTGGAGTTACATGTAGACCTGACCAGGTAAGGATGGCAGGTTTTCTTCCCTAAAAGGCATTAGTAAATCAGCTGGGTTTTTACAATAGTTACTATTGTTATCATCACTGAGAGAAGCTTTATATTCCAGATTTATTAACTGAAGTTTCACCAGCTGCCATTGTGGGATTTGAACCCACTTCCCCAAAGTCCAGTAATATCCCCACCAAACGACAATAAACCCTAAGTTATGTTTACTCTAATACAGGTGACTAGACTCCTGTAAAGATGCTTGTTCACCAGTTTAGGAAAAACACTTGTTTATTACAGGTTAAACTATACAAAGACTTACAACCTCGAAGCTGCAATCAGCTCCTGAGATGACTCCGAATCCAGAAGCCCGTGCTTACCTGGATGATCCCCACCCTGCTCCCTGATTGATCACATGGTCATGTGACCCTTATTCTGCAGATTGATCCTTAAAGGGACAATCACCACATCCTTCCCCCTCTAAGGCTCTTTATACAAATATCAATACTCTATTTACCAAGTCCTAGATAATTCTAAACATTTAGCGCATGAATTTAGTCAATTATAAATCAAGTCTTTCATGGGGTTTCTGAAACCTTGTGGAGCAGTGGAACTCTTTATCTGGGGCGCTTCCACAAGACTGCTGTTAGTCGAAACCACAATGGCAGGTGCCTCTTCAGGCACAGTTCTGTTTCCATGGAGACGTTGGTTGTGCCTGTCACAGGATGACCAATTACTTTAGTGCTAAAACAGTCGGCAACATTTCCTGATGGCAAAACCGGCTGCTGGAGCATCTCTCTTTTTCTCAAATGGTTGATATGTTTTTGGATCCTTCCTTCTACATCCACTTGATAAGACAGGGGTCCAGTTTTAGAATCAACAATTCCAGGGATCCAACTCAACCCGCCACCAAAATTCTTCACATATACTGTGTCATCCATCATAAATGACTGTGTTGACTGATGTGAATCATGACTTGCCTTCTGACTGCTTTGTCTAGTTTCTACCTTCTCCTGCAAATTTGGAAACGTGAAGCTCAGTTTCGTTCTGAGAAGACGGTTCACTAACAACTCTGCTGGTGGGACTCCCGTTGTTGCATGTGGAGTGGTCCAGTAGCCAAGAAGCAAGTGTGAGATTCTGGTCACCAGGGTCCCTCCTGCCTGCTTCCTGAAGCCAGACTTAAAAGTTTAGATGGCTTGCTCAGTTAGTCTGTTGGATGCTGGGTGGTAAGACATGATTCTAACATTCTTCATACCATTTAGCAGGGTGAAGTTTTGAAACTCAACACTTATGAATACTGTTCACTGTCAGGCATTATTACTTCAGAAAATCTGTGGATGGAAAAACATTGGTGTAATCCTTGAATGGTAGCATGCGATGTAGGAAATGTTACCTCAAAAACATCAATCCATGAGTGTGCATCAACTATGAGCAGAAACATTGTGCCCATGAATGGGCCAAAATATTAAATAAGGACTCTTACGCATGGCCGGCCAGACTATTTCCAAGGGTGCAAAGGGGCTGCAGCAGAATTTGTTGCAATTGGCACTTTTCATAATGCTTGACTAGGCTCTCAATGTCAGCATCAATGCCAGACCACCACACGTAACTTCTGGCAAGCATCTTCATCTATGAGG
Organism: Mustelus asterias; assembly: GCF_964213995.1. Taxonomy (NCBI): domain Eukaryota; kingdom Metazoa; phylum Chordata; class Chondrichthyes; order Carcharhiniformes; family Triakidae; genus Mustelus; species Mustelus asterias. The sequence goes on along the minus strand of NC_135806.1, from coordinate 95,012,977 downwards.
TGCCTGCATGGGCACGTGTAATTCCATTAGAAGTGGTTCTCTGCCTGGTGAAAGGATGAGTACTCTTGCTCCCCAGAGTATGGTGCCATCCTGGCAATTCAATTCATCCTTGTGGGTAACAAATGGTTTAATTTCTTCAGAAACTGGCCCAACCTGTAAGTATCTTGTGAGTCACTTTGGACAGAAGTGGATCCTGATTGGTCCAATATCTGATTGGCTTTGCCAAGACTGGCAACATGTCTGAAATATTCAATGCCGTGACAATTTCCTGCGGTCATGGAGCAGCTGTAACACTTTCTTGTAAAGATAGGTGGCGAAGTGCATCCGCATTCGCTGTACGTGTTCCAGGTCAGTGCTTGTATGTATATTCAGAGGTGGACAGAATTAATGTCCAATGCTGAATTCTTGCCAATGTGATTGTTGGAATAGCCTTGTCATCTTTAAAAAGACCCAAGAGTGGTTTGTGAGCAGAAACAATGGTAAAGAGACTACCATAGAAGTATTAGTGAAATTTAACACCAAAAACTATTGATAATTCTTCTTCCTCAATTTTTGAGGCTCTGGAAGGGTTCTTGAAACATAGCCTATTGGCCTTTCAGATCTATTGTCCATCTCATGGGACAACACTGCAACAACGTTGTATGGAGAGACATTGCAGGTGAATGCCAGGTTCTTAGACTAGTCAAAATGTACGAACAAGTTCCAAGAATGAAGCAATTGTTTTACTCTGTTGAAAACGTCTTTCTGGGGAGTCTTCCAAGACCAATGTTTATTTTCTTTTTAGCAGAATATGCAAATGTGCCAATAATGTAGACAAGTTTGGGGAAAAAAAAGCCCATAGTAATTTACCATTCCCCAAAATGACTAGAGCTCATATGTTTTTGGGGGCCGGTGCCTCCTTTATGGCCTTGACCTTGTCTTCAATGTGGCGTAATCCTTGTGTATCAACACGGTACCCAGGTATGTTATCTCAGTGGCTTGAAAAGTACATTTCTCCTTCTTGAGACAAACTCCAGCCTCTTGAAATCTCTTCAGCACCTCCTCTAAGTTTGCTAGATGCTCAGCTTCTGTCAATCCAGTTATGAGAAAATCATCTAGGTATACCACAACTTGTAGCAGCCCCTGCAGCAGAATCTCCATTGTCCTCTGGAAAATTGCACATGCTGAAGACACACCAAAAGGCAGACGTTATATTGAAACAACCCTTTGTGTGTGTTTAGTGTGACAACCTTGGGAACTGTCATCTAATTCAAGTTGCTGATATGCATGACACATTTCCAGCTTTGTATATGATTGACCTCCAGCCAGCTTTGCATATGGGTCTTTAATCTTTGCGACTCGATATTTATCCAGTTTGGAAGCCCGATTAATTGTTAACTAATAATCACCACAAATCCGGACGCTCTTGTCCGGTTTCGATACAGGAGCTACTGGTGCTGCCCATTCGAAGAACTGAACTGAGTGGATAATGCCCAGTTCTTCCAATTGCTCTAATTCAGTATCTATTTTCTCTTGTAAAGCACATGGTACTGGTCTTGCCCTAAAGAATCAAGGGGTCGCTTCTGAGTCCACATAGATCTTTGTTTGCAGGCCTTTTATTTTGCCTAATCCATCCTTGGGTTCCACACGCACTCAGGAGAATTGCCTTGTGCTTCACCTCCACCCCTATTTCGTTCACTTGGAAATAATATCCGAGGTATTTTGTGTATTGTGCCCAGTCCTCCAGGGAGGAGTCATTGAGTTCAACAACGTAAGATTGTGACCTCTCTCTTCCATCTTGATCCTGCATTTTTTAAATCCAAAACATTTTTTGTCCCAACACAACATCCTCTCTCCCCCACTACACCATCTGTCACTTGTTCTTACGTTTTGTTTTCACTGAACACTGAACTTTCTGCCACTATCAGCACCTTCTATAGCCTTTCACACTGCCATTAACACTTCTTCTATCTCGTGCCCTACATCTTTGTTGCAATCTTGCCCAGCTCCTATGAGTCAGTGGGCTTCTCCTTTGCTCCAGCTGCTTCACTGCATCTTGTACAGTATATAATCCATGAGATTTCTCCCTCTCTTTAACTCTGAGGAAGAGTCATACAGACTTGAAACGTTCATTCTATTTCTCTTTCCACAGATGCTGCCAAACCTGCTGCTTTTTTTCCAGCATTTCCTGCTTTATATGACAAAGAGCAGATTGGGAGAGTAAATTCAGTTTTAAGATAGTTCTGCAATTTTGAGGCAGCTCGGTTTGCACTGGATCAGGAAGGTTATATTTGTTTCACCATGTGGTGAAACAATGAAGCTGTGGCCTACCATTCTGTTGCCTCACACTGCAGATAATTATAGATTATTGTATTATTGTATTAGGAAATTTAAGCACAATTTTTTCCAGAAACATATCAATAAATTTAAGTAATATGAAGGCAAGGTTCACTGGCCTAGTAGTCCCACTGGCTTTTCTTTAAGCAATGAGTCATTGTTACCATAAATTTAATGTGAATCTTTAAAGCTGTTCCCAAGCTTGGTTTTCATGATATATTAATATCTCTGCTACTATTTATTCCTTGAATGACCAATGAAGACAAACCAATACTTGTTTTTACATCATGTGATAGTGGGTTGGACTTCATGCCACATTCATAGAACCCACCAACTAGCGGCAACATAGCAGAATTGTACTAATATTCTGAATACCATAATAGGAGAAATACATATCTGACAGTCTGCACTGGTAGAAAGAGAGTACAAAAAAATAAAATCCTTTGATGGATTGTCAACACTCGAATTGTAACCTCAGGCAAGAAAACCAATGGACACTCGATAAATAAAATTCTTTGGTCTGACATTACAATTTTTATAAATTCCTCAGCCTTTATGAATCCTGCTTGTTCATCACTATTTATGATCTAATATTTGAATATATTACCAAAATAAATAATAATACAATTTTTTTTTTTTAAAAGATTAATTAATGGGATGTATCACAGCCTCAGTCAGCATTTATTGCCCATTCCTAGAAAGTGGTGGTGAGCTGCCTTCTGGAACCGCTGCAGTCCACATAATATAGGTACACTCACAGTGCTCTTAGGGAGGGAGTTTCAAGCTTTTGAGCCAGCAATAATGAAGGAATGGCAATATATTTCCAAGTTAGAATGATGAGTGACTTGAAGGGGAACACCCAGATAGTGGCGTTCCCGTGTATCTGTTGCCTTTGCTCTTTTAGATGGTAGCAATTGAGGGTTTGGAAGGTACTGCCTAAGGAGCCTTGGTGAGTTCCTGCAGTGCATCTTTTAGGTAATGCACACCGTGCGTCAATGATGGAAGGAGTGAATGTTTGTGGATGGGGTCTAATGGAGTGAGCTGCCTTGTCCTGGATGGTGTCAAGCTTTGAGTTGTTAGAGCTGCACTCATCCAGGCAAGTGGAGAGTATTCCAAATCATTTCTGTTGCTTGACTAGTCTGTGAGACAGCTGTCCCAATTTTGGCACAAACCCTCAGATGTTAGTAAGTAGGACTTTGTCATTCCCAGTGCCGCGCTCACTGCCAGGTGGTCCTTCTGGTTTCATTCCTTTTCCAATTTCTGTAGTGGTTTAATGCCATTAAAAAAGCATTTATCAGTCACCAACATTGCTGCAATCACATGTAGGCCAGACCAGGTAAAAGCAGTAAGACCGCAAAGCTTATTGACATATAAAGAACTTATCTGATCTGGCATCGCTGCATCCGCCCTCACAGCTGCATCCGCCCTCATAGCTACTTCCCCCCTCACTGGCAAGACGTCATGCTGATGAGAATCACTACTGCTCTGCAGTAGCAGGGACCAGGTGCCATGGCCACACCAGGGGAATCGGAGGCCACTGAAGCCCCTGGGTGGTTGGGGGCACGGCCGCACAGTGCGCAGTGGGCAGTGCCAGCCAGGTAGTGTTTGGGCACTGTAAGTGTGCTAGGTACAGTGCCAGGAAGGTGGGGCTGTGATGGGAGGCTATGCAAATGACAGGGGAGCTATGCACTCTGATGACAGGGGTGGGGGTCATTGTGCAGGGGGTCCATACAGGGGTGGGTCATGGAGAGGATTGTGTCAGGGAGGGGGGGCATGTCAGGGGTCCGTCAGGGGACCCATTGGAAGGGCTCTTTTGCCTCGATGTTGGGATCCGTGTTGCTGTGGGAGCTGACAATGCTGCCAATGGACTTGGGGGGGAGGGGGTCTGATGTCCTGGTGGGGGAGAGTGGTGGAGGAGGTCTCCCGGTTCACCTGCAGATTGGGGCATCCTGCAGAATGGTACTTAAGCTGCTGAAGCCAGCTTTACTGGCATGTGTAGGCTCCCTACCCCGGTGCTGGTACCAAGCTCCTAGCTGTCAAAAGAAGTGGCATCGTGTCAAAGGAATGCAGTGCGGATGTCGCCAAAAAGACTGGCGTGGAGGACTCCTGTTTTCTCACCATTATGATACTTAGACTATTTTTGGGAAAATTCTGTCCATTATTAAAAAGTTCAAATTCCCATTTACTGAGTGAAAGAATTACAGCACAAGGTTTTAGAAAAACTTTTACTGTACAACATTTAAACAAAGAAATTACTAGCAACTCTATATTTCACAGACACTTGTACATTAAACCCCAAAATCTCAATGTAACACTTTCTGTTCTTTTATTTCCATCCTAATGTTCCCTTACGTTTTACAAAAACCTTCAGGGTTCCTTTATTTCTCCTGGGATCAAACCAACCACAACTGTTAGGAATTTACTTTGATTCTCCCTAGTGTTCCTGCTTTTCTCTGATGTTTGCGAATTCTTGGTATCATATACGGGCATCCAGCTGGGCAACTCTCCAGTTCACAGTTATAGACCCAGGATCAAGTGTGTTTTCTTGCTTAGTGACTCTTAAATGAGGGCTGTTTCTGATAGCACGGCGGCACAGTGGTACTGCTGCCTCACAGCGCCAGGGACCCGGGTTTGATTCCCCGGCTTGAGTCACTGTCTGTGTGGAGTTTGCACATTCTCCCCATGTCTGCGTGCATTTCCTCCGGGTGCTCTGATTTCCTCCCACAGTCTGAAAGGCGTGCTGATTCGGTGCATTGACCTGAACAGGCACCAGAGTGTGGTGATTGGGGAATTTCACAGTAACTTCAATGCAGTGTTAATGTAAGCCTTACTTGTGACTAATAAATAAATAAACTTTAAACCTTAAACTTTAGCTCTTTTCCTTCTGCAGGCAGTTTCAGGCAAATTTTCTCTCTCTGCTTCTCAAAACTGTTCCCAGGCCCCAACTGCCAATCCAGGCAGCTTTCTCTCTCTGCCTGTTTCCAAGCTATTCCAGATTCAGACATATACTACCTGGTTTCTCTGAAAAATCACATAAATAAACCTGAAATCACAAAGAAATTCCTCCCTGTAATCTATCTCTCCAGCAATGATTTGATTTGATTTATTATTGTCACATGTATTTGTGTTTAAGTTTATTTATTAGTCACAAGTAAGGCTTACATTAACACTGCAATGAAGTTACTGTGAAATTCCCCAAGTCGCCACAGTCTGGCGCTTGTTCGGGTCAACACACCTAACCAGCGCGTCTTTCAGAATGTGGGAGGAAACCGGAGCACCCGGAGGAAATCCACGAAGATATGGGGAGAACGTGCAAACTCCACACAGACAATGACCCAATCCGGGAATTCAACCCGGGTCCCTGCCGCTGTGAGGCAGCAGTGCTAACCACTGTGCCACCGTGCCACCCCGTGTACAGTGAGAAGTATTGTTTCTTGTGCATTATACAGACAAAGCATACCATCCATAGAGAAGGAAAGGAGAGAGTGCAGAATGTAGTGTTACAGTCATAGCTAGGGTGTAGCGAAAGATCAACTTAATGCGAGGTTGGTCCATTCAAAAGTGTGATGGCAGCAGGGAAGAAGCTGTTCTTGAGTTGGTTGGTACATGTCCTCAGACTTTTGTATCTTTTTCCCAATGGAAGAAGATGGAAGAGAGTATATCCGGGATACGTGGGGTCCTTGATTATGCTGGCTGCTGGGAGGCTGGTTTGCGTGATGAACTGGGCTTCGTTCAGGACCCTTTGGAGTTTTTTTGTAGTCTTCGACAGAGCAGGAGCCATATCAAGCTGTGATACAATCAGGAAGAATGCTTTCTTTGGTGCATCCGTAAAGGTTGGTGACAGTCGTAGTGGACATGCCAAATTTCCTTAGCCTCCTGAGAAAGTAGAAGCGTTGGTGGGTTTTCTGAACTATAGCGCATCATGGAGAGACTAGGACAGGGTGTTGGTGATTTGAACACCAAGAAAAATGAAGCTTTTGACATTTCCAGTTCGTCCCTGTTGATATAGACAGGGACATCCCCTCCACTACGCTTCCTGAAGTCGATGACTATCTCTTACATTTTGTTGCCATTGAGGGAGAGATTGTCATTGTCACATCAGATCAGCAGATTCTCTATCTCTTTCCTGTACTACTGAATGTTCCAAAGATTTCAATTCATTAACTTCATTTCCTACACTTTGATGTGAAAAGTATATCGATATTTTAACATTTTTCCTTGTTTAATAGTTGCTGTCCAACATTTCTTTGTTCCGGGGAAATTACCTGAATAATTTATATTCCTAATGGGGACAACTGCAAACTTATTAAATTCACTGGTTCCATTTTCACACCTCAAACTGTGACCCATTTAAATAAATGAAGATCTTCCTTAGATTTGCACTTATTTTTGGGGAGTTTACAAATCTCCCAGAACAAGTTCTTCTATTATCTTACATTTAGAACTTCAACCCCCACACTAAAAGTTACATTCCTAAAACATGAATCAGGAAATTAGACACTTCTGCGACAATGGCTCAAAGAGCATCATTAAAACCAGCTTATCACTCATTTTTTGTTATTTTGCATATCCTGCACAAATCTTCACCATTTTTACTGCTGCTGAGACCTATTTCCCAAAGGTTAAACTTGAGAGATGTGAGGAGAGATCTAAATCCAGCTGTTCGGATAGCTTGGCTAAGATTGGGAAGGTAAGCTTGATTGTAAATGTCAGAGAAAAGTGGGAGTCAAACATGAATCTCCAGCTGGGATTTTAACAATTTGGCTTTTTAATTAGTATACTATTCTCAAAAGTGATTCAACACTTGCTTATGGCATTTATATTAGTTTCAACTATGGCTGATGGAAAATGTAAATCCTTTGAAATGAACCCTACTGGGACTATAGAAATGTTCCCGTTATACTAAATTCAGTAATATAATGAAAACTTTTATGATTCCATTCCTTCAATACAAATATAAAAGCTACTTGGTCAGCATAGTTGCTTATATATATCAGAACAAAAAATATATATAATTATTGTAGCACCATTACACAGTAACTTTCAAAAAAGAATTGGCTATGTACTTGAAAAAGAGAAATATGGGGAAAGAACAGGGAATTGGGACTAACTGAATAGCACTTTCAAAACGCTGGCAATGATCTCCTTGTGTGCTATCTGATTCAATAAAGAACAAATGATCGGTGAATCTTGTGATATTAGTGGAGGAAGTACTAATCAGAGTACACTTGTCCCTGTTCAGCAATGAGGTCCAAAAGAAGTCCCAATGGACTCACCTGTCCGGTACTTGCATGGGAACTTTTAAGTTCCAATGAACAGAGGTGAAATGCACTACTGGACCTTTCTCTGGGTGCCACCACATTGCATGGGATTAACCCCGCCAATGAAGCCATAGGCTGGATGCTGCAGTCAGGGCAGGGTGTCCCTAAAGCGCCAAAGTATGAGGTAAGGCTGCAGTTTAAATTGAGGTCAGCGGGTACGCCTCAGCATCGCTGCTGACTGGAAGATCTAGGCCTAGCTGTTCAAGAGTTGCAGTGGAATTTGAACCCACAACCTCTCCTTTTAGAGACAAGAATACTACCAGCCGTACCAAGTTGATATTTATAAAGAACCTCTGTCTAAAAACTTGAAATTCAATGTCAAAGTATCTGCAGTTCAGTATCTATATCTGCAGTATCTATAATTTAGCAGCTGATGGATGGAAAGTTGTCTATAAATCAATATAAAACCAAGTACAGCTCCCTTTTAATCGAATTTGCCTGAAGCTCTCTTGGAAGCCGTTCCATTTCCCGGGAGATTGCACCATCCTTGTTAATTTATTGCAGTTTATGACTACCATTTATGACTTTTAAAAAACAGTCAGAATATTCCATTGAGAAGTCCTCTGGAAAACTAAGTGCTTCAGTAATAAATCTAATCTTATTTTGTTCAGTGAAGAGGATCATTAATTTGTTTATGATGCATGCAGATTCAATTCAGCTGAGCAGTTATCCACCTGAGGGCACACCACTGAAATATAAATTACTTTTGCAAGGTTTAGTTCATTTCTTAGTGATCACTGGTTACTATAAAGGCTATGAACCCTGACAATATTCCAGCAATAGTACTAAAGACTTGTGGCATGGGCTGCCTCAGTATCTGAGGAGTCATGATGCCCAAAATTTTGCAGGCAGACTGCAAATGGGGGGGGACTAAAAACGGGCCTAAAAGTCGGATCTGAAACTCTGCCAGTTTCAAGTCTGCCCAGCACTTCGAATAAAAATGGTAAAATCGCCCCCGATGTGTCCTGTCTGGCCACACAAAAGGATGGGATATGCCCTGGGAATTCGAGATAGATAATGTGATAAAAGCAGAATATGTACTACAGATGCCGGAAATCAGAAATAAAAATGGAAAGTGCTGGAAATACTTAACAGATCTGGCTACATCTGTGGAAAGTAAAACAACTAATTGGATAAGACCATTCTTCAGAAATGGAGGAGGGTACAAATGTGATGGTTTTAACACCATTGAAAGGAGGAAGGCGGGGTTAGAAAAAAGATAGGGTTGAGAGGCAGGAGAGATTAAAGGTGTCATGGAACAAAAGTTAAACGGAGTGGTAATGGTTGTGGTAAAGAAACAAAGCATTTGGCCTGAATGAATGAATGAATATACATGCCGGAATAATGACCAGCTCTGTCTGAAAGCAAAAATATGAAAAAACAAATTCAAACCAGCGCATGGCAAAAACGCAGAATCAAAATGGTAGACCGAGTTCAAGGTCTAAAATGGTTGAGTCCATAACCTGCCCTATTAGGTTGTTCCTCAGCTGTTGCTCAAGCTGTCATTACTGGAAAATTGCAGCAGGCCAAGGAAAGAAATGTAAGCGTGAGAGCAAGGTGTGAATTAAAATTGAAGTTCAGGGTCATACTTACAGGCTGAGCAGGAATGTTCAGGAAAGCTGTCATTCAATCTACGTTTGGTCTCCCCATTGTAGAGGAGACCATATTGTGAGCAGCGAACACAGTACGTTAAAAGAAAATCACTGCTTACCTGAAATGAGTGTCTGAGGCCTTGGACAATGAGGAGGGAGGAAGTAAAAGGACAGGTGTTACACCTCCAGCGATTATATTGGAAAGTGCCGTGGGAAGGGGATGAGATGTTGGGAGTGTTTAAGGAGTGGACCAGGGTTTCACTTGGGGGGAATGGTCCCTTTATAATGTTGACAGGCATGGGAAAAGGAAGATGTGTATAGTGGTGGCATCATTCTGGAGGTGACACAAAAAACAGAGGATGATACTTTGAATGTGGCACCTGCTGGTGTAAAAAGTTAGGACAAAGAGAACCATGTCACCATTCTGGGAAGGGGAAGGGGTGAGAGCAGAAATTTGTTTTTTTAATTTATTCAAGGAATCTGGGCTTTGCTGGCTGAACCAGCATTCATTGCCCATCCCTAATTGTCCTTGTGAATCATAGAATCCCTACAGTGCAGAAGGAGGCCATTCGGCCCATTGAGTCTGCACCGACCACAATCCCACCCAGGCCCTACTCCCACATATTTTACCCGCTAATCCCTCTAACCTACGCATCTCAGGACTCTAAGGGGCAATTTTTAACCTGGCCAATCAACCTAACCCGCACATCTTTGGACTGTGGGAGGAAACCGGAGCACCCAGAGGAAACCCACGCAGACACGAGGAGAATGTGCAAACTCCACACAGACAGTGACCCGAGCCGGGAATCGAACCCAGGACCCTGGAGCTGTGAAGCAGCAGTGTTAACCACTGTGCTACCGTGCCGCCCTTATAGTGGTGAGCTAGTTTCTTGAACTGCTGTGGTCCATGTGGTGTAGGTACAGTCAGTGCTATTAGGGAGGGAGTTCCAGGACAATGACCCAGTGACAGTGAAAGAACAATGATATTGTCTGGATGGAGAGTAACTTGGAGGAGAACCTCCAGGTGGTGGTGTTCCCATGTGTCTGCTGCCCTTATCCTTCTAGATAGTAGTGGTCGTAGGTTTGGAAGGTGCTGTCTATGGAGCCTTGGTGAGTTCCTGCTTCCTGCAGTGCATCTTGAACATGGAACACACTTATGCTACTGTGCATCGGTGGTGGATCAAGTGATTGTTTGTGGAAGAGGTGCCAATCAAGTGGGTTTCTTTCTTTTAGATGGTGTTCAGCCTCTTCAATGTTGTTGGAGCTGCACTCATCCAGGCAAAGGGAAAGTATTCCATTACACTTCTGACTTATGCTTTGTAAATAGTGGGCAAGCTTTCGGGAGTCAGGAGAGGAGGTGAGTTATTTGCCGCAGGATTTGTCTCTGACCTGCTCTTGTAGCCACAGTATTTATGTGGCTAGTCCAGTTCAGTTTCTGATCTATGATAACCCCCAGGGAGTTAATAGTGTGGAACTGAGTGATAGTAATTTCATTGAATCTTATCGGCCAATGGTTAGATTGTCTCTTGTTGGAGATGTTCATTATCTGACATTTGTGTGGTATGAATGCTACTTGCCACTTATTTGCCCAAACCTGTCGACTGCTTCCCGTTCATAGGGAGCATCTCTATTCCTCGCCAATGAGGACCTTTCCTGGAAAGGTCATAAAGGGTGGCCGAGCCCGGACAATTGTGCGCCGGGTTCGGTAAGCAGATGCAAATGCCCATTTCAATAAATGTAAATATATTAAGGCAATGATGAGGCAGGAACAGCTCTTCATGCTACAAATACTAGCCTGTTAGTGGGTTCACCAGCCAGGGTCAAGGCTCTAACTTGAACAGCACACCATGGAAATGGTCGTATATGTTTGGACCTTGGCTGAAAACATAAAATTCATTTTTAAACAAAATAAAATCATCAATTCCCCACACCTCCCAAGACATTCAGAGCAAATTATGACTTTCTAGCCTGCAATCCAGAATGCTTTACATTGTGCTAACCACTCACAATATTAACCCCCTGCTGATGTGTCCAGCTGATCAACAGCACGGTTCACACTGCCTACACTTCAACTATTAAAATGTGTAGACAGCAAACCAATAGAGGTGGACCAGCTGTCCATCGTGATTCCCCACCCATTTCCTAGGGTTATCAAATTTAGCCCCTTGGAAGATTCCTGGGACAGACAGAACTGTGCTATAGCGTGATTCAATGACGTCAGGAAAAAGAAGAATGATACAGTGGAGAAATTGCATTAGTTTTTAAAAGGTAGTTATTTGTAATTGTGTAATATCTCTATCACATTTAACTGCATCTCAACACCATTTCACCTGCTTAAATGTGAAGTGTACTGTTACTCATGCTATTAATAAGAATGCCTCATTACAACAGGTCAGATCAAACCCTTTCTAATTCAATTTGTGAATCGCTTCTGCCAGATACCAGCCAATGATTTACCCTTTTCATGTGCAATATTTCGTTGACGACCATTCTTTTGCCGCTGGACCATATTTCCGTTCAAAGACAATAGCACAAGAAGCAGCTGAGGGACAGGAGCGCATCTATTCATATTTAGAATTACAATTAAATGAATGGTTGATTAACATAACAAATTCGGTTCACACTCCAAAACTGGTTGGACCATAGGTTTCATTGTAAGTAGACAGTCGGCATTATTAACTGACATTTAAAGAAGCATTACCACAGTGAAAAGGTAGTTACCAAAGCTTTTCCAGTGTGCAGAGAAAAGCAGTGCTCACTCAGTGTAATATTATACAGAAGTCACACAATGATCCTTTATTTTTTTTATGTGAATGCTCTGTTGTCATCTGCACCCTTCCATCTACGCAAGGTGATGGACAGGCAGTAAAACAAATCTATTGGATATGAGATAGGTTCATAAGATGCATTTTGCTGAGGGCTGAAGAGAGGCAGGTTTTACCACAAAGTACCCTATATGAAGCAGTTATCAAGTCTCACTGTGGGCTGTTGTTTTCTGCATCAGCATCTGTAGCCACTGATCGTCATGCTGGTGCATGCTCATCCAAAGACAATGTCATCATTTTCTTCTGTCTCCCAGGTATGAAAATCGATGTGTCGTGCCTTCATGCCATGCTTGAAACTTTGCTTGAAGCAGAGCTTTGGACATCCTACTGATCTTCTGATTCCCGTTGCCTCGACTAACAGAAACTTCTTGGGTATGTAACTATTTTCCATCCTGCGAATGTTCACCATGAGAAAGTAGAATATAATGTTATGATGTAGAGATTGATCCCCTTTTGAGAAGCCACGCCGAATCCCCCAAAGAGGAATACCTCGCTTCGTAATCTGTTAAAAGTGTTTGGGATGGTGTGAATCGTTCTTCATTAACATTTAGAGGTTCATTAACAGAAATACCTGACACCCACTTTAAGTGAATAATTAATAACTTATTTATTTAACCAACCGGGAACTTTAACTAAACAAGTAACATAGCAATTAAAGTAAGGTACTACTGGAATGCTGTTCAAATAAATACAAGGTCCATTCATTACCAAAAAAGACAGAATTTAGTCACTCTCAAAAAAATATATACAATCAGGTGTTTTGGCTCTGGAAAACATTTGGAGTTCTTCTGTCGATTCCGCTGTCTGTAAGCTCTTTCTGATTTGGTACCCTTCATTACATAGATGGAGAGTTCTCCTAAGAGATCATTTAAACTGGCAGGGAGCTGCTCTTTCCCTCTAGGTGTTGAGAGGTGACAGCCCTTCCATTGAACTGCAGGCAGGCAGTTGAGTTCCTCTTTATAACTGTGATGACCTATCAATTTTCCTACACCAGATTGGTCTGATGTTGTCAACAACAGCGAATTCGAATTTGATAGGTTCCTGATAACTGTGTGTCTTCTTTAAATTGATAGGCTATCAAAATTCAGAAACCTGCAAAGCCTGTTATTTTCACTAATAAAATCTTGATCCAATGGAATAATGCCAGCTCCACAATTTATGTCAAATGCTCCTTGTATTGTAAATCTTTATGGCATTGTGAAGCCTGACCAGAATTCTGTAAATCAAAAAGAAACAGCAAAAAGAAATCCAAAAAAATGACATGATTTTGAGGAGGCAAGTGAAAAGGTGCAAGGATTTTTCTGTTCCATTTTTATGTGAAAAAATTTAATATTATGGTTGATGGATATGAATTACAGTGTAATAAACTTTTTATACTTTTAAAGGTTGAATAATACAGCAGACTATATTAAATCTGCATTAGGCAGATGTCACTGCCCAAGTAATTGTTAACATCATTACATTGGTCTGACAACAGGATTAATAACTATATATTGACATTACTCTGAAACAACTCAAAATAAGTTAATTAAGTTTTTTTTACTGTGCCAAGGTTATCGATGTTAATTAATCAGAAATTCATTATTTATTTCCATATTACCTTAGTCAGTCAATGCTGAAATTTATTATTAATGACCATCTCAACATTGGAATTTTAACGCATTTCAGAGTCATTTAGATTTTAAACAGGGGCAGAATTCTCCCATCTGCAACTACATCCATGGTGGGAACAAGGCGGTGCTCCCCACTGCTGAGGCCGGGGGAAAATCATGTCATATCTTCCTACACTGATCTCATCAATCATGCATCTGATAGTTTAGCGCCCTATTCCATGGCATGGCAGGCTTGATTGCATGCATCCCATCCCATTGTGGGTGTCACAACATCACTGACCCACCATTAAAGAAAGAAGATGGACCTCCTGAAGAAAGAAGATGAATATCCAGGAACATTCTGAGGCTGGAAGATGGAATTCTTCAATGACACCAAATCTGAAAGATCCACCTGAAAGATGCTGTGGTGTTCCAGGTCCACGGTTGCAGGTGACCTCCACCCCAAACCTTGGAGGCAGCCTCAGACATTCTTCAGGTATGTCCCGACTTCTGCGCACCACGTTGTTCCAGATGTGTTTAGGACTGGCATGTTTCCCTGCTAGTGTTGCAGAGAATCGGGCGTGGGAGAAGGATTCCAGTTGGGTCTTCATCTGCATCCCCACTAGTGGGATACAAATCAGTTTCAAGCTTGCCACCAGCAGGCTTCCCGATCCGCCATGCCAGACCTCAGTGGAAGATTCCGAGAGAAATTCACACTGGCGTAAAACTAATTCTGCCTCACTCCCAGCCCGTCATTGAACCAGCTGGCTAGGCATGGAAGAATTTTGCCCCTGGTTTTAGTCATGATCTTCACTTTAAATAAGTAAAGACAGCAAGCAGCAGACTTCCAAAATTTACAAAAGCAGTCAATCCTCAGACTTAGCTATGTGCTTGCAATGTAGTATGATGCTTGTACATAGTTTGTTGTTTGCTCAAATTTCTTTCCTCACCATTCAGTTCAAAGTATTTTTGAGTGGGTAAAGAGCAGCATATCTCCTTAGCCAATTAGATTCAAGGGTAGAGAAAGATGGAGAAGGAAATAGTGAATTAGCGTACGGGAAGAGAATTAATGAGAAGGGAAGAACAGTTGAATTAACAGAGAGGGCAAAGTGATTGACAGTAAGGAAAATATTAAAAATTCTAAATTTTAAAAACCTCTAAGAACAAATTACTACTAACATCAGGAATATAAGACTCCACAGTTTCAATGGTTCTCTTTCTGGGCCCTACTGATAGAGTGGCCAGGTATGAATTTAAATGCAGTGTCATCATTAAAAGGATCTGAACATTCTAGGCCAAAAGTAACCCCTCTGCAGTGAGTTTAGTTTGTGTTTAACAACATAAATGCAGTAATTTCTTGAAACTCATAGTTGAGGTTGATGATGACCTTCTCTTTGCATTGGCAAGCAGCAGAATAGTCCAAATAGTCCAGTTATTTATGGCAGTTCGCAATTTAAAAGGAGTTTTTTCTTTTCCACATATTGCTGAGTTATTTACACACTAATGAGTAGGTGTATGTTAAACACAAGGGCTGGGATTACAGCTACCAGTGGACAGAAATGTTTTCTTGAAGGAGAGTTTTTGAAGTTTCATACTATCCTCTTCATGGTTTGTAATATTTCCAAGTTTTATATCTTTTGGTGATATTTAATGCGCAAATGAAAAGGGTAATTATGTAACCATGTTTACATACTTTAATCAGGAATATTGAAACCCTCCAATTTGGGAGCTATTCAATTAGTCTCAAAGAGAAACCCAACAGAATTTACTAGCTTTGAGCATTCTTTTTTGAACATTTCTTGAAATATTCCAGTGCAATTCTTGCATTAATCAAAAAATGATTCCCTCAAGGTAATTTCTGAACTGACAATACATTGTGAGTAATATAAATAGCACATTGAACACCTTACTATGGAATATGTACCGCGGTCTTGACTGTTTGTCACACTGATGACTCATAACTTCAACAACTGGGATTTTATATAAAACTTCTAACATAGGAAAACACATGTGAATTTATCTAGGCAGTGTCACTCATGAAACTAAAAGTTGTATTATGCCAGCTTTCCATTCTATGTAAGAAATGTTGCTTATGGTGCATTGTGATCTTTTTTACATCAATAAATGTTTGCTGGGGGTTTCTTACCTCCACGATCTCGTATTGCCAGATTGTGACCACGTTTTAGCAGAATGTTCAGTTGATACATTCCTGGGTTTGCTGAAGGGAGATCCATGTTACTTGATCCAAGTGCTTGACTCATCTGCGCAAAAAAAGAAATTATATCAAAGTCTTCTAATAAGATACTGAAAAAAACAACTGCTTTGAAACTAGCAATAATATTTCTAAGATACATGTTATTTTCTCATTTTTTCCTTTTAACAGTGTCCCTGCAGTATGTATCAATTCCACCAAGGAATGCCCTGTTCTATAATGCTGATCTAAATCTTCAAGTGGGAGAAATTCGGTACTGCTTTCCTTCCCAATTTCCCTCCTTCCCTGAGAGAAAGCAGATAACCTCTGCTTGGTTCTTTTGTACAATGACACGCCCTGGATGGTAAAGCATCACATTTGGAGAGTTCTGGGCACCTTCTGCAAATTAATATGGCAATAGGTTAAAAACAAATATACTGGCACGTTTTCTTATATCAACGTCGATAACCTCTGTACAAGGATTTGCTTCCACATGCCATTAATATTTCCAGCTATTGCATTTCATTCAAAATTGAGGGAATCAATCAAATAATAAAATCACGTTTGGAGGTGTCCACTGATCAGTGACATACACATAATTGGAAATTTGGTGTTCTGGATTTGGCTGTTTTGTTCAACAAATAGTTTTGTCAGTTTTACCTCACTGTGGAATAGTTACTCTCTCCACCTCCCTCCATTATTTTATATCAACCTGACAGAATGTGGGGAAAGTCATGAGTCCAAAGGAAAAATGTACACAGTAATACTGTGCTGATATTATTTACTTTTAAATTGGGAAAGGGAAAGCAGATTGCCCACAGCTAAATTTGCATGTAAAAGTATAAAAGACACCAACCAGATGGATATCTAGTGAAATCGATTGTAAATTGAAAACGTGCTTCAAATGCAAATTAGTTGCTGAAATTTGGCTGCTAAATTAACAACTTTGATTAGCAAATTTCAATTACGAACATTTAAGGTGCTTATAGTACATTCCTGTATGCATTATTTTACACAAGCATTTAAATAAATAGGTTTACATTCACATAAAAATAGGAGACACAGAAATATATTACAAACATGTTAAATATTTGTGCACAGTGGCACTGTGGTTGGCACTGCTGCTTCACAGTTCAATTCCCAGCTTAGGGTTCTCCCCGTGTCTGCATGAGTTTCCTCCGGGTGCTCCGGTTTAGAAATCCTACAGTGCAGAAGGAGGCCATTCAGCCCATCGAGTCTGCACCGACCACAATCCCACCCAGGCCCTACCCCCACATATTTTACCCGCTAATCCCTCTAACCTACGCATCCCAGGACTCTAAGGGGCAATTTTGTTTTTAACCTGGCCAATCAACCTAACCCGCACATCTTTGTGGAGGAAACCGGAGCACCCGGAGGAAACCCACGCAGACACGAGGAGAACATGCAAACTCCACACAGACAGTGACTCAAGCCGGGAATCGAACCCGGGACCCTGGAGCTGTGAAGCAGCAGTGCTAATCACTGTGCTACCGTGCCGCCCGTTTCCTTCCACAGTGCTACCGTGCCACCCGTTTCCTCCCACAGTCCAAAAAGGTGCAGGTTAGGTGGATTGGCCATGTTAAATTGTCCCTTAGTGTGCCGATATGTGTAAATTAGGGGGACTAGGGGAATAAATATGTGGGATTATGGGAATAGGGCCTTGGTGGGATGCTCTGTCAGAGAGTCAATGCAGACATGATGGGCCGAATAGCCTCCTTCTGCACTGTCGGGATTCTAAGTTCTGATTTAGTCACCTCTGTTATGCACAAACTATATGTGTGTCTTTTCCTCAACTGTTCCATATTCAACAGAGCAATAATGCAGCTACTGCGAATAACCACTTGCATCTTGAGCTCTTTGGTTCATTAACTTTCCAGAGGAAAAAGCAATAAAACTCAGTTACTGATGTACATGATGGAACTTTATTCCCCTTCACTGGCCAGCCCTCACAAACATTAACCTGTAAACATCTACCTTTCTTAACTCCCCGCTAAATTGTTAACTTCTTGAAATAGACAAACTTAAACACTGTGGACTATGAACATTGTGTTCTATATTTAGCAAAATAATCCAGCTAATGATTTTGAGAAATATAAGCACAGGGTTTGGTGAGGCTTTGGTGAACCTGTTAAATAGAGTGATTTACTCAAGATTGATGAGAATGGAAATTTGGTGCAGAGCGGGTGGAGGTAATAAGTGACATAAATCAGCGGACAAAAGTAATAAGTAAATATCTGAATAATCAAAGTTATTAATTATATCTAAGGGAATAAAATTAAAATTAACGAAGGGGAGGACACCAACAATAAAATGATCCAAACTGCATAAAATAAAAGTCTGGTATACATTATACAAAGGGACATATATAAATATATAGATAAGTGAAGTAGATAGATTTGAGTCATAGAATAGTTACAGCAAAAAGGAGGCCATTGGGCCCACGGTGACTGTCCTGGCAAGAACAACTCATTTAGTGCCACTCCTCCAACTTTTCCCCATAGCACTGCAATTTATTTTTCTCTTCCGATGATAAAGTTGCTTGCAATTCATAAGCCACCCGGGAACTCCAGGGTTTCTTGGTGTGTATTTATGAATTAGAAATTGGATTGAAACAACAACTTTTGTGCTGCCGTACAGATTTAAGTTGTTTTTTCTGCTTTTTAGTTAGCGCAATGGGCAGGTAGAGGTTTAAAATCAACTGATGTTGTGCTGGAAGCCTTTCCAGTTCCGTGTTGTGTATTGCACTGAGTAAGACTAACACATGCTCAGCTGCAGGCAGCCATTATTGAACTAACTTTTTTTATACCTTCCCAACAGAGAGGGCAATGTAACAAAATGCTCAGCTGTTACATTCCCTTTTAAAAAGAAACTTATACATTAAAATGTCAAATGGCACATGTACATCATTTCCTAAAATACAATAGCACTAAATTAATAACAACACTACTTGAAATTTAATAATCACAACCAAAATATGACTGATATTATCAGAGTAATTTACATGTAATATTTTCCTGAAGTCCAATATTTGTTTAATAAAAATATAATTTGACAACAAATAATGAAAAGAATAACTTTTTTCTTCCTTTCTACATACTTTCAGTTAAACAATCTATCTTCTTTCTCTTTCTGTCTGAATATCTCATTCTGTTTCCATTAGCTTGATTCTGTTATCTCATCAACTCTGGCTTTGTCAACTCTGAACTTGGATTTTGACTACCATCCCCACTTAATGGTTGGAATTGTGACATTGACAGATTTGTATTAATCAAAGACATTGGGTGGAATTTTTCCTTCCTGCCCACCATGGGAATCATAGTGGGGCAGGGGGCGAACCATACAAAGATCCGTTAACCTTGGACAGAATTTTTCAGTTTTGAGGCTATCGCGGCCAGAATATCCCATCCATTGACTCATTTTGCTCTACTAGTGGACTCTGTAATACTGGCAAACTTGTACTCCTTCCCTTGCATGTCAAATAAACTGACATGTATGCATTGAAGTATCCTCCCAAATCCATAAGATGAGTGTATGGAGTCTGGATGTGAGCAAAAATCCGCCAGCTTTGAAGACCTCAGCTGCAATACCATCAGAGCCACAGGCTTTATTCTTTTTCATCCATTTGATTGCTTGTTGTAGCTCAATGATGGTTCATTCATGGATTCTACCTTGGGATCCTGGAGATATTTATGGTTGAGGAGTTGCTGTAAATATCCTTTCCAGACTTGATGGATGACTTGTCACCCTTAAGAAGAGAGACACCATCCTGTGAGTGAAGAGGATTTTATCCATTTGACTTTGCTCTATAGATGACCCAATGGCTTCAAAAAAGCTTTGCATGTCATGACAGTTAGCATACTTTTGGATCTCTTGGGCTCTCTTTTCCCATCACTTGTCCTTTTTCTTCCAGATTTGTCTTGGGTGCCACCATTGAATTGTTGAAATGCTGCCTCCCTGGCTCATGATCTTGGGTTGTTTCATCAGGCAGAAAAGCAGCTCATTTTGTTCCAGGGGTCACATATTTCTGCATCAATTTTGTTCAACCAGTCCTGGTGATGACGATTCTCCTCAAACCCAAGAGGCTAATATAGCTGACTTTATTGATCCCACTGTACTGAAATTGAGTTGGATGTTTCATTGTTTTATCAATTACATTGTTAAGGTTTAATGGTAATTATATTGTTAAACAGGTGATGGGTATTTGAGCACCTAAAAAAATGGAGATAGCTTGGCCACGGTGGGATTGGTGTAGTATTGACTGTGAGCTAAGTCAATGAACTCTCTCTAGCAAAAAAAGCGGCTGTATTTTAGTTTTATCTTCACTAACTGGCATAGCCAACAACGAACACAATGAGACAGCCAATGAACCGGAACAGCCGACAGAGAGATCTGCAGTGCATCTGAAGAGGAAAGAGTCGAATTGGACTCCTCCGGAAGGCCACTGCCCTCGACTTGACATGTATGCCCAAGCCGTCAGGAGGTGCGTCAACACCAAATTCATCAGCCGCACTCACAAGACAGCACCGAACATCACCCAAGCACAACGTAACGCCATCCACGCTCTCAAGACCAACCGCAACATTGTCATTAAACCAGCAGACAAAGGAGGGGCCATCGTCATACTGAACAGAACGGATTACTGCAAAGAAGTGTACCGACAACTCAACAACGAGGAACACAACAGACAGTTACCTGCAGATCCGACCAAAGAACACACCCGTCAACTCAACACTCTGATCAAGACCTTTGATCCGGACCTTCAGAACACCCTCCGTGCTCTCATCCCACGTACTCCCCGCGTTGGAGATCTCTACTGCCTCCCGAAGATACACAAGGCAAACACACCCGGCCGTCCCATCGTATCGGGCAATGGGACCCTGTGCGAGAACCTCTCCGGCTATGTCGAGGGCATCCTGAAACCCATTGTACAAAGAACCCCCAGCTTTTGTCGCGACACAACGGACTTCCTACAGAAACTCGGCACACATGGAGCAGTTGAACCAGGAGCACTCCTCGTCACAATGGATGTCTCGGCACTCTACACCAGCATCCCCCATGACGATGGCATTGCTGCAACGGCCTCAGTGCTCAGCGCCAACAACTGCCAGTTTCCAGATGCAATTTTACATCTCATCCGCTTCATCCTGGACCACAATATCTTCACCTTCAACAACCAGTTCTTCATCCAGACACACGGAACAGCCATGG
This sequence comes from Mustelus asterias, assembly GCF_964213995.1. Lineage (NCBI taxonomy): Eukaryota > Metazoa > Chordata > Chondrichthyes > Carcharhiniformes > Triakidae > Mustelus > Mustelus asterias. The sequence goes on along the minus strand of NC_135806.1, from coordinate 94,991,911 downwards.
GGACCAAATTCGCACCTCAATATGCCAACATCTTCATGCACAGGTTCGAACAAGACTTCTTCACCGCACGGGACCATCAACCGATGCTATACACTCGATACATCGATGACATTTTCTTCCTTTGGACTCATGGTGAACAATCGCTGAAACAACTCTATGATGACATCAACAAGTTCCATCCCACCATCAGACTCACCATAGACTACTCTCCGGAATCGGTTGCATTCTTGGACACACGCATCTCCATTAAGGACGGTCACCTCAGCACCTCACTGTACCGCAAGCCCACGGATAACCTCACGATGCTCCACTTCTCCAGCTTCCACCCTAAACACGTTAAAGAAGCCATCCCCTACGGACAAGCCCTCCGTATACACAGGATCTGCTCGGATGAGGAGGATCGCAACAGACACCTCCAGACGCTGAAAGATGCCCTCATAAGAACAGGATATGGCGCTCGACTCATTGATCAACAGTTCCAACGCACCACAGCAAAAAACCGCACCGACCTCCTCAGAAGACAAACACGGGACACAGTGGACAGAGTACCCTTCGTTGTCCAGTACTTCCCCGGAGCAGAGAAGCTACGGCATCTCCTCCAGAGCCTTCAACATGTCATTGATGAAGACGAACATCTCGCCAAGGCCATCCCCACACCCCCACTTCTTGCCTTCAAACAACCGCACAACCTCAAACAGACCATTGTCCGCAGCAAACTACCCAGCCTTCAGGAGAACAGTGACCATGACACCACACAACCCTGCCACAGCAACCTCTGCAAGACGTGCCGGATCATCGACACAGATGCCATCATCTCACGTGAGAACACCATCCACCAGGTACACGGTACATACTCTTGCAACTCGGCCAACGTTGTCTACCTGATACGCTGCAAGAAAGGATGTCCCGAGGCATGGTACATTGGGGAAACTATGCAGACGCTGCGACAACGGATGAATGAACACCGCTCGACAATCACCAGGCAAGACTGTTCTCTTCCTGTTGGGGAGCACTTCAGCGGTCACGGGCATTCGGCCTCTGATATTCGGGTAAACGTTCTCCAAGGCGGCCTTCGCGACACACGACGGCGCAGAGTCGCTGAGCAGAAACTGATAGCCAAGTTCCGCACACACGAGGATGGCCTCAACCGGGATATTGGGTTCATGTCACACTATTTGTAACCCCCACAGAGTTTCACTGGCTGTCTTGTCTGGAGACAATACACATCTTTTTAGCCTGTCTTGATGCTCTCTCCACTCACGTTGTTTTGTTTCTTAAAGACTTGATTAGTTGTAAGTATTCGCTTTCCAACCATTATTCATGTAAATTGAGTTTGTGTCTTTATAAGCTCTGTTTGTGAACAGAATTCCCACTCACCTGAAGAAGGGGCTTAGAGCTCCGAAAGCTTGTGTGGCTTTTGCTACTAAATAAACCTGTTGGACTTTAACCTGGTGTTGTTAAACTTCTTACTGTATAGATCCAATTAACAGGATGTGTGAAGATTTTCTAGATTGATTGTGAGCTGCATTTGGGATTCCTCTCTTTGATCGGACTGCTTTAGGGCTAAAACATTAGTTTTCTTCCTCTTTTTACTTTTGTTTCCTGCCCTGGTGCTAGTTGGATGTTCATCACTAATCGATCAAGTCAGTGATCCTCCAGCAGGCATCAGTGTTTACATGGAGCTAACGATAGACACCACTTAGATCTTTGACTTGAACAGTGACATAATCCACAAACATACCAGCGTTTTCATAGAATCATACAGTACAGAAAGAGGCAATTCGGCCCATCGAGTCTGCACCGACCACAATCCCACCCAGGCCCTACCCACATATCCCTACATATTTTACCCACTAATCTCAGGACACTAAGGGTCATTTTTTTTTTAGCATGGCCAATCAACCTAACCCGCACATCTTTGGAGTGTGGGAGGAAACCCACGCAGACATGAGGAGAATGTGCAAACTCCACACAGACAGTGACCCAAGCCGGGAATCGAACCCAGGTCCCTGGAGCTGTGAATCAGCAGTGCTAACCACTGTGCTACCGTGCCGCCCCAGGTTTGATCTAGGGTGTCTCCGTGTGACTTTGTATTTGCCCTTCTGGAGGACAATTGTGTGTTGTAATGAAGCCATGTTGAGTACACTGTCAGTAGGAACATGCCATTTGCATTTCCCAGCCAGCTTGTCCCAATTGTTCCTCTCCAGACATCGGAGCCACAATCAACCTTGACATTAAAGCCCCCCACAAGCAGGATGATCTTTTTTTTTGGGATGGCAGTGAGACTTTTGTCAAAGTCAGAATAGAACTTTTCCCGAACATCTTCATCCAAATCAAGGGTTGGGGCGTAAGGCATATTAATTACAGCTGAGTAGTAGGAGGCAACCAGTGCAGGAATTCTCTAGGAGTGCGACACTCTCCAATCAGGTTTCAGTGCTGAATAACAGTAAGGGTGATGACACGTCATGGGGAGAGGGAGGGAGGAGAGGGGAAAGGAGGATGGGGGTTTGCATTGTCTGAGCACATCGACAGTGTTTTGGGAAACAATTACTGCACAGGAGGCCATACCAGTGTGGAAGTGTAGAGGTCATAGGGAATTTGGTCATTAGCCAGATGTAAAGGCATTTCTATAATGCCTGACATGAATATTGAATGTTGTGTTGTCACCCTAATACCAGACTAAAAGATATCGCTGAATGGGTGCAGAGCATTTTGAAAGGGTAGTCATGGTTCAAATTGGAACTAATGAAATAAGTTATGTAAAGGGCTGATGTCCAACAGACAGATTTTCAGGGCCTAGGGATGAAATTAAAGTAAGAAGTCTCACAACACCAGGTTAAAGTCCAACAGTGTTGGACAAACCTGTTGGACTTTAACCTGGTGTTGTGAGACTTCTTACTGTGCTTACCCCAGTCCAACGCCGGCATCTCCACATCATGAAATTAAAGAGCAGGACCTTAAAGGAAGTAATCTCTTGATTAGTCCCATTACCATGTGCTAATCAGGATAGGAGTAGTATGATAAGAAAGATTAATGAGTAGCTGGAGAAATGGGGCGGGATTTTATGGCCTTGCTCATGCGAGACCAGAAATTCCCGCCCGAGGTCAACGGACATTTCTATTGTCTGCCCCTCACCCACTCCAATTCCGTGGCGGGTGAGGTGGTAGAATTCCAGTGATTGTGTCAAATTGCTGGGCATTGGGACCAATTTTGGGGACAAGATGAAGAGGCTGCACCTCAACAGGCCCAAGGCTAGCATCCTTGTAGGGAAATTAACCTAGTGATGTGGGGAATGGTTTAAATTAACTTGCTGTGGGAAAGCCATTAGAATAAAGCATCAAAGAGGAGATGAAAGGATTGAGGCAAACAGCACTAGAACAAAGATAAATTTAGAAATAAGAAGGATCAAACAGGAGAAAAATGTGAGGCAGACTAATATTGGTTTAGTGTCCATTTTCAAAAATGCATAGAGTGTATTAAATAAGGTTAGTACGCTATAGGCATAAGTACATTAGATTATGATATAGTGGCAGTAATGGAGACCTGGCACAAAGGGGCAGAATGGATACCTAATATTCCTTAACACAATGTATTCAGCAAAGGTAGGGAAGGGGAAAATGGTGATGTTAATACAGTGATGCAAATTAATAATATTCCTGATTCATAGAATCCCTACAGTACAGAAGGAGGCCATTCAGCCCATCAAGTCTCTACCGACCAAAATCATACCCAGGCCCTATTCCCATAACCCCATACATTTACCCTGCTCATCCCGACATTAGGGTCAATTTAGCATGGCCAATCAACCTAACCCGCATATATTTGCATTGTGGGAGGAAACCGGAGCACCTGGAAGAAACGCAAGCAGACATGGGGAGAAAGCGCAAACTCCACACAGACAGAGACCTAAGGCCAGAATTGAACCTGGGTCCCTGGCGCTGTGAGGCAGCAGTGCTAACCATTATGCCACCCTGATTGTCAAAGACAAAATGTATTTGGTTAGAATTGTTAGAACAAATGAGTTGCTATTATGCAGCTGGGTGTACCAAATTGTGGGTAGTAGTTGGAGGAGCAAACTTTTCAGGAAAATTGCAGAATTATTAAAAATTATAGAGTTGTGACAATGAAGAACTTCAATTATCTCAACACAGACCTTCAATGTCACTAGGTCAAAATCTTGGAACGCATTGTAGATGTACCTGCACTCTATGGCCTGCAGCAGTCCAAGAAAGCATATTTCATATTTCAATCCTCCCTGGCTAAAGTCGTAGATTGAGGGACTGCCTGTGAGTATGGTTATTTAAAAAACGAAAGGATAATCTGAGTAATTATAAACCATTAGATTAACTTCAATTGTGGGGAAATTATTGGAATCAATTCTGAGGGACACCATAAACCTTTGTTCAGAAAGGCATAGATTGATCAAGGAGTGTCAGGGTTAAGGAAAGTTCATGGTCCACAAACCTGATGGAGGTGACAAGTAGGTTTGAGGGCAGTGCAGTGGATGTAATGATTTAAAGTAATTGGTTTAAACATTAGAGGTGAGCAGATTAGAGGGGAAACATTTTTTAACCCAGAGTGGTAGAGACCTTGGTATTTACTGCATGAAAAGGTGGTCGAGGGAGAGACTCTCAGCACATTTAAAATAAACTGGATATCTAATTGAAGAGGTGAGACCTTCAGAGCTTTGAATCTGGTGCAAGGTGGGATTAGGCTAGGGTGTACCTCCCCAGGGGCTGGAAGTTGGCAGAGCGAGTTGGGAGTTGTTGCGAGCAGTCTGGCATTGCAAATCCTTTAGTTGTAAATAGTTTCTTCTTGTAGAATAAAAAGCCTCATTTTATGCCTGCCATATTGAGTTGCCTCGAGTTAAGTATCATTAGATTTAGAGTAGTCACAAAAAAAGACAGGAAAAATCAAATATGATTCCATTCATGAATTATCACACCTAGAAATAACCCATGTTCCAGTAATAACACTCCTTTCTCTGGCTGCAATCCAACTTGTGAAGCTTGACTACTTGACCAGCAGTGACAGAGGTAGCATTTTAGCATATTCAAGAAAAGAGAAGGGCTTGAAAATTCAGGGATTCTCCCAATTATTGACCTTGTTTTTCTTTGGAGGTTTTGCTGACCCGATGAATTTACAGCAAAGATCAGGAGGACTATATGTTCATGTAATTAAATAACTTTGATATATTACAAAAAGTGGATAATCTTCAACAATTCATTTTCATTTCGTTATGATCACTGCTGACATTAATACTGGAATAGTTAGATCCCAGAGTGACATCTGGCTTAATCGAACCTAACTTCATTTTTATTTAGAAACTTTGGAGGTCAGTTGCTGAACACATTCACAAGAATCTGCCAATGTACTGTTAACCCAAAGAATAAAACATTTATTAAACAACATTACAATCTTTATGTCTGATGTAAAATAGTTAAAGATTTCATGCAAGCATAAGAAAATGATTCAAGTTCACAATATTCCTCTTATCCCAGCAATGTTTACAGACACAAAACCTCAGTGAAGATATACCACTATACCACTGCATAGGTTAGCTCAGTTTCAAACAGTTTTCTTCTGGTGGACATCTGAGCATTCGCCAAATGCTTTTCTTCAGCTGGTATCTCTCCCTGATGCATCCAAATAACTGCAATCTAAACTCACTATTACTTGAACTTCAGAGCAAACACACAAGTTCCCTAAACTCGGTTGCCCAGCAGACTTGCAGGATTTCATATTAGAGAGATTAGACCTTATGCCTGCATTCTCTGGTATATACATACTAAGTGGCCTTCTGCATTTCCCTGTCTCTCTGAACCCTGTCACTAGGCAATTTCTTTATACAATTCTCACCTTTACATTTCCCTGTGATACACTGCGTTTGTTTGAAAACTGACAAATACCTTGCCTGCAGACCTCGGCCAATGGTACTGGCTGCTGGGAATTAATTAATAATGTCTGAAAGGCTCTCCTTATTTTTCATCCCTTTCTGTATCTCCCACAATGCCAACTGAGGCAAAATTTTACTATGTGATAATCAAATTCCCACCACATATTGGTACAGCATACCAATGCTAATAAACACTGTGCCACCACACACCAAGTTGTCTCCTTATCTTACAATATTTGAACGTGTGTCAACATTCAGCAAGGTCAGGAACTGTGACATATTTGACATCCCATCTGGACTGCTACAATAGCTGCAGTGGAAATTTCACCATAACATCATTGGCAGTGAACTGATTCCATCAGAGTAGCATCAAAGCAAGTCACATAACACAACAAAGTGCTTGACTGAAATTTACAAAGATATTTAAAATGATGGTTCATTTTAAAGCTTATGTTCAAATGGATTTCAATCTGGATTTTGTTAATGAGAAAAATTGTTTGTTCAACGTCACAATTGTTGAGTCAAGGTTTTAACAAATTAGCACTTGGGCACACTCGCATTCCAAACAGATCTTAAACACTTTGAATTCACATCAATGGTAATCAAAATTAACCATAAAAGGTGGCATAATTAACAATCATTCGACAATGATACAGATAGTAATTGAATTCATTGTTGCTATAATGAATATCCATGCAATTTAACAACATTAAAATGTGTACCAAGGGTTATTGCCTAATTGTTCAGAATACTGGAAGAGGACATCACACTTTACCAGTGTTATTCAGGCACTTGACACAAAAGAACAAACTCAGGATTACTTGCAAGCTGATTTTAATTCCCTGTTGGAGAATTCCCTGGTGAAGAAGTGACCTTATCTCATGATAGTCAAGCTTACATTTGGAAAACACATCACAAGTGCATTATAATTTCAATTTTGTTGAATTTATTTCACAAATTCAACAAAACAGCCTCTATTTATATCGGAGCTTTAATATAACCCCAAAGTGCTTCACAGGAATCTTATTAAGTAAGGGCACAAGGATATTTCTAGTAACTTCAGGCTAGTCAGTTTAACATCAGTTATGTTAAAAACAATATTCAGGTTTTAGAAATAATAAACAGAGAAATAAATGTGTACTTGGAGGGGTTTGTGTTAATTAAGGAGAGCCAACACAGATTTGTCAAAGGGAGATCATGTTTGATTAATCCGATTGAATTTTTTGATGAAGGAATAAAGGTTGATGAAGGGAATGCAACAGATGTTAGATTTTAAGGAAGTGTTTGACAAAATAACACATAAAAGGCTGGTTAACAAAACTGAGGCTCATGGAATAGGTCAATGTTATCTTGAATAAAAGATTGCCTTAAGGACAGTAAACAGCAAGTTATAGTAAATAGCTGATTTCAGACTAAAGAATGGTAGACAGTGGGGTTCCCAAGTATCAGTGCTTGGACCATTGTTCATTTTGGTATATAAATCACTTGGATGTTGGAAAATGGAGTAAAATTTGCCGATGATATAAAACTTGGAGATGTGGAAAGTGGTAGATACCAACCATCTGCAACAGGACATAGGCTACTAAAATATGGCACCTCGATTTCTGTGGGGTCTTATGTCATGTGACCTTATCGCTCCACAGCATCTTCAACAAAGAATGTTTAACCAGTGTCTGGAAGTTGGCAACGTAATCCAGGCTGATAACATCACTGTCATCATGGGTTGAAAGATATGCTATTTTTTGAGGGTCTGGTGTTTGGGAAATCATTGAGTGGAATTTTCCCGTATTTTTTCAGACTGTCAGGTTCTGACTAAAAACCGGATGCAGCTCTCAGCTGCACACCTGAGTTTTCAGGCCAGATTCTCTGGCACTCTGAGTAGAAAGAATGATTTGCTGCGGATTTCGTTGTGAGTTGGGTGGGGCAGGCCTGATAGAGCCGGCAAGGCCAGCTCCACAGAGATCGGGGTGCCATCTTTAAAGGGCAGCCTGATCAACACAGAAAGTAAATGCACCCCCAGCCCCTCCCACAGACAAGGAGGAGCCTTGCCCTCAAGATTCGGCATTACGACCCAACAGCCGGGTTGTTACTTGTGCTTGCGTTACTTTGAAAAGGAGTGTACTGATATGTCTGATGGTATTTTCACACCTTTTAGTACGTCTGTAAGAAGAGGGACAAAAACAATGGACACCGAACCGTAAAGGGAGAGGGGGACATCAATGTTAGAAGAGGGTTTCTGATGGTGGCGCCCCCACTCCCATCCCTGGCTTTCCCCATATAGGGAAAATCCCCTCACCTGCCTAAAAATTGAGGCAGTAAAGGAAATGGCCCTTAAGTCGCCAATAATTGCCACCTAATGGCTTCAACTAGATCAAGGATGGGTGGCCTGCCAGAGGCCTTGCCCGTCCCAATGTGATTGCAACAGGCTGGAACCAAACAGGAAACTCATCTGACCGATTTCATGCTACCCCCTACCTCCCCTAAAAATCTAGCCATATTTCCCCATGTACGGTTATGTGGATGGCTAGAGTGCCTTGAATTGAATTACTTCCCCAGAGTGGTTTTATTTTATTTGTTAATATTTCCTTTATACCAATAAATAAGCCTCTTTTGTTCATTTACCTTATTAACTAATTTCTACTGTCTGATGTCCAAGATACTGAGTGAGGACTACATTTTTTCACCACACACAAAAGGTGATTTCTGCTGCATCTTAGATATTTATAAACATAAATAAATAAGCAGCAATAATGAGGAACAGAAATGGGCCTTTCTTCTATTTTATCACAGATTTGGGGCAAAATTCTCCCAAAAAAACCCTGTGTCATAACAGGGAAGGGGGAGAGGCAAAAACGCAGGTGAGCCCGGCTTCAGAGCACCCAGGCACCAATTCACAAGGGCGTCCTGATCTAAAAGTGCACTGGGAGACTCCCTCCCTTGCAAATTGGTGGCATGTTTCCCCACCAGCATGTTTCCCCACCACCTCCCTGATGGGTTGCCGGCTTCAGGGCCCTCCTGATGGGTCCCCTTGACCAACCCTTGACATGCTCCCTATCATGCCCCGACATGATCCATCCCTGCATGACCGCCCCTCACCTCTCGTCATAGCCCCCTGCATAGCCTGCCCGTCATAGTCCCCACTCAGGCCCCACCCCTTGGCACACTGGCACTGCCCAACTGGCACTGCCTGGCTGCCCGGTGGCCACTGCCTGATAGGCACTGCCTGATGGGCACTACCCAGCCATGCCTCTGACCAACCAGGGGCTTCAATGGCTTCTGAGCCCCCCCGGCATGCCCATCGCGCCAGATCTCCACTAGTGGAGACCAACAGTGATTCTCACTGTTCCTGAAGGCTAAATATGCTAATTGGCCTTATGCCCTTTCTGGGCATGATCCACATCACGCCATTAGAAATGGGCTGGAAGAATCGCAAACTGTTTGTCGCTGTGCACAAAACCGATTTTTAGGCCCACACGCGATTTGCGCCAGGCGCAGCGATGTAGGAGAACTGTCCCCAAGTCATCTTGTCATGATAAAAGACGCTTACAAAAATTAAAATGACAACTGCATCCCTCTCTATAAAACACTAGTTAAAGGCTTTTAAAAGGTCAATGTAGAGTAATTTTTAAAATTCTGAAAGAATAAATAAAAATTGAAATCAGATTTGTTGAAGACCAAGATGCCATATTTGTCAACAGTTTGCATCTTTCATGGATGCTCAACATTTTGGACCTCAGCTTATGCTGTGCATGTAGACGTTTAACTATTTTAAAAATTCTAATGTACAGTGTGACATTTCTTCTGAGCATGTCTCAATAAATGTGCAGAAGTCATTTGCAGAAGTGATCATTTGCAATGATTTGTGAAGCAAGCGCATTAATCCACTGGTTTCCTGAGCAAATGACCTGGGAACATTGTCAAATATGACTTTCTCCATCACCACAGATGTCTTAATTCCCTCATCTCTACTCAGCAATCACACATTTAACAGATTGCCTGAGATTCATTGTAATAACTAATACCTTCAGTTGCAATGCACAATTCCATCTTGTGACCTAGTCTTTTGACTTTTAATAAAAGGGTAGAACTGGATGGCAAATCAATTGACAGCTTAGGTTTACATTAACACTGCAATGAAGTTACTGTAAAAATTACCAAGTCGCCACACTCCAGCGCCTGTTCAGGTACACTGAGGGAGAATTTAGCATGGCCAATGCACTTAACCAGCACATCTTTCGGACTGTGGGAGGAAACCAGTGCACCTGGAGGAATCTCAAGCAGGCATGGGGAGAACGTGCAGACTCCGCGCAGACAGTGACCCAAGCCAGGAGTCGAACCCAGGTCCCTGGAGCTGTGAGGCAGCAATGCTAACCACTATGCCACCGTGCCGGTTTAAACCTACTTATATTATTGATGTCCAAGGGTGCCAGCAAGATTTAACATAAGGTTATATTCCATTCATGGTGCTGCTGAATAACGATTGTTGTCTGGGTAATTTAGCAAATGATAAATGTCATAAACTTATTAACTTGCCCTTCAAAACTCAAAAGAGGCCTCGAATAAAAACACAAGATCAATGTGTAAATTTACGTTTATTCTCTTATCCCAGATATTGATTTTATATTGCTGGAAATGTGGCCATGAAGTATGACTTCCCTGGCTTTGCTAAGATTGCTCAGGCTAAAGCAAACTACATACACCCAGAATTCTCAACAGTGTTTAGACTTCAAAACTTGTCCTGGAATAATTTTGCAATGTATACCTTTTTTAAAAAAAATACCTCCAGCTATTTTCAAGAATATCTGCACTATCAACATGAAAGGTTATCGGGGGTAGGCAGGAATGTGGAGTGGAGGCTACAATCAGATCGGCCATGATCTTATTGAATAGCGGAGTGGGCTCGCGGGACTGAGTGCCAACACTTAATTTGTAGGTTTGAAATAACATGTAATAAAAGAGTCAATGAAGAGAACATTTGCCATTACATCATGATATGAATGATATCCTTGTCTTAGGAATGTGGTGCCAATTATGTCAGTGAAACTCTGGATTAAACAGGGAAGTGGTCACTTTTTGGTACTTCCATTTCTGTATAACATTCCTCGAAGCAGGTACAACTAACTTAACACTCTGGATGGAATTCTGTGATTGTGGAGGAAGGGGGAACCTGATTCCTGGTGTTGGTAAAGTCCAAGGTGGCTGAGTGAAAGAAAGAGTTAAGGGTGCGAGGTGGTCAACCAAGATACTGGGGGTGGTTCACTTAACCTGGCTGCGCAAAGATGATAGTTCATTTTCTTCTGACACTGCTGCCCCATCTTCTTATGGAGTGCGCTTGCACTCACCAGAGCTGCTATTGCATCCCAGGCAGGGACAATGACCCTGCTGGAAGGTCATCTCCTGGGGCAGGGGTAGAGTGTGTTCTGCTTCTGCTCCACTCCATTTTGGCCCCCTCCAAAAAGCATGGTTCTGCCTTCTTGCCTGCCATCCCCTGCAGTTGTTGTGGAACATGTGCTGGTGAGCTATTTATCTGTAACTCCGCAGTGCTTGTAGTAGTTAAACCGTTGCGAGGTGGGTGATTCAGAGGAACATGCCACTGGAGCTTGTGGACATGAAAATTATCGCTAATGAGGGATAAGGTTTGACCCGAAAACACCTCAGTGCCGCCGGGGGAAACATTCCATTTTTCATGCTAAAACCAACACTCTGCCATTTTAGTAAGATTTTGCCCTTAGAATTTTATTTGGAGTGGGTAACTAAAGCCACCAGCAAAACCGACTCCTCAGAGATCACAACCCCTTCCCACCAAATGGGTGATAACATGCTTTGGGGTCACCTAAGGCCCACCTCCTTCAGGGACCCCCTTCAGTCCCTGCCCGTTGGCAGAGTCAACCTAGCGGGGCAGTGCCAGGGTACTCAGCAGCCAGGGTGCTTCCTGGGGGCTTCAATGGCCTCCAAGCCTCCTGGTGTGGCCATCACAACAGGTTTCTGTTTTTGGAAACTAGGAATGATTCACACCGGGTTCCTGTTACCCATGGGTCAGAGAATATCGTGAACAGTGAGTATCCAGTTTGAAAATGACAGAGAATATTGAAATGAGGATTTAAATGTGCTAATGTGGTTTATGCCCTCGCTTTGTGGAGGTGGGGAGGCCTCACCTCCCCCATGACTCTCTGGTCTCGTGCGGCCCCAGCATGATATGCGCAAGAGCATGTGGGGCCAGAGAATAGTGTCCTATGTTTCATAAACATGTATACTTCAAATCCTAAAATCTCAAGTGAACCCCTCATTCTACTTTTATTTCAACACAAAGGTTTCCCTATGCAGGATCTTGAAGGCTCCTTCACTTTATCTGGGGCCAAACTGAGATGTGCCACAGTTTCCAGGAATTCACTTTGATTGTAGCTGATGTTCCCACTATTCTTCAATGTTTGTGGTTTCTTGAGGTTTTTCCACTAGCATCTGGGGAGGTGAATCCTCCAACTCTCCTTTAACGCATCACAATTGTGGATTCCCCAGCTCAACGAAGGGCTTCACTGCATTCTTGCTAAATTATTCTAGAATTACTCTTGCTACCTGATACTGATTCTATCTGCTTCCAAGTGCCAATCTGCTAGTAGTTTTTTCTCTTTCTCTGCTCTCAGACACCAACTAAATTTGTGAGAAATCACACAGATAAAATCCCCAAAAATACCCTCCTGCAATATATCTCTGCCGATCCAAGTGAATAGTTTATACCTTTAGTTGAGATAGCTGTAGACTTCCAGCCTCCATCAACATGGTCAGAGAGGTAGCCCATTGTTTAGTTTCCAATTCTTCTCACCATGACTTTACTAAAGCAAACATGGGCCACCCTTGATTTGTAATTACTGTAGGTCTGTTTATTGGCTTCTCAAACCAGATATTTTTATTTACCTTGCATTTAAAAATTCCAATCTACAACATAAAAGTTACATATGAATCACACAGGTAAATATGCATAACAAGATAATGCATGAGACGGAAATTGATAGGCAGAATGTACTGGAAAGTCTGGTTATGCTTCGGGTGAATAAGTTGCCTTGTCTGTATGCCTTGCATCCCAGGTCACTAAGGGGAGTGGAGATGGAGATAGAGGAAGGATATTCCATCATCTTCCAACCTTCCATAGATTTGGGAGAAGTGTCAGAGGATTGGGAAGTGGCAAATGTGACACCCTTACTAAAGAAGGATATTCCCAGTAACTAAAGGTTGGCCAGTTTAACTTGGGTGGGTAAAGTTTTAGAAACAGTGATCAGGGGAAAAATTTACAACAGCTTGGAGAAGTTTGAATTAATTAAGGAGCCAGCACAGATTTGTAAAAGACAGATCATGCTTGACTAATCTAATTGAATTCTTTGATGAAGCAGCAGAGAAGATTGATGAAGAGAATGCAGTAGAAGTTTTCTATATGGGTTTTAGAAAAATAATTGACAAAGCACCACATGAAAGATTGGGTAACAAAATTGAGACTCATGGAAGTGGAGGATCAGTGTCCGCTTGGATTTAAAAAAAAACAGAAACTGGAAGTCATAGTAAATGTTTGTATTTCAAATGAAATATGGTAGAATGTGGTGTTGCTTGGGGTCAGATAATAAATTTAGATGTGGCAGTGAGGATGATACCAATCACCTGTGACAGAACATAGCAGATTGGGCAGACAAGTGGCTGATGGAATTTAAGAGCCGAAGTAAGTGTGAGATGATGCATTTTGGCAGAAGGGAAAGGAGGGATAACAGATACTTAATGGCACAGTTCTGAAGAGAGTATAGGGACAAGAAGATCTGGGAATTCGTGTGTAGATCTTTGAAGGTCGCATTTGAGAGAATGATCAACAAAGCATATAGGATCTCACAGCTCATAAGTAGAAGTATTGCTTGCAAAATGAAGATGAATAAAGTTATGATCAACCAGATTTATTGCATCCAGTTCACCCTTTCAGTAGGATGCAGAGGAGGTTCTAGAAGTGAAAGGTCTTAACTATAAGGTTAGACTGGAGAAGAGATTGTGCTAGTTATTGTGGGGAGTTGCTAATTTGTCTGCACCTGTAAGGATTTATCTCTACAGAAACAAGCTTTGTTTGGAAATCTAGATAGGTCAAATTTTCATTCACCTCAAAGAACCATGGAAGAGAACCCATACATGCCTGCAGTGCTGCATCTTAAAAAAGACTAATTCAAACACATGGGCCTGAATCTTACGTTTGAGGGAGTGCACAATCAGTGGGCCCAGGAGCGGACATTAAATACGCTTACGGCCGTGATCGACTCCCAACTGCGATTTCATGCTGATTAACCAATTAATGGTAGTCAGCATGAAATGCACACCGAGAAAGGTTCAGCACAGCCAGGGGTGGGTGGGAAGAGGGTGGGCACCGAGAGTAGTGAAGGTGCGGCCGGGCACTGCCTGAAGGCTGATAGCTGCTATGGAGCTGCCTCGGGGAGCTGCAGTACTATATAAATTAAGTGAGTTACTGGAAATTCAAACATCTGACAGCAGATCACATAGCACTTCATCTCTCAAACGTTTTCTTTCATCTTACATCATGCAGAATATTTTATCCCACTCTGGCTGGAGTTTGTAGCGAAAACATGAAGGTTGTCTGGCCGACCTGGCAAATGAAAAAGTGAATGGGCAATGTAGAATTGCAGACAATTGGCTCCTTAATGGTGTTAATTGCCACTTAATTGTCAGTGGGTGCGTCTCTGCGCATGCCCACAGACCGTAATGTTGCTCGTAATTGCATTGACATGGACCATGCACCCGTCATGTCCTCATGCAAATTCACACAATTCTGGGTCAGACATGCATCCAAACGTTTGACGTAAAACTCTGGCCATAATTCTTTGCTCCTTGGTATTCCGTTAATAACCTAAATGCATGATTCCTCGTTTCCTGTGTTTGTAGGTTTGAGGGAATGAGATGATGGACTGGAAGATTACTGATGGGATTGGACAAAGGATGGAAGAAGATTCGTGTGGAGCATAAACACCAGGAGGGCCCTGCTGGGTTGAATGGCCTCTTTCTATGCTGCTAATACCATGTAATACCTAATATGATTTACAAATCCAAGTGTCAACAGCTCTTCAGTAAAGAGTATGTCCGCCACATCTGCTCTTCCAGATACAGTTTTGTGTCTTAATGACATTGTAATTTCACTATGATCTCTGATTTTTAATATTCCCTCGCCAACATAGAACACGCAAACAAAGCAAATTAATATTTGTTCTGAAAGGAATGATATTGAAATATAAGTACCGAATGAACTGCTCTATTTCAAATTTTGTTACAGATTCCCAGCATTTGCAATATTTTCCTTTTTACTGGAATTTACTGTTTATGCAACAATTTTCTTTCAAAACCAATTGCACAACACAAATATTTCATCATTTTCCATTTGCTTCCAGTTACTATCACAATAGTGACCTGCCTCCAACACAAGGTTGTTTGCTTCTGATTGTATAGTGTTTACGAACATTCAGACACAGAAGCAGCCTATGCCCACATGCAGCAAGACCTGGACAACATTCAAAATTAGGTTGATAAGTGGTAAGTACCACTTAAATAAAATGGTAAGTGGTAGTGCCTGACATTCGGCCATCTCAAATAAAACAGAAAGTGCTGAAAAATCCAGAAAGTCTGGGAGCATCTGTGGAGAGAGAAACTGAGTTAAAAGTCTGAGTCCAATAAGTTCCCTTCGACTTCGCTACCGACAAGGCACAAGTCAAAAGTGTGATGGAATACTATTGATTTGCCTGGATGAGTACAGCTCCAACAGCACTTAAGTAGCTTGACATCATCCAGGACGAAACAGCTTGTTTGATCAGTACCCCATCCACTATCTCAAACATTCACTCCAACCACCACTGATGCACAGTGGCAGCTGTGTGCAACATCTACACAATGCACTACAGAAAATCATCAATCCTCCTTTGAAAGCACCAACCGAATCCACAATCTCTGCAGTCGAGAAGGACAAAGGGAGCAGCCGCATGGGAAACCACAACTTGAAAGTTCTCCCCTAAATCTCACACCACCCTGACTCAGAACTATATCACTGTTCCTTCACTGTCGCTAGGTCAAAACGCTCCAACTTCTTCAATCGCACCGGAGGTACAAAGAACAATACAGCACAGGAACAGGCCCTTCGGCCCTCCAAGCCTGCGCCGCTCATGTGCCCACTAGACCATTCGTTTGTATCCCTCTATTCCCAGTCTGTTCATGTGGCTATCTAGATAAGTCTTAAACGATCCCAGCGTGTCCGCCTCAATCACCTTGCTTGGCAGTGCATTCCAGGCCCCCACCACCCTCTGTGTAAAATACGTCCCCCTGACATCTGTGTTGAACCTCCCCCCTTCACCTTGAACCTATGACCCCTCGTGAACATCACCACCGACCTGGGGAAAAGCTTCTCACCGTTCACCCTATCTATGCCTTTCATAATTTTATATACCTCTATTAAGTCTCCCCTCATCCTCCGTCTTTCCAGGGAGACAACCCCAGTTTACCCAATCTCTCCTCATAACTAAGCCCCTCCATACCAGGTAACATCCTGGTAAACCTCCTCTGTACTCTCTCCAAAGCCTCCACGTCCTTCTGGTAGTGTGGCGACCAGAACTGGACGCAGTATTCCAAATGTGGCCTAACCATCGTTCTATAGAGCTGCAACATCATATGCCAACTTTTATATTCCATGCCCCGTCCAATAAAGGCAAGCATGCCATATGCCTTCTTCACGACCCTCTCCACCTTTGCCCCCACCTTTAAGGATCTGTGGACTTGTACACCCAGGTCCCTCTGTGTGTCTATACTCCTGATGGTTCTGCTATTTATTGTATAGCTCCCCCTTACATTAGATCTACCGAAATGCATCACTTCGCATTTATCTGGATTAAATTCCATCTGCCATTTCTCCGCCCAATGTTCCAGCCTATCTATATCCTGCTGTATTCTCTGACAATGTTCATCACTATCCGCAACTCCAGCAATCTTCGTGTCGTCCGCAAACTTACTGATCACACCAGTTACATCTTCCTCCAAATCATTTATATATATCACAAACAGCAGAGGTCCCAGTACAGAGCCCTGCGGAACACCACTAGTCACAGACCTCCAACCGGAAAAAGACCCCTCCACTGTTGCCCTCTGTCTTCTATGGCTAAGCCAGTTCTCCACCCATCTAGCTAGCTCACCTATTATCCCATGAGATTTAACCTTTTGCACCAGCCTGCCATGAGGGACCTTATCAAACGCTTTACTAAAATCCATATAGACGACATCCATGGCCCTTCCCTCGTCAATTGTTTTTGTCACCTCCTCAAAAAACTCAACCAAATTTGTGAGGCATGACCTCCCTCGTACAAAACCATGCTGTCTATCGCTAATGAAATTATTCAGTTCTAAATGCGCATATATCCTATCTCTAAGAATCTTCTCCAACAACTTCCCTACAACGGACGTCAAGCTCACTGGCCTATAATTATCCGGGTTATCCTTGCTACCCTTCTTAAATAACGGGACCACATTTGCTATCCTCCAATCCTCTGGGACCTCACCTGTGTCCAGTGACAAGACAAAGATTTCTGTTAGAGGCCCAGCAATTGCATCTCCCGCCTCCCTGAGGAGTCTAGGATAGATGCCATCTGGCCCTGGGGATTTGTCTGTCTTAATGTTTCCTAAAAAACCTAACACTTCCTCCCTTGTAATTGAGATTTTTTCTAACGGGTCAACACATCTCTCTGAGACAATACCAGTCAATATGTCCCTCTCCTTTGTGAATACTGATGAAAAGTATTTGTTTAGGATCTCACCTACTTCCTTTGGTTCTAAGCATAATTTCCCTCCTTTGTCCCTGAGAGGTCCGATTCTTTCCCTTACAACCCTCTTGTTCCTAACGTATGTATAAAATGCCTTAGGATTCTCCTTAATCCTGTCTGCCAAGGACATTTCGTGACCCCCTTTTGCCCTTCTAAGTCCCTGTTTGAGTTATTTTCTACTTTCTCTGTATTCCTCCAGTGCTCCATCTGTTTTTAGCTGCCTGGACCTCATGTATGCCTCTTTTTTCTTTTTGATTAGACCCACAATTTCTCTGGTTATCCACGGCTCTCGAATCCTACCTTTCCTATCCTTCCTCTTTACAGACACATGCCTGTCCTGCAGTCCCATCAACTGTTCCTTGAAAGACTCCCACATGCCAGATGTGGATTTACCCTCGAACAGCCTCTCCCAATCAAGAGCCACCAAATCCTGCCTAATCCGGCTGTAGTTAGCCTTCCCCCAATTCAGTACCTTACCCATAGGACAACACTCATCTTTTTCCATTACTATCCTAAAGTTTACAGAATTGTGGTCACTATTTGCCACATGTTCCCCTACTGCAACTTTGATGACCTGACCGGGCTCATTCCCTAGTACTAGGTCCAGTATAGCCCCCTCTCTAGTTGGACTGTCAACATATTGTTCCAAAGAACCTTACTGTACGCATTTTATAAATTCTTCCCCATCCAGGCCCCCAGCCCTAAGCGATTTCCAGTCTACGTGAGGGAAATTAAAATCTCCCACTACAACAAGTCAACATGGATTCGTGAAGGGTAAGTCTTGCCTCACAAATTTGATAGAATTTTTTGAGGAGGTAACTAAGTGTGTCGATGAAGGTAGAGCAGTTGATGTCACATACATGGATTTTAGTAAGGCGTTTGATAAGGTCCCCCATGGTCAGCTCATGAAGAAAGTAAGGAGGTGTGAGATAGAGGGAAATTTGGCCGATTGGATAAGTAACTGGCTATCTCATAGAAGACAGAGGGTGGTGGTGGATGGAAAATTTTCAGACTGGAGGCCAGTTACCAGCGGTGTATCACAAGGATCAGTGCTGGGTCCTCTGCTATTTGTGATTTTTATAAATGACTTGGAGGAGGAGGCTGAAGGGTGGATTAGTAAATTTGCAGATGACACCAAGATTGGTGGAGTAGTGGATGAGGAGGAGGGCTGTTGTAGGCTGCAAAGAGACATTGATAGGATGCAGAGCTGGGCTGAAAAATGGCAGATGGAGTTTAACTCTGATAAGTGCGAGGTGATTCATTTTGGTAGGACAAATTTGAATGCGGATTACAGGCTCAAAGGTAGGGTTCTGAGGAATGTGGAGGAACAGAGGGATCTTGGGGTTCATATCCACAGATCTCTGAAGGTTGCCACTCAAGTGGATAGAGCCGTGAAGAAGGCCTATAGTGTGTTAGCGTTTATTAACAGGGGGTTGGAGTTTAAGAGCTATGGGGTTATGCTGCAACTGTACAGGACCTTGGTGAGACCACATTTGGAATATTGTGTGCAGTTCTGGTCACCTCACTATAAGAAGGATGTGGAAGCACTGGAAAGAGTGCAAAGGAGATTTACCAGGATGCTGCCTGGTTTGGAGGGTAGGTCTTATGAGCAAAGGTTGAGGGAGCTGGGGCTTTTCTCTTTAGAGCAGAGGAGGTTGAGAGGCGACTTAATAGAGGTTTATAAGATGATGAGCGGGATAGATAGAGTGGACGTTCAGAGACTATTTCCTCGGGTGGATGTAGCTGTTACTAGGGGGCATAACTATAAGGTTCATGGTGGAAGATATAGGAGGGATGTACGAGGTAGGTTCTTTACTCAGAGAGTGGTTGGGGTGTGGAATGAACTGCCTGCTGTGATAGTGGAGTCGGACACTTTAGGAACTTTCAAGCGGTTATTGGATAGGCACATGGAGCACACTAGAATGATAGGGAGTGGGATAGCTTGATCTTGGTTTCGGAAAAGGATCGGCACAACATCGTGGACTGAAGGGCCTGGACTGTGCTGTACTGTTCTATGTTCTATGTTCTATGTGCATCACATGAATACAGAGGTTCAAGAAGGCAGCTCGCAACTACTATCTCAGGGGCAATTAGGAGTGAACAGTAATTCTGGCCTGGCCAATAGCACTAACGTCGTAGGAAAAAGTATAAAGACAAGTCAGGCAAAAAAAAAGTTACCTTATATAATTTGCTTTAAGGTACCCACCTCAGAATCATCAGTGTGTGAAATTGGCTGTCCAATCCCTAATAACTCCTCTATATTTAACATGTTTGCAGTTTCATAAAGATCTTCACCACTGTCACTCCTTCAAATGGTGGAGACTAAATCGCGTTCACACAGAATACAGGAAGATGAGACAGGAAGGGTGATCAATGCTCACTTGTAACCCACAAAGCTTCTGTTTGTCATGCACATTTGACAGACTTTCAATTTAACTTCCTGAATACTGTCTGACCTGATTGGTGTTGATGTGGAGATGCCGGCGTTGGACTGGGGTGAACACAGTAAGAGTTTTAACAACACCGGGTTAAAGTCCAACAGGTTTATTTGGTAGAAAATGGTATTTGCTACCAAATAAACCTGTTGGACTTTAACCTGGTGTTGTTAAGACTCTTACTGATTGGTATTTACAGTGCTTAGTTTTTATTTAATCTTTTGGCATATTGAATCATATAAACTCAAAGGAAACTAACCTCGGGTCGTAAAAATGCAGACTGTGTATCAAATCCTGAGTAGATTCCAGTTAAAAC
The DNA here is from genome assembly GCF_964213995.1 of Mustelus asterias. Classification (NCBI taxonomy): domain Eukaryota; kingdom Metazoa; phylum Chordata; class Chondrichthyes; order Carcharhiniformes; family Triakidae; genus Mustelus; species Mustelus asterias. Next base: position 94,971,433 of record NC_135806.1, on the reverse strand, counting down.
AATTTTAAATTCACAGAAATGCAAACCCAAAGGAAAGTGATAGGACCATTAGATTTTCTGTGGTGGAGCTTGGATCATTTTATCACTCAGCTTTAGGTAGACATGCAAATACGAGTTACAGAGCAACTGCTGCAATTGACAATCATCTGAACACTGACTCCAAACTAAAGAGGAATGTTTGGATTGATCACTTTTTCTTGAGACACTCTCAAAAGACACTCCAAAGATGTACGGGTTAGGTGGATTGGCCATGCCAGATTTCTCCTTAGGGTCAGGGGGATTAGCAGGGGGTTACGGCCTGGGTGGGATTGTTGTCGACGCAGGTTCGATGGGCCGATGCACTGTAGGGATTCTATGATCTATGAAAATTGATATTATCTCCTTAATCTGAAGTGAACCCGGAAGTATTTTTGCACCTCGCTAGTCTCCTGAATCTTGCTTTAATTACGCACAGAAACTGAATCACAGTGATTATTCTGCAAATAAATGTTCTGTTTGATTAAGTTATTCAATCATCTAACATTCAGATTGAGTTGGTAGCCTGTCCTTTGTTATTTATCTTGATTGGTGATCTCTAGGAATTTAAGTATAGGAGAGCCTGGCTACAGACTGCAACACCTCAGCAGTTGTCGCAGCAGGTAGTTCCTGGCACCAGCATGAATGTTAGTCGAGAGGTAATGGTGCAGTAGAGGGACAAACCTGTGCCATTTCCATATTAATAATATTTCTACTGTATCCCAGGCTGACCAAGGGGGAGGAGATTTTGTTGCTCAGATCCTGAATGATGCCAGTCTGAGCATCCTTGAAAGATGACTTGGATGAAGGGACCAACTGTATTGTAGCCACATTTGCTGAGGATACAAAAATAGGTAGGAAAGCAAGTTGTGAGAGGGATTCAATGGGTGGGATTTTCCATCCCACCCTTCAGTGGGATCTTCCCGTTCCACCAAAGGGAAACCTGCAGCGGCGGGCTGGAAAATCCTGCAAAGTGATATAAATAAGTTAAGTGAGGACAAATATTTGCAGGTGTATAATGTGAAGTTATCCACTTTGGCAGGAAGCAGATTATTTAAATGGAGCGGTGCCACAGAATACAACAGTACTAATGGATTTGGATGTCCTCCTACACGAATCACAAAAAGTTAGCATCAAGTAATTAGGAAGGAAAATTGAATTTTGGCATTTATTGCCAGGGGGATGGAATATAAAAGTAGGGAAGTTTTACCACAACTGCATTGATGAGTCCTCACCTAGAGTGTTGTGCGCAGTATTGGTCTCCTTAGTTAAGGAGGGACATACTTGCATTGGAATCAGTTCAGAGAAGGTTCACTAGGCTGATTCCTGGAATGAAGAAAAGTCTTATGAGGAAAGGGTGAGTAGGCTGAGCTTATACACATTGGAGTTTAGAAGAATAAGAGGTGATTTTTTTGAAATGTGCAGTGAAATTTCTATTATCCAGCATCACGGGCAATGGGTGATGGTGGTTAATCAAAAATACCAGTTACCCAAGAGTTCCACAATTTCAACCAATCAGAAAGCTCCTGGGTGATCTTGCGGTGACGTGGGTGTTGAGATCTCGTGAGGGGGTGCAGGAGTGGAGTGTGTGAACCTAATGAACAGTGCCAATGTAGTGAAGATTGGTAGGAAGCAGGAGATTGGACAACTAAAAAAGAAATAAGGAGGAGAAACTGAAATATGAGGAAAGCTAGCCAGGAATATAAATGAAGATTGCAAGAATTTTTTTTAGATACATAAAGGGCAAGAATGGACATTGGACCACTGGAAAGTAGTAATGGGAACAAAGAAAGGCGGAGGAACTGAATAGGTACTTTGTGTCAGTCTTCATGGTGGAAGACACCAGTAACATACCAAAAATTCAAGAGAGTCAGGGGGCAGAGGTTGCATGTTGGCCATTTTAAAGGAGAAGGTTTTAGGGAAGCTTAAAGATCTGAAGGTGGATAAATCACCTGGACCAGATGGACGACACCCCAGAGTTCTGAAAAAGACAACTGAAGAGATAGTGGAGGTATTAGTGGTGATCTTTCGAGAATCACTGGAGTCAGGGAGGGTCCCAGAGGACTGGAAAATCACTTGTGTAACACCCCTGTTTAAGAAGGGAGGAAAGCAAAAGACGGGAAGTTACAGGCCTGTTAGTCCGGCTGCGGTGGTTAGTAAAATTTTAGAATCCATTATTAAGGATGAGATTTCGGAATACTTGGAAGTACATGGTAAAATAGGGCGAAGCCAGTATGGTTTCACCAAGGGACGATCTTGCCTGACAAATCTGTTAGAATTCTTTGAGAAGGTAACGAGCAGTTTAGACAAAGGAGAGCCAGTGAATGTTACCTACTTGGATTTCCAGAAGGTCTTTGACAAGGTGCCACACAGGAGACTACTGAGTAAAATAAGAGCTCATGGTATTAAAGGCAAAGTACTAGCATGGATAGAATATTGGCTAAGTGGTAGAAGGCAGAAAGTGGGCTAAAGGAGTCCTTTTCAGAATGGCAGCCGATGACTCGTGGAGTTCCGCAGTGTTCAGTGTTGGGACCACAACTTTTCACTCTGTACATAAATGATCTAGATGAAGGAACTCAAGGCATTGTGGCTAAGTTTGCAGATGATACAAAGATAGACAGAGAGACAAGTAGTATTGAAGAGGTGGCGAGGCTGCAGAAGGACTTGGACAGGTTAGGAAAATGGGCAAAGAAGTGGCAGATGGAATACAACATGGGAAAGTGTGAAGTTATGCACTTTGGTAGGAAGGATAGAGGGATGGACTATTTTCTAAATGGGGTGGGAATTCAGAAGTGGAGGGGGACTTGGGAGTCTTAGTTCAGCATTCTCTTAAGGTTAACTTGCAGGTTGACTTGGTAGTTAGGAAAGCAAGTGGAATGTTAGCATTCATTTCAAAAGGTCTAGAATACAAAAGCAGGGATGTACTGCTGAGGCTTTATAAGGTTCTGATAAGACCACATTTAGAATATTGCGAGCAATTTTGGATCCCGTATCTAAGGAACGATGTGCTGGCCTTGGAGAGGGTCCAGAGGAGGTTCACGAGAATGATCCCGGGAATGAAAAGCTTGACATATGATGAACGTCTGAGGACTCTGGGTTTGTACTCGATGGAGTATAGAAGGATGAGGGGGGATCTCATTGAAACTTACAGAATAATAGAAGGCCTGGATAAAGTGGACGTGGGGAAGATGTTTCCATTAGGACAGACTAGGACCCAAGGCCATAGCCTCAGAGTAAAGGGACGACCTTTTAGAACTAAGGTGAAGGGAATTTCTTCAGTCAGAGGGTGGTGAATCTATGGAATTCATTGCCACAGAAGGCTGTGGGGGCCAGGTCATTGAGTGCATTTAAAACAGTGATAGATACGTTCTCGATTGGTAAAAGGATAAAGTTTTATAAAGTTTGTTTATTAGTCACAATTAGGCTTTCATAAACACTGCAATGAAGTTACTGTGAAATTTGCCACACTTGGGCACCTGTTTGGGTCAATGCACCTAACCAGCATGTCTTTCAGAATGTGGGAGGAAACCGGAGCACCTGGAGGAAACCCACACAGATACGGGGAGAACGTGCAAACTCCATACTGACAGTGACCAAGCCTGGAATCGAACCCGGGTCCCTGGCACTGTGAAGCAGCAGTGCTAACCACTGTGCCACCGTGCCGCCCCAGGGAACCAAAGTTATGGGGAAATAGTAGGAGAATGGGGTTGAGAAATTTATCAGCCATGATTGAATGGCGGAGCTGGCTCAATGGGCTGAATGGCCTAATTCTGCTCCTATATCTTATGGTCTTTTGCAAGGGAATTCTGACAAAATTGGAAAAGGGAATGGGAACAAAGGAAAAGGCAAGCAGTCGCAGATCAGTGGCAATACTAATCACTACTCAGTTGTTCTGCAGAATAAATAAGGGAGAGAATTCAGTCTAAATAAACAAGGGGAGATGGGGAGATGTTTAAGTACCCTCTGATCTCCATCTGCATGCACCACTGCACCTCTCCCTCTGCCACTGATATTGATAGTAAGAAGTCTCACAACACCAGGTTAAAGTCCAACAGGTTTATTTGGTAGCAAAAGCCACTAGCTTTCGGAGCGCTGCTCCTTCGTCAGGTAAGTGGGAGTTCTGTTCACAAACAGGGCATACAAAGACACAAACTCAATTTACAAAATAATGGTTGAAATGCGAGTCTTTACAAGTAATCAAGTCTTAAAGGTACAGACAATGTGTACCTGGGCTTGCAAAATCTCACTAACTGTCTTGTCTGGAGACAATACACATCTCTTTAACCTGTGCTTAACACACTCCCCACTCACATTGTCTGTACCTTTAAGACTTGATTACTTGTAAAGACTCGCATTTCAACCATTATTTTGTAAATTGAGTTTGTGTCTTTGTAAATTCCATAGAATTCCATAGAATGCTTCTTTGAGAATCCCAGGGAATGCATCTGCTCCTACTGACCCACAAGGAGTGCTTTAACAGATACTTTATTTCTAGACTTGGCAACTCCCGATTTCATTTTGCACACACGTTTCTTGTACATTAGGAAATACAGCCAGCAATGGTTACATTTAAATTAGACTTGCAATTGTAATGTGGGGTTTTCAGAGGTCACAGGCTCAGGATATAGAGTAGGTCATTGAGATAGGCTGAGATGAGGAGAAACTTCTTCATTTGGAGGATGGCGAACCTGAGTAATTCTCCATTACAGGAGGCCAAGTCACTGAATACATTTAAGAAGAAATGTCAGGGTATATGGGGAGAGTGCAAGAATATGGCATTGAGATAGAGGATCAGCCATGATCATATTGAATGCTCAAATTCTGCTCCTATTTTCTATACTTCTATGTTAAGAAAGTGTTTTGCCTCTCCAAGATGGGACATTTGCACAACACATTACCTCCTGCTGCCATAGGGAAAAAACTATTTTTTTCATGGATTGAATTTTGAGGGTGGCAAGTGTCACTAACTCAGACAGGCCCAATGCCATTTTCAATTGAGCACTGAATGGCAGCAAATGGGACTTCTGTCCACCCTTGGTTGGAAGTCACGCCTTGGAGAGCTGTGGCTAATCCAATCAGCCAACAGCACTCCAGCCCCTCCAGGCATGGTGCTGCAGTGGCCAGAAGAGATAATGCAGTGCTATGTCTGAGTCGAAGTTCCGCAACCGCATTTCAGTTAACTAAGCTCCTGGGTGGGAGGGTGGCGATCTCAAGGTCAGGGGTGAGCTGGAGGGGGAGGGCACCCCAAAACTGATGGGGCCTTCAGATTTAACCCCGACCCTCTTCACCTTTCACTCTCGAGATTAAGGATAAAGACATTTTCCATTAAGCCATAATCCATCCAGTGGCCGCCAGCCTGAAAATTGAGACTGAGTGAGAAAAGTCTTAATATGGGGATGGGTGGGCTTCCCATCTAGTTTGGGGCTGGTGGGTGGAATCTCAGAGGGAATCCCGTCCATGCAATTTTACCTTCACTCGACTCCCAACTCAGAACTGGTGGTGGGGAGGGGGGGTGGTGGGGGGGTGGTGGCGGTGAGGGTGGGGGGGGGGGTTAAATTCTGCCCCATGTCTTTTCCTGGAGAATAATGTGCAATACATCGGCTGACGAACAGTCTGGCGGCTTCTTGCATGGATGCAGCCAATAAGATGGCTAATACTATGTGGCAGTAGGGCTTTATAGGCTCCCACACCCTGCATGATGACCAGAGTCCATTCTGCGAATATCCCATTGGATGTAAACCCAGAATTCAAAGTATGGACAATCTGAAGCAGGTTCAAAATCTGACACAGAGCCAGGCACTCATTCAAAGGCTCACTGCTCAGAAACAGGCATCAGAGCTTAAAAAAAGTTTCTTCATACACAGTTTATCATTTTTGAGTCCCAGGAGTTAGTTAAAGAAATTTAATACCTATCTACCTAATGTCTGGACATGTACTGACAGCAGCTAAATGTGAAAGGAAACTGTATCTCACACAGGAAGTGGAAGTGGTTTACACACTCATTATGGTTTCCCGAAAGCAGTCAGTAACTGGTTTCTTGGCAGCATCACAAATAGATAACTCCATCAGTTAAATCTTCAGCTTTTCTTAGCCATTAACAATGCCAATAGCAATACGTAAAACAATGGTTCTGTTGGTGTAACTCACAACCTTTGCAGCTGCCAAGCAGCACTCAAATTTCCAATGGGCCTTTGGGGAAGTGAGTCATAGAAACATAGAAACCCTACAGTGCAGAAGGAGGCCACTCGGCCCATCGAGTCCGCACCGACCACAATCCCACCCAGGCCCCACCCCCACACATCTACCCGCTAATCCCTCCAACCTACGCATCCCAGGACTCCAAGGGGCAATTTCTAACCTGGCCAATCAACCTAACCTGCACATCTTTGGACTGTGGGAGGAAACCGGAGCACCCGGAGGAAACCCACGCAGACACGAGGAGAATGTGCAAACTCCACACAGACAGTGACCCGAGCCGGGAATCGAACCCGGGACCCTGGAGCTGTGAAGCAGCAGTGCTAACCACTGTGCTACCGTGCCGCCCAGTCAATAGTCAAAGCACGACCAATTATTAAAGCTTCAATGCAGCACAAAGTTATATCCTTACACCTGCTGTATCGTTTTCCATACTTTATGCTGGTATTGCACCAAACTATGATGATGTCCATAGAAAATGGACATCCAAATGTTCTAGTTACCCAGCCGCAAATGACAGTAAGTTTAAGATGACGAATGAGATTCATGGAGCTGCTCCAAGGTGATATCTTTAATTTTCATTTTGCTTTCATGAGCTGCTGTGGTTACTGGTTTGTTGCTTTGTTTCTTCGAGCTCCATTAATGCCATTGATATTAAAAGTAGGAATTCTCCATCTCAGAATATTGGTGGAACTAAATCAACCTCTACTCATATATCATCTTTAACATAATAAAACATCCCAAATTGCTTCACATTAGGAAAAAATTGACACTGAGCCACATGAGCAGATATTGGGCCAGGTGACCAATAGCTTGGTTAAAGTGGTAGGTTTTAAGGACTATTTTAAAGAAGCACATTGTAATAAATTGAGGGTGACTCGATGTGGCTTTAACAATAAAGGCTTTATTGCCTTGTACATATATATATGGACAAGGTAAGAATAGAATCGATTACAATGCAACTGCTCTTCTTCACTCCTGAGTTCCAAATGCGAGTCCCTCCTTGACCAAGGATCACTGCCCTCTTGCCGATTAGCTTTGCCAGGGTGATTATAGGGTCCTCACTGATCAAGTGGCCCTCGGGAAAGGCTTCCCATTAAAAGGGCCATGCTACTACACACCTTCCACATAAAATCCAAAATACTCTGAAGGAAAAACAAAAAGAAAACACAACAGGCTTTTATACAAAAAGGGAATCAGGAGAAACCTCTGGAAAACTCAAAGGTCCAAATAGTCCAGAGCCTCCCTGGCTCTGTTACAGCACTACAGTTTGGTGGCAGGCTTGTCTGCACTTAAAGGGCCAGATGAGAATGGCAGGCTTATTAGTCCTGGATCTAGTGACCCTTTGGCAGTTCAGGCTCCTCCACCTCTTTGGATCATCGATTGATCAGGTCCTACATTCTCCACTGAAATTCCAGTAATCAGATCTAGCATCTTCAGGATCGGCTGGAGATCCTCTGTATCCATTACTGCTCACCTCCTCAGGTGGTCCACGTGTTTCCTAAGCCTACGGCCTTGTACCTCCACTAGTCCTGTTCTCTCCACAATTTCACCAGCCACCCATGCCATGCCTGTTGAAAAGTTTTTAATCAAGACTGCATCCTCCACTTGAACACTGTTTTTCCTTTCCAAGTCGTCATTTGCCTTCTGGGAGCCCTGCCGAGCCTCCACCACCACTCCTCCACCCCCAGCCAAATTCGGGAAAACCATGTTAATTTTGTTCATTACAAATGTGCTATCAGTAACTCAGCTAGATAGACCCCTGTGGTCACATTTGGGGTGGTGATATATAACAATAGAAAACTGGCTATGCATAAAAGGGGTCTGTTCACTTGATTTTTCATTGATGACTTAAATCTTTGCACTGCAAGTTCTGATGTTGGATGGTACATTGCTGACCTCACATGGTGAATGCCATTGGGCTTGAGAAATGTTTGGAATTCTTCCGCTGTGAATGATTCGTCATTGTCCAACACCACCACTTCTGGAAAACCATAGATCGCCAATATCTTCCTTAATTGTCAATGGTGGCTGTGACTGGTGTAGACTTCATCAACTGCACATCTAACCATTTGGAGTATAAGAAACATATGACTCATAAATGGCTCAGCAAAATCTAGTTTTAGCCTCACCACTCCCATGGATGCAAATTCACAGTTGGTGTTTTTTTTAATTCATTCATAAGACATGGGCATCACTGGATGTCCAGCATTTATTGCTCATCCCTAGTTGAGCTTGGAGGGCAGTTGAGAGTCAACCACGTTGCTCTGGCTCTGGAGTCACATGTAGGCTAGACCAGGTAAGGACGGCAGATTTCCTTCCCTAAAGGACATGAGTGAGCCAGGTGGTTTTTCCGACAACTGACAATGGTTTCATGGTCATCCATAGATTCTTAAGTCCTGATTTTTAAAATTGAATTCAAATTCCACCATTTGCCGTGGCAAGATTCAAACTCGTGTCCCCCAGAATATTAGCTTATTGGATTGACAGTCTAGCGATAATACTCCTAGGCCATCACCTCACTTCGCAACCATGGCATTGATTAGCTATCCTATTTCTTTGTCAATGCCAAGCTACCACACATACTCCTGGCTTGGGTCTTCATTTTACTTTAATCTGGGTGAGAGTCATGGAATTCTTGTAAGAGTTGTCTCACTTGGGCTAGGGCTGTAACTCTCACACCCCAATTAACACCCAATCTTTACAGGTTATTTCCGACCTTCGACTTTGAAAGGGCTTCATCAAGTCTGGTTTCTCATAGCTCCACCCTTACATGACGATCTTTTTTACTTTTGCCAATACAGGATCTCTCTCTGTCCACAGCTTTGTGTTTTGTCGAGACTGCCAAAATATCTACCAAATGCAGAGTCAGTATAATCTCCTGAGGAACCAATGGTGCTGCTATTGTCTGTGGCAAAGGCAACCGATGCAGTGCATCTGCAAGTGATTTCTGCGTTCCAGTGCAATTCTGGAACATGTAACTGTAGGCTGCTAACAAAAGAACTCATCTCTGCACCCTTGCTCACTTGAGAGGGCTGGAATACAAGAGCAGGGATGTACTTCTGAGGCTGTATAAAGCTTTGGCCAGACCCCATTTGGAGTATTGTGGGCAGTTTTAGGCCCCGTATCTAAGGAAGGATGTGCTGGCCTTGGAAAAGGGCCAGATGAAGTTCACAAGAATGATCCCTGGAAGGAAGAGCTTGTCGTATGAGGAACGATTGAGGACTCTGAGTCTGTACCCGTTGGAATTTAGAAGGATGAGGGGGATCTTATTGAAACTTTACAGGATACTGCAAGGCCTGGATGTTTCCACTAGCAGGAAAACTAGAACCAGAGGGCACAAACCAAAGAGACGATCCTTTAAAACAGAGATGAGGAGGAATTTCTTCAGCCAGAGAGTGGTGAATCTTTGCTGCAGAAGGCTGTGGAGGCCAGGTCATTGAGTGTCTTTAAGACATAGATAGGTAGGTTTTTGATTAATAAGGGGATCAGGGGTTATGGCAAAAGGCAGGAGAATGGGGATGAGAAAAATATCAGTCATGATTGAATGGCGGAGCAGACTCGATGGGCTGAGTGGCTTAATTCTGCACCTATGTCTTACAGTCTTATGTTCTTGCAGAGGCAATTGGTGGTCCTGGCTTATCTTCACTGAATAGACGTAACACTGGCTTGTGGTCTGAGACTATTGTAAAACGCTGGTCGTAAATATACTACTGGAACTTTTTGACCGCATAGATGGCAGCCACTTTTCTTGTCTATTTGGGAGTATCTCTTCTCCATATGGGACAAATTTCTTGAAGCGAAGGCAATGCAGCACAATGCAGGGGCAGCAGGGCAGCACAGTGGTTAGCACTGCTGCTTCACAGCGCCAGGGGACCAAGTTCAATTTCCAGCTTGGGTCACTGTCTGTGCGTAATCTGCACATTCTCCCCGTGTCTGTGTGGGTTTCCTCCGGGTGCTCCGGTTTCCTCCCACAGTTTGAAAGAAATGCTGGTTAGGTGCGTTGGCCACACTAAATTCTTCTTCAGTGTACCCGAACAGGGGCCAGAGTGTGGCAACTAGGGGATTTTCACAGTAACTTCTTTGTGGTGTCACCAATAAATAAACTTTAAAACTTAAAACAATGGGGCTTTCTGCACCACCAGGCATGCGGGACAAAACAACTCCATATACTGAAGCATCGTCGGTTACTAGAATCATAGAATCCTACAGAGCAGAAAGAGGCCATTGGGCCCATCGAGTCTGCACTGACCACAATCCCATCCAAGCCTTGTCACCATAACCCCATGCATTTACCCTGCTAATTCCCGTGACATTAACGGGCAATTTAGCATAACCAATCCACTTAAGCTGCACATCTTTGGAGTGTGGCAGGAAACCAGAGCACCCGAACAAAACACGCGCAGACACGGGGAGAATGTGCAAACTCCACACAGACAGTGACCCAAGCTGGGAATCGAACCCGGGTTAGGGTTAGGCACTGTGAGGCAGCAGTGCTAACCACTGTGCCACCTTGCTGCTCTTTTTTTTTCTGACGATTGTTAGGCCTCAGATAGCTGAGAATGTGCAGGATGGTGTATATCCACAGTGATGACTCAAAATGGTTCCAGTGCGCTTAGTGGAACTCCTGTCATTGTTTGACAAGTGGTTCATCTGTGAATTCCTTCCCCCTATCTTGCTTGTCCCACTAATATCTTCCCGAAGGTCCTTGGATTTTTCATAGTCCAGTACCTTCCATTGCTGATTAACAGCCTGCCAGCGCTTAAGGATTCAGTACGCAGACGATCCTTCATGAATAATGAGGCCTATACAGACGATGTCTATGAAGCCATACATGCTGTAACAGATCTGGAAGAGCAGGTCCTGTCTCTGTCACTTAGCCGACGTACAGAGGGAGGACCAAATTAACCAGGAGATGCAAGCAATTAGGAAGAGGGAGCCAAGGATGATGGCGGCTATCTGGACCTTTTCAATTACTGTGAGGGAGATTGCCTGCCACTGCAGGGGGTTCTTGGTGCTGATTGACAGAATCTGGTATTTAAAGTAATACAGCTCACAGCTCCATGAGCCTCGTTCGCTAATCCAGCGGATTAGGCATGGCTGGTGGGTGCAGTGTACAGAACCATCACAACGACAGGGGCTCAGTAAATCATCCTCGTCTGGTCCCCGGAAACAGATCCTCCACAAAGAGCTAAGAGTCTATCCCGGTCTAAAGAGATGCATTCCTCTCCTTCTCCTCCTGTCCTCCTTCAGCTCCGGCACCGTCCGCCCCGTAACAATCCTCGTCTGCCCAGGACAAGCAACTGGGGAAAGAAGGCCAATTGCATCCCGATCCGGCCAGCCTTCCTCCTCCTTCCTCTCTTTCTGTCCTCTGGCCCGTCCCTAAATCCTGCTCACTCCTTTGCATCGTGAAAGATCTCATCAAAACCAGCACTTTTAGGTCATTGAAAACCATGCAGATGAGATGCTTAAATATCATTTACATCTGGTGTTTGCACTAAATCGTATGCAAAACAAAAACATTCAAAAAATCAATAGTCAATTATCGGTTGTTGCTAAAAATATGGGTTTAAAAATCCTGTAAGGAATCTAACAACACGAGGTTAAAGTCCAACAGGTTTATTTGGTAGCAAACGCCACTAGCTTTCGGAGCTCTGCTCCTTCGTCAGATGGAGTGGAAATCTGCTCTCAAACAGGGCACAGAGACACAAAATCAAGTTACAGAATACTGATTAGAATGCGAATCTCTACAGCCAACCAGGTCTTAAAGATACAGACAATGTGAGTGGAGGGAGCATTAAGCACAGGTTAAAGAGATGTGTATTGTCTCCAGACGCGACAGCCAGTGAGATTCTGCAAGTCCAGGAGGCAAGCTGTGGGGGTTACTGATAGTGTGATATAAAGCCAACATCCCAGTTTAGGCCATCCTCATGTGTGCGGAACTTGGCTATCAGTTTCTGCTCAGCGACTCTGCGCTGTCGTGTGTCATGAAGGCCGCCTTGGAGAACGCTTACCCGAAGATCAGAGGCTGAATGCCCTCCACTCACATTGTCTGTATCTTTAAGACCTGGCTGGCTGTAGAGATTCGCATTCTAATCAGTATTCTGTAACTTGATTTTGTGTCTCTGTGCCCTGTTTGAGAGCAGATTTCCACTGCATCTGACGAAGGAGCAGCGCTCCGAAAGCTAGTGGCGTTTGCTACCAAATAAACCTGTTGGACTTTAACCTAGTGTTGTTAGACTCCTTACTGTGTTTACCCCAGTCCAATGCCGGCATTTCCACATCTTTAAAAATCCTGGCAGCTAAATTCCTCGATTGGGCATAAAATTGGTGCTGCGGAAGGAATTGCCAATGCCATTGTAGCAGCCCATCCCATTGTCCACGGCTTATCCAGAGGAGAGAGAGCTGATAACTTCTCCCGAACTGCTCTCTACCATCCCGCTCCTCCCCAGCACCAGGCGCCGCCCGCCGGCCTCTTTCATCTTTTCTAACCCGCGCACGTCTAAACCTGACGTGTGTGTGTTTCAAACCAGAGTCCTGCCTTCATCATATTATTTGGGTCAAAATACACTAACAAGGCAAATGGCTGCAGAGTGAAAGCTTCCTTCTGTTCTTCTCACCATTTCTATTTCTGGTATTTGTTTTAACAGTTGATGAAGTGGAGCCAAAATGGTGCAAACATTTTTTTTAAAAATCTGCCATAGTAGTTGACCATCCCCAGAAATGATTTTCAGCTCAGAAAAGCCTTTTAGCTGTGGGGCCTCCTTTATGCATTTTACTTTTTCTGGCAAAGGGTGTAGACCCTTCGAATAGACCTTGAATCCTAAGTAGGAAGATAGGAATTAGGAGCAGAAGTAGGCAAGTTCAGCCCTTTGAGCCTGCTCCGCCATTCAATCAGATCACGGCTAATCTTTCCCTGGTCTCAAATCCGCCTCCCCACCTGTTCTCCAGAACTCTATTTCCCTTTTTTAAATTAGAAATATGTCTATCTCCCTCTTGATACCATTCAACGACTCAGATTGCACTGCACTATGGGGCAGCGAATTCCACAAATTCACCACCCACTGTGAGAAGTAGTTCCTCCTCATCTCATTTTAAAATCTACTGCCTCGCAGCCTATATCTGTGACCTCTTGTTCTCGATTGCCCCAAAAGAGGAAACATTTGGTCTACATTTATTTTATCAATCCCTTTTAAAATTTTATATACCTTGATCAGATCTCCCCTCATCCTTCTAAACTCCAGTGAGTACAAACCCAAACTGTTTAATCTCTCCTCATACGTCAACCCCTTCATCCCCGGAATCAATCTGGTGAACCTCCTCTGAACTTCCTCCAATGCCACCACATCATTCCTCAATTAAGACCATAACTGGACACAATACTCGAGATATGGTCTCACTAACACCCTACACAATTGCAACAACACTTCTCTACTTTTATACTCCAGTCCTTTTGCAATAAATGCCAACATCCCATTTTCCTTTTTTATTACGTGCTCCACCTGCATACTGACTTTCTGCGATTCATGAACATAGAAACCCAGAGCCCTCTGCCCGGATGCATTTTAAATCTGCTTTCCATTTAGGTAATAAATTGCCTTTCTATTTATTCATGGATAACCTCACACTTACCAACATTAAACTCTATCTGCCAAATTTTGGCCTATTCTAGCCTATCTATTTCCATCTGTAGAATCTTTATATCCCCTTCACTGCCTGCCTTCCCACCTATTTTAGTATCATCCATAAATTGTGCTATGTTACACTCTGTCCCTGCTTGCAGCTCATTTATATAGATTGTAAACAGTTGAGGTCTGAGGACTGACCCCTGCAGCACCGTGCTCGTTACATTTCCCCAGCCAGAGAAGGACCCATTTAATCTGACCCTCTGTTTTCTGTCAGTCAGTCAATCCTCAATCCAATCTCGTACTCTACACCCAATCCACTGCAATCTTACCTTCTGGATCAGTCTTTTCTGTGGCACCTTGTCAAATGCTTTCTGGAAGTCTAAATATACCACATCCATAGGCTGCCCACTATCCACCTTGCTGATTACGTCCTCAAAGAACTCAAGCAAGTTTGTCAAGCATGCCTTTCCCTTCATAAAACCATGTTGACAATGGTGCATTGAGCTTTGTCTTTCCAAATGCTCAGTCATCTCCTCCTCAATGATTGATTCCAACAACCTCCCCACCACTGAGGTCAAACTAACCTGCCTATAGTTTCCTACTTTTTGCCTTGCTCCCCTTTTGAATAGGGGCATCACATTAGCGAATTTCCAATCTACTGGGACCTTATCAGAATCGAAGGAATTTTGAAATATCACAAATAACGCATCCACTATCTCTCCTGTCACCTCCTTTAATCACCTCGGGTGCAGGCCATCAGGTCCCAGAGACTTATCTGCCCTTAATCCAATTACTTTATTCAATATCCTCTCCCTAGTGATGGTTATTGCACCAAGTTGCTCTGCATTAGCTACAGTTTTTGGAAAATCTTCATTATTTTCTACCATGAAGACAGAGACAAAAATTGGTTTAGTGCCTGTCATTTCTGTGTTCCCCATTAATACCTCCCCAGTATCATCCTCTGAAGGGCCAACATTTACCATAGCTAAGCTCTTCCTCTTTATATACTTGTAAAAGCTTTTGGTATCTGAGTTTATGTTTTCTGCCAGTTTCCTTTCACAGTTCATCTTAGCTCTTTTAATTTTATTTTTAGTAGCCTTTTGCTGAACCTTCAAGTTCTCCCAATCCTTCAGCTTACCACTAGCTTTTGCAGTTTGGTATGCCCTAATTTTTGCCTTTATGACCTCTTTGACTTCCTTGTCTAGTCATGGAATGTTTTTCTTCCTTTTACAATTCAAAGAACAAAGAACAAAGAAAATTACAGCACAGGAACAGGCCCTTCGGCCCTCCAAGCCTGCACCGACCATGCTGCCCGACTGAACTAAAACCCCCTACCTTTCCGGGGACCATATCCCTCTATTCCCATCCTATTCATGTATTTGTCAAGACGCCCCTTAAAAGTCAGTACCATATCCGCTTCCACTACCTCCCCCGGCAACGAGTTCCAGATACCCACCACTCTCTGTGTAAAAAATCTGCCTCGTACATCTCCTTTAAACCTTGCCTCTCGGGCCTTAAACATTTGCCCCCTAGTAATTGACTCTTCCACCCTGGAAAAAAACTTCTGACTATCCACTCTGTCCATGCCTCTCATAATCTTGTAGACTTCTATCAGATCGCCCCTCAACCTCCGTCGTTCCAGTGAGAACAAACAAAGTTTCTCCAACCTCTCCTCATAGTTAATGCCCACCATACCAGGCAACATCCTGGTAAATCTTTTCTGTAGCCTCTCCAAAGCCTCCACATCCTTCTGGTAGTGTGGTGACCAGAATTGAACACTATATTCCAAGTGCGGCCTAACTAACGTTTTATAAAGCTGCAACATGACCTGCCAATTTTTAAACTCAATGCCCCGGCCGATTAAGGCAAGCATGCCGTATGCCTTCTTGACTACCTCCTCCATCTGCATTGCCACTTTCAGTGACCTGTGTACCTGCACATCCAGATCCCTTTGCCTATCAATACTCTTAAGGGTTCTGCCATTTACTGTATATTTCCTATCTGTATTAGACCTTCTAAAATGCATTACCTCACATTTGTCTGGATTAAACTCCATCTGCCATCTCCCCGCCCAAGTCTCCAACTGATTTATATCCTGCTGTATCCTCTGATAGTCCTCATCGCTATCCACAAATCCACCAACCTTTGTGTCATCTGCAAACTTACCAATCAATCCAGTTACATTTTCCACCAAATCATTTATATATATTACAAACAGCAAAGGTCCCAGCACTGATCCCTGAGGAATGCCACTTGTCATAGCCCTCCATTCAGAAACGCACCCTTCCACTGCTACCCTCTGTCTTCTTTTACCGAGCCAGTTTTGTATCCACCTTGCCAGCTCACCTCTGATCCCATACAACTTCACCTTCTGCACCAGTCTGCCATGAGGGACCTTGTCAAAGGCCTCACTGAAGTCCATGTAGACAACATCTACTGCCCTACCTTCATCAATCTCATCTTTGTCACTTCCTCGAAAAACACGATCAAGTTCGTGAGACACGATCTCCCCTTCACAAAACCATGTTGCCTCTCACTTATACGTCCACTTATTTCCAAGTGGGAATAAATCCTGTCTCGAAGAATCCTCTCCAATAATTTCCCTACCACTGATGTAAGGCTCACTGGCCTCTAATTACCTGTATTGTTCTTGCTACCCTTCTTAAACAAAGGAACAACATTGGCTATTCTCCAATCCTGTGGGACCTCCTCTGTAGCCAGTGAGGATACAAAGATTTTTCTCAAGGCCCCAGCAATTTCCTCCCTTGCCTCTCTCTGTATTCTGGGGTATATCCCATCAGGCCCTGGGGACTTGTCTACCTTAATGTTTCTCAAGAACCCCAATACCTCCTCCTTTTTGATCTCAACATCACTCAAACTATCTACACATCCTTTCCCAGATTCAGGGTGAATTTCTCTCCCTTTCAGGAATATACTTTAATTGAGAGGTATTCAATATCTCCCTGAACATCTGCTATTGTTCCTCAACTGTCCTGCCCTCAATTATTTGAGCCCAACCTACTTGGGCCAACTCTTTACTCAGGCCTGTATAATTGCCTCTGTTCAACACGAAAACTCCAGCATGGCATTCTGTCTTAGCTCACTCAATCTGAATCTGAAATTGTGATCAATCTTTCCTAGAGGTTCTTTGACAACAAGACTATTTATCAACCCTTTTTCATTACATATAATTAAATCTAAAATAGCCCGCTGGCTGGTTGGTTCCATAACACATTGCTCTAAGAAACAATCCCTCATACACTCTTATGAAATCTCTCTCAAGACGACCTTTGCCAATTTGATTAATCCAGTCAATATGCATGTTAAAATGTTAAAATTACTCCTTATTAGTAATGTACCCTTCTCACAAGCCCTCATCTTTTCTTGGTTTATATTATGCCCCACTTTGGAAGTATTGCTTGGGGGCCTGTAAATTACTCCTCCCAAGATGTTTTTTCCTTTGTTTTTTATTTCCACCCAGATTGATTCAACATGTTGGCACTTAATGCCAATGTCATTTCTTAATACAGCCTGATGTCATCTTTAACCAATAAAGCAACTCCACCTCCTGCCCCATCTTGTCTATCCTTTCCGAATACTGAGTACTCTTGGACATTCAACTCCCAGTCCTGGTCCTCCTGTAATTATGTTTCAGTAATCCCCACCAAATCATACTCATTTATCTCTATTTGTGCCATCAACTCATTGACCTTATTCCGAATATTGCATGCATTTAAGTACATTGTTTGTACTGGTTTGTCTTTCCCTTGCAGGATTTTCTTGTGCACTGCGTTTTTTACACATTTTGACATCCTTTATTAATCTCTGATGGTTGTTAGACAGGCCCTGCCTGTTCATCCTATTAACCTCTATCTTCTCACATACTAACCAGATGCTTTGGTTCCCATTAAACATTATACTTCTTGTAGTTTACCCTTCCTTTCCCCCTCCCACTTGCTAGTTTAAAGTCCTCTGACCACCCTATTTATCCTTTCTGCTAGAACACTAGAACCAGTTTGGTTCAGGTGGAGGCCGTCCCAACGGCACAGATCCCTCCTGTTCCCATATTGATGCCAATGCCCCATGAAATGGAACCCCTCTTTCTCGCACCACTCCTTTAGCCACGTGCTCACTTCCCTAATCTTCTCATTCCTATGCCAATTTGGCTTTAACAATTCTAAATGTTTTTGCACTTTTTGAGCAAGATACATTGCATTGTGTATGGCATATATTTTTAGGACAAAAATCATCTTTCCCTCAAAAAATGCCACAGTAATTGAAGAGAGTGGAGAATTGGTAACACGCAAGGCTCCCAAACCACATTGTCTTTGAGTTTCCAGGAATTAAAGATTGATCTTCTGGGTTCTGTAGCGAGCAATTCTCTCTAATAAGCTAAATAAGAATTAAAACAACAGGTTCAGCAGCTGATCCAGTTTGGTTTTAATACACAGTAAGCAGGGATCCAAGGATAGGACCAACCAGGATAAAAGAATCAGGTGAGTTTTTGTTGGATGTATTTTTGGCAGATGTTAAAATACACATATCTAAATTTCCAGTATCCTGCTCAGATTATAAATCAGATCATTTTAAGAGCTAGGGAGGGGGATTGATAGGACAAAGGCCCTGTGGAATGGCAGCAGTGAATAACTTGCACTTTTAATTCCAACTATCTAATCTTTGATCCTCCACACATTCCTGCAAGTGCTGATCTGCTCAACCACATCCTTGTATGCCCCTGTCCCCAGTAAAATCCTAACACTCAAAGTTCTTGCCACACTGCACACGTCTGTGGCTAAGCAAAGACTGAGAAGTCCTGCACAGATCTTGTTCAAAGATAAATAATGCACATGCATGGCCAGGGAAAAAAAAAGTTTAAAGGGAACACTCACTAAAAAAAGGTTTGCACAGCAACTGAATTTTAAAGGGAACATTACTCTTTCTCACCGTATCATTTCCCCCATTGTGACCCCTATCTTCAGTCACTTGAACCCGAGGAATTCAGACTTATATAAGTTTGGTATGGCTCCTGCTCTATCCAAGGCCACAAGAAACTAAAAGGGCTGTGAATAAAGCCCAGTCCATCACTCAAACCAGCCTCCCATTAACACTGTCTACGCTTCCAGCTGCCTCGGAAAAGCAGCCAGCATAATCAAGGACCCCATGCACCCCAGGTTTGGCAGGATTTTGATTTGATTTATTATTGTGACATGTATTAGTATACAGTGAAAAGTATTGTTTCTTATACGATATACAGACAAAGCATAGCGTACATAGGGAAGGAAAGGAGAGAATGCAGAATGTAGTGTTTCATTCATTGCTAGGGTGTAGAGAAAGATCAACTTAATGCGAGGTAGGGCTGGTCAAAAGTCTGATGGCAGCAGGGAAGGAGCTGTTCTTGAGTCGGTTGCTATGTGATCTCAGACTTTTGTATCTTTTTCCCAACGAAGAAGGTGGAAGAAAGTGTGTCCGGGGTGCATGGGGTCCTTGATTATGCTGGCTGCTTTTCCGGGGCAGCTGGAAGTGTAGACAGTGTCAATGGGAGGCTGGTTTGAGTGATGGACCGGGCTTTATTCACAGCCCTTTGTAGTTTCTTGTGACCTTGGATAGAGCAGGAGCCATACCAAGCTGTGGTACAACCAGAAAGAACGTTTTCTGTGATGCATCTGTAGAGGTTGGTGAGAGCTGTAGTGGACATAACAAATTTCTTTAGTCTCCTAAGAGTAGAGGCCTTGATTGGCTTTCCTAACTATAGCGTCTGCGTGGAGGGATCAGGACAGATTGTTGGTGATCTGGACACCTAAAAACCTGAAGCTCTCCACCATTTCAACTTCATCCCCATTGATGTGGACAGGGGCATGCCCTCCACTATGCTTCCTGAAGTCGATGACTATCTCCATTTTGTTGACATTGAAGGAGAGATTATTGTCGTTGCATCAGTTCACCAGATTCTCTATCTCTTTCCAGTATTGTGTCTCATCATTGTTTGAGATCCAACCCACAACACTGGTGTCATCAGCAAACTTGAAAATCGAGTTGAAGGGGAATTTGGCCATATGGTCAAAGGTGTATAAGGAGTATAGTAAGGTATAGGAAGCTGATATTCATACAGCAATCACATGCTTGTCTCATCTTTGGCCCCTCAATAATTCCGCAAATACCTCCAGTTCCACATTCTCTCTCAATACCTATGGTCCTCAAATTCTGGTCTTGTGAGCATTCCTGATTTTAATTGCTCCATTGTTAATGGACCTGCTTGTAACAGCCAAGACCCAAAGCTCTTGAATTTCCTTTCTCTCCACCTTTCTATATTTCTTCCCTCCTTGAAGTCACTCCTTAACGGTATCTTTTTGACTAACCTTTTGGACACCTCCCCTAATATCTCCTCATATGACTCATGTAATTTTGTTTATAACACTCCTGTGTAGGATGTTTTATGCCAAAAAGGCAATATAAATACAAATTGTAGTTTTTGGCCATATGGAAATAGCTGAGGAACTTTGAATCAGCTATTTACAATGTATATTAGTGAATTAGATGAAGAGACAGAGGTGTACTGTATCTAAGCTTGTTGACGATACAAAGCTAGGTGCTAATGTAAGCCATAAGGAAGACACATAGGGTTGAATTTTCCTGACTTTGAAAATATTCAAAAGGCGGGACAATGTCTGCGTCCCAATTCTGTTCACTATCACATGGTGTCCGCCAGCTTAATTTTATGGGAGATGACCAATCAGCAGACATTTCATAGAAATCATAGAAACCCTACAGTACAGAAAGAGGCCATTCGGCCCATCGAGTCTGCACCGACCACAATCCCACCCAGGCCCTACCCCCATATCCCTACATATTTTACCCACTAATCCCTCTAACCTATGCATCTCAGGACACTAAGGGGCAATTTTAGCATGGCCAATCAACCTAACCCGCACAATTTTGGACTGTGGAGGAAACCGGAGCACCCAGAGGAAACCCACGCAGACACGAGGAGAATGTGCAAACTCCACACAGACAGTGACCCAAGCCGGGAATCGAACCCAGGTCCCTGGAGCTGTGAAGCAGCAGTGCTAACCACTGTGCTACCGTGCCGCCCACTTTCTCAAAATTAAATTACTTTCTCAAATGAAATGAAAAAAGCTTCTACCTCCTTCTCATCAAACTTTGGCAATGCTTGGACATATTTAAATAGCTCCCCACCAGATCTTTGACGACAATGCTTTTGCTCTTCATCAACTGTCCGCATCACTATTCTCAACTTTACCCTTTACCTCCACCATTTTAAATTGGTGGTCACTTTTCATTGCCAGTTTCCAAAGTTCAAATTCTCTCTCATAGAGTCATAGAGGTTTACAGCATGGAAATATGGCCCAACCTGTCCATGCGCCCCTTTTTTTAAACTCCTAAGCTAGTCCCAATTGCCGACGTTAGGCCCATATCCCTCTTCCCATCTTACCCATGTAATATCTAAATGCTTTTTAAAGCACAAAATTGTACCCGCCTCTACTACCACCTCTGGCATCTTGTTCCAGGCACTCACCACCCTCTGTGTGAAAAAACTGCCCCTCTGGACCCTTTTGTATCTCTCCCCTCCCACCTTAAACCTATGCCATCTAGTATTAGACTCCCCTACCGTTGGGAAAATATATTGACTATCTAGTTGATCAATGCCCCTCATTATTTCCTTTTCCATTCCCTTACTCTATTTCTCTCCTCCCTCTCTTTTTGTTCTGCCAGGACTATTCTTTCCCTTTCTTTTCCCTTATCTGTAATTCAAGCAGTTTCATTTATTTTTCTTGTTGCAATTGAAACTGTTTCAATTCTTGTTCATGTTCAAGCTGTTTCATTTGCATTTGAATTCTAGATATTTCCAATGATTCTGACTGTGTTTCTGTCAATTTTAAATGATGAGCTATCGCCGCAATTATCTCCGCCTTCCTCACCCCTTCAGGTAATATCAACTGCGGCGTTTTTGCCAATTCCAAAAGCTTTGTTTTAGTCACCTTTCGTAAACCACCCTGCATGATTTCTTCCACACCCAGGAACCTTTTAGCCTCTGAAAGAACCATTATTCCACAAGGCAATCCCTATTTTAATCGAATGCAACACCTGAAAAGAAAACACAAATATACTCACCACTCACTGTCTTTGAGTCCAATAATCCCAAACCAAACAAGGAATATAGACTGTAATCCCACAAAAGAGCCCCCAGCTGTTAAGACCCAGGACAGAAACTCCAAGGTGTTTTGTGAAGTTAGTCTAGACGTTAAGCTTTACATCTGATTTTGGCACGGGTGAGCATAAGGTGTTTCACTCCAGGTATGATTCAAGTGACCCACTAGGAAGCTTTTATCAAACGAAGTTTATTTAACACAGTTAAAATATAACAAAAACAATTAGCATAACTTTTACCAATTACAAGGTTTTATCATGAGAAAGTATAATTCTCAACAGCTCGCTATCTCTGTTGTTCCAAGTTAAACACCTTCCAACAGACATACACCCTTCTTCAGACTTAGCACAAAAAGCAAGTATGCTCACATTTGTCACCCAATTAGGGGCAGTGGGCAGGTTTGAAGGTGGGAGGTGAATACAACATAACCCACTGCAAAGGAGACCAGCAGCGCTCATTGTGTCACCATTAGTGAAGGTGTCACTAAGGCTTAAGCAGCAGGAGGTGCAGGGAAGTAATGGAGACTGCATCAATATCAGGAGAGCAGCCACTTACCTTGTCAGTC
This sequence comes from Mustelus asterias, assembly GCF_964213995.1. Lineage (NCBI taxonomy): Eukaryota > Metazoa > Chordata > Chondrichthyes > Carcharhiniformes > Triakidae > Mustelus > Mustelus asterias. The sequence goes on along the minus strand of NC_135806.1, from coordinate 94,948,863 downwards.
CCATGATAGCCAGTGATATTGGACTCCAGGAAATCCCCATTCAATGACAGAGTAGTAGCATGGGAAAACAGCAGCATTGCCATTATCTGCCAGTAAGCATTAATATTCCTTTAGTTCCCATCCAGCTTTGACTTCCCTTTGTAAATCCAGGGTATGGATACATTGGGGATCTGTATGACGGGCGGCACGGTAGCACAGTGGTTAGCACTGCTGCTTCACAGCTCCAGGGTCCCGGGTTCGATTCCCGGCTCGGGTCACTGTCTGTGTGGAGTTTGCACATTCTCCTCGTGTCTGCGTGGGTTTCCTCCGGGTGCTCCGGTTTCCTCCCACAGTCCAAAGATGTGCGGGTTAGGTTGATTGGCCAGGTTAAAAATTGCCCCTTAGAGTCCTGGGATGTGTAGGTTAGAGGGATTAGCGGGTAAATATGTGGGGGTAGGGCCTGGGTGGGATTGTGGTCGGTGCAGACTCGATGGGCCGAATGGCCTCCTTCTGCACTGTAGGGTTTCTATGATTTCTTCTATGATTTCTATGATAAATCAAAATTGTTGATTTTGATTGTTGGCGGGAATTACTCACTTAACAGCCTTAACTGGCATTCCGCCAACTGGCATCGGACACAGCCAGCCCATTGGAAAAGCAAGCAGAGACAGGAGCTCATCAGCAAACCAACTCGATTACATTTTTCTGAATTTGCTTGTATCTGTTTGCATTCATTAGGTCAGTGGGCAAGAAGGTGGTAGTTGGAGTATGATGTAGGGTAACATGAAGTTATTCACTTTAGTAGTAAGAATTGAAAACAGAATACATTTTAAATTATGAGAAACTATTAAGTGTTGGTGTTCAGACGGATTTGGATGATCTTGTACATTAAATTAAATTGCAGATACAGTAAACAATTCGTAAGGCAAATTGCAAGGGGAGTGGAGTACAATATTGAGGAAGACTTGCTGCAATTGTATAGATCTTTTGTAAGACCACATTTGATGTACTGATGTACAATTTTGGTCTTTATACCCAAGGAAGGACATGGTTGGCTTACAGAGGCGCCAAGGAGATACTTTAGATTGATTCCTGGTATGGTAGTGTTGTTCGATGAGGAGAGATTGAGTAGAATGGACCCATACTCTTCAGGGAACAAAAGGTAAGCTAATTGAAACATGCAAGATTCTGAGAGGGATTAACAGGAACTGAGAGGCTGTTTCCCCAACACAGACCTAGAACATATCGTCTCAGGATAAAGGATCTAGGATAAGGCAAGGAGTCATTTCTTCACTTAAAGCGTTATAAATCTTTGGAATTCTCTACCCCAGAAGAATGTGAATGCTTACTCATTGAGTATATTTAAGGCACACTAGTGAATCAAGCAATGAGGGGATCAGTTGGGAGTGAGTGAAATTTAGGCTAAACATCAGCCATGATCTTATTGCATGATAGAGTAGGTTCAAGGGGCCATATAGCTAACTCCTGCTCCTATTTTTTAATGTCCTATTTTTCTTACGAAAAGAGTCCAAAATAATGCAACACTATTCCAGGTCACTGTGCAAACCCAGGGTTTTAATAGCTGAAGTGTGTTATAAATATTTTCTATATTTGAATAAAGAGACAACAGAATGCCAGTTAAAGACTGGGTTTGAACCAGCTTTGTTTAAAAAAATTCTCATTTCAAAAAACACAGTATTCCGAAGAACAAAACATCTTTTCTGAGGAGAATACTAAGAAGCTGTGTGTAATATTTTCATCAAATATATGCAGCTTAAGACTGCATTTCAGCATAATTTATGTAACTGGGTTTGCATTAAGTGCCCCTTTAATTGTTTTTTTTGGCAATGGTTGCTTATGTTTTTGTCTGAGTTGATATTTGTAAAATAGTTATAGAAGTATTTATGATCAAAACCATCCACCATGTATCCTCTGTTTCCCCTCAAAAAATCATGGAAATCTTCGCACAATTTCACAAATTCACATGATTTTTAAAATGTGGGACAAATTAGCCTACTCACTGACGCAAATTGCCATGTGACAAAATGACAGATTTGTGCCCACATGGCACACACAATAAACTGTTTTCAGCTTGAGAAACCAACATGGGACATCAGATCACCACATGTGAAGCTTTGTTGTTCAGGTTCGTTTTGGACAGAGGAGAATTTGCAATTTGTTATACTATAATTTTGGAGCTGCATTGCTCGCTGGTCTGGATTTGCTCCGGTCTGATGAGCTAAAAGTGCTTATTTCTTCGGGAGCTACTGAAGTTCCACTTGAAATGAACTTAGAAATGGTATCAGTTAATCAGAGATGGCACTATTGTGATTCTGTGCCAAGAGTGATATTGGGCATGAGACCAAACGCATGAACAAGCGCCTATCCTAAACTTCCTGAGAAGTTTATTTATTAGTCACAAACAGGCTTACATTAACACTGCAATGAAGTTACTGTGAAAATCCCCTAGTCGCCACACTCCAGCACCTGTTCAGGTATACTGAGGGAGAATTTAGTATGGCCAATACACCAAACCAGCACGTCTTTCGGACTGTGGGAGAAAACTGAAACACCCGGAGGAAACCCATGCAGGCACAGGGAGAACGTGCAGACTCCGCACAGACAGTGATCCAAGCCGGGAATCGAACCCAGGTCCCAGGCACTGTGAAGCAGCAGTGCTAACCAGTGCTGCCTTAAACTGTCTAGGAAGAAAGCACCACAAATACATAACAAGCAGCCCAGTTGTAATGACCTCAATGAGGCTGGCCTCTTGGAGTACAAGCTTGCTGATTGAGGTAATGATTGCCTGTCCAATCAGGGAGCCTCACCTGTATATAAATATGGGAGTGTCAGGGCTACTGACACGTCAGGTTCTGACTTTGTACCTGAAGCACTCTCAGGAGTGGAATTGAGTCGCTAAATAAAGGGTATCTGGTGAAGGGATAATAGTCACGAAGGAGTCATTTCACCAGTCAAACTAAAAGCAAGTGTGCAGTGCTAACTGATGATTTGGCTCTCATTGTCAATAAGGCAACAATATGCTGTGGTAACTATTGGTTACAGAACTTCGAGTGAACCGAAGGACACTAAGTGATTGCGTTAAAAGATCATCACTACTAGGACTCAGAATTGAGACAAACATCTAGAGAAATGCTTTCTGATAATCTTACATTCTTGACTTGATATCATCAGGCTGAAAAGCAGAATTACTAGGTGGTCCTCTAATCTCTTTATTGCTTTGCACAAAGGTTGACAAAGAAAGTCAGGTAAAATTTAGACTCCACCAATAGGACTTTGAGTTCAGACGGAAGATGATGACAATGTTATAATCTATTCTTGTTCCATATATAATTGCTGGAATCCTGGAACAGACCACCTTCAACTTCCCTTCCACATCTATAAACCTCCCTTCATGTCTTTCCCTACTTGCAATTCATTTCCATAATCCTTCCTGCTCAACATCCCACCCAATGTTACTGTTCCATCAAAGTTTCTAGTCACCCCAATTGCATAATTCTCACTCTATCGTTGTTTTCTTTTCAGGTTGTTCACTCCTTCCATAGATAATCATTCAAAACTTTGGAAAGAAATAGAGTCTATTCCATATTGTTCCACATTCCCATTCCCCACAGCAAGTCTCCCTTCATTTTCTACAATCTTCTAATCATCCTTTTCCTCAATAGTGCCCCACAAGACACTGTGTGTGGGTGTGTGTGTCTCTCTCTCACAAACAAGGCCCTCTTTCCATAACTTCATCTTGCAGGGGTATATTGATAGCTGAAATCTACTCACATTAATTAACTTCTACTACAGTTTAAAGGCTCTATGTGTGATTGAAGTTCTACTTCGGTCTCTATTTAAATCTTCTCTTCAATCTTGCCTTCAACATTCATCCTATCCTCCTCCAGCTTTTCTTTTCATCTCCTGCTCAACTTCCATTGATTTATTCTCAATGTAATGCACTTTAATACACTGTCTCACACTTGAAAAGCACTATAAAAATCCAAGGTGTCACTCATTGGTGGTTTGAAACTTGGAGAAATGCAACAGCAAAAACATCTGAAATAAGTAGTTTTACAGTGTTATAGTAGCAGGTGCGGGATTTTCTTTAACCCAGTAGAAACTAAGTTGGCAAACAGATGCGAAGGAATATGTCTGGAGGGTAAATAAATGAACAACACCTTTATGATATAACTAAGATTGCTGTAAAGTAATGTAGTCATCTGCGAACTTTAGCCACAATTGAAACCTTCCGCAATACTACTAAACATAACAAAGCAGAGTTTGAACTCCAAATTGAGCCCATTATTAAAAACTAAATGTTCACCACTCTCATCCCGTTGAGATTGATTTAACCATTATTCTACCCTTTTGCTTTGACCGCGTTGATGAACCAACTGAACTATTTTTGGTAGTTTGAAGGTCATTTTTGAAATATCGAGCTGGAGCCTACATTCGTGAAGCATCTCACAGTTTAGCATTTTATTCACCAGGAGAGGGCGTTAAGATTATTAACACACTTCATGTGCGCCTAACACAGTGGCAATACAGTATTTTAATGTTTACGTGGGCGAGGGGGAATTGCTTCGCTTTGTTCTATGGACAGATTGGGCAGCAGAGCTAGGCTGCTAGTTTTGAATCAAAGCACCCCTACAACAAACGACCGTGTCAATTTAACTGCAGTCCTCGATATTAGCTTCAAAACAAGGCTGTTAGAAAAAGCACGCCTCATCAGTCTGGCACAGTGGCTCGTTGGCATGTCGTGTGTTCAATAGAAAAAAAAATAGGCTTTTATGTGAATTGACAAAACCTACTTTTACGTTAATTAAGCAGTTATGTGCTCTGTGAATCAATAAGCCAACTGGGGAATTTATTTTCCCTATATTAGCGTAACTTGAAAGTTTAATATCCAAGGCGCTTCAAGCGTGTAAAGAAATCATGATTAATTCGTTAAAAAAGTACATATGCGTTATATATTTCTAGAAAAATAATCAACAGCTTGTGATAAACTGTACTTACTGTGGGAATGCTATATGTGAGCCGAACTGACCGCAATCACCTCCACCCCCTCCCCAATGCAATAAAGGAATGAGGTTTCACTCAATGTAGATCGCAGGAACAATCTGCTGCCATTCCTTCAGGTCTGCTACTTTATAATATTCCACCTGTACCAACCTCCTTATCGCCCACCCTCAGAGCTGCAAAGTCGGTTTGCAGCTTTCTAACGGTTTACTAACTCTGTGGGGTTAGTAGCAGCCCCATTAGATATAATTCCTTCATAGTTGCATGATTTACATGCTCCCGATCCAAACCCAGCGAGTCTACGACAGTGGCTAAAGCAGTTAGGTTAACCGACTGCCTGAGAAAAGGTCCCTTTGAGTCATTCGTCAACATAAAGTGGACTAGTGATATGCAGAGCGCCTACCTTACCTGTGGATGAGAGAGAGAAATGATTCCAGCATCCCAGCACGGTGCAGTGAAGCCCAGGCAAAACCCACTGCAGGACTCTATCAATGTTGAGAGCTGCCTGCTGCGCAGTCACGACAGCGGGAAATCCATTTATCTTAAAAGTCAGTCACAACTAATGTTTGTGTTTTACCAGTCCCAATGGTCCCCACACCCAACTATGGAGAGGAGTTGGGGAGACGTTAGATCACAGGAAAAAATCTCCCACCAGCCCCCCCCCGTTGAAATCTTTGATGAAGAACAATAAAAAAGACACAGGATCACTTCAAAAGGTAAGTAATATTAGGATAAATTTCAGCTTTACCTTCTGTTGATCTTAACTCTAGTAAAATGACAATAAACTAAAATATATATTTTTAAAATCCTTTCTTTATCCAATTATATTCTATCCAGAATGTGGGTACCCCTGGAAAGATCAGCTATCATTATCCATCCCCAATTACTATTGAGGAGGGGGAAGGGGGTGAACTGCCTTAGTAAACTGAAAACCATTTTGCAGGGCAATTAAAGAGTCAATCGTTTTGATGTGAGTCTCCAGTCGAACTCAAGAACAGAGCGGGCAATGACAGCAGGCTGCCATCCCTAAATGGAATGAGTAAAGTTATTTGGCTTTTACAGCAATCTAATATTTTCGAGGTCACCTTTACTGACACAAGGGGCTGCCTCCCCCTCTACCCCCCAAGAAAGAACAGCTGTCCTATTTTATGTGCCCCCCTGTTAAAAACACACCTGGTTGGGGCACATAAAATCCAGCCCTAACATTGTTCCAGGTTTATTTAAGTAACTGAATTCAATTCACAAAATGTCATGGTGGGATTCAATTTGTGCCTCCAAATCATTTGTCCAAGTCTCTCTGGTTACTAGTCCAGTTGTATAAACCACTGTGCTACTGAATCCACATTAGCCAATATCCAATGGCAATACCATCCAACCAGCACGTATCTGCAGCTGCATCATGTATTTTGATTGCTATCAGATCTTGTAAATGGCAATACCATCCCCAATTCCATTTCTTCGGAACTATCATTTGATACAGCATTACTAAGAATTGAGGTGCCAAATTCTGAAGGGCAATTAGGGATGGGCAACAAATCCTTGCTTTGCCAACAACTCTCATATCCCATGAAATAATAAATACATTTCCTGGAAAGCTTTTTGGAACACTTCAGGAAAGGGCCTGAACTTAGATACACTGAGTCCAAATCATAAGATCATGGAAACATACACGGCTGGCCAAGTCAGGAAGGAAGCTGCAAAACTGAGAAAGCCCAAAAGAAATACTTTTTAACAGGGGAATGTATGTGGTTTCTATGGGAATAGAAGCTTAGAGATCTCTGATAGTGGTCAGGTTCTGTAGTTTCTGTCTACATGGAACTGAGATGTCCCTGTACTGGGTACTCAATAGCCTCACATTCAGCACTGGGTATTGCTGGTAAACACAAATCTAGCATGACTGCCAGGATTGTGGTCCATGCAATTTTAAGGCCTGCAAACTAAAACCCTCAAATGACACATGCATGCATGTATAGTAGAGGTCCTACAGCCCCCCAAAAATTGTGAGGTATTTTGAATGATAAAAATTGATAGCATAGGCAGGATGGAACTATTTCTGCTGATGAAGAAATCCAGAATAAGGATATACAATCTTAAAATTAGAGCCAGGCCATTCAAGGGTAAAATTAGGAAAGGGTAGTGACAGTCTTGAACCCTCTTCTGCAAAGGCTATGGATAATGGGTCAGTTGAAATTTTCAGGACAGAAATCGTCAGGTTTTTGAAAGGCAAGATTATCAAGGGATATGGAATTTAATGATGATGATTTTAATGATGGAACTTAAGATAGAAATCAGCATGAATGGTGAAAAGGACTATGTCACTCATTTTAATCAATATATTAATAACAAAGGAACCATTGCACAATCATTGCGTTTTGTTACCACGAGTTGGAAAATCGGCATTGTTTGTGGTGAATTACAGTTGCTTATTGGCAAATAAAAATAACCTCATCCAACATGCCTGCTGCTGAGTGACTATGTTCCTGCTTAATTTAATCGAAGTTCAAAAAAGTAGGATTTTATTGTAATTAGTGAGATAGTGAAATGCAATCGATCACTGCTCCTTTCAAAATACTTTTTTGCCCTTTAACTTGAGTAGAATGATTTCTTGATTTATTGTGAGTGCAATACCAGGAATGTTAAAGATTGCTCTCAATTTGTAAGAAGCAATTTTTAAAGTTGAAAGCATAGATTTTGGCCGTCATAGATTTATTGATTATACTCACGACCTTTGGAATATACTGTGTTCTTCCTCATGGACATAACCAGCATGATTGCCTATCATACAGAAAAAGAACATTGAGGTTCGCTTTAATGGCACCCAGTGAGTGTGTTTTCACCAGGGGGAGCAGGCAAAATAAGGTGGCTTATCCATTGTCATGCCACCCACCCAGACCTGGTGCCCATATTACAGGAGTGCCCACTAGCCTGCCTGACCTTTGGCCAATTGAAGCCCTTACATGGCTAACTATTGCCCACTTAAGTCCCTCAATTTGTTGCCACCAGTGTCACAACAAGCTGGGTAGTGGGAGGCAAGCAAGAGTGGGAAGAGCCATTTCCTCAGTCAAGTTGGTGAAAAGGCAGAAAGGAAGGGAAGCATACACCCTCTGGGGGTACACTGTGTACATCGAGGGCACCCTCACTAAGATTGTATCCCCTTGGTGTCTCCCCACCTGGTTTCCAAAACCTACCCCCAATCCCTTTGCCCCTCCTTAGGGTCTCTGATCCCTTCCCACTCAAATAGCCCAGGATGAATCTGTCTCCTGCATCCATGACACTTGTTTGTGAGTCTGCTTGTAGTCCCAGGAATGACCACTACTGAATTCTAGCACTGTTGCAAGAACTGCCGACCAATTAGATTAGCTGACAGCTGACCGGACTTTCCACTGAGGGTGGAAGCTGAGCCCGACTCTCAGTTTGCTAAGCCATCCACAGTTTCTGACCACCGTTTCTTCTAGTGTGCAGTACACTCCTCCCCCCACCATAAAATCCAGCCTCATGTGAGTCCAAGTGTACCCTTTGATAGAGCACAACATTGGGGGAGTTTGAACCCTTAATATGGGTTTGTTAATTTTTGTATGTCCCATTTGTATGTTCACCATGTTGTTTCTGCTGATTCCCCTTTAATTCACCTTGACGTTTATTTTTCTTTTAATTTATCATTTCTTTAACTTTTATGCTTTTGATGTACATGAAGCTGTCCTTTTACATCGTCCCCACACCAGGAATTGCATATTAGTTTGCCTCTTTTCAGTTTTGCATTATCTCACCAATGAACATCTGTGTCACCTAAATGCTTTATATCTAACACTTCATAGGTGGTTTAACACATTATTTCCAATAATAACTGTGAGGCAGACAGGCAGTGGTTGGTTGGGGGTGGGGAGGTTTTGACGGTTGGGGGAGTGTGTGGGGAAGATTTGCAAGTTTCCCACAGGTCCTGTTGACTAACATGGCAGGGACCTGTTTAAAATGTTTGCAACAGGTTTCCCCATTACAGTTAGTCACTCAGATTGACAATCTGGCTGGATAGTAGCACACATTGAGGGAGCAGGGATAAGACAGACATGGGGAGGAGGAGCCAGACATCACTGTTAAGGTTTGAGGGGAAGCTTCCTGGTCTCAAACCTGTGCTGTAAATGCACTCACATGATACACATAGCCCTCCATTAGCCGCTGTGTTTCCCAAGGCCCAGAGAAACTTGGCCTGCAGACATTAAGAAAAAGGGTTAAATTAAATCTGCGGCACAACTCCTTAAAATATATTTGGAAACTGATTCGCCTCCTGAGAGTGGATTGACGGTCACCCAACTCCGAGATCCACCACCACTAAAACTGAAAGCTGGTGCTTTGGAAACAAATTGGTTTTGAATTACCCATTTAAAAAAATTAGTTCCTTCACACATAGCCTCCCACCAATGTGGGATTAACTTCAAAGGAAATATAGAACAAGTCAGTCAGCATCTGTCAAGTTTATGGAGGCTGGTAGATAAGAGACCAGTAAGAAGTCTAACAACACCAGGTTAAAGTCCAACAGGTTTACTTGGTAGCAAAAGCCACTAGCTTTCAGAACAGGCTGTTCCTTCATCAGGTGGGTGGGAGTTCTGATCACAAACAGGGCACAAAGAAACTGCAGACGCTACGACAACAGATGAATGAACACCGCTCGACAATCACCAGGCAAGACTGTTCTCTTCCTGTTGGGAAGCACTTCAGCGGTCACGGGCATTCAGCCTCTGATCTCCGGGTAAGCATTCTCCAAGGCGGCCTTCACGATACACGACAGCGCAGAGTCGCTGAGCAGAGACTGATATGAGACCAGTCAGGAGATAAGATAAGAGACCAGTCAGGAGAACAATGGAATATTCAAATCTAAAGGTACCAAACAGTTGGATGAGGATTTCAACAGCAGATGAGCTGAGGCAGGAGCAGAGACAGGCAATGTTATGGAAATGGAAATTGGCAGTCTTGGTGCTGGAACTGATCTGTGGTTGGAAACTCATCTCTGAGTCAAACTGTATGCCAACATTGCAAATAGCCTGGTTCATCCTCTGTCGGTGACCAGGGACAGGGAAGGAGATAGTGGCGAGGGAATGGAATTTGTGCCAGGAAGCAAAGACAATGGCTTCAGTCTTCCCAATATTTAGTTCGTGAAAAATTAGGCTCATCCAGAAAAGGCAGTTTAACATTTTGATAGTGTACCCTCTCATCAGAAAGGAGACAACAGGCATTTTAGGAAAGTTGAAAAATTAGATGGAAAGGGAAGAGACAACAGCAGACACATTAATTACTAGCAAGGCATGTGTTAAATAATCTGTGAAGTCCTAAATAGAGAGAAATTAGGTGATGCAAAATATCATCAATAAGAAAATGTAACATAAAGAATTGTATTATCACTCACATTACCAAATATCCTTGTTGTAAAATGTAAGGGAATTTTGGAGCACAATTAAAGAAACAAAGGTATAATGTTTTAACATACTTTATTACCTAGATTTCTCTCATTCAAACTACAATCATTTAAAATTTAATGGGTTTCATTGTAATTTAAAGCACCAGGAGGAGGAAACAGCAGGAAACAGAGAGCCTGCAGCAGCTGGTGAAAATGCACTAATGCCACACTTTCTTCAACTGAAATTATTATAAATATATTGTCAGAGGTAACAGGTGTCCTGTAAGTGAAGCATGAGCAGAGGCAAGCTTGGGAAAGTAAAAATAATTCAGATGCAGAGATTCAGGATTTTGCTGCAACATTATAGTGGGTTTCAGCTGACTAATCTTTCTACCTCCGGCAAGTAGGATACAGAAATTTTTTATTGCTGTCAGTTCCCACATGCTCATTAACATCATCTGCTTTGCTTTCAGTTTTTTTTTCTATTCTAGAAAATTTTCCGTGTCAGTTTACTTTGTTTATTTCAAGGACAAGGAAGGTCGAGGTTAAGAGAGTTTTATGTATAATCCCCTTTGAGAATATAATTCTTTGAAGGTAGGCTCCGATGAAGATGTGAAAGAGAAGCTCTATTCTGACATTGATGAAGTCCTCACCTCAGTTCTCTTCATTCTGGATCAGGACATAGTATTTCTCATCTCTGCCCAAATTGATTAACAGTAATCACACTGCAGGATAGGATATACAGGAATAAATAATGGGGGTTTGTGAAAAAGCTATAGTGATAACCTTGGGTGATTTTAACTTGCATATAGATTCAATGAATCAGATTTGCAAAGATTGCCTTGATGGTGAATTCATAGAGTGTTTTCAGGACAGGTTTTTGGAGCAGCATATTCTAAAGCCAATTAGCGAGCATGCTATACTATCTAGTAACATGCAATGAGTTAAGATTAATTAATGGCCTCAGGAGGCACTCCTAGCTAACAGTGATCATAATATTATTGAATTTCACAGTCAGTTTAATGGAGAGAAGTGTGGATCTAAGATCCCAGAGATCTATTGAATCCTTACAGTGCAGAAAGAGGCTATCTGGCCCATCGAGTCTGAACTTGACCACTTTGGCAGGCAGAATAGAAAAACAGAATATTATTTATATGGTAAGAGATTGCAGAACTCGTGGTACAGAAGGATCTGGATGTCCTGGTTCATGAATTTCAAAAAGTTAGTATGTAGGTGCAACAAGCGTTTAGGAAGGCAAATGGAATGCTGTCCTTTATTGCAAAGGGAATATAATATAGAAGTAGGGAAGTTTGGCTACACCTGTACAGTGTCTTCGTGAGACCACATCTGGAGTACGTGTACAATTTTGGTCTCCTTATTTAAGAAAGGATATAATTGCAATAGAAGCAGTACAGAGAAGGTTGACTTAACTGATTCCTGGGATGAAGAGGTTTTCTTATGAGGAAATGTTGGACAGATACAAATCTTGGGTTTACTAGATAGTATAGCATGCTCGCTAATTGGCTCCAGAATGTGCTGCTCCAAAAAACTGTCCTGGAAACACTATGAATTCACCATCGAGATAATCTTTTCAAATCTGATTCATTGAATCTATATGCAAGCTAAAATCACCCAAGATTACCAAGAGACAGATACAGATACAAGTGTTGGGTAGCACAGTGGTTAGCACTGCTGTCTCACAGTGCCAGGGACCCGGGTTCAATTCCAGCCTCAGGTCACTGCCTGTGTGGAGTTTGCACATTCTCCCCATGTCTGCATGGGATTCCTCCAGGTGCTTCTGTTTCCGCCCACAGTCTAAAGATGTGCGGGTTAGGATGATTGGCCATGCTAAATTGACCGTAGTGTCAGGAGGATTAGCGGGGTAAATATGAGGGGATACGGGGATAAGACCTGGTTGGGATTGTGGTTGGTGCAGACTAGATGGGTCGAATGGCCTCTTTTTGCACTGTAGGGATTCTATGAGATATTCTATGAGAGTGGACCTGTATATATTGGAGTTTAGAAGAATGAGAGCTGATCTTATTGAAACATATAAGATCCTGAGAGGGTTTCACAGGGTGGATACTGAAAGGATGTCTCCCTCTTGGGAGGGACTAGAACTAGGGAAAATAGTTTAAAAATAAGGAATCTCCCAGGGGAAAAATGAACTCTTGAGGGTTGTTAGTTGTGGAATTCTCTTCCCAGGGAGCTGTAGAGGCAGTGTAATTGAATATGGTTAAGGGTGTTGGACACTTTACTAACCAGGGAGTCAATAGGTTTAGGCTCAGAAAGAAAAGTAGAAAACATAATCAAATACAACAAATTGGATCTTGCAAACTGGAACTCAGGAACAGGAAAGCTGCAATCACAATGCCGGGATTGTACTACAGACCGCCCAGTTGCCAGCGGGAGAAAGATATGTAGTCAGATTCTGGAAAGATGTGAAAATAACAGGGTTGCTGTGGTGGGTGATTTTAACCTCCCCCATATTGACTGGGACTCCCTTAAAACCAAGGGTTTGGATGGGAAGAACTTTGTTAGGTGTGTCCAGGGTGGGTTTTTGAAACAGTATGTGGACAGTCCAACAAGAGAGGGGGCCATACTGGACATGGTGTTGGGGAATAAGCCCAACCAGATGATCAAAATTTCAGTGGGGGTGCATTTTGGGAAAAGTGATCATAATTTTGTAAGTTTTCGGATACTTATGCATAAAGACAAGAGTGGTCCTCAGGTGAAGGTGTTAAATTGGGGGAAGGCCAACAATAACTGAATTAGGCAAGAATTGGAGAATGTGGATTGGGAGCGGCTGTTTAAGGGTAAATCCACATCTGACATGTGGGAGTCTTTTAAAGACTAGTTGATTAGAATGCAGGACAGGCATGTTCCTGTGAAAATGAAGGACAGGAATGGCAAGATTCAAGAACCTTAGATCATGCAGTTCTAGTTGCCACACTACCAGAACGACATGAATGTTTTGGCGGGGTGCAAAAGAGGTTTACCAGGGTGTTGCCTGGTCTGGAGGGTTTAGATATGAGGAGAGGTTGGATAAATTCAGATTGTTTTCACTGAAAAGGTGGAGGCTGAGGGACGACCTGAAAGAAATCTACAAAGTTATGAGAGGCATAGATACGATGGATCGTTAGAGGCTTTTTCCCCAGGGTGGAGGGGTCGGCTATAAGAGGGCACAGGTTTAAGGCGAGAGGTGGTAAATTTAGGGGAGACGTGTGGAGAAAGTTTTTCACACACAGAGGGTGGTGGGTGCCTGGAATGCACTGTCAGTGGAGGTGGTGGAAGCAGGCAGGTTAGGTGTATCTTGACAGAACATGAATGGGAGACGAACAGAGGGATAGAAACCCATGTTTCAGCGCAGGTTTGTTGGGCTGTAGGACTGTTCCTGTGCTGCATTGTTCTTTGTTCTTTGATTTATTTCAGGTGTTAAACCTGGTGTGAAATTGAACTTAGAAATTAAAATCTTATCATTAAATGCTTTGTTACATATATCAATGCACTGTGATTTCTACAACAAGTAATAGCTTCTGAGATTACAGTCTCAGACATTACATGAATTACAATGCAGAGTTGTAATTACAAAGTGGTTATGGACAACATGTACCAGAGTGTTTGCCATTTTTCACTGTCAGTTTCATAGCTCTAGTTATTTCAGCTGGATCAGCTGTAGCTGATTTCATAAAATACATACAGTCCTACCCTGGAAATTTTTTCATTGAATTTCATGTTTTGCTCTGGGGTTAACTACAATTGGTTTTGCAACACTGATGAAAACAGAACAAGCTAAGCTTTAAATTCAGTTCAATTTATGATAAAATTACAGGGGTGATTTTAACCTTCTTGCTCAGTGGAAATCAGACGGATGGGCAGTTAAAATTGCTGGTGGGACGTATGCACTGATGCCAACATTGATCCTACTGGTTCTGATTTTAAGCTTCCCCTCTGAATAGGTAACAAGAACAGGTGCCAACAACTGACAGAGTCCTTTGCTAAACACGCAAATTGGGCACCAATGACTCTTTCAGGTTTTAACTGGAATTTGAACTTTGGGCTGAGCTAGAGAAATGCTTGTGGTTTTCCAGCCCTATTTGAAAGAGGAATTCCTCAGATCTAAAACATCCACCTTCAGCTACCTCATTAATGAACTCCCTTCCATCATAAGGTCAGAGTGGAAATATTCGCTGATGATTGCACAACGTTCAGCACCATTTGTAACTCCTCAGCTACTGAAGCAGTCCGTGTCCATATGCAGCAAGACCTGGACATCATTTGGGCTTGGCCTGATAAGTAGAAATTAACATTCACACTACACAAGTGTCAGACAATGACAATCTTCAATGAGAGAAAATCTAACCCTTGAGAAGTTAGTGGTAAGCCACCTTCTTGAATTACTGCTGTCCATCTAGAGTAGGCATACCCACAGTACTGTTAGGAAGAATGTTCCAGGCTTTTGATCTAGCAACTGTGAATGGATGGCAGTACCACCCAAGTCAGGATAGTGTGAGGCTTGGAGGGGAACTTGCAGGTGATAGTGTTCCATTCGTCTGTTGGCTTTGCCCTGCTGAGTGGTAGATATGGCAGAATTGGAAGGTGCTGTTGAATGGGCATTAGTAAGTTGCTGCAGCGCATCTTGCATATAGTGCACACTGCTGCTACTGTGCATCAGTGGTGGAGGCAGTGAATGGTTAAGATAGTGGATGGAATGCTGATCAAGCTGCTTTTTCCTAGATGGCTTTGAGCTTCTTAAGCTGGAGCTGCTCTCAATCAAGCCGGTGGAGAGCACTCCATTACACTCATGACCTGCACCTTGCAGATGATGGCCAGGCCTTGTAGAGTCAGGAAGTGAGCTACTTGCTCGGCCTCTGACTTGCTCTTGCAGCCACAGTATTTATATGTTGTGAGGGTCAGTTAACTCAGACGGCTGGGTGGCTGGAGCAATGCCAACAGCACGAGTGAAATTCCTGTACCAGCTGAGGTTATTCATGAAGGCCCACCTTCTCAACTTTGCCTCTCATCTGTGGTGATCCTCACCACCAGTCAGCTCTCCTCCTCAAAGCCGGAGAACAGCCTTTGGTCAACCTATGGAACTATGGCGACTTTACATTTTACTTTTATTTATAAGGCTGGTCCAGTTCAGTTTCTGGTCAATGGTAACCCGCAGGATGTGGGAGATTCCAGTGATGGTAATGCCATTGAATGCCAAGGAAAGATTATTAGATTATCTCGTGTTAGAGATGGTCATTGCCTGGTATTTATGTGGCACAAATGGTACTTACTACTTATGAGCCTAAGCCTGATATTGTCCAGCTCTTATTGCATATGGGGACAGACTGCTTCAGTATCTGAGGAATCATGAATGGTGCTGAACGTTGTGCAGTCATCAGTGAGCAGCCTAATTTCTGACCATATGATGATGCAGCTGAAGATGATTGGGCCTAGGACATTACCCTGATGAACTCCTGCTGTGATGTCTTGCAACTGAGATGATTGTCCTCCCACAACCAGAACAATTTTTCTTTGTACTAGGTATGACTCCAACTGGCAGAGAGTTTTCCCCCTGATATCTATTGACTCCAGTTTTACTAGGGCTCCCTCTTACCACACTTGGTCAAGTGTTGCCTCGATGTCAAGGGCAGTCAATCTCACCTCACCTAAATGTTGATATTCTGGCATAAACATCATCTATGTCATTTCCCCATGGTTTTCACAGCAATGAGAACCCTGCAGTACCTCAACCTCTGTACGTTTAAATTTCTGTTGTGAAAGGTAACAAATTATTTAACCCTTGAATAGACTGTAAAGGTTTCTAATAACCTGACTAAATATTATTTGAAAACATGTTTGCTCAATCTCTCCCTTTGTATTCAATCTACAATGCAGTATGAATTAAGGCATCTTTTGTGCAGAAGGATGGGAGTAACAGGATAGAAGGTTCACAATTCATAATCATTCCACATAAGCTTTTTGAACAGATCAGGAGAACACCTCAGCTTTGAAATTATATTGTGAGATTTTAGTGTTAGACTGATCAATGCACTTGTCCATTATTTTTGTATATACATTCTTTGTGGAGACATAAATCTTTTTATTTGAAATAGGTTGATTCCTTCACGAGAAGAATGGAGAGGAAAAATTCAAACTCACTGCACACTAGTATCCATGATATAGTTTGAGTGCTATTGTATGAAAATATGCTTGAAATAGAATAATCGCCTCCAGACCGTAGTATGCAACAGTGTCAAAGATTAACAAATCGGATATAAGATTCTGCCTTCAAAGTTACAAATGCATAAATTCATCATTCTGGTGAACTACAATTTGTAACACTAGGTATAGTTTAGGCAGAATCTGGTTATAAATATGTTGCAACTCATACATACATCTCCCACCTCTCCAGGTCACAATGAAGATCGTCTTTGTAAAATCCACAGCCTGTGGAATTCATGTGTTTTCTACCTTTGTATTGATGTGATGAGTGCAAATTAACAGAAATGGTGTAAAAGATAGCAGAATTTGAAATGTAAATGAGTTATGCCCGTAACCACTTATAGAGGTCATAAAGTCATAGAGGTTTCAGCATGGAAACAGGCCCTTCGGCCCAACCTGTCCATGCCGCCTTTTTTTTAAAAACCCCTAAGCTGGTCCCAATTGCCTGCATTTGGCCCATATCCCACCTTATCCATGTAACTGTCTAAACGCATTTTAAAAGACAAAATTGTACCCACCTCTACTACTACCTCTGACAGCTTGTTCCAGACACTCACCACCCTCTGCGCGAAAAAATTGCCTCTCTGGACCCTTTTGTATCTCTCCCCTCTCACCTTAAACCGATGCCCTCTAGTTTTAGACTCCCCTACATTTGGGAAAAGATATTGACTATCTAGCTGATCTATGCCCCATTACTTATACTTATATTAAAATATCCACAATCTTTTACACTGGTTCAATGTCAATTTGACCAAAGCAGCGCTTGGTCACAAAACTACCAGGCTCCCAGGTGAGCATGGCAAGTTTCTATCAATTTGCCCATTTTACACGTGTTCATCACATTACATCAGAATGTCCAACACACTGGCATCTGCTGTTACATTGTCTTGGATTTTGCAGTAAAAACAACAGCGAGACAATCAGTGCTCACCATTATTAATGAGTAAATCAAGTATAATACATCAAGAGGTTTCTATCCAAGATGTCCTGCTCCTCCTGAAGTTGCCCAATAACAAATAGAAATGGAATATAGTCAATTGACTTGAGCCCAGCAATCAATTGAAACTGACTTTGGCTGCATCAACTAGTTGAAAAAAATTCCTTTTAATTAGTTGAATTCCGATCTCTTGAGACACCACTGGCCATGTTTCCAGTCAATAATCAATTATATTTAATCTGTACTGCACCCGTGTGCTGTAGCATGGGAGATTTTTTGCATTTGCAAATAAGTCTGCATGGAACTTAAGTGCAAATCCACCTCAGCAGAAATGGCAGGGTATCCAGTACAATCTGACCACATTTTCCTGATTGTGCTTCTCATTGAAAGTCCAGGCTCAAATATTTAATCTGCTGCTACTACAGGTCTCATTAACGTAATTATTTCATCAACAGTGAAATCAATGTTTGTGTAATAACACATTTGAAAAACCATCAACAGGCAACAGCCATTTATCAGTATGAGAACTTGTTTTGGAGAGATTTACATAGTATTGCATTGGATCACATTGGATTTTTGGCACAGAAACAGGCTGTTCAGCCCAACCAGTTCATGCCAGTTTTTATGCTCCATTTGCGCATCCTCTCATCTAAATCTACCATCATGACCACCTATTCCTTTCTCTCTCATTGGCTTATCTAGTTTCCCCTCAAATCTATCCATACTACATGTTTCATGCATATAACGTATTGTGTGTGTACTGTGTATAATAGCATATACTGTAGTAGCAAGTGCCATCTGGAGAAATAAGTTTCTCCTGAATTTCCTATTGATTTTTTTTTGTGACTGCTTTATATTGATGGTCTCTCTTTATGCTCTTCACCACAAAAGGAAACGTCCTCTCTATATGTTAGGTCACCCTTTATTTAAGAGAGTAGAGACCCAGCCTATCAATCCTTCGCTGATATGTAAACCCACAACATTTTATTACAAGAATCACCTAATGTAAAAGACTGCAGACTTCAATAGCCTGTTGCACCACTGTGCTTAATTATTACAGTTTGCCTATTCTTGTGTTGTATATATTGCACGTGACAATTAATTCTTGTGCAGTTTCATTACGGATTCCTTAAGACTGAAGTTTTGGTTTTGTGATGTTAGTGTACCTTTAAGAAAGTTTTTTTTAAAAAATCATGATCACTACAGCTCTCACAGCTTCAGTGTTTCTCAGCTCGCAGCCTCAGTTTGTTTTTCTCATTGTTGCCAGGCTGACTACAAGAGCCTTTTTATTGCTGCTTAGATGGGGGTTTGTTTATTTTTACTGGGATGTTTTTTGATTCTGCATTGTTGGGAAAAAACTGGTTGGCAGGTCAGGTGATAGGAGTTTTTTTCATTTTCAGTTTGGAGCTACAGTCCGAGTTTTAGTATTAGAAGGGGCATCAAGCTGAAAAGAAGTTTCTCTCTCTCCATGGTTTTGGAAATTCTGCAGGTTAGCTGAAAGCAAAGTCTTGCCTTTCTGAAGGGGGGAATTGGCTGTTGGTGGCTTGCCGAGAGTCCTGGTGTTTTGGTAAGCTGTTCTGATATCAAACTGTTTTGAGTCTATCCAGAGAATTGCAGACTTCATTTTATTTGATTTGATTTATTATTGTTACATGTATTAGTATACACCGAAAAGTATTGTTTCTTGTGTGCTATGCAGACAATGCATACCATACATAGGGACGGAAAGGAGAGAGTGCAGAATGTAATGTTACAGTCATAGCTAGGGTGTAGAGAAAGATCAACTTGGGGTAGGTCCATTCAAAAGTCTGATGGCAGCAGATCCAAAGGTCTCAAGTCCAGTATCACGTGAGCATCAGTCTTTGCTGTATTAAACCTGTGAAAAGGGTCTATTGTCTATGAGATTGGTTTGATTAGAACATATTAGATATATTTGTTAAGGGTTATACATTATAGTGGTTTTTCTATTTCTTGTTTGAAATTGATAACAGTTTTTGCTAATTTTCTCACTATACACATGAACTGTATTCTCAGATAAACATTGTTTGATAAAAGCTCCTTAGTGGGTCATTTGAATCATATCTGAAGTGAAACATCTCACGCTTATCCTAGCCAAGTTCAGAGGCAAAACATATGATCCAGGCGGGCTCCATAAAACACCTTGGAGTTTCTGACCAGAACTATAACAGTCTCTATATCAAAGGAAGGATATAGTTGCATTGGAGGCAGTACAGCAAAGGTTACTAGATTGTTCCCTGGGATGAAAAGGTTATCATATGATGAGAAACTGAATAAACTGTGCCTATGCTCTCAGGATTTGAGAAGAATGAGAGATGATTTCATTGAAATATACAGGATTCTGAAAGGGCTTGACAAGGGAGACCAATGAGAGGTTGTTTTCTTGGCTGGGGAATCTAAAACACGGGGCGCTGTCTCAGCATAAGAGGTCGATCATTAAGGCTGAGACGAGGAAACATTTCTTCACTCAGAGTTGTTGATTCTCTACATTATAGAGCTGTGCCTGTTCCAATATTGGGTCAATTTGATACTGAGGCAGACATGTTTTTGGACTCTCAGGGAATCAAGGAATATGGAAACACAGAGGGAAAGTGGAGTTGAAGCTGCAGATCAGCTATCATCATAAAGAATGGCAAAGCCTGATTGAAGAACCTTACAGTCCACTAATTTTCCTATTTTTTTATGTTGTTATGGAAGTTATTATCTTGTAACAATATCTTGCTTTTCCTGTACTTGGAAAACACTTTGAATTCTCATCAATTGTTGCTACAAAAATGTTGGTGAATTTAAACTTCAGAATCTTTTCAGGAGTAGGTCTGACTTTGAGTGCTTTTATGCGATATCCAAGTTGATATGTGAATAAAATGTGATGCCCAGTATTCCACGCTGGCTCTGAATGTTATCTCAAGTGTAACTGCCAGGGGAGAGCCTGAAAAATTAGGTAGGGTCCATGTTACTCATGTGTCATATGCCTATGAACATATGAAAACAATGGACAGTTTTACTTTAAAAAAAAACAGCATGGAATATGGACAATTTATCTTGACCCAAGATGGAGTCTGGGGGATCAGGTGCCTTTTGTGATTTCTGCAAAGACAATTACTAGCTAATTTCTGTGAAAAGTCATTAGAATGTAAATATCCAGGCGAAGGACCCTCCTTTGAAGATACATTCAGGATGCAAGATCACCTATGGAATTTACAGTTCATATTGTCTGGAAATTTGCAGGAACTTAAATATAATTGTCACCCCAGATAAAATATCTACAAACCTGAAGTTTAACAAAGGGGTATGAAAGAGCTATTTCTAACATGAGCAGCTGTGAATAGCCACCATTCATCCTCTGTTGAGTGATACAGTCATTGAGTCATAGAGGTTTACAGCATGGAAATAGGCCCTTCGGCCCAACTTGTCCATGCCACCCTTTTTTTAACCACTAAGCTGGTCCCAATTGCCCGTGTTTGGCCCATTTCCTTCTAAACCCATCTTATCCATGTAACTGTCTGAAAGCTTTTTAAAAGAAAAAATTGTACCCACCTCTACTACTACCTCTGGCAGCTTGTTCCAGACACTCACCACTCTGTGTGTGAAACAATTGCCCCTCTATACCCTTTTGTATGTCTCCCCTCTCATCTTAAACCAATGCCCTCTAGTTTTATACTCCCCTATGTTTGGGAAAATATGTTGACTACCTTATCTATGCCCCTAATTATTTTGTAGAGCTTGATAAGATCACCCCTAAGCCTCCTATGCTCCAGGGAAAAAAGTCCCAGTCTATCCAGCCTCTCCTTATAACTCAAACCATCAAGTCCCAGTAGCATCCGAGTAAATCTTTTCTGCATTATTTCTAATTTAAGAACAAAGAACAACGAAAATTACAGCACAGGAACAGGCCCTTCGGCCCTCCAAGCCTACACCGACCATGCTGCCCAACTTAACTAAAACCCCCTACCCTTCCGGGGACCATATCCCTCTATTCCCATCTTATTCATGTATTTGTCAAGACGCCCCTTAAAAGTCACTACCGTATCCGCTTCCACTACCTCCCCCAGCAACGAGTCCCAGGCACCCACTACTCTCAGTGTAAAAAATCTGCCTCGTACATCTCCTTTAAACCTTGCCCCTCGCACCTTAAACCTATGCCCCCTAGTAATTGACTCTTCCACCCTGGGAAAAAGCTTCTGACTATCCACTCTGTCCATGCCTCTCATAATCTTGTAGGCTTCTATCAGGTCTCCCCTCAACCTCCGTCGCTCAAGTGAGATCAAACCAAGTTTCTCCAATCTCTCCTCATAGCTAATGCCCTCCATACCAGGCAACATCCTGGTAAATCTTTTCTGTACCCTCTCCACAGCCTCCACATCCTTCCGGTAGTGTGGTGACCAGAGTTGAACACTATATTCCAAATGCGGTCTAACTAAGGTTCTATAAAGCTGCAACATGACTTGCCAATTTTTAAACTCAATGCCCCGGCCGATGAAGGCAAGCATGCCGTATGCCTTCTTGACTACCTTCTCTACCTGCATTGCCACTTTCAGTGGCCTGTGTACCTGTACACCCAGATCCCTTTGCCTATCAATACTCTTAAGGGTTCTGCCATTTACTGTATATTTCCTATCTGTATTAGACCTTCCAAAGTGCATTACCTCACATTTGTCCAGATTAAACTCCATCTGCCATCTCTCCGCCCAAGTCTCCAACTGGGCTATATCCTGCTGTATCCTCTGATGGTCCTCATCACTATCCGCAAATTCACCAACCTTTGTGTCGTCCGCAAACATACTAATCAATCCAGTTACATTTTCCTCCAAATTATTTATATATATTACAAACAGCAAAGGTCCCAGCACTGATCCCTGAGGAACACCACTTGTCACAGCCCTCCATTCAGAAACACACCCTTCCACTGCTACCCTCTGTCTTCTTTGACCGAGCCGGTTCTGTATCCATCTTGCCAGCTCACCTCTGATCCTGTGCGACTTCACCTTCTGTACCAGTCATGTAGACAACATCCATTGCCCTACCCTCATTAATCATCTTTGTCACTTCCTCCAAAACCCGATCAAGTTAGTGAGACATGATCTCCCCTCTCGCTAATATGTCTACTTATTTCCAATTGGGAGTACATCCTGCCTCGAAGAATCCTCTCCAATAATTTCCCTACCACTGATGCATGGCATGTCGGCCTGTAATTACCTGGATTGTCCTTGCTACCCTTCTTAAACAAAGGAACAACATTGGCTATTCTCCAATCCTCTGGGACCTCCCCTGTAGCCAGTGAGGATACAAAGATTTCTCTCAAGGCCCCAGCAATTTGCTCCCTTGCCTCTCTCAGTATTCTGGGGTATATCCCATCAGGCCCTGGTGACTTGTCTACCTTAATGTTTTTCAAGACCCCAATACCTTCTCCTTTTTGATCTTGATATGACCCAAACTATCCACACACCCTTCCCCAGATTCAGGATCCACCAATTCCTTCTCTTTGGTTAATACTGACGCGAAGTACTAATTTAATACCTCACCCATTTTCTCTGGCTCCACACATAGATTCCCTCCCTTGTCCTTGAGTGGGCCAACCCTCCCATTGGCTACCCTCTTGCTCTTTATATATGTATATAAAGCCTTGGGATTTTCCTTAATCCTGCTGGCCAATGACTTTTTGTGACCCCTTTTAGCCCTCCTGACTCCTTGCTTAAGTTTCTTTTTACTTTCCTTGTATTCCACATTTTCTCATGTGTTCCCAGCCTCCTAACCTTGACAAATGCTTCCTTTTTCTTTTTGACTAGGCTCACAATATCTCTCTTCATCCAAGGTTCGCCAAACCTGCCATCCTTCATCCTTCATCCTTACAGGAATCTGCTGGTCCTGAATCCCTATCAACTTACACTTGAAAGCCTCCCACATGCCAGATGTTGATTTGCCCCAATCTACATTCTTCAGATCCTGCCAAATAGTGTTGTAATTAGCCTTCCCCAATTTAACATCTTCACCTGAGGACTACACTTATCTTTATCCATCAGTACCTTAAAGCTTACTGAATTGTGGTCACTGTTCCCGAACTGCTCCCCTCCTGAAACGTCAACCATCTGGCCGGGCTCAATCCCCAACACAAGGTCCAATAAGGCCCCTTCCCTAGTTGGACTATCTACATACTCTTTCAGGAAGCCCTCCTGGAGGCTCCTTACAAACTCTGCCCCATACACACCCCTAGCACTAAGTGAGTCCTAGTCAATATAGGGGAAGTTAAAATCACCCATCACAACAACTCTGTTACTTTTACACCTCGCCAAAATCGGCCCACATATCTGTTCCTCTATCTCCAGCTGGATGTTGGAAGGCCTATAGTAAACACCAATCATTGTGACCACGCCCTTCTTATTCCTGAGCTCTACCCATATTGCCTCGCTGTATGAGCCCTCCGAAGTATCCTCCCGTAGTACAGCTTCTTAACCAGTAGTGCAACTCCCCCACCCCTTTTACATTCCCCTGTATCCCACGTGAAACATCTGTATCCTAGAATGTTAAGCTGCCAATCCTGTCCTTCCCTTAACTAAGTCTCTGTAATGGCAACAACATCATATGTTCCAAGTACTAATCCAAGCTCTAAGTTCATCTGCCTTACCTGTACACTTCTTGCATTGAAACAAATGCACTTCAGTCCACCAGACCCTCTTTTATCAGCAACCACACCCTGTCTGCTCTTCCTCTGAGTCTTACTGGCCCTACTCTCTAGTTCCCCTTCAGTTAAATTTGATTTCCACCCCCCTGCCAAACTAGTTTAAATCCTCCTGTGTGACACTAGCAAACCTCCCGGCCAGAATATTTATGTCCCTCCAATTTAGATGCAACCCATCCTTCTTGTTCAGGTCCCACCTGCCCGGAAGTGATCCCAATGGTCCAGATATCTGAAACTCTCCCTCCTACACCAGCTGTTTAGCCATGAGTTGATTTGTACTATCTTTCTATTTCTAATCTCACTGGCACGTGGCACAGGGAGTAATCCTGAGATTACATCCCTAGAAGTCCTGCTTCTAAAACTTTCTACCTATCTCCCTAAACTGCTGCTGCAGGATCTCGTCACTCTTCCTATCTTTGTCATTAGTACGAATATGCACCACAACCTCTGGCTGTTCACCCTCTCCCTTCAGAATCCTTTCTGCCTGTTCAGAGACATCCTGGACCCTGGCACCAGGGAGGCAACATATCATCTTGGAGCCTCTTTCATGTCCACAGAGGTGCCTATCTGTACCCCTAACTATAGAGTCTCCTATAACTATTGCGCTTTAGAACATAGAACAGTACAGCACAGAACAGGCCCTTCGGCCCACGATGTTGTGCCGAGCTTTATCTGAAACCAAGATCAAGCTATCCCACTCCCTATCTTCCTGGTGTGCTCCATGTGCCTATCCAATAACCGCTTAAATGTTCCTAAAGTGTCTGACTCCACTATCACTGCAGGCAGTCCATTTAACACCCCAACCACTCTCTGCGTAAAGAACCTACCTCTGATATCCATCCTATATCTCCCACCACGAACCCTATAGTTATGCCCCCTTGTAATAGCTCCATCCACCCGAGGAAATAGTCTTTGTCCCTTCCTGCTTAACAACTGAGCCAGCTGTAGCGCCACTGCTCTGGCTGCTGCTGCTGTTATCCCTTGATACGCCACCACCCCCTCCAACAATATCCAAAATGGTATACTTGTTAGAGAGGGAGACGACCACAGGGGATTCCTGCACTGATTGCCTGCCCCTTCTAGTGATCACCCATCTATCTGCCTGCACCTTGGGTGTCATCCATCTTTAAAAGTCCTGTCAATGATGCTTTCCGCCAACGTCATGGTCCTAAGTGCATCCAACTGCTGCTCCAATTTATCCATGCAGTCTTTGAGGAGCTGCAATTGGGTGCACTTCCTGCAGATGTAGTCGTTTGAGACGCTGGAAGAGTCACGAATCACCCACATCTCACATTGGATTGAAATTTGTGAAGCAATGAAAACTACATGTTGTGGTACAAACACATGGAGTAGCTATTAAGTGAAGCTCGGAGTCACAATGTCATGCTGGGGAATGACTGATAAGAGAGTTTGACTGAGAAAACATGCATGCCTGGAGCATGAAGAAGTTTTCAAAAGAGATTACAAGGGTATCTTTGATAGGCTTTCTAAAATGGTTCAGAAAGGAAAGATTCAGTTAAAAAATAGTGGGAAGTAAATTGGTCTACAGTGCACATGCTTATAGCTAAATAAAAAGCATAGGAAGTTAAGGGAACAGGTCACGAAGTTGCAAACAATTTAACTTGATCAATCAGTTGTTCAGAACAAGAGGCATGTTATACAAAGTAAGAAAACTAGACAAAACACAGGAACTTGTGAGGGCTGAACTGGCTCAAGAGAAGCAACTTGAGTCTCCTTGTTCAGCGCTAAACAGTGATCAGGGATATTCCAAAGCAGACCAAGAACAGTGAGGGAGATTTTTAAGACTGCACATTCAGAATTAGAATGCAATTATTCAACCAGATCCTCCCAGCTGTATACTCCTTAAAATTAAAGCAAGAGGGGGACCAGGACACTCGCCAGGTCCTAGTTAGCATCAAACTGGTCCCCACCAAAGCCTGAGTGGATTCAAAGAGAGATCTGACTCTTCCACCATTATCATCCACGATCCCTACCCTAACCTCATGTTCTTTGTTCTTTGTTCATGAAGCAGAACCTTTACCCAGCTCTAAGTACATCTTGTATTCGAGTCAAATCATTGTTAACGCTGGGCATTATTCGCAAACATCAAGGATGTTTAAAAATCGGTTTGAGGAAGTTTAAATTTTGGAAACAAGTGACATTAATTTAAAATTCTGCAAGTTTTTGTGCTGAGAAAATAATTTACTTGCTTGCTCCCAAAATATAAAGATAAAGAAGATCATAGAATCCCTACAGTACAGAAGGAGGCCATTTGGCCCATCGAATCTGCACCGATAACAATCCCACCCTATCCCCGTAGCCCCACACATTTACCTTGCTAATCCCCCCCGAAACTAGGGTCAATTTAGCATGGCCAATCAACCTAACCCGCACATCTTTGGACTGTGGGAGGAAACCGGAGCACCCGGAGGAAACCCCCGCAGACATGGGAAGAATGTGCAAACAGACAGACAGTGACCCAAGTCAGGAATCGAACCCGGGACCCTGGCGCTGTGAGGCAGCAGTGCTAACCACTGTGCCACTTTGCCGCCCTGTTTGACAATTTGTACCAGAGTTAAAGAACTGTAAAGTTCAAATTAAACACATGTTTTACTGACTATTTCTTTCAAATTGGTTAAATAGTGAATATTGGAACTTGAAAATGTTTCCATGGAATGAAAGGATAAACAAAAGAGTTGGGAAAGATTCCATTTCTTTTCTACAGTTAGTCCATAAGGATGTAGTGTTGTCTTTTTTAAGAAGCTGATGCCTCTCTTTAACTCTCTTGGTCATTAAATCTTGGTTGCACAAAAACAAATTGGATAAGAAAGATCTGACAAAATGCTAAATGATTTTGAAATAATTGACATTTAATGCAAAATTTGAGGAAGTTGAAGAAAAAATCGCAGAAGAATTTAACACATCATGAGTTTGGTTTTGGTCAGGGAAGTTTTCTAACAATCAGGTCATGTGATGCAATCACATGCAAAGCTCCCCCCCCCCCCCCCCCCCACCCCCCTCAAACCCCAAATATTCTACACTAAATGTATATTGGACATTATTAGATTTTAAGTCTCTAAATTTAGAGATATGATTGAACATATTGGACATATCTTGGCCAGAGCCAGGGTGGAGTTTGTGTTTTTTCTAAAAGGTATGGTTACCAGCTCCAAGTGAACCCAATGTTTTTGAGAATTAAAGCATTGCATAAAGTCCTGGAGATTTACTCTGAGCCAGTCAGGCCATTTGTTTCCATTTCCAATCTTTGAGTGTTTGAGTATAGAAGATTTGGAAATTCACCTTTAAACTGATTGCATTCTCTCCTGTCTCTGATGTAAAACCAACATTTAAAACAACCAAGCCTAGGCATTATTGTTTCTGAAATTGGAAGGATAAAAATAATTTGACATGTGTTGCTATTTCAAGCATTCAAAGCAAAATTTATGTGACCTTTAAGGGAGATAAATGAATGCTGACTTTTAACAAATAAGCTCATTGTAAGACAGTCTACGTAGTTTCTTGGTATCAAAAAAAGGTTTAATTTGGGAAGAAATAAATTGAATACTAACAAAACCTGTCAGCTGAACAATGCTGCTTTTTGACTTCAGTCTAGTTTTAAAATGGCACAACCTAGTGGATTGCTTTTGAGAAAATAAAATGCTGCTTAAGGGAAGAACAAATGAGCAAAATATGTTCATGTCTGGAAACATGTAGGAATGGTTAATTAAATTTTAGTTTTATAATTTCAAAGTACTTTATTGGACTGTGAAGTTTCTCTAGGGTTCATGAACAAGATAAAATGGTAATTATTGCTTGTGTAAAATGGTCTGAGGAAGTGACTGAGGGTAGGATATGATTAGAGAAAAGGAGCACAACACCAAATAGGGATTGGAATGATTCACTTTGGGTGTAGTTCAAGAGAATATTTCAATTTGGTATTGATGTACATCCTAGTGAAAGGAAAGTGTAGATGAGACAAATAAGACGGCAGCTTTCTCTTGGAATTATTTGTGTCTTTGCCGATGGACTTTTTAAGAGAACTGAATTTGATAACCTGGTCACCACCTGAGACATTGGGACCCATAGAGGGAGAGAGAAGCAAAGATCTTGAGTCAGAGCTCACCTTGAGAACAGCATCTGAAAGTCAGGAAGAATTATTGAATGATGCATTCTCTTAAAGACAGATGATGAAATTGATTGGCAGAATACATGGCACAATCCCTTTGGAACTGATAAATCTTCAACAAATGCAAAATGAGGATTTGTGGAAAAGGCCAGTGAGATTATCACCAAACATTATAAAGTAACGTGTAACGGAAGGAACACTGCTCGAATTGAAAATTTCAGAGTATTTTTCAGAGTAAAATTTCAAAAGTAGGCTAAAGTCCACGTCCAACAGATAGGGAAACGTGAAAATGATTTCCAAATGTGGAATTCCAAGAGAGGATTCAAGAAGGAACTGGGACACTAGTGTGAGTGTGCAGAAGCGATTTGTTACGTGTGAAATAAATGACATGCAAGAATGCATGGTGTCGTTGCACTGAAGAATAGATCCTAGATATGCTCAGCATGACATGAAATGGTTAATATGGCCTGAAGAGTAAGAAGACATTTTTAAATGATCAAGGCACTGACATATATACCATGGAGAAAGTGCCTTTAAGACAATCAAGATGGTAATAGTGAGAGAGAGTAAAATTAAAGTAAAAGTAAAAGGAATTTTTGGTTGGAACAATTGAAGGCTAAGGTAGTCCTTAAAAAGAACTGTCCACAAGACGGATACAGGTAAAGGGAGACCTGGAGAATCTTTTAAGTCCATGCGTAATCTATTGTTTTAATTATATGTACACATATGCTAATAGCCCAGAAAGTGACAGCACTCCTGCAAAAGAATAAGGATATTTCCTTCGCAAAAGGGGGAACTGTAAGAAATGCAGGTGGGAAGTGCCACATCAAGTCACTTGTAAACAGATAATGTGGCACGGTGGCACAATGGTTAGCACTGCTACCTCACAGCGCCAGGGACCCGGGTTCAATTCCCGGCTTGGGTCACTGTGCGGAGTCTGCACGTTCTCTCAGTGTCTGCATAGGTTTCCTCAGCATGCTCTGCTTTCCTCCCACAGTCTGAAAGACGTGCTGGTTAGGTGTATTGGCCATGCTAAATTCTCCCTCAGTGTACCCGAACAGGTGCCAGAGTGTGGCAACCAGGGGATTTTCACAGTAACTTCATGGCAGTGGTAATGTAAGCTTACTTGTGAAACTAATAAATAAACTTAAACTTAAAAAGGATATTTCCTTCTCAAAGAGGGGAGTTGTAAGAAAGTAGGACCTTTAAGAAACTTAGCTAACGCTGCACTGACTCTTCCTCTGGGAAGGCAATTTCCAAATATTCCCTGGAAACATCACGGTCACTTGGTTCAGTCTTCCATGCTGGTATTTCAAAGTTAGTAAGATGGTTTCTTGTGTATCGTTCATCTATACAAGTGTTCACAAAGGGCCAGGATATGAATCTCAGCATGACATAAACTAAAAATCTGACTTTTAGCCAGGATGACAAACGGAATGGGGTGGGGGTAACAATCCTGACATCTTGGGTACTTATACTGTATCCATTGATCAGAAGGGGTTGAACAGGTAATTGACACTAGCTAAGCTACCATTCTCCAGCAAAAGGATAAATTAAGAAGTGTTTCTCAAGGGGTAGGGCTGAGAAGTGGCAGTGCTTGTCAAGCAGCCACCTTGTTCAGATGGAAGAGGAGCCAGAGAAGGAGGAGGAAGACCGAGGGAAAAGATAAAAGCAAATTACTGTGGACATTGGAATCTGAAACAAAAACAGAAAATGGTGGAAAATCTCAGCAGATCTGACAGCACCTGTGGAGAGAGAATAGAGCTAATGTTTTGTGTCTGGATGCCCTTTGTAAGAATAACCGAGGGAAAAGTGTTCCCAACACTTTGACTAGCGACCAGAATTCTGCTATCACAAGTTTCTGTGATCAACACAAACTGTACCATCGGTTTGTTTGTCCTTTGGGATTGCTAAACCATTCTCAACTGTCACAAATCATATACTTTTGTTTAAGTAAATAATCCATCATTTCCAAACTATTGCTTGATAATAAATTTAATAAATGATTTCAAAATGTCTTACGAATAATCAACTGTCGATCTTAGGTATGTGATTTCCCCCTCCCATTCCATCCAAAATCTTACAGCTCTAATTTTGATTACTAACCTCCGGTGTCTGACCTTATCAAAAGCCTTCAGAAAATCTGGGTGTGCTGGACCACGTCATGCCACTGACCTCAGCAGCCATCTCTGTCCATGCCTTCTTGGTGAGGTGGGGTGGCCTCCTCTTTCCATCCCTTGGCATCAGAGTGCCGCTCCTGGCTGTAATAACCTGGCTCACGTTGTTTTGTTTCTTAAAGACTTGATTAGCTGTAAGTATTCGCATTCCAACCATTATTCATGTAAATTAAGTCTGTGTCTTTATATGCCCTGTTTGTGAACAGAATTCCCACTCAGCTGAAGAAGGGGCTTGGAGCTCCGAAAGCTTGTGTGGCTTTTGCTACCAAATAAACCTGTTGGACTTTAACCTGGTGTTGTTAAACTTCTTACTGTAATAACCTCCACCATGGCTCGAAAGTCATCTGGAAAACGAGGGGCTTGCTGGCCTTCAGAGCTCTCCTCCTGCCTGCTGTGTCTGCCCAAATTGGCCATTCTGCATCTACGGATGCCTCAGCAGCTTTTAAATTTGGCATCAGGCCACCACCTTTGGGCACAGTGCCTGTGTATCCACCCTGCTGACCCAATACAGCCAACGAATTGCATTGGTCGCCACCTAAATAACCAGCCAGGGTAATATCATGTGTTTATATTGATCTTAGGAGGGACTGGGAATTGTGGCATAAAATTGTGGGATGTTGTACCCAATTTCACACTCAGAAGCTCATTAATTATGCATCAGTGAATAGCTATTCAAAGCGCATGACAGGATGAGCACTGATTTTTCTGCCCCTTGGTTATCTAGTGGAGGGGTAAGGATAGAGAGCCATATTTAACACAATGTCAACACACACATTGCTCTCAGCAGCTCAGCTGCGTGCAGGACACTTCTTGAAATGGTTCTACCAAAGAAAAAAGCTGCTCCCAGGTTCAGCCATAATTCCCTTGAGGGCCTCAGCTGTGAAATGCACTGGGATGTCCTCTACCCAAAGGATAGCACCTGGAGACCCATCAGCTTTATCTCACTGGCCTACGAGGCAGTTGCAAGGGAGATCAGCCTGAGAAACACCATTCAGTGCAGGAAGAGGATGAATTTAAGTCTCACTCCAATCTCAAACTCTCATTATGGCATCATGCACCCAAGGAGTTACACTACCCAGGGATTTGACACAAGGGGGAAACATCTGCCATGATTGTCTCACAGACACTATAACATCACCAGCATCTCATCAGTCACGCTGCAGACATCTGTCTGATGTTGTGGCTCCTTTCAACATTCACCTTGTCAGTACCGTTCAGGATCTTATATATTTCTATCAATCATCCTTCACTCATCTAAAGTCTAGTAGAAAAAAGTCCAGCCTTTCCAACCTTTCTTCATCAGACAGCTGAGTCCAGGTATCAATCTATTAAATTTCCTCTGAACCTCCTTCAATGAATTTAAATCCTTCCTTTAATAAGGAGATATACAGTATTCAAGATGCAGTCTCACCAATGTCCTGTATAACTGAAGGACATAGGATGTCTGTACCTTTAAGACCTGGCTGGCTGTAGGGATTCGCATTCTAATTAGTATTCTGTAACTTGATTTCTGTGTCTGGGCACTGTTTGAGAGCACATTTCCACTCCATCTGACGAAGGAGCAGCGCTCCGAAAGCTTATGGTATTTGCTACCAAATAAACCTGTTGGACTTTAACCTGGTGTTGTGAGACTTCTTACTGTGTTCACCCCAGTCCAACGCCAGCATCTCCACATCATAACTGAAGGATAACATCCTTACTTTTAATAGTGTTCCTCTCATAATAAAGGATAGCATTCCATTAGCCTTCTTGATTATACGCTGCACTTGCATACTAACCTTTTGTGAGTCACGCACAATAATACCTAACTCCCTCTCCACCACGGCATTCTGCAGCTGTTCTCTGTTTAAGTAAGATTCTGCTTTTTATTCTTCCTCCAAAGTGAACAACTTCACTTTCCCACATTATACTCCATCTGCCAGATTTTTGTCCATTCATCCAACCTATCTACATCCATCTGCAAACTATGTATGTCTTCTTCACAACATGCTTTCCTACTTATCTTCGTGTTGTCTATAAACTTAGCGACCATGCTTTTGCTCCCCTAATTGATGCAGATCGTAAAAAATTGAGGCCCCATCACAGACTCCTGTGGGAATCCACTCATCACATCCTGTCAAGCAGACAAAGACACATTTATGCATACTCCCTGTTTTCTACCAGTCAGCCGATCTTAAAAGTTAAAGTTTATTTATTAGTCACAAGTAAGGCTTACATTAACACTGTAATGAAGTTACAATGAAATTCCCCTAGTCACCACAGTCCAGCACCTGTTTGGGTCAATGCACCTAACCAGCACATCTATCAGAATGTGGGAGGAAACCGGAGCACCCGGAGGAAACCCACGCAGACATGGGGAGAATGTGCAAACTCCACACAGACAGTGATCCAAGCCGGGAATCAAACCCAGGTCCCTGGCACTGTGAGGCAGCAGTGCTAACCACTGTGCTACCATGCCGCCCCTGGATCTTCAATCCAGGCTTGTATGTTAATCCTCCACCATGACCTTTATTTTTTGTAATAAGCTTTGATGTAGCACCTTATCAAATGCTTTCTGGAAATCCAAGTGCAATACATCTATAGGCTCTCCTCTATCCACAGCACATTACCCCTTCAAAGAACTCGAGTAAATTGGTTAAACATGATTTCCCTTTTGTAAAACCATGCTGACTCTTCCCAATTGCCTTGAGCTTGCCTAAGTGCCCAGCTAAGCATTTGAAAAAATTATGGAATAACCGTGATCTTCCCAGTTGGCACTGAAAATTTGCAGATTTTCTCATGGACTTCTGCTGTAATTTCATCAGATGGCTTCAAATTCAGCTGGGATGCAGATAGGGTGAAATGTAATTTAGGGTCAATGTTTCCTGTGACCTTGTTGGGGAAAAGCCTGGCCTGCTTCTATAAGGTTAATTGTGTAAGAGAGAAAGGCCTGAGATAGAGAGAGAACTTTGCAGGTTGGGAGTTACTGCATCCCAGATCTCAATTGGGACCTGATGAGGGTCAGCATAGGGAACCCTTAGCCATGTTGCATACCTGGCAAAAATGGCCAGATGTGGGAATAACCAAGCAATCCAGACTTGGAGCAGGAACTGGAGCCAAAAGGCAAGGGGCCAAACACAAGAGGACACTAGATCTTTCTTGGGGTGGATCAAGCAACTTCTCACCACTACCTGTCAAGAAGCTTAAATAAAGTAAAGATTTAAGTATTGGACAAAATAACGATTAAAGATGTTTGGATAAAATAAAGTTTGAAGAATGTGATGAAAAAGGAATTGATAAGCGTGCAGCTGTCTGGAGAGGTTTGAGATGCAAATTGACTTAGAAGCAGGGTAAACAGATATTTACTGAAGTGAAGTGGGGAACAATAGAGTATAGAATTTTAGATGTTAAAACTGCATAAGATTGAGTTCAAACTAGAAACATAAGAATACAGTTCATACCTATCTGCTAAAAACCTGGCTTCTAAGACGAGCCATTTAGATTGTAGGAGATCCAAAGTGAAATATGATTAATTGTGTGAGAGGAAGGCCTGAGATAGAGAGCGAACTCCGCAGGTTGGGAGTTTCTAGGGTTCCACATATATATATATTATATATACATATATATATATTTAAAGTTTATTTATTAGTGTCACAAGTAGGCTTACATGACATTATTGTGAAAATCCCCCAGTCGCCATACTCCGGCACCTGTTTGGGTACACTGAGGGAGAATTTAGCATGGCCAATGCACCTAACCAGCACATCTTTTGGACTGTGGGAGGAAACCAGAGCACCCGGAGGAAACCTACACAGGCACAGAGAGAATGTGCAAACTCCACACAGACAGTGACCCGAGCTGGGAATCGAACCCGGGTCCCTGGTGTTGTGAGGTAGCAACGATAACCACTGTGCCACCTACTGTATCGCTGTACTTACAAAGGGAACAGGAGAGGGAAAAGAGAGGAGAAGAACAACTGGTAAGCAGTTACAACAATAGCCACACCCATCTAGAAAAAAAAACTCTCCCAGGAAGCAGAATTCTAGTCTAGAAGCTGCTGATTTGTAAACCTCAGAGGAAAACTATGCTGAACCGAAGAAAAGTTTCCTAAACGTAAAGAGAACTCGTTGGTGGTAACTATTTGCTGGATTTAGCTCATGGAGGTATACCGTATGGGATTTCTTTTGGGACAAGGGACATTTCTCAGAGTCCAGGAAAGTAGATAGATGGAACAGGGTTAATTCCAAAATATATGTGTCTGTAGCCATTATTATATTTAAGCGTACCCTTGTTTTGTATTGTGGCCTTGCTTCTTGTTTTTTTTTACAAGTTAATAAATTTGTTTTATTTGAATGGTTACAATGAGACTGGGCGATTTCCTCATTGGTTTGCATATTTTTCCTCACAATATACCAAACTGAAAAAATATACTCTTAAGAACCGGCACTCCAAGTTCTCCTTCTGGTTTTTGGGATTTCTTCATATCAAACATCAGCAGGATTCTTAACACATCTACTCCTGCAAATTTTCAGGCTTTTCAGACTATGCTCACTCAACAGTAATAACTAATAAAAAAGAAATTCCAAATCTATAAAATGCAGTCTATTCTATAGAGTACAGTTCAAGGAGTGATGAATTGCAATGGCAAAAACTGCATTGCACTTGAGAAAGAATAGGCGAGTGGGAATAATTGAATAGCTCTTGCAAATAACCTGCACAGGCCAAATGGCCTACTGTTCTGCAAGATTCTAGAATTCTAAATAACTTGCAATGCCACCGACATCCCTCATAAATACGTGTAGTAAGGGTGCCAATCAACGGGAAATTTTGGCACCACCTACAGCAAAAAAATATTGCTCAAGATACATATCTGCCTCTGTGCTTACTTTCCAGGTACCATTTGGTATGGCTCCTGGGAAGCAACTAATGGAATATTATTTCAGTCACACTAAAAGACTAATCATCTGAAAAAATGGCAAAACTGAAAAGTGTTACTGCCAACACATAGAAACAGATGGAAGGAAACTTGCTAACTGCTCTGCTAAAAATGAGCCAGGAGTCATTTTATTTAATGTTTAGACACATTAGAATTTATCGCCAGTACTGTTTACTACAATGTTTAAATAACATAATGAAATGTTCCAAAAAGAAACTGAGTTTTTTTTTGACACAAGGAAGTTTTCAAAACATCCATATCCCCTGGTATTTATATAACCTCTTTAACACATAATAAAATGTTAAACTTCACAGGGTATCAGTCAAAACATGACATCTTAGCATTTTGATTCTAAGTGCTGGATGGACTTGAAAATGGGAGTGTTTTGGATCCGACTTTTAGACGCATTCTCAGGCGCTCCCATACGCAATTTACCTGAAAAAATATCAGCGATTCCGAATCGCGCTGCACAAGCCTGTGGGTGGGCCTTAATGCACCAGGAACCCTGCAGCTCTGATTGGTGCCTCCAACTGCGCATGCACAGAAAAAAAATGATAGAATGCGGCTCCCTTGCCACATCACTCCTGGGCCGGATAATGCCTCCCCCTGACCCCCACAGACATTGCCCCACCCCCACAACATTATTGACCTCCTTATCCCCCCCATCCTCTCCGACATCCAGACCAATCATGGGCCCCTCCCCCCCCCTCACCGATCTCAGGCAGAGTGGCAGCGGAATCCCCCTTCCTCCTCACTGATCACAGGCAGAGTGGCAGCGGACCTCCCCTGCCCCCTCACTGATCACAGGCAGAGTGGCAGCGGACCCACCCTTTCCCCCTCCCCACCGATCTCAAGCAGAGAACCTTCGGACACTCGGCACTTACCTCCTCACTAACTGGAGCGCCCGAATTGGACTTTTGTGGACCATGTCTGTTTCGCGCCGATTCTGGATGGGCGAATGCGGTGATAAAGGGGGAAGTACCGGTAAGGTTGGGTGTGCAGCCCATTAAGTCAAATTAAATGCATGCATTTTCAGGCCTTGGTAAAGGGGGAACCGGCACGGAGGCGGGTGCGGATCGCGCTGCCCGCCTCACGCCCGACTGTACCAAGTTTTCACGCCCAAAAATGGGCGCAACTTGAAGGTAAAATTGGGCCACTTGAGTGCTCAATTGATTGCTCCCTCTCCTTCTGAGTCATAAGGTTTTGGGTTTCCAGACATCCTCCAGGGCTTGAATACAAAAATCACTCCATAGTACTGAGGGAGAGCAGAGTTAAACCAAGACCCCATGCTCCTACTTGGGTGAATGTAAAATGATTGACTCATAAAACCTACAGTGTAGAAGGAGGCCATTTGGCCCATCGAGCCTGCACTGACAACAATCCCACCCAGGTCCTATCCCTGTAACCTCACATATTTACCCTCCTAATCCCCCTGACACTAAGGGACAATTTAGCATGGCCAATCAATTTAACCTGTACATCTTTGGACTGTGGGAGGAAACCAGAGCACCCAGAGGAAATGCACGCAGAAGATCCCATGGCACTGATCTGAAGAAGAACAGGGGAGATATCTCCAGTATCCTGGTCAATATTTATCCCTCCATCGACGTCACAAATAAAAAAACAAATTACCTGGTTATTTACAAAGTCGTGCTTGCAGGGTTGGTAGCAAGAGCTCTGACCCCTTTCCCTTCTCCTGATACCAGATCCTTCAATCAGACACAGAGTGCCTTTGAACAAGGGACAGAGTAGGTAGATTGTGACATTAATCAGCAATATATGCCAATTTGATGCCAGGGCTGTCATTTTGGAGCTCAAATCTCCAGGTAACACTGACTCTTAAACACACACAGCTGACCATATGTTCAACTGCAGGAAAGATCCCAAATTTAAAGGTTCATCTATCATTGATTGCTAGTCACTCTTGTTATGATTGTAGAAATGTTTACAATTAGTTAAAGAAGTTCTTTAAACTTGTGAAAAATTACATGGGAGAGGTGTGGAGCTTGCTGAAATACTTTGTCTTGTCTTCAAGGATTCTGCACAAGCCACTTCTTCCCCCACATAAGTGCAATTATTTGCATCTTCTTTGGCATGTCAGGGAGAATCAGCAAAGGTGACAGAAAGCAGGGCAAGCTGTTGGACGAGGGATGCTGTGTCGGTGTGCTTCACTAAGGAGGTCCTCTCTGAAATCTGGTACATAGGCTGGGAGCAGGGCAGTATGAAGTAGACCAGGAGCTGAGGGGAGAAGTGTGAAGTAGGTCAGAAACACAGTGAAGCAGAACATGCGGGAGAATGTTAAGGCAAACAAAGCCAGAGCTCTCCAGCTGAACAAAGCAATAAAGAACAAGGTGAAGCAGAAAAGGAGTAGTAAGAAGTCTCACAACACCAGGCTAAAGTCCAACAGGTTTATTTGGTAGCACGAGCTTTTGGAGCGCTGCTCCTTCATCAGGTGAGAAAAGGAGTGCACATGGTGGATATCAGATGGATAATACAATTAAGAACTAAGCTGAAAATCCTTAGGGGGAGTAAAAAATGAAATAAGAGAAGCAAATAAAGAATATGACAGAGAATGTGGTAGTTAATACTAAAGGGAATAATCCAAAACTACTCTACAAGCATATGGATAGTAAAAGGCTGATAAAAGGAGGAGCGAGGACAGTTTGGGACAAAAAGGGATTTTTGTATGGAGCTGGGGCATGGTTGAGGTACTAAATGAGTACGTTGCAACTATCTTTAGCAAGGAAGAAAATGCTACCAAATTAGCAGTGAAAGAGGAATAGCTGAGATAGCTGGTAAAAAAGTAATAAAGATGAGGCATTCGAAAGGCTCTCTGTAATAAAGTTGATAAGTAACCAGGATGGGATGAAATGCATCTGAGGGAATGCTGAGGGAAATAGGGGTGGAAAATGTGGAGGCACTGCCCATAATTTTCCAATCCTCCGTAGATACCAAATGGTGCCAGAGGACTGGAGAATTGCAAACATTACACCTTTGTTTAAGAAAGGGTGTGGATAAGCATCCATTTGTCGGCTGGAAATTGAGGTTGGCTAATAAGGCATGTTGTCATTGAAAAGGGGGGGATGTTGTCTTACATGCTTACATATGCAAAAACTTGATTTTTGGGATGGAAGACTTGGGGTTGTCTTATACTCTACGTTGACTTATACTCCATGATATATGTATGGTATGTGGATAGATTGGAAAAATTGGGACTGCCCTTCTTGAGTAGAGAAGTTGAAAGGATATTTGATAGAGATATTCAAAATCATGAGAGGTCAGGACAAAGTGAAAGTGTCAAGAACCAGAGAGGACACTGATTTTCTTTTTCTTTATTCTTTCACGAATGTGTTTGTTTGTCCACCTCTAACTGTCCTTGAACTGGATGGCTTGCTTGGCCATTTTAGGGGGCAGTTAAGAGTCAACCACATTACTGTGTCTCTGGAGTCACATGTTGGCCAGACTAGGTAAGGACAACAGATGTTTTTCCCTAAAGGACATTAGTGGACCATGTGGATTTATGTGACAAGTTGTCATTACTGAAACCAGCTTTATATTCCAGTTTTATTAACTAAATTCAAATTCTACTGGCTGCCATGGTAAGGGTTGAACCCGTACCCCCAGAGCCTCGGTCTCTGGATTATTTAGTCCAGCGATGTTAGCAATAGGCCACCATTTCCCGAAATAAGGTGATTGGCAACAGTGAAATGAGGGAAATCTTTTTAACACAGTGAGTGGTTACAATGTCGAATGCACTGCCTATTAGTTGAAGGCAGATTGAACTGAGACTTTTAGTAGAGAATTGGATAATTATCTGATGAGAAAAGCTTAGGCCTACATGGAAAAGTCAGGAGAATGGGCTGGGTGAGTTGCTCTTGCAGAGAATTGGTACTGGCATGATTTGCCAAAGGCCTCCTTCTGTGTTGTAGCCATTCTATGATCTATCTTCCTTCTACCTGTTGCAGCCACAACTGTAGTCTCAGATCAGGGAGAGGACAGTTTTGCCAGTGGCTGTGAAGATGACCAATGTTATGATCTTTAATATATCTCAAATAAAGATGAGACAGAGTACAGGAAAGAGATAGAGAATCTGGTGAAATGGTATGGTGACAATAATCTCTCCCTCAATGTCAATAAAACAAAAGGATGGTCATCCAACTTCAGGAAGCGTAGTGGAGGACATGCCCCTCTCTACATCAATGGGCATGAAGTGGAAATGGTAGAGAGCTTCAAATTTCTAGGTGTCCAGATCATCAACAATCTGTCCTGGTCCCTCCACACTAACGCTATAGTTAATAAAGCCCAACAACACTTCTACTTTCTCAGAAGGCTAAGGAAATTCAACTTGTCCACTACGACTCTCAACAATTTGTACAGATGCACCATAGAAAGCATCCTTTCTGGCTGTATCACAGCTCGGCATGGTTTCTGCTCTGACCAAGACCACAAGAAACTACAAAGGACTGGGAACGTAGCCCAGTCCATTACGCAAACCAGCCTCCCATCCATTGATTCTGTCTACACTTCCTGCTGCCTCAGAAAAGCAGCCAGCATAATCAAGGAACCCACATGCCCCGAACACACCCTCTTCCATCAGGGAAAAAAATACAAAAGTCTGAGATCATGTACCAACTGACTTCAGGAAATCTCCTTCCCTGCTGCCATCAGACTTTTGAATGGACCGACCAAGTTGTTTTTCTACACCCTAGCTATGACTGTAACACTATATTCTGCACCCTCTCCTTCCCTTCTCCCCTATGTACTCTATGAACAGTATGCTTTGTCTGTATAGTGCGCAAGAAACAATACTTTTCACAGTATCCCGATACATAATAAATCAAATCATATCAAATATCTGGCTCCTTCCAGGCCGCAGAAGGCAATACTCACAATAGCACTCACTTTTCCATTCACTGTTGCATAAGAATAGATTTGCATTCATAAAGTATTTTTCATGACCACCGGATGTCTCAAAGTGCTTTTCATTTTGGTGATACAATCACTGAGGTTGTGTATTCCACATTCTTATCAGAAAGAACCACACATACAAGTACATGACTTTGCGAGGATTTTAGATTTCCCAAGGTGCAGGGTGGCATTGACTGCACACATGTTGGTTTGTGGGTAACACATGCCAACTCAGATGTATAACTAAGAGGGGTCCCATTCCTTCAATGTCCAGGTGGCGTGCAAATATACACAGCATAACATACAGGTATCAGTATCCTTGCAGCAGTCATGGGGTTGAATTCTCCCAAACAAATTCTAAGTGTCGAATTCATGTGAAAACTAAAGTAATTCACGTTGGTTTTTTCAGTGGAGTTTAGAGAAGAATCTCCCCTACACTTTGTGCACTGCAGAGCCCACCAGCAGGAATATCATTAAAAACGAGGAGGCGGGGCCTATCCCCACTGGAGAGGCTGAAATCAGGGTGCTGAGCGGGCTACGTATCGGCACTGACACGATCTGTCAGTGCCGAGATCGTGCATGTGGAGTGACCCTGCACTGATGACCTCCTGATTGCTGGCCAGCCCCCCGACCATTTCCAGGCCAACCACGAACCCCCCCCCCCTCCCAGCCCGTGCCGGTCTCCAGCCGCCCTTCCTCAATTCCCCACCCCCACAGTCCTGACACCCCACCCCAGCTGACCACCCCCACCAGCCCGCCCTGATTGCCGCCCTCCCTCCTTCCCCTAACCCATCGATCGCCCCCTAGGCCCTACCCCCATATGCCCCGCCCCCTTAGCACTGCCCCATGCCTGATGGGCAGTGCCAAGGTGCCTCCTGGGCATTGACACTTTGTCTCTTGAGCAGTGCTGGGGCACAGGCTGGCACTGCCAGGGTGCCAATGCCTTAGGGGCATCCCCCCACCGCCCAACCCTCTGCCCCCTTCTCTCCAGCAGGGTCAGGCCGCTAGTTCCCTGTTAGTGGGGAGCTACTGTAAACCCCGTTGGAGTGAACCACTCTGGCGGGGGAGGGGAGATGCGAGATGCTAGCGGGCCCGAAGACTTCAGTCCCAGGCCCGCTAATCACATTTAAATTATATGTAAATGACAAACTTTGTGCCTTTGTGTCTTTGTGCCTCTCTGCCAGTTTCCGGTGTGGATCTGACGCTGCCCGAAATCCAGCGCTGGAAGACGCTGGCAGGACACAAGCACACGCATGAAGCCCGCAAATCAGTTGACATGAAAATCTCCTGGCCCGCTGCGCTAAATTCTTAGCACAGCGGGATGAGAGAATCGCGGACATGATGTTTAATTCTGTGGCAGTCTGTGAACCACCACAGCAAACCAAAGAGTGGTTACTGAGAACAAGATTTCTCCATTTATAACATGGATCATGATACCAATGTGCAACATAGGCAGCCTACATATAACAAAAGCCAAGATGCCATATGAAATACGACAGAAGACCATTGGTGTGCTGAAACAACCCTTTTAGTGCTGGCTGCATGGGGTAATTCTTCAAATTAACATGCAGCGTGAAATTGGCATGCTGCCTGCATTAGAAGTAATGGGTCATCGCATCTTTTTTAACCTCTTTTTAGGCCTTTATTAATGGCTAAGGATTTATAACATACCTTTCCCATCATGTTGTTTTTTTAAAAGTGGATTCCGAATAACCAAACTAACTTAAAATTTGCAGAATATTTCTTATCGCTAAGTGGATTAAATTCATTTTCTGTGGTAATGTAAAATGGACATTATTGAATTGACTAATGGAAAGATAGCTGAGCAGAGTGTAAATAGGATAACTGACGATTCACGATAGTCCATTTTGCATTGATAGCTACCACCTTAGTTATCAATGTCACTTTGCAAGTAAAGGAGATTTGGGAAAGCGAATTGTAACAAAAGATACATATAGATTTTAATTAGTTGCTACATGAAGATTTGATTTTGCCCTCAGCACATGGTGTAAGCGTGAAATCATATCACTGCTTCATCCACTTTATGTGAATAATTTACTTGCTAGAGGATTTTGTGAATGCTTACTGCAATCAGGTAGAATTACTGATGAGTAACGTCTGTGTGAATTTTTCATGAGAATATTTCTCGGAGGTAACTGCAAGGATGTAAGTGAGAAGTAACTTACGGAGCCTTTCCTTGGCGTCAACATATTTTCTTTAGAACCATTAAGTCTGAAGAAATCTATTAACTGTCCATTTGTTAACCAATGATAAACAGAATAAGGCAAAGCTAATCAACAAAAAATCAGATGTAAGACTAGAGGTTCTGACGACATACAGTTATATAATCACAGTTAATCCTTATGGCTGAATTTTAGCCTTGGAGTTTTTGACTCAGCAACCCAAATGTGGGAAACCGATTTAGAGTGAAGATTTTGACAAGGTATATCAAATTAATGAAGGGACTGATATAGACATCCACAGCAACCATCACTGAGATTGCTGATTATCTGAAGGAAATTCTCTAAGATTTGTGCCAAAGCTTCCCACAGAACCAAAGGGAAGCAAGATGTCACAGGCACCCTGGCACTTGAGGCAGGCAGACTGTTGCTTCGTCGATGCCCACCTTGATGTAATGTTGGAGACATTGAGGGACAGGAAGATAGTCCTCTTCCTGGGGGTGGCAGGAGGAGAACATTGTCTTACAGGTGGAATTTTATATTCTGGAGTCTAAGTCTGATGGCACGCAAGAAAGTCGGTGTGATTCCCACGCGTGATCTTCTGCTGTTCTGCGAATTAATTAGGCATCATACTCCCTCATGGTAGGTGGCAGAAAGTCAACCCCCCCCCCCCACCCCACCCCCATTACCTAATGGTGTTAAAAGTCCTGGCACAATATTTAAAGAGCACTTGAACAGCCATTCACTCAGTGCAGGCCAGGGGCTCTGCAAGACTCCTCCACAATCCTTAATGCCAGTCCATAGTCCTTGATGCCACTGTTCATACTTGCCTTCCCAGCATTCAAGGGCAGGAAATGTGCTTTGCACTCTGGTCTGACCCCCAGTCGTGCTCACACAAATATGTAGGCCGCAGATTTTATTTGACCATAAGTAAAGGACTGTGATGGATGACCCAGCCATTGTTTATAACAGGATGCTGAAAATGACAGTGAGGAAATTCAAGTGCAGTCATGACAACATTCATAATATAAGCAAAGGAAAGCACAAGTTAAACAGGAATTCAAAATTATTCATGACAAAGTACATAATATAGTAATGTTGTTTTTCCTAAATTGTATTGAAATAAATACAAGTTATTAATATAATTAAATCCTGTTGCAGGGTCACAGGATCAAAATACTGAATTTCCTATCGAAAGCACTTATGCCAGAAAGGACGTGACAAAAAACAGTACAGCACAGGAACAGGCCCTTGGGCCCATTAAGCTTGCACGCGCCGACACATGATGCCTTTCTAAACTAAACACCTATTGTCTCTATGCAGTTATTATCCCTCTATTCCCTGCCCATTCATGTATCTGGCAAGATGCCTCTTAAACATTGCCATTGTATCTGCTTCTACCACCTCCTCTGGCAGCGCATTCCAGGCACTTACCTCCCTCTGTGTAAAAAACTTGCCTCTCACATCTCCTTTAACCTTTCCCCCTTTTATCTTAAACCTATGTCCCCTAGTAATTGTCATTTCTACCCTGGGAAAAAGACTCTAACTATCCATTCTATCCATGCCGCTCATAATTTTGTAAACTTCTATCGGGTCACCCCTCAACGTCTGATGTTCAAATGAAAACAAACCAACTTTCTCCAATCTCTCCTCATAGCTAATACCCTCCAAAGCAGGGAACCTCCTGGTAAACCTTCTCTGTACAATCTCCAAAGCTTTCACAGCCTTCTGGTAGTGTGGCAACCATAACTGTATACAACATCCCAAATGTGGCCTAACGAAAGTTTTGTGCAGCTGCAACAAGACTTGCCAATTTTTATTCTCCATGCCCCGACCGATGAAGGCAAGCATGCCATATGCCTTCTTGACCACCTTATCCACTTATGTTGCCACTTTCGAGGGGAGTGTGGACCTGTACATTTAGATCCCTCTGTATGTTAATGCTTCTAAGGGTTCTGCCATTTATTGTATGCTTCCCTGCTGCATTAGACTTTTCAGAATCTATCACCCTGCATTTGTCCGGATTAAATTTCATCTGCCATTTCTCCACCCAAGTCTCCAGCCTTCCTCACCAGAGAAAGGAGCAGCGCTCCGAAAGCTCATGATTCC
Organism: Mustelus asterias; assembly: GCF_964213995.1. Taxonomy (NCBI): domain Eukaryota; kingdom Metazoa; phylum Chordata; class Chondrichthyes; order Carcharhiniformes; family Triakidae; genus Mustelus; species Mustelus asterias. The sequence goes on along the minus strand of NC_135806.1, from coordinate 94,904,211 downwards.
AAATAAACCTGTTGGACTTTAACCTGGTGTTATGAGACTTCTCACTGTGCTCAATTTAAATGAACAAACCTTACTTATCCATGCCAATGCTAAATCCATTGATCCACAGGATGGTTGGCTGTTAATCTAGTTTATGTTTAAATTTGATGCTGCAGTCAATTTTGTAAATCTTTTAAATGATTCAGCAGCAAATGAAAAGGTTCTAATCGGTATTATAATTGGCAATCTCACTCATAATGGCCAGGAGGATGGCTGACAGAAGAGATAAGAATAGATTTCTTTAACTAGGCTTGTACTGGTATTTGTTTTCACGTCTTTGGAGGAAGGATGACAGGGGATTTGAAGAGAAAGGTTTTCACCCACTGGTTGGTAGAGGCAGAACCTTCATTGCATTTAAAAGATATGTGGATATCATTTGAAATACCATGATCTATGGAACTATGGGCTAGGAGCTGGAAAGTGAGATTAGGCTGGAAAGCCCTTTATTGGCTCAGACAGGATGCGCTAAATAATCTACTTCTATGCGAAAAACTTCTATATTTATCAGCACCTATTGTCTGAAATGCAAAGGCTAAGAGGTGAGACTATTAGGATTTTGAAATGAATTAATTGTGCACATAAAGAGAAACATTCTCTACAAATGGAAGAACCTAGGACATGGAACCTTCAAACAGAGACAGGTCATTCAGCAGAAAAATTAGGAAACACTTCTTCATGCACAGGTGGGAGAACTATAGAAATCTCTCTGACCAAAACGTAGTAGATGTTAACTCAATTATTAAGGGATTAATAGCTTTTTGCTAGACAAGTGTACGAAGGGATATTGAACCGAGTGGGTGGATGAAGTTAGAACATAGACCAGCCATGATCTTACTGAATGATGAACGTCTCAGAGACTGAACGTCTTGCTCCATTTCCTATGGGCGGACGTTTCCAGTCACGTACACCCCAAGGCCTGAAATTCCCACCCAAGGTCAATGGACCTTTAAATGGTCCATCAAACTTTCTGCCCCACTGGCAATGATTCCAGTAGGGAGTGCGACTGCAAAATTCACACTTATGTTTCTACCTCACATTGGTGAATTTGGGAATAACACTCTGGATTTTCACCAAGTCAGGGTTACTCTGAAGCACTTTAAAATGGCGGATGGGATTCTGGGATTCCTGACCCCGTTCCCAGGCCATCTGATTTTTGGGAGTGCCTTTAAACGGCACAAGCTGGTTCTTGTCAAAAGCCTGCATCTGTCACTAGCAACCTGCTGACTCTACTGTAAAGATAAGCATGCTCCACTCCTAAATAATATTCATGGAGTTGGACCAGGTTTTTAAAGAGTCATAGTTCACAGCCCAGAGGAGTCATGTGACATAGTCTGCATGAGAGGATCTTTTAAAACGTAAATTCAAAAGGTGCTCCTCATGCTCCCTATGCCATGTTCTGCTCTTCCAGCCAGCCCTGTAGCCACTTATGCCTCCTATGCTGAGTTATTTTCTTCTACTCACACACCCCATACCAAACCATGGCACTTTCCTGCCCACTGACCCACTACACTCTGCAAATTAAACGTATAGTGACAATAGGATATGTTTAAAAAAATAATTGTAAAAAGTTAATTCATTCATTACTTTCTCCTATGTTGAAAAATAAAATTTTGCTATAAGCTAATAAAGGTATGAATCATCCAGACCCTTAAAAGTATCAACATCAAAAACCACAAACCCTTGAAACCATTTAACAACAAATACGGTAAAATTGATAGTAGAGATCAGAGAGTCTAAGCTGTCAATCAAACAATGTTTTCTTGGGGCACAGGTGTTTCAACAAGCAATGGATGTCTGGACACTCAGCCAAGCCTTATTATGTATGCTTCACTGATAGCCTGGATAACTATTACTCCGTTGAAACACTTGCACCCAGAGAAAACATTGCTTGAGTGACAGCTCAGGCTCGCTGATTTCTATTGTTAATTTCACAAAGTTTGTTTACACGATGCTAAGTGATTTCAAGGGTTTGTCATGGTGTTTATCATGGATACTTTAAAAGGTCTAGATGATTGACACTTTTATTAACTTTGTGGTGAACTGACTTTTTTTCAAAATAGGAGAAAGTAAAGAATGAATTATCCCTTTAAAAACTTTTGTTTACACATCCCACTGTCATCACAGGGTTTGTTCATTATAGACAGCATGTCAATTGGCATGGCAATGCCAAAGCTTGGCATGGGGAGCATGAGAATGATGGGATGAGCGGAAGAACAGAGCTTGGCATAGGGGGCATGAGCACTTTGGGGAAGGATGAGTGGAAGAGCTTGACATTGAGGACATGACATGGCATGCGTGGGGCTATCAATGTACTATTAATCACAGTGTATGGCAATTAACTTAGGGCGGCACGGTGGCACAGTGGTTAGCACTGCTGTCTCACAGCGCCAGGGACCCAGATTCGATTCCTGGCATGAGTCACTGTCTGTGTGGAGTTTGCATGTTCTCCCGTGTCTGCGTGGGTTTCCTCTGGGTGCTCCGGTTTCCTGCCACAGTCCAAAGATGTGCAGGTTAGGTGAATTTGTCATGCTAAATTATCCCTCAGTATACCCGAACAAGCGCCAGAGTGTGGCGACCAGGGAATTTTCACAGTAACTTCATTGCAGTGTTAATGGAAGCCTACTTGTGGCTAATAAATAAACTTTAAACTTGTTAAGGGAATTACTATTTAAACATGTGATAGTGATTGTCCTATAAATAAAGACAGCTGGAACACTTTGGTGAGCTTCTTGTAGGTTAGTAGGACTGAGGAAGTGCCTTACAATAAATCGGTTTGAAAAATAAACTGGCTTGAACCTAAATGACCAGTCTAGATTGATTCTTTCACCACAGCCACTTGTTGCGAGTAACAGCAGCACCCGGAGTGTGTTGTGGGCTGGGGGGCGAGGTGGTGCGGGGCGGGAGGATTGTAGAGCTTTTATGTTGTTATTTTAACTGGTCTTTTAAATTTTCCCAACTCCCAATACCCACCTTGAGGATGAAAATCTAGGCCAATGTGTCTGGCTATGCTGCAAATGATCCGGGAATGGCTACTGAGAATAGTTCATGCATGAGGTGCTAAATTGTTCCATTTCTTTAATCTTGGCAACTTTTGTCTGAGCAAAAAGAGGCATTTGTTTTTAAAAGAAATGCCCAGAATTACCCAGGCAGTATAACAGGAATGCTTAGGGAGCCAAGTGAGGGGAGTAGGGTGGGTTGGAGTACTTCTATTCCTCCAGGCCCACCTGCCATGCTGTAATTCTGAGTATCAGGGCTAAATAATTTACAGGTAGATAAATAAAAATGCTGCTCAGAGAAACGTATGTTTGGGGACAGTGGCATTCAAAATATGTAATTATGAAAATAGCAAAATGTATCATAGATCAAACTTCCGCATTGAATTCCCTGGCATATCATTTATTTTCACAATAAAAGTTTTTAGCAACAGAGCAGCAGAGTACATGTAAGCAGAGTATTTAATGTGTAGTGTGAGAACTGTGTTATTGGAATTTTGAACAAATGTAACAAGCCTCAAGTGAGACCCAAGTTTAGAAGTCTACAGAGCAGTTTTTCACTGGTGTCAATGAACTAATAATCCAAAGGCCCAGACTAATGTTCTGGAGACATGGGTTCAGGTCCTACCATGGCAGCTGGTGGAACTTAAATTCAATTCATAAAAATCTGGAATATGAAGCTAGTTTCAGTAATGGTGACCATGAAACTAACATCGATTGTCGTAAAATCCCATTTGATTCATTAATATCCTTTAGGGAGGGAACACTGTTGTCCTTATCCAGTCTGGATTAAATGTGATCCCAGACCTGCACCAAAGTGGTTGAATATAACCTGTCCTCTGAAATGACCAAGCAAGCCACTCAGTTCAAAGGCAAGTAGGGATGGACCAAATGCTGGCCCTTACCAGCGATACCCATATCCCATGACAAAATAAAGAAAAATGTGGAAGTCTCCTTAACTAAAGCATTTTGAGTTATGCCAAGTATGCATATGAAGACCTAGTTACACATGTAATTCAAGCAAGGTTAGTTCACAAAATTAAATTAGTTTTGAAAAAACGTAATCAAACAACATTTGAAATAGTTTGATTTCTCAGCAGCTGGGGTCCTGGAGATATGCAATAGAAAGCAACTGGTCAAAGAATAACTGTAGAGATGGTGCAGTTGATTAAATTATTCTAGAAATTTCCTTTATTATCTTCAGGGAAGCAGAAGGAAATGTGGCAAACCATTTCCTTAGGGGTTCTATGGAATATATATTTGCAAATGGCAGAAAGAGCAGATTGATGAATTAATCAAATAGTCTTTGCATGATCCATGCATTTCTTACACTCCTGTGGTTTATTTGATGGAAAATAGGCTTCAGTGCTCAAAGAAATAAAACAAAATAAAAAGTGACATGACACACCTCTATTCCCAATTGACAGATAAAAGCAGAGCAGTAATTACAATGTTGGGTAGATGCCAGTCTTGTATCTGCAACATTTGAATTTGAAACCTGCATTTTGAATTCAAACATGACCAGAACTTACTAGGAAGCAATGCTATTAAAACGACACATTAACATATTAATTTGTGAAAAACTTGTCAAGTAGAAGACATACATCATGAGTTCCAATTCTCTACAAATTGTGAGATGATTTGCATTGCTCTGCAGTTAGCTTTGACATGAAGTTCCACATGAGACTTAATGGTGATGGTTAAATTAGTGTATTTACAATCTTATTACAAGTTATACCTCCTGCAGATATTTAGGGCAGTAATATGCAACTAGCAAAATGGAAGGAGGTGAACTAAGACCATAAGAAATAGAAACAGCAGCCATTCAGCCCACTGTGCTGCTCAAGTAGGCATCAGCCTGTTCGCATCTTGCGACCGGCGTCCAGCCAATCGCGAATCTCCCAGGCCCTTTGTTTCCACACAATCAGCCCAGCACCAGCTTGGGTGACTGTCTGTGTGGAATCTAAACGTAATCAAACAACATTTGAAATAGTTTGATTTCTCAGCAGCTGGGGTCCTGGAGATATGCAATAGAAAGCAACTGGTCAAAGAATAACTGTAGAGATGGTGCAGTTGATTAAATTATTCTAGAAATTTCCTTGATTATCTTCAGGGAAGCAGAAGGAAATGTGGCAAACCATTTCCTTAGGAGTTCTATGGAATATATATTTGCAAATGGCAGAAAGAGCAGAAATCTGAATTTCCATCTGATTAGCGAGCGTGGGATAGTGGTCTCCGGGCCCGCTGGTTTCTCCCCCTGCACCAGGAGAGGCTCCTACCAGCCGGGTATACAACCATTCCCTATGAGGAGATGATTGGATTCTCTCTTGTTGGAGATGATCATTGCCTGGCATTTGTGCGGCCCAAAACTTATTTGGTAGCAAGCTCCTCCCAGTCATGAATGTCAATGCTCCCATGCTTCAAGGGGCGCTTCGCAGCGTATTTAAAGCTTTTCCTTCAGCTTCCCCTGGAACACTGGCCATTTGAGAGTTCAGAGCACAGGATCTGGTGGGAGAGACACTTTTTGTTAAAGCGGACACAGTGTCAACTCCATCAAAATTCATTTTGCAGGAGTTGTGCCCAAATGAATGAGCTGAAAGGAGGACATTAGTATTTCGTTGACAGTCGTCCCACTGAATCTGAAGGAAGCATTGGAGGCAGTGTTGGCAGAATCTCTCCAGCACTCTTATATGTCACTGATACACATTTTGCTTCTCATTGCAGTACAGCAGTGTGGCAATGACAACTTCTCTGTACACTGGGACTCTGGCTGACTTTTTTAGGTCTTTGTTGTCAATAGCTCATTGCCATAGTTTGTAGAAGATTGGTCTCCGGGCCTGCTGATCCAGGATTGTATCTCTTCATTAATGGTAGACTTTTGAGAGAGGTGGCTGCCAAGTTATGGGAAGTGTTCAATGTATTAGAGTCTCTTCAATATACAGGCGAAGTGGAATATTTGGCTGACCAGGTATGGGTTGATCAATAAGTTCTGTTTTGGCAACATTCAGGGAGAAGCCCAGTTTCTAGTATGCACAATTGAAGAGATTGAGACCGGTTTGCAAATTTGATGCAGAGTGGGTAATGACATGGCAGTCATCCACAAACTATAAATTATGTTTAAAGTTTATTTATTAGTGTCACAAATAGGCTTACATTCACACTGCAATGAAGTTCCTGTGAAAATCCCCTAGTGGCCACACTCCGGCGCCTGTTCGGATGCACTGAGGGAGAATTTAGCATGGCCAATGCACCTAACCAGCATGTCTTTCAGAATGTGGGAGGAAACCCATGCAGACATGGGGAGAATGTGTAGATTCCACACAGACAGTCACCCAAGCTGGGAATCGAGCCTGAGTCTCTGATGCTGTGAGGCAGCAGCACTAACCATTGTGCCACCGTGCCACCCCTGTATTTATATGTAAGTCAGTTTTTAATTTTGGCTCAGAGGTGACTGAAGTTAAAGAGTGTTCCATCGAAGTGGTATTTAATACTGAAAACAGAGGGTGGTTGATCTCTGATGAGGTGACTAGCCATTGTCATGTAGATTGTGAATAGTATGGGGGCTATCACACACCCTTACTTGACTCTGGTCTGGATTTTGAAGATGTCTTTTTCAATCCTCACACTGGTCATATCATCAGGAAGCAATTGATGATGAAATTTCTTGGACACCCAGATATTTGGAGCTCAATCCACAGAGCCTCATGATTTACTGAGTCAAATGCTTTTGGCAGGTCAATGAATGCATTGGAAGAGTTTAGTATGCTGTTTTCAATATTTTTCTTGGATTTGTCCAGCAACAAAGACCATGTGGCAGGTTCCTTTGGAAGGTCTCAAGTCAAACTGTGTCTCTGGCAGGATTTTCTCAGCTACAGGAAGTAGGTGTTTCAGGAGAATGCATGTCAGGATTTTCCCTGCTATGGACAAGAGGGTAATACCTTGATAGTTTCCTCAGTGTGGTTTATCACCCTTCTTGAAAATAGTTGCAACTGTTGCATTCCTGAAGCGGAGGGCAGCAAGGAAAGAGAGGAATTTTGTTTCCTCCCAAATCCACAAGATGAGTGCATGGAGTCTTGATGTGAGCACCCAGCAGCTTTGAAGAGCTCAGCTGTAATACTGTAGGGCTGCATGCTTTGTTGTTTTTCATCCATTCGATTGCCTTTTTCAGCTTTGCCATTGATGATGGTCCATCACTGGATTCTAACACAGGCTACTGTGCAATAGCCCGGAGTATCAGCTGAGATTTCACAGTAGAAAATGATATTTTCAGCATTGATGGATGGCATTGTCATGCATGAGAAAAGAATCAGAATCCTGCAAGCAAAGAGGTTTTTGTCCATTTGACCTTGGTTTACAAATGGTACTCGTGGTTTTTAAAAAGCTCCATATGGCATGATGGTCAGAATATTGTTGAGTCTTTGGGTGCTTTCTCTTCCTGCTACACATCCTTCATCATCTAGATTTATCTTTGGATGTCAGCTTTGAGCTGCTAGAGTGCTGCTTTCTTGTCTTGGGTTAATCTGACAATGAACACTATTTGATTTTGTTCTCAGAGATCACATTATTTCCATTAAAGCAATCCTGGTGATGCCAATGCTTGAACCCAATGGTTAATCCATAGGCACCCAGCTGACTTTATTTGATCCCGTGTTTCTGTGATTGAGTTGGATGTATGAAGATTTTCCAGATCGGTCCGTGATCAGTGGGGGAGTACGGGTCCAGCGACCAATCTGGATGCTGGGGGGTAGAAGGCAGGGGCTGTGTCTTGGGCTGCGGGCCCCCACGATTGCAGGTGGAAGGGAACTGCTTCAGGCAGCCTGCAATTGCAGGGGCCTGACAGCTCTCTCTTTTCTGTCAGACCCCTGCTACTGCTAATGCACATGTGCAGCATTCATCTGCAGTCTTTTGGGTGCATTAAGCCCTGCCCACTGATTCTGCAGCGCGAATCTGACACACTCAAAGTTTTGCAGGCAGAGTGTGTATGGGGCCTAAAAGTCAGATCTGAAACACTCCCAGTTTCCAGTCCACCCAGCACTTAGAATGAAAATGGTAAAATCACCCCCTGTGAGTTGCACTTGGAATTCCTCTCTTCAATTGGGCTGCATTGGGCTGAGACATGGATCTTCTTTCTCTTGAACTTTTGAGCTTTTCAGTGTCTTGATCCTAGGTAGCTGTTCATCACTGATTGAATAAGCCTATGACCTGTCCAAGAGGCATCCTGCATGGATTGAGTGATATAGACATCACTTAGATCTTTGAACCAAACAATGACATAATTCAGGAAGTGCCAATACTTTGATCTAGGATGTCACCAAGTGGTTTAGTATTTGTCTATATAGTGAGATTTCTTTATTCATATACTCCAACCCCAGGTAGTAATGAGAAACATGCCATTGCCTTCCTAATTTGTTGCTATACCTGCATTCTACCTTTCTGTGTCTCTTGTATGAGTACACCCAAATCTCTCTAAACATCAACATTTAGAAGTTTCACATCTTTTTAAATTTCTCTGCTTTTCCATTCACTATCAAAGTGAATATCCGACTATTACAGTCAATATTCAAAGGCTTGGAGCAATCCTCAAATTTACCTACCTCGGAGGTACCCTCTCCAGAGCAGTTCACATTGATGATGGAGTCAATGCCAGACTAGCTAAGGCCACCAGTGTCTTTGGCAAGCTATGAAAACTGTCTTGGAACTAAGAGAAATTAGTCTTTCAACAAAAGTGAAGGTATACAGAACCGCTGTCCTCACTTTGTCTGCTTGTGAAAGATGTGGCCAGTTTACTCCAAGCAAGCAACCAAGCTACACCACCTCCCCATGACCTGCTTAAGAGGCTACTTAAGATCAGCTGGCAAGATAAACTTTCTAATACTGAGTTTCTTTCCCTGACTGCATGCCTAGCATCCACATTCTGCTGAAGAGAGGCAGGTAAAATGAATAGGACAGAATGCCTGATGAGCATTTGCCAAAACAACTCTTCCACAGTGAACTAATCGAAGGTAAATGTTCACATAGAAGCCAGAAAAAGCACTTCAAGGACTTCCTGAAGGCCCCAATGAAGAGTTTCTACATTGTCGCTGAGATAAAGGAGAGCATCTCACAGGATTGCTCTATATGAGACAGCCTCATTAGCAAAGGCACCACCTTCTATGAACAGAACTGTACCACCCAGGCAACCAGGAAACATGAGCTTTAGGACCCCAGAACCACATGCTCCTCTTCCACACCAACAATACATATGTGTTCAACATGCAACAGATCATTTCATGCTCATATTGGGCTGTTCATTCATCTTCGAACACAGCACGCCTGAAACTTAATTCAATTAATTCTGGGTGATGTCACGATCATCTTTAGTTATAAAGGACAAACAAGAATAAGCACACACTATCCCACATCATACTCCATCCGCCATTTTATTGTCCACTCACATCAGTCACAACACATTTCAGTCACAAGATTCACTTGTCTATAATTTTGCAACTTCTTTGTGTCCTCCTAACAATTTGCATTCCTACCTGGCTTATAATCAACAAACTTGAGTGCATTTCTTTCGTCCCTGCATCTAAATTATTAATATAGCCTGTAAATAGCTGAAGTCCCAGCTCTGATCTTTGCAATAGTCTACTAAATACAGTCTGCCATTTAAAATTGCCCTGTTGATCGCTTTCTGTCAATTAGTCATTCTTCCATCTATACGAATATGTTACATCCAACTCTATGAGACCTTATCTTATGGATTTAACTCTTGTGTGGTACATTACCTAATGAGCCAGCCTCCATTGCTCTCTGGGGGAGAAAATTCCAAAGATTAATAACCCTCAGAATGGAAATATTGTCTCAGCTCCATCTTACATGAGAGGCCCCTTACTTTGAAACAGTCCCCAGTTCTAGAATCGGGAGGTGGGGTGGGGGGACACACTCTCCACTGGTTGGGGTCATATCTAGCAGAAGGGAAGATGGTTGTGGTTGTTGAATTGCAATTATCTCAGACTGGGGGCATTGTTACAGAGGTTTTCAAGGCCCAAAGCTCTTCAGCTGCATCATCAATGACCTTCCTTCCATCATAACGTTAGAAATGGGAATGCTTGTTGATGATTGCACAATGTTCTGCAGCTCATTGAATCCCTACAGTGCAGAAGGAGGCCATTTGGCCCATCAAGTTGGCATTGACTCTCTGACAGTATTCTACCCAAGCTCACCACCCCGTCCTACCCCATGCTAATCCATCTAAGTAAGAAGTCTAACAACACCAGGTTAAAGTCCAACAGGTTTATTTGGTAGCAAAAGCCACTAGCTTTCGGAACAGGCTGTCCCTTCGTCAGGTGGGTGGGAGTTCTGATTACAAACAGGGCACAAAGACACAAACTCAATTTACATGAATAATGATTGGAATGTGAGTCTTTACAGCTAATCAAGTCTTAAAGGTACAGACAATGTGAGTGGAGGGAGCATTAAGCACAGGTTAAAGAGATGTGTATTGTCTCCAGACAGGACAGCTAGTGAGATTTTGCACATCCAGGCAGGTTGTGGGGGTTACAGATAGTGTGATATGAACCCAATATCCCGGTTGAGGCCGTCCTCATAGAACCTGGCTATTAGTCTCTGCTCAGTGACTCTGCGCTGTCGTGTGTCGTGAAGGCCGCTTTGGAGAATTACTCATTACTCATGTAAATTGAGTTTGTGTCTTTGTGCCCTGTTTGTAATCAGAACTCCCACCCACCTGACGAAGGGACAGCCTGTTCCGAAAGCTTGTGTGGCTTTTGCTACCAAATAAGCCTGTTGGACTTTAACCTGGTGTTGTTAGACTTCTTACTGTGTTTACCCCAGTCCAATGCCAGCATCTCCACATCGTAATCCATCTAACCCATACATCTTGGGAAACTAAGGGACAATTTACCATGGCCAATCCACCTAAGCTGTACACCTTTGGACTGTGGGAGGAAACCAGAGCACCTGGAGGAAACCCACGCAGACATGGAGACAATGTGCAACTTCCACACAGACAGTTACCCAAGACCGGAATTGAATCCGTGTCTCTGGCGCAGCAGTGCTAACCACTGTGTCACCATGCTGCTCCTCAAATACTGAAGCACTCCATGTACATATGCAACAGGAATTGGACAACATTCAGGTTTGGGCTGATAAGTGACAATTAACATTCTCACTATACAAGTGCCAGGCAATTTTCAAAAAGAGAGAATCTAACTATTGCCCCTTGACCTTTAATGGCATTACCATTGCTGGACCCCACACTACCAACATCCTGGGGGTTACCATTGACCAGAAACTTAACTGGACTAGCCATATAAACACTATAGCTACAAGAGCAGGTCAAAGGCTAGGAATCCTGTGATGAGCAACTCACCTCCTGACTCCCCAAAGCCGGTCCATTTGCCAGGACGCAGATCCCAATCTGGTTTAAGTGGAGCCCATCCCAATGGAATAGCTCCCTCTTTCCCTAGTAATTTCCCATGAATTGAAATCATTTCTACCCACATCACTGTTTTAGTCATGCATTTATTCATTAATCTGCCTAAGTCTAATATTACTTAGTGTGTGGCTGATTATTACCCTTGAAGTTCTTATTAATTCAGAACCCAGTTCCTCAAACCCCCTCCATCGACCCTCATTCTTCATTCCCCCTGTGTCCTTAGTTCCTACCAATACCACCACAACTCGATCATCCCACTCCAAATTCTTCTCCAGAGGTGAGGAGATGTTCTAAACATTGGCACTGGGGAGGCATCACAGCTATCAATACTTTTGGTCACAGCTGCAGAAATCAGAATTTTGTCTCTCAAACATACAGCCCCCTATCACTACCACAATCCTTTACACTTCCCCCTCAATTGTACGGCCTCTTGCACCATGCTGTTATGGTCAGTTTTCCCATTCACCCTTCAATCCCTGGCTTCTTCCATACAACTCAAGGTCATGGTTGATTTCAAGTTTAAGGAGATATGGTGCTGCCATTCACTGAGGCCCATGCAGAGGTCCTCACCATGCTATTAAGCTCGCACTTCCAGCAAGTTATGCTGCAAAAAAGGTTGGAGCCACAAGGAAACATCTAGCAGGGGAGATGTGGGATGTCCCATCACAGCCACGTTTAGTGAATTATCAGAAACAGCCCTGAGGTCTGAGGTTGGATGGTTCAGTTATGTTCATCAGCAGTATCCACAGCTTGCAGAATTGAAAGGGTAGGCTTCAGCCCCCTTACTGTTGACCTCCTGATTCCACAAAAGCAGAGGTTTCTGAGGTTCTAGAGACAATGATTTGGGTATGTGTTGGCACTGTTAATTTATGCAGATTGGTCTTCCTTCAATCTTGCTATTATTTTTGCACTGCAACTTTAATTAGTGCTCTGTACACCGATGCATCAAGCAGGTGACTGCAACCTGGTCTGCCAGGGACAGCTCACTTTGACACTTTCAAAATCAAAAAGAGCAAACTGACAAATGTGCCGTGACATAACCAGCAGGATGTCAAACAATTAACTCATAGCACAAACTGATTTCATTCTATCAATCTGAAAAAAGTTCCAGTCAGAACTGGAAAATGGAGATACCAGCAAGATACTCAGCAGAATTTAAAATTATTTCATCTTGCAATTATTGAGGATGTCACACTCTTTGAAGGAACAGAAGAAGTGGTCGTTGGGGAGATATCAGAACTCCCAATCCAAGGTCAACAGAGGGGGGAATGAGTTTCAGATGGTGGGAATGTGGAGTTGAGGTACAGACCAGATCAACCATGATTTTACTGAATGGCAGAACAAACGTGAGGGTCCAAGTGGCCTTTTTCTGCTCCTAATTGGTATATTTGTAGAATGCATCTTGAGATGTTGATATCTTGGATGTTCTTGGGCCTTCCTAGTTCTTCTTTACCTGGTGGTCCTCAGCATCATTAACCAAAGACATGATAAGGTGTCACATGTATGCCATGATAAGGTGGCACATGTATGCCAAAGACACACAACTCTATCTCCACGCTAACTCCCTCGATCCGTCCTCTGCCTTGTTAGAATGGAACTGGTGACAACTTTGTATTGAATGTAATGTGGCCAATGGCAACAAGATGTAAGGGTCAGCTGACCCAGTAAACCATGGAACCAATTACAAAATGATGTAATAGTCAGCTGACCAGCTGACTGACTATAAGTAAGAACTTGTGTAGAATTGTGAGAGCTTGGATTGGCTCAGGGCAGGACCCCAAGTTTGGAGTAATGATGTTTCTTTATTAAACCCTTTCTTTGATTTATAAGTTGGAGTAAGTTTTGTTCTATTTTTATTGTCTGCATTTGAAGAGTTACTTCTGATGAAACATGCCTTTCTATAATAACCTGTTTGTATGAATGAACCAAATTTCCTCCAAATAAACATCGGGAAGACCAAAGCCATTGTCTTTGACCATTGCCACAAACTTCACAGCCTGAACTTCACCCTTCGGGTGCTCCAAAAGTCAGCATAACTGGACATGGATGTAAAACCCGAATCCAACCGAGATCACATTGTTAACGTGACATTATGCTTGGTGGCCAATTAAGGCCCACCTAGCATCTGCCGGCTGGGTTTGTACTGCACAGGTAGTTGCAAATGCATTGGGCACTGGGTCCAATAGAGTGCCTTCTTATCCACTCTATCTATGCCCCTCATAATCTTATACATCTCCATCTGGTCTCCTCGCAATCTTCGCTGCTCCAATGAAAACAACCCCAGCCTATCCAATCTTTCCTCATAGCTCAGACCTTCCAGTCCCTGCAGTATCCAGGGTAAAAGTCCTCTGCACCCTCTCCAGTGCAATCACATTCTTGCTGCACTCCCTCAAGAGCAAGAACATCCTACTTCAGAAAAGGAGACCAAAACTGCATACAGTACTCTAGATGTGGCCTCACCAAGGCCCTCTATAATTGCAACAACACATCCCTGCTTCTGTACTCAAAACCTTTCGCAATGAAGGCCAACATGCCATTTGCCCTCTTTACCGCCTGCTGCACCTACATGCTTACCTTCAATGACTGGTGCACAAAGACACCCAGGTCCTGCTGCACACTCCCCTCTCCCAATTTACAGCCATTCAGGTAGTAACCTGCCTTCTTGTTTTTGCTTCCAAAGTGAATAACCTCACATTTATCCAAATTATACTGCATTTGCCATTGATTTACCCATTCACCCAACCTGTCCAGATCATTCTGAAGGATCTCTGCATCCTCATCACAGTTCACCCTCCCACCCAACTTGGTATGATCTGCAAACTTTGAGATGTTACATTTTGTTCCCTCACCCAAATCATGAGGGACCTTATCAAAAACCTTGCTAAAATCCAAGTTATTTCCTCAAAAATCGCTTAAATTTGTCAAACACGTTTTCCCTTAACAAATCAATGCTGACTATCCTACATTATGCAGAGATATTTATAATGAATTTTTTGGTGTTGTATAATTAAAAGGTAGCATGGAAGTTGGTCATTCACTCCATAATAGACCACCCCTCCACCTCTAATCATTATTCATTTTTTATTCATTCATGGGACATGGGCGTCGCTGGCTGGCCAGCATTTATTGCCCATCACTAGTTGCCCTTAAGAAGGTGATGGTGAGCTGTCTTCTTGAAATGCTGCAGTCTTCATGCTGTGGGTTGACCCACAATGCCGTTTGGGAGGGAATTCCAGGATTTTGACCCAACGACTATGAAGGAATGGCGATATATTTCCAAGTCAGTATGGTGAGTGGTTTGGAGGGGAACTTGCAGGTGGTGTTCCCATGTATCTGCTGCCCTTATCCTTCTCGTGGAAGTGGTCGTGAGTTTGGAAGGTATTGTCTCAGAATCTTTGGTGCATTGCTGCAGTGTATCTTGTAGATAGTCAGTGGTGGAGGGAGTGGATGTTTGTGGATGTGGTGCCAATCAAGTGGGCTGCTTTGTCTTGGATCGTGTCAAGCTTCTTGAGTGTTGTTGGAGCTGCACCCATCTATGCAAGTGGATTGGTGCATCCCATATTTGATGAGAAGATCCTCCTATTGTAACTAGATTGCCCATTCAATTTCTAAGAAATGGTTTCAGAATTTGTTCTTGAAAAGCTAGGATAGGATAATGGTCATGTTTGTCAAACTGCTTGGTCAATGTATTGCGTCCAGTAAGATAATAAGGCTTGGGGCTAGTGTTCCTTTACCAGATTGTGGTTTTACTTACCCAAACTAGCATTGTACTTTAGTGCGAGTTGTCAATGTAAGGACCCTCAGAAAAGTGGCTTCGAGTTATGTGTAAACTTTATCAGCAATGTCGCATTGATATGAAGGGTGTTCACTCTGTTTATGTTTGGTCATTTTTGCTCTTGAAAAATGCAGCTTGCTGTAGGTTTTACTGAAAAAAATCATTTTTAAATTTACTTCTTGTATCTATCTCATATATTTTAGCCCTTATTTCTTCACAAAGCATACTCACCCAACTCATGAGAATCCCTGTGTGGTGAACCATAGATGGTTACCACTATGGGTACTTGTACATATGTTACTCTTGTTACTGTTGGGGTTAGGGTTGGGGTGTTCCACCTGTTATCATTGTTTATGTGGTACACTCCGTTCGGCTCCACATAAACTTCTTACTGGAGTATAAAGGTCACTGCTACTTCCTAGTAGCCCTTAGTCTGGGATAGTATTGTTAAGTAGTGTGCTCCAATCTTGTTGTGAATAAAAGCCTTTATTCCCGGGTACGTCCTAGCCTCCCGTGTGAATCAATCGCGCATCAATTTTATTCACAACAAAATACTGAAAATTTTGTTCGAGGAAAAATGGAGCAGATGCTGAAACCCGATCGGCTAACCTTGGATCCGCATGCCGCTGGGGCGTCGAATACTTTTGACCATTGGTTGAAGTGCTTCAAGGATTACATTGAGGCCTCGACAGCAGTCCAGTCCAATGCCGACAGATTGCGGGTCCTCCACGCCAGTGTGAGCGACACTGTGTACGCAACAATTCGCGATTCCGAAAATTACAAAGATGCTATCCAATTATTCAAGAAGCTGTACAATAAACAGCCGAACGAAATTCATGCTCGTCCCCTATTAGCCACTTGACGGCAGCAGCCCGGCGAAACTACGGGACAGTACCTGCACGAACCTCAACAGCTAGCCAGAGCCTGCAACTGCAAAGAGGTGTCGGCTACTCAATACACCAACGATCTTATTCGGGACGCGTTCGTGGCGGGAATCGGCTCATCCTATATTCGCCTGCGGCTGCTAGAGCAGGGTAACTTGGACCTGGCTAAGATGGTAGAATTGGCCGATGCAATGGAAACGGCCTCCAGAAGTCTCGAAACCAACCCCACCGACCACGTGGGAACAGCGTGGCAAGCACAGCCACCGCCTCAACTGTACTCGGCGGCTCCTCGGAACTGCGCGATAATGCTCTCAACTTCAGACCTGACGGCTGCAGCGGCTCCTGGAGGCCCACGGTGCTATTTCTGCGGATTGACGAAGCATCCTCGCCAGAGATGTCTGGCCAGGACGGTGTTTTGCTCCGCCTGTGGAAAGAAAGGGCACTATGCAAAAGTGTGCCGAGCAAAGACCCCTTCCAAGCCCAGCAGTGCTGCGTGTGACGCCCCAGGACCCATCTCCTCCTCTCCGGCCTCGTCGATGTCTTCAGCCCCGTGCGATCCACGGGCGCCACCATTTCCTACGATGATGACGCAAGCCACGTGCGACCTGTGGGTGCCGCCGTTTTCAACATCATCGACCACATGCGATTCGTGGGCGCAGCCATTTTGGTCGACACCGGCCGCAGAAGACCAGCAGGGGTCCTCGTTGTCGGCTATCTCAGCTGCCTGCAGTTACACTCGGGATCCAACAGTGGCGTCAATCATCCTGGACCAGGCCAAGCCTCACAGACTCGACAAGTCCATGATGGACATAGAGGTAAACGGGCGCCTGGCGCATTGCCTGTTTGACAGCGGGAGCACGGAGAGCTTCTTCCATCCGGATACAGTGAAACGGTGCGCTCTCCGTGTGCAAACTGTCAGGCAGACAATCTCCATGGCATCGAGGTCTGGATCTGTCCTCATTCTTGGGAGCTGTGTGGTAACCTTAACGGTGCGGGGCACAGTCTACGAGAACTTCAGGCTCCTCGTGTTACCGCACCTTTGCGTTCCGGTACTCCTGGGACTAGACTTTATGGTCCACCTGAAGAGTGTGACCCTGCAGTATGATGGGCCACTCCCTCCACTTTCAGTGGGAGAACAGCAGCCTCCAAATTGTCCAGCGCGCTCCACATGCGACATCTCAACACTCAAAATTACCCCGCCTTCCCTATTCGAAAATCTCGTGCCAGGCTGCAAGCCCATCGCGGCAAAGAGCAGGCGTTACAGCGCTGAGGATCGGATCTTTATTAGATCTGAGGTTCAGCGGCTCCTCAGGGAAGGGGTCATTCAACCAAGCACTAGCCCATGGAGAGCACAGGTCGTGGTGGTTAAGACTGGAGACAAGCCCCGGATGGTCATAGACTATAGTCAGACCATTAATAGGTACTCGCAGCTGGACGTGTACCCTCTCCCGCGCATATCTGACATGGTCAACCAGATTGCGCAGTACCGGGTGTTCTCCACCATCGACTTGAAGTCAGCCTACCACCAGCTCCCCATTCGCCCAGAGGACCGAAAATACACGGCCTTTGAGGCAGATGACCGGCTCTACCACTTTCGGCGTCACTAATGTGGTCTCGGCCTTCCAGCGTGAGATGGACCGAATGGTGGACCAAAACGGGCTACGGGCTACCTTCCCGTACCTGGACAACGTCACTATCTGCGGCCATGACCAGCAGGACCATGACGCCAACCTCCAGAGGTTTTTACACACTGCGACTCTCCTGAACATGACCTATAACAAGGAGAAGTGGGTATTCAGCAAACACCGCCTAGCAATCCTCGGATACGTGGTGGAAAACGGGGTCATCGGCCCCGATCCAGACCATATGCGTCCCTTCCTTGAACTTCCCCTACCCACTAGCATCAAAGCACTGAGAAGATGCTTAGGCTTCTTCTTGTACTATGCACAGTGGGTTCCCAATTACGCGGACAAAGCCCGTCCGCTCATAAAATCTACCTCTTTTCCCCTGACAGCAGAGGCTCGCTTAGCCTTTGAAGGGATAAAAGCCGACATCGTGAAAGCCACGATGCACGCTGTCGATGAGTCCATCCTCTTTCAGGTGGAGAGTGATGCATCGGATTTCGCCCTGGCCGCCACACTTAACCAGGCGGGCAGGCCCGTCGCCTTTTTCTCTCGCACCCTCCAAGGCCCTGAAATTGGGCACTCCTCTGTGGAGAAAGAGGCTCAGGCCATTGTGGAGGCCGTACGGCATTGGCGCCATTATTTGGCTGGCAAGCGGTTTACCCTGCTCACGGACCAGTGGTCCGTGGCCTTCATGTTCAACAACATGTTAAAGGGAAAAATTAAGAATGATAAAATCTTGAGGTGGAGAATCGAACTCTCCACCTACAACTATGATATCATGTACCGTCCGGGTAGCTCAATGAGCCCTCAGATGCCCTGTCGCGTGGAACATGTGCCAGTGTGCAGGAGGACCAGTTACAGGCCCTCCATAATGATCTCTGCCATCCGGGGATCACTCGGTTTTTCCATTTTGTAAAGGCTCGGAATCTGCCCTACTCCATAGAGGATGTCAGGTCGATAACTCGAAGCTGCCAGGTATGTGCAGAGTGCAAGCCGCACTTCCACCGGCCTGACAGGGCACACCTCATTAAGGCCACTCACCCTTTTGAACGACTGAGTGTCGACTTCAAGGGCCCCCTTCCTTCGACAGATCGGAATGTGTATTTCCTCAACATGGTTGACGAATACTCCCGATTCCCTTTTGCCATCCCCTGTTCTGACATGTCCTCTGCCACGGTCATCAAAGCCCTGCGGAGTCTTTTTACCCTGTTCGGCTACCCCAGTTATATCCACAGTGATAGGGGTTCGTCGTTTATGAGCGACAACTTGAGGCAATACCTGCTCTCTAAAGGAATTGCCTCAAGTAGGACTACGAGTTATAACCCCAGGGGTAACGGACAGGTCGAGAGAGAAAACGTTACAGTCTGGAAGGCTGTTTTACTGGCGCTAAGGTCTAGGGGTCTTCCAGTCTCCCGTTGGCAAGAGGTACTTTCTGATGTGCTCCATTCAATCCGGTCCCTCCTGTGTACGGCAACCAACGCTACCCCACATGAGCGGATGTTTATCTTCCCTAAGAAGTCTTCCTCTGGGACCTCACTGCCATCTTGGTTGACGTACTCAGGTCCTGTCCTTCTGCGGCGGCATGTTAGGACCCGCAAGTCCGACCCTTTGGTTGAACAGGTCCATCTCCTCCACGCCAACCCTCAATATGCCTATGTGGCATATCCTGACGGGCGAGAGGACACGGTCTCTATCAGAGACCTGGCGCCTGCAGGGGACCTGGAAACCCCCGTCACTCCCGCACCCCTGATTAGGATTCTTTTGCCCATTCTCTCCCCTCCTGACACGGCGCGGACAGCATCGGGACCTCAACTTAATCCTCTTACTCCCGTGTACAGCTTGCCTGAGTCCAGGAGAGTGTCACCACCTCGTGGTCCACAGGCGTGTGAGGAACTGGAGGAGTCACTGGACACCACCTCGGAGAGAGGGTCGTCACCACGGTCACCAGAACCGACGCTGGAGCCAGTGCTGCGGAGGTCGCAGAGACGGTGCGGACCTCCGATACGGCTGAACTTGTGAACATATGGACAGTTCGTATTGTCTCCTTACCCCAACGGCCTTTGTTTTTTTAAAGGAGGGGTGAATGTGGTGAACCATAGATGGTTACCACTATGGGTACTTGTACATATGTTCCTCTTGTTACTGTTGGGGTTAGGGTTGGGGTGTTCCACCTGTTATCATTGTTTATGTGGTACACTCCGTTCGGCTCCGCCTTCTTACTGGAGTATAAAGGTCACTGCTACTTCCTAGTAGCCCTTAGTCTGGGATAGTATTGTTAAGTAGTGTGCTCCAATCTTGTTGTGAATAAAAGCCTTTATTCCCGGGTACGTCCTAGCCTCCCGTGTGAATCAATCGCGCATCACCCTGGCTTATGACCAACCAAAATGGAGAAGGTTTACCTGGGATGGCACTAAATACATCGAGAGACTTTGTCGGAAATGTACAGAAGAGAAGTTCAAGTGTCAGAGGAAGCATATAAACCTCCAACTCTTCAAGCACCACTTGCTTCACATGTGGCAGAGACTGCCAATCACAAATTGGACTTGTCAGCCATTCAGAACCTAGCCAATTGAAGTGGAAGCAAGTTACCCTCGATCCCAAGGGATTGTCTGAGGAGGAAGTGTTAGCGTGATTTTATGTAATTCTTTGAGCCTTCCAAGAACACAGGCAGTGGTGCTCACTCTTTAAATAAGTCATCTTGGGTCCTTTAATTCCTGCACTAAATGGTTCAAAAAAACAGAATTAGAAATAGAACCATCTGGTGAGAGCAGGTGTTCAAACAGTGCGCAGCGTGACACCATCAATGTAAGCAGCAAGGGAGAGTTGGGGTGGAATTGTCCAGCATTTGAACATTCACACATTTGACAATTAATACTTTCAGGCAATAGATATTTTGCTTTGGGATCACCAGCAATTTTCTCTCTAAACTGTGTCTCTGTGCAGCTCTGCACCAACCCTGAGGTTACCTCTCAGGTCACTCGCAAGTTATCCATAATATTGTGTATGCATACACAAAAACCTTTAAAGTGATTCACATTATTTTTATTCATTCATAGGAAATGGACATTTTTGGCAAGGATAGCATTTATTGCCCATCCCTCATTGTCCTTGAGAAGTTGGTGGTGAATGCCTTCTTGAACTGCTGCAGTCCATCTGGTGTCGGTACAGCTACATCACTGTTAAGGAATTCTAGGATTCTAACCCAGCAATGATGAAGGAACAGCAGCAATATATTTCCAAATCAGAATGGTGTGTGATTTGGAGGGGAACTTGTAGGTGATGGCATTCCAAAACATCTGGTGAACCTTGTCTTTTCAGGTGTGTTTCGCAGATCTCACCTTGTGCTGTTAGTTTGGTACACTGAATGGAGCGCAGTTAATGTGAATTGTGGCAGCCTGGATATTTAGGAATATGCATAACAATATAATTCATAACTCTTTTTGGATAATTTAACAATAAAGACAATATCCCTTCTCTCTGGCAGGATTTCCATTTACCATATTTACAAACCCAGCTACCTCAACTACTGACTCTGCACACTCTGCTCCCTGTAAGGTCTCCATCCCGTTTTCCCAGTTTCTACACCTCTGCCACATCTGTTCTGAAGATGCCACCTTCAAAAGCAGTGCTTCTGACATGTCTGCCTTTTTCCTCAACTGAGGTTTCCTCTCAACTGTGCTTCACTGGGCACTCAAACGTGTCTAACCCATTTCCCGCACCTCTGCCCTCATTCCTTCCTCTCGCTGCCAGAACCATGACTGCATCCCTCTTATCCTCACTTTACACCCCACCAGCCTCCACATTCAAGGGATCATCCACTGCCATTTCTACCAACTCCAGCAAGATGCCACCATGAAGTGAAGCCCAACACAAACTGGAGGAACAACACCGCCACTTCTGATTAGGCATGTTACAGCCTTCTGAACTGAACATTGAGTTCAAGTGTGGTTCAGGTGCCACAGTTGCGAGGATCATCAAGGAGGCGACTGCCACTGAGCAACAACCTCCAGGGTGCATGATGGCAGGTCAGCTGCTGCCTTGGTGTGGAGAGGGGGTGGGGGAGGGAGGGTGGGGGGGTGGGGGGGGGGAGGTTGTTGTTGTCAAGGGTGTGAGGGCTTGGGAGTCTTGGGCTGGACCTGCCATCTATCTGCTCAAAAGGCTCTGTGGTTCATTGCTGACATTCCATTCCAGGCCCAAGAATAATTTCAAGGAGCTGTCGCCCTAATAAAGGGAGCTTGGCAGGTATTTACACAACTCTTCACACTGCATGAACTCTGCATTGCTCGCTACAATGGGCACCCATCACAAGAAGGTCAGGAGGGTGCCTTTTTATCATCCATTTGAACTGTACGCCATTTCTGGAAGCTATTTTGCACCATACGTCCAGGTGGGTGCACGCAGGTTTATACTGCAAGTGTTCCTCAAAGAGGACTTTCTCACAGCCATGCTTATGCTTTTTGAGAGCGCCAGAGTGCCGAGCCAAGTCTACCACATGCTGCTGCCAATGGCCTGTGGTGTAAGGGGTCCGTATCTGGGAGAGCTGGCCATCCGGAGGGGCACACACAACGACCGCGCAACTGCACTGGGGATGCAAAAGGCATCATGTAAAGGGAGGGTACAGCCGTATGGGAGGCCATTGGTGACCATGAGGGGGCATGGGCAGTGCCTGTGGTTGCTGAGGCGATGATGTGGTAATGGTCAGCAGTCGATTGAGGTGACGCATGGCACCAGGAATGGTGTAGGGTTGTCAGTGCCCAAACTCATGAGGACATGGGTGCTGGGAGGGATTGAGGGGTCCAGGATGGATATCATAACAGACTATCTCTCCCTCTCTCCTTCTCCCCAATGCCCCCCATGAGGAACTATGAATGTTGGGATTATTCATCATTCCTGCTGTGGTGGCTGACAAACGTTGCCACCTGTGACAAGGCCAACCTAGGCTGGAAGTCACACCAGGACAACAGGGGGCAGCTGGTCAGGGCCCCTGAGGAGGGGGCCAGAAGACAGCACAGAAGGAGACCTTGGCTGTACCAGACTTGTATGCTGGACACCTTGTGCAAGAAGACAGTGCAGCACCTGTGGCATGTCCTCATGGACTTGGCGTCTTGTGGGAGACTCTTATTGTTTGTTATATACATACATTTATAGATGATAATGTGGAGAGAATGATAACCAAGTTTACAGATGACATTAAGATTGGTAGGGTGGTTAATAGAGAAGAACAAGGTCGTAGGCTACAAGAAGATATAGATGGATTGGTCACATGGGCAGAGCAGTGGCAGACGGTATCTAACACTGATAAGTGAGTGCGAGGTGATGCACTTTGGAAGAAGAAACAAGACCAGGGAGTATTTAATGAATGGTTGGACACCAGGAAGCTCAGAGGAACAGATAAATCTTGGGGTACTTATTCACAGATCCCTGAAGGCAGCAGGGCAGGTGAATAAGGTAGTTAAGAAGGCATATTGGACACTTAGCTTTCATCAGTCATGGCATAACTTATAAGAGCAAGGAGGTTATGTCGGTTAGGCCACAGCTGGAGTACTGTGTGCAGTTATGGCCACATCACTGTAGGGAGGATGTGAATGCACTGGATGGGAGATTCACCAGGACGTTGCCTGGGATGGAGCATTTGAGCTATACGGAGAGCCTGGATAGGCTTGGGTTGTTTTCTTTGCCGTCTATTTCTGTGACGTAAATCATGCAGTTAACATCTTTTCCTTTTTGTGTCCCTCTGAATCTGGTTGTTCCCAGCTATTGAATCTCAGTTCCTCCATGAGCCATTAGCATAACATCATTCAGGCCAGAATTCTCTGAACTACTTTGCCCTGCCACCACTGCCAGCGAGTATGGAGAATTTGGCACTCAGCCAAAACCAAACTACAGGCTAGGCCTGTATCCACTAGAGTTTAGAAGAATAAGAGGGAACTTAATTGAAACATATAAGATCCTCAGGACTCTTGGCATGGGGGATGTGGGGACGCGGTTTCCTCTTGTGAGAGAATCTAGAAGTAGGGGTCATTGTTTCAACGTAAGGGGTCACTCTTCTTTTTCTCTCAGAGGGTCATGGAAAAGGTTGTGGAAGCAGAGTCGTTGGATGCAGAGGTGGATAGATTCTTGATAAGCAAGGGGGTGATGGGTTATTGGCTGCTGGCGGGATGCAGATTTGAGGTTACTATCTGATCAGCCATGATCTTATTAAATGGCAGAGTAGGCTTCAAGGGGTCGAATGGCCTACTCTTGCTCTTTGTCCGTATGTTCGTGAGGAGAGCCACCTCCCATCACTGAGTTAATACCAGCAGTGGCGGCCAAGGCCCCTGTCACCAAACTCGCACTGGGGAGGGCACAAGATTCCATCCTTTCTCTAGGACAGACTGACTGACCGGTGATTCACAACACCAGATTAAAGTCCAACACGTTTATTTGGTAGCACAAGCCACTAACTTTCGGAGCGCTGCCCCTTCATCAGGTGAATGGGAGTTCTGTTCACAAAGGGAGCATATAAAGACACAAACTCAATTTACAAAATAATGGTTGGAATGCGAGTCTTTACAGGTAATCAAGTCTTAAAGTACAGACAATGTGAGTGGAGAGAGCATTAAGCACAGGTTAAAGAGATGTGTATTGTCTCCAGCCAGGACAGTTAGTGAGATTTTGCAAGCCCAGGCAAGTTGTGGGGATTACAGATAGTGTGACATGAACCCAAGATTTCGGTTCAGGCAGTCCTCATGTGTGTGGAATTTAGCTATCAGTCTCTGCTCAGTGACTCTGAGCTGCCGTGTGTCGTTAAGGCCACCTTGGAGAACGCTTACCCGAAGATCAGAGGCCAAATGCCCGTGACTGCTGAAGTGTTCCCCAACAGGAAGAGAACACTCTTGCCTGGTGATTGTCGAGCGGTGTTTATTCATCCGTTGTCGTAGCGTCTGCATGGTCTCCCCAATGTACCATGCAGTGTATCAGGTAGACAACGTTGGCCGAGTTGCAAGTGAATGTACCGTGTACCTGGTGGATGGTGTTCTCATGTGAGATGATGGCATTCGTGTCATCTTACAGAGGTTGCTGTGGCAGGGTTGAGTGGTGTCATGGTCACTGTTCTCCTGAGAACGGACCAGCGGGCAATCTTACTGTCGCGCCCCGCAAGCCAATGGGCGGGGCGAACCGGAAAGATTGCGTGAGAGCCGAGAAATCAGGTTCATGCCCAATTTCTCACTTCTTGTGATCTTACCGACACCAAATATCTGGTACGATCAGCCTCGAGTCCATTTCTGACGCGAGGTTGAAGAATTTATTTAAATTTGACTGAAATGCATTTTGAATTGAATTAGTGAGCCAGTATGTTATCAGCTGGACTCACTTGCCTCTCTGGCCTCACCGGGAAAGGTTCTCTCCAGCGAGAATCACAGCTGGTTCCCAGCAATGGGGACCAGTCAGGATGGTGTTACTGGCACTGCCCACTAGGCAACAGGCAATGCCAAGGGGGTGATGCCAGAGGGAGGCGGGGCCTATTGCTGGGCCAGACCGGGGATAACCGGTCAGTATGGGGGTGGGGGTGAGGGGGAATGGCGGGGGGAGACCTGCTGCTACTTTGCATTAGAGATCAGTAGGGGGAGGGGGAACGCTGCTCCTCTGCATTAGGTATTGGTGGGGGGAGGGAGGAAGGACTGGCTGCCAATTGGTCGGGGGGGAGGGAGGAAGGACTGGCTGCCACTTTGCATCAAGTGTCGGTGGGGAGGGAAGAGGGGACCGGCTGCCACTCTGCATCACAGATCAGTAGGGGGTGGGGGGCCGACAGTAGTGGGTGCGGGGGGGGGAGTTGCTTTGTTTAGGCAGGCTGAGAGCAGCAGAGGCTGAGTAACAGGCCTCCACTGCTAGAGACCTGCACATGTGCAATTGTGCCCTCCGCAATTCTCAGCCAGCATTCAAGCGATTTAAGCCCCGCCCTCTCCCCCTACAGGCAAGAAATGGTTTTTGAGGATTTTTTTCGTCTAAGTGCATAAGATAGCAGATGTGAACTCGGCCAGAAACTTTCCTGTTTTCACACTCGTCCAGGACTTTGAATTTTTTTGGTAAGATCGTCCTCCAGATGTCTCGAGAGCTTGATTTTTTTTCTTGTACTTACTTTCTCTAAATGTAAGATAAGCTACCAAATTCATAGAATCATAGAATCCCTACGGGAGGCTATTTGGCCCATCAAGTCAGCACCGACTTTCTGTCAGAATATCCCACCCAGGCCCTATTCCCATAGTCCCATGTATTTGCCCCACTAATCCTCCTAACCTACACATCTTGGGACATGAAGGGACAATTTAGCATGGGCAATTTCTTCCAAAGTGAAAGCAAAAGAATGCTTGGGCAAATACATTTCATGAAACAGTTTGGTGAAGAATTAACTCATCATGTTACGGCCGGGGTCAGATAAAAATTGTGGGTTGGTACAGATTCAATAGGCCAAATGGCCTCCCTCTGCATTGTAAGAATTCAGTGACTCTGGGGGCGATTTTGCCGTTTTGATTCTAAGCGCTGAATCTGGGCGCAATTCAGATCTGACTTGGAAACATGTTCTCAGGTGCCCCCATATGCACTTGGCCTGAAAATAAAATCGTGGGTCTGAATTGCACTGTGGACGGGGATTATCGCACCCAAAATGCTGCAGCTTCGATGGGAGCCTTCAACTGTGCGTGCGCAGTAAAAGAAAATTGAAAAGCGCTCCCCTGCCACATCGCGCCGGGGCTGGTTGATGCCTCCCCCGGCCCCCACAGACATTGCCCCACTCCCACAACATAACGGGCCCACCTCCCCGCCACCCACAACGATCGCGGCCCCCTCCCCCTTTCCCCTTCACCGATCTCAGGCAGAGTGGCAGCGGACCTCCCCCCACCCGCTCACTCATCTCAGGCAGAGTGCCAGTGGACCTGCCCCCTTCCCCTTCACCAATCTCAGGTAGAGTGACCACTCTCCCCCTTCCACCTACAGATACCAGGCAGAGTGATCCCTCTCACCCCCACCCCAGACCCTCCCACACAAGGCCGCCATCACCTCTGGAATCCGATGGCTGTGTGGTGCGCGATTAATTCACTCGGGAGGCTGGATCGTACCCGGGAAATAAAGGCTTTTATTAGCAACAAGAATAGAGCATACTTAGAGCTTAACAATACAATCCCAGACTAAAGGGTCACTAGGAAGTGCAGTGACCTTTAACTCCTATAGGAAGGCGGAGCCAACCGGAGTGTACCACAGAACAATACCAACAGGTGGAACACCCCAACCCTAACCCCAACAGTAACAAGAGTAACATATGTACAAGTACCCATTGTGATAACCATCTATGGTTCAGTACCCATAGTGGTAACCATCTATGGTTCACCACATTCACCCCTCCTTTAAAACAAAGGCCGGTGGGGCAAAAAAAACAGTACAAACTGTCCATATATTCACAAGTTCAGTCGTATCGGAAGTCCGCAGCACTGGCGGTAGGGCCAGTTCTGGTGACCGTGGTGACCCTCTCTCCAAGGTGGTGTCCAGTGACTCCTCCAGTTCCTCACGGACGGGTGGACCTCGAGGTGGCGACAATCTCCTGGACTCAGGCAAGCCTTGAGGTGGCGACAATCTCCTGGACTCAGGCAAGCTGTACACGGGAGTAAGAGGATTAAATGGAGGTCCCGATACTGCCCGCGCCATGTCAGGAGGGGAGAGAATGGGCAAAGGAATCCTAACCAGGGGTGCGGGAGCGACAGGGGTTTCCAAGTCCCCTGCAGGTGCCAGATCTCGGATAGAGACTGTGTCCTCTTGCCCGTCAGGATATGCTACATAGGCATATTGAGGGTTGGCGTGGAGGAGATGGACCTGTTCAACCAAAGGGTCGGACTTGCGGGTCCTAACATGCCGCCGCAGGAGGACAGGTCCTGAGTACGTCAACCAAGACGGCAGTGAGGTCCCAGAGGAAGACTTCCTAGGGAAGGTAAACATCCGCTCATGTGGGGTAGCGTTGGTTGCCGTACACAGGAGGGACCGGATTGAATGGAGCGCATCAGAAAGTACCTCTTGCCAACGGGAGACTGGAAGACCCCTAGACCTCAACGCCAGTAAGACAGCCTTCCAGACTGTAGCGTTTTCTCTCTCGACCTGCCCGTTACCCCTGGGGTTGTAACTCGTAGTCCTACTTGAGGCAATTCCTTTAGAGAGCAGGTATTGCCTCAAGTCGTCGCTCATAAATGACGAACCCCTATCACTGTGGATATAACTGGGGTAGCCGAACTGGGTAAAAAGACTCCGCAGGGCTTTGATGACCGTGGCAGCAGACATGTCTGAACAGGGAATGGCAAAAGGGAATCGGGAGTACTCGTCAACCACGTTAAGGAAGTACACATTCCAATCTGTCGAAGGAAGGGGGCCCTTGAAATCAACACTCAGTCGTTCAAAAGGGCGAGTGGCCTTAATGAGGTGTGCCCTGTCGGGTCGGTAGAAGTGCGGCTTGCATTCAGCACATACCTGGCAGCTTCGAGTTATCGACCAGACATCCTCTATGGAGTAGGGCAGATTCCGGGCCTTTACAAAATGGAAGAGCCGAGTGATCCCCGGATGGCAGAGATCATTATGGAGGGCCTGTAGCTGGTCCTCCTGCACACTGGCACATGTTCCACGCGACAGGGCATCTGAGGGCTCATTGAGCTTCCCCGGACGGTACATGATATCATAGTTGTAGGTGGAGAGTTCGATTCTCCACCTCAAGATTTTATCATTCTTGATTTTACCCCTTAACGTGTTGTTGAACATGAATGCCACGGACTGCTGGTCCGTGAGCAGGGTAAATTGTTTTCCAGCCAAATAATGGCGCCAATGCCGGACGGCCTCCACAATGGCCTAAGCTTCTTTTTCCACAGAGGAGTGCCGAATTTCAGGGCCTTGGAGGGTGCCTGGTTAAGTGTGGCGGCCAGGGCGAAATCAGATGCATCACTCTCCACCTGGAAGGGGATGGACTCATCGACAGCGTGCATCATGGCTTTCGCGATGTCAGCTTTTATCCCTTCAAAGCTAAGCGAGCCTCTGCTGCCAGGGGAAAAGAGGTAGATTTTATGAGCGGACGGGCTTTGTCCGCATAATTGGGAACCCACTGTGCGTAATACGAGAAGAAGCCTAAGCATCTTCTCAGTGCTTTGATGCTAGTGGGTAGGGGAAGTTCAAGGAGGGGACGCATACGGTCTGGATCGGGGCCGATGACCCCGTTTTCCACCACGTATCCGAGGATTGCTAGGCGGTGTTTGCTGAATACACACTTCTCCCTGTTATAGGTCAGATTCAGGCGAGATGCAGTCCGTAAAAACTTCTGGAGGTTGGCATCATGGTCCTGCTGGTCATGGCCGCAGAGAGTGACGTTGTCCAGGTACGGGAAGGTAGCCCGTAGCCCGTTTTGGTCCACCATTCGGTCCATTTCATGCTGGAAGACCGAGACCCCATTAGTGACGCCAAAAGGGACCCTTAAGAAGTGGTAGAGACGGCCATCCGCCTCAAAGGCCGTGTATTTTCGGTCCTCTGGGCGAATGGGGAGCTGGTGGTAGGCTGACTTCAAGTCGATGGTGGAGAACACCCGGTACTGCGCAATCTGATTGACCATGTCAGATATGCGCGGAAGAGGGTACGCGTCCAGCTGCGTGTACCTATTAATGGTCTGACTATAGTCTATGACCATCCGGGGCTTGTCTCCAGTCTTAACCACCACGACTTGTGCTCTCCATGGACTAGTGCTAGGTTGAATGATCCCTTCCCTGAGGAGCCGCTGAACCTCAGATCGAATAAAGATCCGATCCTCAGCGCTGTAACGCCTGCTCTTAGTTGCGATGGGTTTGCAGCCTGGCACGAGATTTTCAAATAAAGAAGGCGGGGTAATTTTGAGTGTCGAGAGACTGCACGTGGAGCGCGCTGGGCAATTTGGAGGCTGCTGTTCTCCCACTGAAAGTGGAGGGAGTGGCCCATCGTACTGCAGGGTCACACTCCTCAGGTGGACCATAAAGTCTAGTCCCAGGAGTACCGGAGCGCAAAGGTGCGGTAACATGAGGAGCCTGAAGTTCTCATAAACCGTGCCCCGCAACTTTAGAGTTACCACGCAGCTCCCAAGAACGGTAACAGATCGGGACCTCGACGCCATAGAAATTGTCTGCCTGACAGTTTGTACTCGGAGAGCACACCGTTTCACGGTGTCCGGATGAATGAAACTCTCCGTGCTCCCGCTGTCAAACAGACAATGTATCAGGCGTCCGTTTACCTCTATGTCCATCATGGACTTGTCGAGTCTGTGAGGCTTGGCCTGGTCCAGGATGATTGATGCCACTGTTGAATCCCGAGTGCAACTGCAGGCAGCTGAGATGGTCGATGATGAGGACCCCTGCTGGTCATCTGCGGCCGGTGTCGACCAAAATGGCTGCGCCCATGGATCGCACATGGTCGATGGCGTTGAAAGTGGCAGCACTCGCAGGTCGCACGTGTCTTGCGTCGCCGTCCTCAGGAATGGCGGCGCCTGTGAATCGCACGTGGTTGAAGACATCGACGAAGCTGGAGATGAGGAGACGGATCCTGGGGAGTCACATGCAGCACTGCTTGGCTTCGAAGGTGGCTTCGCTCGGCACACTTTAGCATAGTGCCCTTTCTTCCCACAAGTGGAGCAAAATACCGTCCTGGCCGGACATCGCTGACGAGGGTGCTTCGCCAATCCACAGAAGTAGCACCGTGGGCCTCCTGGAGCTGCCGCCGCCATCAGGTCCAAGGTTGAAAGCACGATCGCGCAGTTCCTAGGAGCCGCTGGGTAGAGTTGAGTTGGTGGCTGTACTTGCCACGATGTTCCCACATGGTCGGTGGGGTAAGTTTCAAGACTTCTGGAGGCCGTTTCCATCGCATCAGCCAATTCCACCGTCTTAGCTAGGTCCAAGTCACCTTGCTCTAGCAGCCGCAGGCGAATATAGGATGAGCCGATTCCCGCCACGAACGCATCTCGGATCAGATCGTTAGTGTATTGAGTAGCCGACACTGGCTTGCAATTGCAGGCTCTGGCTAGCTGCTGAAGTTTGCGCAGGTACTGTCCCGTCGTTTCGCTGGGCTGCCGCCGTCGAGTGGCTAGTAGGTGACGAGCATGAATCTCGTTTGGCGGTTTATGGTACAGCTTCTTGAGTAATTCGATGGCCTCTTTGTAGTCTTGTGAATCATGGATTGTTGCAAACACAGTGTCGCTTACCCTTGCGTGGAGGACCCGCAATCTGTCGGGGTCGTTTTGGACTGCTGTTGAGGCTTCGATATAATCCTGGAAACACTTCAACCAATGGTCGAAAGTGTTCGACGCTCCAGCGGCACGCGGATCTAAGGTAAGCTGATCGGGTTTTAACATTTGCTCCATGGTGTTTTTTTTTCAAAACAAAAATTGTTGTTAATAAAGTTGATGCGCGATTAATTCACTCGGGAGGCTGGATCGTACCCGGGAAATAAAGGCTTTTATTAGCAACAAGAATAGAGCATACTGCTTAACAATACAATCCCAGACGAAAGGGTCACTAGAAAGTGCAGTGACCTTTATACTCCTATAGGAAGGCGGAGCCAACCGGAGTGTACCACAGAACGATACCAACAGGTGGAACACCCCAACCCTAACCCCAACAGTAACAAGTGTAACATATGTACAAGTACCCATAGTGATAACCATCTATGGTTCACCACACTGTGTGACAACTCCCTCTCTCTCCCCTATCCCCAATCACTGAGGCACTCATCCACCACCCCACCACGCCTCCTACCTACCCCCCCACCCTCCATCAGTACACCTGCAAGTGCTCACTTGCCTTCCCCTCAATGCTAACAAGCAAACTGTATGTAACTTGCTGGAATGCTCTGCCAAACTGCCTGCAGCTGATCTGCCCTAATGAGGGGCAGCTCCATAAAAAACTCAAGAATGGACAGGCAGGCAGGCAATGCAGGAAAAAATGAGCACACGACCAGCTCCCCGATTTTCTGAGGGCGATCTTGGGAAGCTGCTGGATGCAGCAGAGGCGAGGTGGGACACCCTCTTCCTCCCACGAAGACGCAGACCCAGGGGAGCTGATGGAAATGCAGCCTGGGAGGAAATCGCCGCCTTGGTCAGTGCCAGGGCAGTGGCCTCTCCGAACCGCGAAGCAGTGCTGGAAAAAACTCAGTGAACTCATCCGTGCAGCAAGGGTGAGTGCTGAACCCCATTTCGCATGTTCCCCCATATCTCCCCCAGATCCTCCCATCTCCAACATCCTGCATGCTTCCAGCTCCTGACCCCCAAGCATCTCCTTCCTTTCTCCCCAATTAGCCCTGCTGTGTTAGAACCACCACCTGATACTCTGCAGGAGTCATGCCACCATTTCTTTCATAGCTCCTTCTGTCTCCACAGGAGAAGATTGAGCACAACACCCATGAGTCAGACCTCCGGGTCCTCACCCATTTTGAGGAGCGGACGCTGGAGCTGTCCAGAGAAGGGGAGATGCGGGCTGTCAGCGACAGCATGATCGGGCTGCCGTCCAGACGTGAGCACCTATCATTCCTCCACTCATTTTGAGGCAACTTCTCGGGGGCACGAGTTTCGGGTGCGAGGGGCAAGGTGTAAAGGAGATGTATGAGGATGTTTATTTGTGATGTGGAGATGCCACAGCTTGCCTCCTGGACTTGCGGGCTGTCCTGTCTGGAGACAATACACATCTCTTTAACCTGTGCTTAATGCTCCCTCCACCCACATTGTCTGTATCTTTAAGATCTGGTTGGTTGTAGAGATTCGCATTCTAATCAGTATTCTGTAACTTGATTTTTGTGTCTCCGTGCCCTGTTTGAGAGCACATTTCCACTCCATCTGACGAAGGAGCAGCGCTCCGAAAGCTAATGGTATTTGCTACCAAATAAACCTGTTGGACTTTAACCTGGTGTTGTTAAAACTCTTACGATGTTTATTTGCACAGAGAGGGTAGTGGGTGCCTGGAACTCACTACTGGGGGAGGTCGTGGATGCAGATATGATAGTGACCTTTAAGGGGCATCTCTACAGCTATGTGAATGGGATGGAAATAGAGACATATGGCCTCCGGACGTGTAGAGGCTAACAAATCAGATGGGCAGCCTGGTCACTACAGGCTTGGAGGGCCGAAGGGCCTGTTCCTGTGATATAATTTTGTTGGTGCTTTGTTCTATATTCAATGGAGAAATATGGATCATGTGTTTGGTATCCCGGATTCTTCTCCCTCCCTTGCACTTAATCTTGTGTCCTGTGTTGCAGGGACAGATGCGAACATCCCAGGGTCTTCTGGATCGCAGGCCCCGGCTACAGCTCCCACCCATCCTGATCACGATAGCTCGGGCGAGTCCTCAGAGGATATGTGTGAAGGGACCTCCGAGGGTGGCACCGTTTATCCATCAGCTTCCACCTCACAACTCACCATCCCAGATACTGACACGTCGGTGGATTCAGTTAGTGTTGAGGCTTCTGGGTCACTCTCTGGTGAGCACGACACATCTGCTGATGTACATCGGGTGGAGGAGGGAATGTCCGAGGCCTTTGGCAAGCAGAGGCCTGCCGGAGGCGAGGACTCAGCTGGCCCCAGGCTACATGCTGGGCCTCTGCAATCACTTCTCCCTCAGCTGCTGGAGATGCAGCAACGGAGCCAGGGAATGCAGAATGACGGCCACACTGGACCAACTGCAAGGCTGTTGGGAGGAGTCCTAGAGCTTTCAGGTGGACCAGCTATTGCCTGTCTTGTGTGCTTCCCAGGCCAACACTGCAAGGGTGGTGTCTGCAGTGGAAAGCCTGGGGCAGGGGATCCTCACCATGAGTGGCAGGCTCCAAGCGATGGCCGAGTCACAACAGGTCACAGCTGAGGGACTGAACAAGCTTCTCGAGATTCTGCGGCCCATGGCTGAGAGGCTCGGGAGCTTGCAGGAGACCCAGTGGGACAGCACTGAGACACAGCGGGCTATGGCAGCAACCCTTGAGAACGTGGCCCAGTCTCAGAGAGCCATGGCTGAGGGCTTGCAGAGCATGGCCCAGTCTCAGAGGGCACTTGCTGCGGCCATTGAGAGATGGCCCCCTGACTCAAGTGGCCATTGCAGAGGGGCCGACCACCATGGGTAGGACGCAGGTGGTCCTCCAGGACTAGCAGTGCCAGGTGACACCGGAGCTTCTGGAGCTCCTGCAGAAGCGCCACTGCCCCATGGAGTGACCCAGGGGCCAACAGGCACCCCAAGGGAGGAGGAAGGGCTCAAGCCCATGCCGGGGCCTTCCAGCCAGGAGACTGTGGCTGTGGCAACACCTTCTGATTCCTCCCTTCCTAACATCGGGGCATCTCAGGGGCAGCGGGATGAAGAGGGTGTCATGGAAACATCCCAGCCACCTGGAAGCAGGCCAGGGCCCTCAAGGTCCAGGGCCTCCAAAGAACACCTGCTACGCGCATCACAGGCCACGGGGCAAGGTCAGCAGCTGGCCCCCTCCACTTCCGATATACAGTCTGGGGATTCACTGAGACATAGTGGTAGGCCACATAGGTTAGGAAGTTGTAGTTGCACTGAGATGGCACGGGTGAAGGGCTGCACTAGTTAGAAAGAAATGTAAGCACCTTAACGTTTTCTGTTCACAAGCTTTTATGTTTCACCAGCTTATCTAAACACCTTTATTGTAAATAAATATTTTTTCAACACCCACCTGCGACTAATTTGTCTTGATTATGATTCCTGCTCCATTGATGATCACCCGACGGATGCCTCATGCTGATATCAGTTGGGGAGGCCCCTCAATGCTGTGTCCCTGAGAAAAGGAAGCCATTGGTTTTGCAGACCCCACGAGCGATCCCCACCCGCCCCAGGGCCCTGTATGGGGGTTTCAGATCCCTTACCCACTACATAGACATGGGCCCAGGTGCCAGCAGGCATGCGGAGCTCAGGTAGGAATCAGATTAGTTTGCACCTTGGCATCATCATAATGTTGCTTAGTGAGTCATCACCACCCTCCTGCCTGCCAAAAAACTCACTAACACAGAGTACCCAGGTCCACCACTCTGGTGTGACAATGTGCAGGATATATAGAAGGCGTTGCGGGGGGGTGGGGGGACCCACAGACACTATCCCCTAGGGAATGAACCACCTGGTAATCAGGGCCTCCCTTGCTGCCCTTGCATGCCGCATTTGAGCTGTCAGCCTTCCACCACCTGGCTGGTGTTTCAAGGCGTTCTCTTCCTCCTCTTGGTCCTCCTGCTGCTGGTCATCCTCCACGTCCTCTTCCAAGAGGTCACCTCGCTGCAGAGCCAGATTGTGCCAGGCACAGCACACCACCACAATGTGGGAGGAGATCAGGGGCTGCACTGGGGGGCCCTTCTGGATCAGTCCAGGCATCTTGAGGAGCCTAATACACCTCTCCACTGTCGCGTGGGTGGATATATGGGCCTCATTATAGCGGGTCTCCGCCTCAGACACAGGCCTCCGCACAGGCATCTTCAGCCATGTCCGAAGCGGGTAACCCATATCACCCAGGAGCCACCCCCACAGCCTGGACTCCTCCTCAAATGCCTCCGTGAGGTCCGAGCTCCTGACAATGAAGCTTCCATGCACGCTGCCTGGATGTCTGGCGCAGATGTGCACGATGGTCATATTGTGGTCGCACACTAGCTGAACAATCAGGGAATGGAACCTCTTCCTATTAACAAACCTTCGTGGATTCTGTAGAGGGGCCTTGAGGACAACGTGTGTGCAGTCGATCGCCCCCTGCACGTTTGGCATCCCCGCTATGGCAGCGAACACTGCAGCCCGGGCTTCCTGATGGGCCTCGTCCAGGTTAAATTTGATGAACTGCCCAGCCCGGCATACAGGGCTTCAGTGACCTGCCTCACACAGGTGTGCACGGAAGATTGGGAGATGCCACAGACATCTCCACTGGAGGCCTGGAAAGAACCAGTCGCACAGAAGTTCGGAGCGGCCGTCAATTTGACAGCCACCGCGAGTGGGTGCCCCCCCGCCAGCCCCTCCCCCCCCCCCCCCCACCTCTAGGTGCCAGGTCCTGCAACAGGTTGCACAGATGTTACACGGTCTCTTTTCAAAGTCGGTGACGTCGGTGGCACACGATAAACAAAGAAGAACAAACAAAGAACAGTACAGCACAGGAAACAGGCCCTTCGGCCCTCCAAGCCTGTGCCACTCCTCGGTCCAACTAGACCAATTGTTTGTATCCCTCCATTCCCAGGCTACTCATGAGACTATCCAGGTAAGTCTTAAACGATGTCAGCGTGCCTGCCTCCACCACCCTACTTGGCAGCGCATTCCAGGCCCCCACCACCCTCTGTGTAAAAAACATCCCTCTAATATCTGAGTTATACTTCGCCCCTCTCACCTTGAGCCCGTGACCCCTCGTGATCGTCATTTCTGATCTGGGAAAAAGCTTCCCACAGTTCACCCTATCTATACCCTTCATAATCTTGTACACCTCTATTAGATCTCCCCTCATTCTCCGTCTTTTCAGGGAGAACAACCCCAGTTTACCCAATCTCTCCTCATAGCTAAGACCCTCCATACCAAGCAACATCCTGGTAAACCTTCGCTGCACTCTCTCTAATGCCTGCACGTCCTTCTGGTAGTGCGGCGACCAGAACTGGACGCAGTACTCCAAATGTGGCCTAACCAGCGTTCTATACAGCTGCATCATCAGACTCCAGCTTTTTTACTCTATACCCCGTCCTATAAAGGCAAGCATACCATATGCCTTCTTCACCACCTTCTCCACCTGTGCTGCCACCTTCAAGGATTTGTGGACTTGCACACCTAGGTCCCTCTGTGTTTCTATACTCCTGATGACTCTGCCATTTATTGTATAACTCCTCCCTACATTATTTCTTCCAAAATGCATCACTTCGCATTTATCCGGATTAAATTCCATCTGCCACCTCACCGCCCAATTTTCCAGCCTATCTATCTCCTGCTGCATTGCCCGACAATGCTCATCGCTATCCGCAAGTCTTTGTGTCATCCGCAAACTTGCTGATAACACCAGTTACACCTTCTTCCAAATCATTTATATATATCACAAATAGCAGAGGTCCCAGTACAGAGCCCTGCACGATGTCTGACATCTGCTCGAAGGACACTCGTGCACGGAACTGCCGGGGTCTCTGCTCCCTCCTTCTCCTATGCCCCCCCTCTGGGTGAATGGCAGACACCTCCTGCCTCTGGTGGTCATCTTCCTCTGGTCCTACAAGTGATAAGGCCTGGGCCTCCTGTGCCCGCAATTCTTCCTCCTGCTCCTCCTCTTCAACTCCAGCAGCAACCAAAAGAACAGCAAAATCAATTGGTTGCATTGCAAAAGCCATCTCGTCACTCTGAAGGGGGCGGGGGATGGGGTGGGGCGGGGAGGTGGGGAGAACAAATGTGGAGGTAATGCAATGCTGCTTGCCCCTAGCACATCCACAATCATAGCACCCCCCGCAATTCTCCCAACCACCCCAATTACCCCAGCCACATGCTCCCCACAATCACAGCCTCCCCAATTCCCTCCAATATCCCCAGCCACATTGGGGTCTGTGTACAGTTTTGGTCTCCTTACTTGAGAAAGGATATACTGGAGGGGGTGCAGAGGAGATTCACTCGGTTGATTCCGGAGTTGAGAGGATTGGCTTATGAGGAGAGACTGAGTAGACTGGGGCTATACTCATTGGAATTCAGAAGAATGAGGGGAGCTCTTATGGAAACATATAAGATTATGAAGGGAATAGATAAGATAGAAGCAGGGAAGTTGTTTCCACTGGTGGGTGAAACTAGAATTAGGGGGCATCGCTCAAAATAAGGGGAAGCAGATTTAGGACTGAGTTGAGGAGGAACTTCTTCATACAAAGGGTTGTGAATCTGTGGAATTCCCTGCCCAGTGAAGCAGTTGAGGCTACCTCATTGAATGTTTTTAAGGCAAGGATAAATACATTTTTGAACAGTAAAGGAATTAAGGGTTATGGTGAGCGGGCGGGTAAGAGGAGCTGAGTTCACAAAAAGATCAGCCATGATCTTATTGAATGGCGGAGCAGGCTCAAGGGGCCAGGTGGCCTATTCCTGCTCCTAGTTCTTATGCTCTTATGTTCACATGCTCCCCACAATCACAGCCCCCGCTGCCCCCAAATTCCCCAGCCACATGCTCCCCACAATCACAGCGCCCCCTGCTCCCCAATTCCCCCAGCCACATGCTCCCCACAATCACAACTCCTTGCAAAGTTGAGAGGCTGCAGCAGTGCTATTTGCAAGGGCTTTGTGCATATCCTTCAGCTGGGAGTGAGCTGAGTTCACTGGGACCCAGCAGCACTGCAAGACCCGAGGTCAGTGCTGAGACCCGGGTCTGTGCTGCAAGACAAACATCGGAGACCCTGCAGAGCAGCAGCCCCCCACCCCCCCTCACACAGCCGCCACTGACCCAAGACAGAAAATGGCTACAACAACAAGACACCCATGAGTAGCTTTTGAATCCCACGAGATGGCTTTTGCAGAGAGCCATCGGACTCCATGCACTTACCTCCTTACTAACCCTCATGATGAAGCGCCCGAATCGGAGTTATATTGAGCGTGTCTGTTTCGTGCCGATTTGGGATTGGCGAACGCAGTGATATACGGGGGGAGTGCTGGTAAAGTTGGGCGGGTTAATTTAATTTAAATGCATGCAAGTACATTTAAATTGCCGTTGCGCCCGTTTCGGGCGAGGTGCTGATCGCGGCCATTTACAGGCCTTGATAAAGGGGGAATCGGCACGGATCGCACTATTCACCTCATGCCCGACTTTACCAAGTTTTCGCACCCAAAAACGGGCGCAACGCAATGGTAAAATTGCCCCCTCTGTGTTTGAAATTTAACATTTTTGTACTGCCAGCAGTAAGTATACGTGAGCAGTTTCATGTATATAGTGACATATGGGGGTTTTAATTGATAAATACTCTTGTAGAATTTGCAAAACTTGCCAAGCCATAGAGATAAACCAACAAGCCACTGGAGACTGATGTTTGAAAGTTGTTCTGTGCACAATGCACAAGCCTGAACATGTAAAAGTTATGTAAAAAATGCTAAGTGCGTATTTGTATGCAAGAGAAAAGACAGCTAAAGATTACAGAAAAGAATCTGTTTTACCATAGGTTCGTATATATGTAAGCTGAAATAAGTTTCCACTTGTGTGCTGAATTATCCAGTTTATGAGAAAATCATCCAGAAATGTCAGAACTAGGCATGAAGTTTAGTTTTAATCAAGGTGAGACTGTTTCTAATTACTTTTGTACTTTCCAATGTGGCAATATTA
Organism: Mustelus asterias; assembly: GCF_964213995.1. Taxonomy (NCBI): domain Eukaryota; kingdom Metazoa; phylum Chordata; class Chondrichthyes; order Carcharhiniformes; family Triakidae; genus Mustelus; species Mustelus asterias. The sequence continues at coordinate 94,865,167 of NC_135806.1, read as the reverse complement.
AGGTATTCAATTCATTTTCATTCACCACAAAGAACACTCAAAATATGACCTCACACTCCTCCATACCATGTTCCTATCTTGCCTCCATTTGTTTAGAGTAAGCATAAGATGAGTATCCAACCATAGCTGAACATCAGCTAACAGATATGGATGGAAAATGCCATTGAAACAGCCACCAGTGATGCCTGGCTGAAACTGCAACTTGTTTAGATTTAAAAGACTTGCTGATCAAATAATTTCTGAAAAATAATTAGTTTTGCAGGGCTGCTGTGATCAACAGTGACGCATTCCGAGTCAGTGGGCCAGGGACTGCTGAGTCTTTAGCTGGTGGGCCAGGAAACCCCACTGTCCAAAAATTCCTGCCATGGAGAAGTATCTGTAACTTTGTGTAGATGGATGACTGATTTGCTAGCTTCGTGTTCTATTGTCTCGCTATGAAAACTATTTTCAAAAGGTTCATGTGAGGCCAAAAATGAAATCAATCACTTAGATGCCTCACAGATAAAACTGTAAAATCAATTCTGACAAAGCACTGACATACTAACGAGAATGCTGCTGATCTTACTGAGCTTTATTTCTTAAAACTGTTTGTGTTTCCCCACAAAAGTGTGATGGATTTTCATCTGTCGTTCTTCTCTAAATTGTATGCGATGGTGCTGGAAATAGTGGGGAAAATCAAATGGTCTTGGAAATAAAAATATTGCAGGATGTAAAATGGGCAACCAATCCATTCCAGTAAATTTTGCACCCAGCAATAAAATTACAAATTCACTGCAATGACAACTAACTCATAGAAATGGGTGGGTCATAACAAGAAGCCCTAGTAGAAACCCTACCCTAACTCTCCTGGGTTGAAAAAAGCAGAACCATTCTTTTCAATATCACATAATCATTGAACGGTTCCATTTTTTTCATTTGTGACCCTGATGCTGTTGGCACCAATAATCTACCCATTGCCAGAGGCAATGGTCAACTATTAGCAATGCCCTCTGTTCATTAGATTTACAGAAAGGAAGACACTGATCCACAGTATGCAGATCAATGGTAACCCTGCTCAAGCCTCCAAATTCCTTCACTTTTCTCCTCAATTATAAATTCTTGCTGTGGCTTCTGGGTTTCCCAACTGGTTTTCTTCAAGTGTGAACCAAGGTAAAATATAGTAAAGATATTTTCCCATGGAAGGTTTCAGAGCTGAGTCTAATTTTGTTACGATATATTGTCCTTTAGGCCTCACTTTCCAACATTGGTTATTGGATTATATTCAATTGCAAGAGTTCTATCTTTTATTCCTCTCTCTAGTCAGGAGTGCAGAGACTAATCCCAGTTAAAAGGAGCTAGCTCAGCACACACTGCAGATTGAACTTGTTCTCTTCCTAATTTGCACACAGTACCTCATGGGGCAATTGGACAGCTAATTTCCACTTAACTTTATTTGATGCTACTGCCCTAGTGAATAAGTAAAGTCAGATAAAAGATAAAAGAAGTCTGTAATCATAACAAATTAACAAACAAATCATACACAAGCAAAACAAATCATCAACAGAAAGATTAACAACTCCACGATTGAGTCAGATATTAAGTCACACCTAGTTACAGGAATGTAACTACAAATTGCAATACTTACAAGATGTTCACCGCAGCTGGGCATTGTGGAATCTTCTACAGTTAATGAAGTTCTAAGATGGCTGGGTAAATTGTCCTGAAAGAAAACAAGCGATCATGTTTCAACATTTCAAGATTATAGTGAACACTCTGACACTTGACCTGACACGCAAAATGTGCTAGTACATCTAACAGCTATATATAAATACAGTTTCATAAATACTAACTACTGTCCATATGGTGGATTGATAGTGTTTCTGTTCTCTACACTCATAACCATCTTTATCATCTGAGAAGATCACCAGTTCATCAATTTAGATCACCCCTTGATCAATGTATGATACTTTTTGTACTGAAACATTGAGCATGGATACAAGAAAGAAGACAACAACCTGGTGGGCTACTGATAGGCTTGGAGAGCTGTTCATAAAGAGCCCACATCAAATTTTTCATTGAGGTGACAGATAAAGCAGCCAACTTCCAAGGTCTCAACCGGTGGAGGCAAAATCCACAGGAATTCAACCTGAATGTATCTTTAAAATGGAGGCAGTAGCCAGATTGAACTATGGGAAACTAAATGACTATAAATGCTAATAAGAACAAGGCAGTCACACAAAAACTGGAGAAGCATGAATCATCAAGGCCAGAGGTCCAAGATAGCTCAGAAGAAGAGATAAGCATGTGTCCCTCCAAATGAAAACAAAATAATTCAAAGGTGATAACTATAACTTTTATCCTCCTGCAAAGACGGAGGGGTTTCAAATCAGCCGCTCATTTTATATTGCTCCAGAAATCAGGAGAACAAGTTTTCCATAGTGGGTAATTATTAGTGGAAACTTTAAACCCATGCATTTTGAACCATGTTTATTTTGTGCAAACTGGGATCAGTAATATGGTCAGCAACAATTCTTAGACCTTACAGTTTTTTAATTATTCAGAGCAGGTTTTACTAAGTCTAATAGCATGCTATTACCAGGACTGTAGTAGCATGTAGTCTAATGGTGCATTAATACTGTTGAATCAGTGCTTAAATATATTTTATTTGCATTATACTAAGTATCCCCTGGGCATTGTTGGTTTCAAATTTAAAAACCGCTTACCTTGAGCTATCTACTTCAAGCACAATTTATCATTAAATAAATAATTAAATGTGGATGCTGTTCCTTCAACCTGATCCACTTGCTAGCAACAAGAATGCAATAGTGGAAATCTAATCTTCACAAGAACATTGTCAATTGTAATGTTGTGAATACTACTCTGGATAATTGCCTCAGTTGGACTCCTGTGGATGTGTATCATCAATGGCTTTACATTCATCGTAAGGACAGAGGCTTGGATGGGGCAGAGTTTGTTAAGTGTGCCCAAGAGTGCTTCTAGATATAATACGTAGATAGTCCAACTCGAGAAGGTGGTATCTTAGACCTGGTTTTGGGAAAAGAGCCTGGACAGTTGATTAATGTCTCAGTGGGGGACCATTTTGGGTACAGTGATTACAATTCTATAAGCTTCAAGATAGAAGTAGTCCCAGAATGAAAGTACTAAACTGGGGGAAGGCTAATTATGACAGTATTAGGCAGGAGCTAGGGAATGTAGACTGGGGGCGGATGTTTGAGGGTAAATCCACAACTGATATGTGTGAGTCGTTTAAAAGTCAGTTGTTAACAACTCAGGACAAGTACGTCCCTGTAAAAATGAAGGATAAAGATGGCAAGATTCAGGAACCCTGAATGACAAGAGAGGTTGTGAGCTGAGTGAAAAAGGAGGCAGCATACATGAATTTCAGGAAATTGAGAACGGATAAGACTCTTAAGGAATACAAAGACAGCAGGAAAGAGCTTAGACAGGGACTTAGAAGGGCAAAAAGGGACCATAAAATGTCCTTGGCAGGCAGGATTAAGGAGAATCCCTTGGCTTTTTAATGTGTATATAAGGACAGTGGAGGGGATTTGTGTAGAGTCAGATGAGGTGGGTGAGGTCCTTAACGAGTACTTTGCATCAATATTCACAAAGGAGAAGGATGTGATGGATGGTGAGTGTAGAAAGGAGGATGTTGACATTCTAGGACATGTTGAGATAAAAAGGGAGAAGTTATTGGAGGTTTTGAAAAACATTAAGGTGGCAAGTCCCCAGGGCCAGATAAGATCTATCCCAGAATACTGAGAGAAGTGAGGAAAGAAATTGCTGAGGCCTTGGCCAAAATCTTTGGATCCCTTTTAGCCATGGGCAAGGTGCCAGAGGATTGGAGAGTAGCTAACATTGTTCCTCTGTTTAAGGAGGGCAGAAGAGATAATCTGGGAAATTACAGGCCTGTGAGCTTTACATCAGTGGTGGGAAAATTATTGGAGAAGATTCTTAGGGACAGGATATACTCACATCCGGAAGAGAATAGGCTTATTGGCAAAAGGCAACATGGCTTTGTGAAGGGCAGGTCGTGTCACAAATTTGATTGAGTTCTTTGAGGAAGTCACAAGAAAAATTGACCAGGTCAGGGCAGTGGATGTTGTCTACATGGACTTTAGCAAAACCTTCGATAAGATTCCTCATGGCAGGCTGATACAGAAAGTGAAATCATATGGGATCACAGGTGAGCTGGTAAGATGGATACAAAACTTGCTTGGGCATAGAAAGCAGTGGAAGAATACTTTTCTATCTGGAGGTCTGTGACCTCTGTTGTTTGTAATATATATAAATGACTTGGAGGAAAATGTAGGTGGTCTGATTAATAAATTTGCAGATGATCCAAAAATTGGGGGAGTAGTGGATAGTGAGGAGGATTGTCAGAGGATACAGCAGGATATAAATCGGCTGGCAACCTGGGCCGTAAGATGGCAGATGGAATTTAACCCAGACAAATGTGAGGTGAGGGATTTGGAAGGTCTACTGCAGAAGGGAAGTATACAGTAAATGGTAGAGCCCTTAGAAATATTAGCATACAGAGGGATCTAGGCGTGCAGATCCACAGTTCCCTGAAGGTGGCAACTCAGGTGGACAAGATGGTCAAGAAGGCATATGGCATGCTGGCCTTCATCGGTCGGGGCATTGAGTATAAGAATTGGAAAATCATGTTACAGCTGTATAAGACTTTGATTAGGCTGCATTTGGAGTAGTGTGTACAATTCTGGTCACTATAAGGTAAGATGTTGATGCATTGGAAAGGGTGCAGAAGAGATTTACCAGGAAATTTCCTGGTTTGGAGGATATGGACTATGAAGAAAGGTTGAAAAAAATTTGGATTGTTTTCATTGGAGCATCAGAGGATGAGGAGGGAGCTGATAGAGGTTTACAAGATTATGACAGGCTTGGATAGAGTGGATAGTCAGTCTTTTTCCCAGGGTCGAGGGGTCAATTACTCAGGGACATAGGTTAAAAGTGAGAGGGGGAAACTTTAAAAGAGAGGTAAGGAGCAAGTTTTTCCACACAGAGGCTGGTGAATACCTAGAATGTGCTCCCGGAGGAGGTGGTGGTGGAAGCAGATTCTATAACAACGTTCAAGAGGCATCTGGATAGATACATGAACAGGCAGGGAATAGAGGGATATTGCCCACGCGGAGGCAAGAAAATATTAGATTAGAGAGGGATCTGTCTCAGCACTGACTTGGTGGGCCGAAGGGCCTGTTCCTGTGCTGACTGTTCTTTGTTCTAGGTACAGATATTTGCTAATGTTTGCATGGTATTCAGCACTATTTGTAAATCTGGAGCAGTCTGTGCCCACGTGCAGCGAGACCTGGACAATATTCAGGCTTGAATTAATAAACGGCAAGTAGCAAGTCATAGAGTCATAGAGGTTTACAGCATGGAAACAGGCTCTCTGGCTCAACTTGTCCATGTTGCCCTTTTTTTTTAAACAACTAAGCTAGTCCCAATTGCCCACGCTTGGCCCTTATCCCTCAATAGCCATCTTACTCATGTAACTGTCTAAATGCTTTTTAAAAGACAAAATTGTACCCGCTTCTACTACTACCTCTGGCAGCTTGTTCCAGCCACTCACCACCTTCCGTGTGAAAAAATTGCCCCTCTGGACCCTTTTGTATCTCTCCCCTCTCACCTTAAACCTATGCCCTCGAGTTTTAGACTTCCCTATCTTTGAGAAAAGATATTGACTGTCTTGCTGATATATGCCCCTCATTATTTTATAGACCTCTATAAGATCACCCCTCAGCCTCCTACGCTCCAGTGAAAAAAGTCCCAGTCTATCCAGCCTCTCCTTATAACTCAAACCATCAAGTCCTGGTGGCATTCTAGTAAATCTTTTCTTTATTCTTTCTAGTTTAATCATATCCTTTCTATAATTGGGTGACCAGAACTGTACACAGTATTCCAAGTGGGGCCTTATCAATGTCTTGTACAACTTCAACACGACGTTCCAACTCCTGCATTCAATGTTCTGACCAATGAAACCAAACATGCCGAATGCCTTCTTCACCACTGTTCACCTGTGACTTCACTTTCAGCTATGAACATGTACCCCTGGATCTCTTTGTTCTATAACTCTCCGCAATGCCCTACCATTGACTGAGTAAGTCCTGCCCTGTACCAAAATGCATCACCTTGCATTTATCTAAATTAAACTCCATCTGCCATTCGTCAGCCCACTGGCCCAATTGATTAAGATTCCATTGCAATCCGAGATAACCTTCTTCACTGTCCACTATGCCATCAATCTTGGTGACATCTGCAAACTTACTAACCATTCCTCCTAAATTCTCATCAAAATCATTAATATAAATGACAAATAACAGTGGACCCAACACTGGTCCCTGAGGCACACTGTTGGTCACAGGTCTCCAGTTTGAAAAACAACCCTCTACAATCACTCTCTGTCTTCTATCATCAAGCCAATTGTGCCACACAAGTGCCAGGCGATGATCTTCTGCAACAAGAGAAAGTCAAACCGTCTCCCTCTGACATCAACAGCATTACCACCACTCCCACACCATCAACATCCTGAAGGTTATCATTGACCATAAACCTATCTAGGCCAGTCATATAAATGTTGTGGGTATACGTGCAGCTCAAAGTCTTAGAATTCTATTGTGAGTAACTGACTTCCTTGATTGCCCTTAGGCCGCCACCATCCACAAGGCAGCAATCTAGTTTGTGCCATCAGAAAGGGACTGGACGATCGCAAACCATTTAGTGCCAGGTGCAAAACCGATTTTTAGGCACACATGCTATTTTCCATGATCAGCGCGATTTGCTCCAGGTGCGATGAGGTCAGAAAATCGCCCCCATAGAATATGAAGACAAGGAAGTTTTGGTAAACCTTTCTAAAAGATAATTGGAATATTACAATATTAAATGCAGGTTCATGCAGCAATGCAAGCACATATGATAAGCTTGAACATGTATTAGCAGAAGCTGTGTCACGAACAAGGGAGGAAAGGAAGCCCGAAGCTTCACTTTCAAATTGTACTGCTTGTTCAGTGACCGAAGAGAATAACTACATTCTTGGTGTATTTATGATTTCCATCTCTTCCCAAAAGCATTTCAATCGGTGTAAATGACTGCATGTACACTCTATCATGATGTTTGTTTTGTCACCCTGAAGCTACCAAAGCGATGTTTTGGTGTAAACTGTCTTGATTCTGACATCACTTGAAAGATCCTGAAAGTATCAGGAAAGCCCGATGTTTGCTCATCAAGCTATGATGAACACAGTACAGAAAGATCCAAACAAAATCAATAACTCATGATGGAAGGATTTTCAACACTGAAATTGTCAAAATGTGGCAGAGAAGCCAAAATGGAGCGCACCAGTTCTAAAAAGCTGAAGAAGATTTTAAAGGGAAAGTTGATTGAAGGTGCTTCTCACGTAGTCAAATATCTTCAACCAGACAAGAGAAAGGGGCACTTGTAAGATATCAGTGAAGAGATCTGATAATGTTGTGGACCAGATGAATTCAGTGATGTGTTTCGCCATTTGGAAAACTAATTAAACAAAGGTGCTTCAAAAGTTGAAGATGTTCTGCAGAGACAAAGAACAATTATAGCATATTAATCTGCTAGTTTCAACAATGTGATTGTCCTGTATTGAGTGGATGATCCATCTCAGCCTCCTCCAGAGGTCCCCAGTCTCACAGATGCCAATCTTCAGCCAATTTGATTCACTCCATGTGATGTCAAGAAACAGTTGAAGATATTGGACACAGCAGGGGCTAGGGGCCCTGACAATATTCCGGCAACAGTACTGAAGACTTGTGCTCCAGAACTTGCTGTGCCCCTAGCCAAACTGTTCAAGTACAGCCTAGTGAACCTTCCCTGAGCTGCTTCCAATGCAAGATGTCACTCCTTAAATAAGGTGACCAAAACTGTACACAGAAGGTGTGGTCTCATCAATGTCCTGTACAGAATTAGGAAGACTTCCCTACTTTTTTACTCCTTTGCAATAAAGGCCAACATTCCATTTGTCTTCCTAATTGCTTGGCTGTACCTGCATGTCAACTTTTCATGATTCATGTACAAGGTCACACTGGTCCCTTTATACCATGGCATTCTGTAGTCTCTCGATTTAAATAATATTCTGCTCTTCTATTCTTCCTGTCAAAGTGTACAAACTTGCATTTTCCTACATTTTACTCCTGCCAAATTTCTGCTTACTAACTTAACCTATCTATATCTCTTTCCATCCTCAGAACTTATTTTGCTGCCTATCTGAACAGAGTAGATAAGAAGAAACTGCTTCCGTTGCTAGAAGCGTCAAGTGCCAGACAGCAGTGATTTGAGGTAAATCGCCAAAGACAACATGAGGAAAAACATGTTCATGCAGTGAGCGGTTAGGATGAGAATACACTGCCAGCGAGTGTGGCAAAGGTGGATTCAATTGTGGCTTTAAAAAGGCAATTAAAGGATAATTATCTGAAAACATCTTCAGGACTATGGGGAAAAGGCAGGGGAATAGGAATAGCTGAGTAGATCTTACAAAGAGCCAGCGCGGACACAATGGCCGGAATTTTCCGGTTGTTCTCATTGGCAGAATCTTCCAGTCCCACCAACAACAAACCCCCGCCAATGGCGCATTGAATGGGAAACAATGGTGGGATCAGTTTAAATTAAACTTGAAGTACTGGTTAGAAATGACTATTGGTGATATTAGTGGACAAACACTTAACATATATGCATGACATTTGATCTCTTACTTGAATTAGAGTAGTTGGATTAATGCACTAGCATAGTACATTTTACTATTGAACTTTTAATTCAGGGAACAGCAAGAGAGTGATGTTAAATTAATTGTTACTGTCTCTTGTCGACATTGTTGCATTGAACAAAGATAGCAGACCATAACATCAACAAAATTACACTGTTCATGCCAAAGTTATAATTTATGCTGACTTGGAACACGTTCTATCTTATTTCCTGAATCTCTGAATCTTTTTGTTTGGATTGCTAACATGTACTGTATTTTCATTTACGGTAACTGTTTCCTTCGCAACCAGTTCAAACACCACAGGAAGAGTGTGTCAATGGACAGTAAACCACAAAATTGTTTTCAATGCTGCTTGTGATATTTATGTCAGTCTGTTTTCAACGCAGCTTGTGATATTTATGTCAGTCTGTAGCCTCATGTAAATACAGGATAAGGAATAGGAAGTAACTGTGTCAAGGTAATTGTTCTATAAGTTCCAAAGGCTCACAACCCTGTGAGGGAAAGCATTTCTTGCCATCTGCCTTAAATGGGTAATCCCCAATTATTAAAAGGTGACCCCTAGTTCTAATGTCAGTGCTTTAAAATTGCTGAAAGCAATGTTGATACAAGACTGTTGGGAAAGAGAGGTGCAGTGGATTGGAGTTTTGTTTATATGTGCAAAGAAACAATTGGAAATTAGTTTTTGCATTTACATAATCAAGTTTTGAATTAATGAAAAATTTGTCAATATAGCACAAACAGCATCCTCGCCCAGTCACAACTGAAAATGTGAAGAACATGCAGCAGGTCAGTAAACATCCACGGAGAGAATAAACAAGTTAATGCTTGTAAAACATCAGGGGGGAACTTAAAGAAGGGATGAAAGCAAATATGGGAATCATAATGTGGGATTAACCCATGCGCGTTCCTTCCGATGCAGGTAGTACACACTTCGTGGTTCAATTCTGGCCTCAGGTGACTGTGTGGAGTTTGCACATCCTCACCGCATCTGCGTGGATTTCTTCTGGGTGCTCCGGTTTCTTCCCGCAGTCCAAAGATGTGCGGGTTAATTTGATTGGCCATACTAAATTGCCCCTTAGTTTCAGGGGGATTAGCAGGGTAAATGCGTGGGGTTACGGGGATAGGGCCTGGGTGGGATTATTGTCGGTGCAGGCTTCATGGGCCAAATGACTTCCTTCTGCACTGTAGGGAATTTTATCATTCTATTCTATGATTCTATAGTGTGCAATCCAGTGCTAAACATACATTTGAGTGGCTGCATGCCTCATCAGGGGCTAGTACCAATTAAAGTTAGCCTGCTCCTCTTAAAGGAGGTGCATTCTAAGTTTGAGCAGCCGCTGGAACAAGTTGCAGAAAACTTTCTGAGCAGGAAGAACACTGACTAATAGGGCAGAGAACGTGTGAAAAGATCATGTGACGAAGCACTGGAGGCCTTGGTACAGGTGGTGTATAGGAGGAGAGAAGTCCTCTTTTCACGAGAAACAGGAGGCCCTCCAGACAGAAAGCAGATGGTCGCAGCAGTCAGGGCTAGCAATGCATCCCCAAAGACCTGATGTGTTACCAAAGAAATTCAATAATCTCACATGTGTGGTCAAGTCAGTGAACATATCTTCAAAGCCCAATCTGCATTACAACTAAACCACAACCTTCACATTGCTACAATGAAAACCTCATTTCACAAACATCACGTACACAGCCAGTTATTCAACTGGAACAGGCATATCACCCAAACACACTGCACCACACTCACTGACACAAAATCTTGCCAAAAATGCCAAAATGTCTGGATCTGACTGAAAATCAGTGGACAGGCAGGTTTTCTCTCCAATTCTTATGATACTATGTTCAAAAAGAGCAGGGAGCATGTTTCACGCCATCATTTATAGGGACAGGGCCTAAAGACGCCGGCAAAGCCTGGTCCCACAGAGATCAGGACAAAAAATAACCTTCCCCTCACCCCAACATGAAGATATCAGACAGTTCTCCCCCCCTCCCTCCCCCCCAACAAAACAGTCATTGCTGGCACCTTCTTTCTTACACCACGCCCACCCCCCAACCCCAATCTTTGCCGGCAGCTCCCTTTTGCCATCCCCCACTCCCCAAGATCATCACCAGCATCACCCCTCTACCCACACCCCGGATCATCAGTGGCATCTTCCTCTTCCTCTCTCCACCCTCCTGATCATTGCTGGCATCTCTCTTGTCAACATCCCCCCCCTTCACCCCGATCAATGCATGCATCTCCCTCTCTCCCCCATCATGGACGGCATTGGCATTCCTCTCCCCTTCAGTCCATCCTCTCTTCCCTCCCTCCCACTACACAGATATGAGCCCCCTCCTCCCTCACCCCATGAGACGCTGACTGGAGTCCACCTCAATTCTGCAGGTGCAATCTGTGCCGGGGGCATTTCCCCTCCTGGGCATGTCCCCTCCCCAGGGGCTATACTCACCTTTGTGCCCCTGGAGAGATCCCCTCAACAAGTTCACATCTGGGTGAAACTGTTGTAAACTTCACTGACGTCATGTTACATTGGCGAGATTTGAAAATATGGCAAGGGGCTAAAATATGACGGGGGTTTGGTGAAGTTTATTTAGGTACATTAAAATGAGGTTCTCATCCTTTTGTGGGCGTGAACATTGCAACATCACCGGCAAGTGGTGGAGAAAAATCACAGAATGCGATCTCTCCAGAGAGAATCACATTTCCCAATTCTCTCCGGACTTTCATCCCGCGTCACCATTCCCTCATACAGTGAATGCAAGCTAAAAATCACCCCTACACTTTCCTCTCTCATAGGAAAAGTTGGTGCATAACCACAGACAAAACATGGGGGAGGAACTAAGTACCTTCGCCATAGCTAGAGAAATAGTATTAGATAAACTAATGGGGCTAAAGGCAGGTAAGTAAGTCCCCTGGCCCTGTTGGAACTATCACCATGCTTGTTTATATACACGGCTTTGTCCAACACTAGACTGACTCCTAGGTGCAGCTCATGTGTTCTATTACATCACTCTATAGGTGCTACTGTACTCAGTCCCATCTTAACCCTATAGTGCCAGACCCTTATATTGTAAGAGGAACAAGGGATTAATGTTGATGAAACCCTGCTACTCAATCTCACATTATCAAACACCAGCTTAGACACTGGCACTGTGTATACTTTAGAGCAGGGGTCTCCAAACTATGGCCGCGGGCCACATCCGGCCCACAGCGGGCTAACATCTGGCCCGCAGCCAGTGGGGTGGGACGGGATTCCCGCTGCCGAAAACACTCCCGCGTCCGGAACCCCGCCGCTGACTCAGGATCCGGACACACGGACGGAAGCCACAGGCCGCACATTTGCTGCCGCTCCACACGGTGTCTGATGGACCCATGGGAATCCCTGCCCTCTTTACTGGCCTATTGTCCAATCAGAGCTGCCGTCCTGTGACTGACAGTTCATTAAACAAATCAGCAATTGAGACATCTGTTATCCAATTGCCGCTCTGCATTGACTGAGTGACAGCTGCTTTATCCAATCCATAAGCTCCATCTGTCTGAAATGAGCGAGAACAATGACAATGATGGCGGCAATTCAGTTATGGAAGGAAAAAAGAAAAGAAAAGTGGACAGTGAGTGCCGCCTGTTTAATGAAGAATGGGGTGTAAAGTACTTCTTTGTACAAGCAGGTGATAAAGTGTCATATGCAACAAAACTGTTGCAGTTTTGAAGGAGTACAATGTACGTCGGCACTATGAGACCAAACATGAACCAAGTTATTCCCAATTCACAGGAACACAGCGTTCGGAAAAATTTGAATCAATGCAACGCAGGTTGCTTTCCCAACAAGCTTTTTTTACGCAGAAGATAACTGAAAATGAAGCTTTAACCAGGGCCAGTTACAAACTAGCTCATGTGTTGGCTAAAAGAGGAAAGCCATTCACCGATGGAGATCTCATCAAAGAGTGTATAATGGAAGCAGTGGAAGAGTTAAGCCCAGAAAAAGCAAATCTGTTCAAAATCATCAGTCTTGCGCCAAATACTGTTGCTCGTAGAATTGAGGATATAGGAAGCAATATATTTCATCAAATTGCAGACAAAGCAAGAAATTTTCAGTTGTATTCTCTCACACTTGATGAATCGACTGATGTGTGTGACACATCACAACTCCTAGTATTCATCCGTGGCGCGACTGAATTTAATGTGACACAAGAATTAGCATCAGTGCATCGCATGCACAGCACAGTAACTGGAGAAGACATCTTCGAAGAATTGCAAAAAACTGTGTTGGAATATAATCTGGAGTGGAATAAACTGCAAGGCGTGACAATTGATGGAGGCAAGAACATGTCTGGGGTGAAGAAAGGTTTGGTTGGACAAATCACAAAAGCTTGTGAGGTTGGTGGATTCTCAAAGCCCATGTTTCTGCATTGCATTAACCATCAACAAGCATTGTGCGGAAAATATGTGGATATGTCTTGCGTTCTGAAACCTGTTGTTTCAACAGTGAATTTCATTCTTTCTCACGGGCTTAATCATTGCCAGTTCATTTATAAAACTAATTTTTTTCTTTGGCCCCCGAAAATGTGTAAAATATACGATGTGGCCCTCGTACTGAAAAGTTTGAAGACCCCTGCTTTAGAGGGTAGCGTAGGGCCAGGATTTGCATGCACGACATGCCAGGCACAAATATCTTGTAGCCAATGGAAAAGATAGCACACTCAAAGCTCACTGGAGAATGACGTCACACCCGAGTTCTGCTGCAGAAGACACAGATCTTCATGGGGCAGCGAATAGAAAAAGGCTGATGGGTATGCAAATGAAATGCTTGATGTATTAATGCCTTCCCAGAAAGCCTATGATAACCGTCAAAGAGCATGGAGAATTTCAGCAGCGACTTGACACAGGGTTTTGTTCAGAGCTTGCAACCTGTTTTTGTCCAATGTGAAAGTGATAGCCAACGTCATGAGGATACATACAGACCCAAACAGCATCTAATGACCAATGCCTCAGCTTCCTTTGTAGCATTTGCAAAAACCATCTCATCTCTGAGTGCTTCAGTGGAAACTCAAGTCATAGAACCCCAGCTTGTTGCCATGCCAGTGCTATTTACCAATAGGCAGGCTCAAATTGCTGCCATTTTGGCTACAGATTATAGAGTTCAAAGGGGTAGGCCAGCAATCTGCCCTCCAACAGATTGCTGTTGTTGCAGTGGTGCCAGCCTAGTGAGTTGTTGGGATCCGGGAAGCAAGAAAACAACTGCCCTCTCTCCTCCTGCCACTGCCAGTATTCTTGCTTTGTTGTCTGTCAACCATCCATCGCAGGTTAATGCTTCCCGTGCTGATGAGGTTCAGTCCAAAGCCAGGCCTTCCAGACCCACATGTACTTGAGGTTCTTGCCCAAGGCCAACTGTAGGATCCCCCATTGAAAGTCAGCAGCCTTCCACCTCCCACCTCCCTGTGGAGAAACATGCAGAAGACAGGCACTAACAGAAAGTACAAGGGTGAATAGTTGATTTTTGTACAGAATAGTGGGTGGTTGATAATGTTCATTTTCCAATGGTGTTTTCTGATGGCGTTATTTCAGAATTGTGGCCAAGCGGACACTGTGATCGTCAATTATAAGGGAAAAGGCAAGGTGTGGGATTGGAGAATTGGGGTTATGCTCACTGGTACCTCGGTCAAATGAGCCAATCAAGTGCAACCCAGCAGAAAGGTTTCGACAAAATAGACAAAGAAAAGCTACATCCATGGTACATGAACTGGGGAATATAGTTTTCAGAGATGCTGGGGAAATGTGAGGAAGACCCTTCTTTACACAGCGAGTGATAATGAATTGTAACTCGCAGCTTACAAGGATCAATGATTTCAAAAGGAAATTGGATGATCATATGAGGTAAATAAACTCATAGAGCTTACGAGGATAGAGCAGGGGAATGAGAATCATTGGATTGCTCTACAGAGAGCCGGCATAAACTTAATGATCGCCATCAGTTCTGGAATAACTCCATTATTTATTTATTCATTCTGAGGCAACAAAATGAAGCAATTTTACTTCTTATCTGAAGTCTGAATCTTATGACTGCATCCATTGGTTCTATCAGCCCCACTGGGGAATAATTTCTGCTCATTCTTTCCAAAAAGAAAGGTCAAGTATATGTATTTTTGTATCTATAATTTAATGTCAAATTGGTAGCTAATGAAAATTGCTCTGGATCTTTTGCTCACATTGCACTTTGGAGTATTTTCTTTTGTTGACACTGAAACATTCTGTGGAGCATTTGGTTTGGAAATGTGTCTTCATTTATAGTAATTGTCTTACCGATTTAAGTTGAATTAGAATCAACATCTGATGCCACTGAAGTGGTTGCAGGCTACTCTGAATGATTCTGGAGCAAATAATACTCAGGTCCTCCCACTAGCCAAAAGGCAACTATAACAAATGAGTCACTTAACCTGTCTCCAGTAAATTATTCAACATACCATGACATTATATCACTTTAGTGAGATGGATGACACAGGACGATCAAAGGAAAATCAAATTGTTTTCTACTGGATAGAGGCCATTGACTGATTTTCCAAATTTTTCGCGGTTAGCAATGGGACAAGCTTTTCCAAATAGTTATAGGTGAATTCACCAAAAAGAAATATTTTCACTTTTATAACATTATTTAGAGATTTATAAAATGATCAAGTCAAGTTTTAGTACCACGTTCCTGAAAGGAAGTTAACAGCAGGACCTGATTAGCATTTTCCCAGACAGTCAGCCAGAGTGAGAGGTTGCTGACTGTCAGGAGGAAGGTCTTCAGATATAAGCCATTGCCAGGGGATGGAGAAGAGAGAGAGTCAAGAAGGAGATCATGGCTCAGGGGGAGATTGGAGAAGTTGAGGGAGTGATTGATAGGGTTGGGAGGGAGATGAAAAGGGGTAGCAGAAATCGGAGTCTATGTGGGAACAAAATCAGAGATTAAAAGTGTCAGGTGGGGAGATTGGAAGTGTTGGGGCAGGTTGGCTGATTAAGTGAACTGGTGGGGAGAAAGAGGAAGTAGCTTCTACTGGTTAAAGCAGATAAACTGGATCCAGTAGGTAAACAGAGGGCATTTATCTTTAGGGTCCAGCAGTCCTCAGCTTTCCTTAGCTGTCAGCTTTGCCAAAGCTCGGAAAGCAAGGGTTGAACTTAAAATAGTTGTTAAATATGAGGTAGACAGCATCACTATGATATTTAAATAACCTGGAAGTAGGCTGGTTGCCACATTCCACCTGCATCAATATTGGAAGTGGGTGAGTTGGAAGTGGATTTGAGTCAGGATTCAGATTTTAAAAACTTTTACATCCCACTTACCCCTAAAGTTTCCTCCTCTATATTTAAAGACATACCAAAACAAAATGAAAAATGAATTTGTCTACATCAGTACTTTGTATTTCACAAAATTTATGTTTTAATATGTTTTAAGGCAAGACTTCCCAAATGGAGACAACATTTTGGGGTTGCAACGGAATAATGGTTGCCATGGAGCTAAATGCTGCAAGGCTCCTTTAAATCCTCATGTTTCATTAAAGTGTTGCGCATGGCCCAACTGGACAACCTTTTAGAGGCCAGGTTCCAAAACAGCCAGTGAACAGATAGGTGCAATTTTATTTTAAAGGTGCAGTTCAAACAGCTCCCTCGCTCTCACAGCTCTTCGCCTCCCCCTCGCTCTCACAGCTCTTCGCTTCCCCCTCGCTCTCACAGCTTTTTGCCTCCCCCCTTCGTTCTCACAGCTCTTCACCTCCCCCTCACTCTCACACATGTCCACCTCCTTGCCTTCACAGCTTTTTGCCTCCCTCTCGCTCTCATAGCTGTCTACCCCACCCCCTCTTCTCACAGCTCTTCACCTCCTCCTTGCTCTCTCAATTCTTCATCACCTCCTTGCCCTCATAGCTGTCCACCCCAGTCCTCCCCCCTCAGAATTGTTTACCCCACCCCCCCCTGCTCTTACAGCAGTCCAACCACCCCCCAACATCTCACCACCACCAACACCCCACTCTTTTGCCCCACTGAATCACACATTGGTGCCACAGAAATTTTCAAGCCTCAAAATAGGGTCACAGTAGAAAAAGATTTGGGAAACTCTGTTTTAAGATTCATGAAGTTGCCAAAATGAATTAATTTCAGATCATTTAAAAATAATAGTTTCATCTTATTCTGATGCTCAGCAAGCACATCTCTGAGGATGCTGCTATTCTTATACATAGCAAAACAATCCTATCCCAGCAATACCTCAAGGATGCACAATGGCCCGTGCACATTCTTTATTCATTCATCCCCATGGGAGTCAGAAAGCACCTTTACAAATCTTCAAAGAAATTCAAATCATTTAGTTCGAAAATATGTTTACGCTGTAATCCAATGAAACAGCGTAAACTAATACTTTTTATAATACTCCCGACTGGGAGTTGAATATCCAGGGGTATCAAACTGTTCAGAGGGACTGACAAGAAGGTAAGGGAGGTGGTGTAGCTCTGATATTTAAGGATGACATCAGGGTGGTAGTGAGAGATGATATAGGTTTTATGGAAAAAATGGTTGAATCCATTTGGGTGGAAATTAGAAATAGTAAGGAGAAAAAGTCACTGATAGGCGTAGTCTATAGGCCACCAAATAATGACATCATGGTGGGGCGAGAAATAAACAAAGAAATAACTGATGCATGTAAAACAGCAATTATCATGGGGGATTTTAATCTACATATCAATTGGTCAAACCAGGTCGGTCAAGTCAGCCTTGAGGAGGAGTTCATAGAATGTATCCGCAATAGCTTCCTTGAACAGTATGTAATGGAACCAACAAGGGAGCAAGCTATCCTAGATCTGATCCTGTATAATGAGATGGGAATAATTAATGATCTTGCAGTTAGGGATCCTCTTGGAAGAAGCGATCACAGTATGGTTGAATTTAAAATACAGATGGAGCGTGAGAAGGTAAAATCCAATACCAGTGTCTTGTGCTTAAACAAAGGAGACTACAAAGGGATGAGGGAGGAGTTGGCTAAGGTAGACTGGGAGCAAAATCCTTATGGTGGGACAATTGAGGAACAGTGGAGGACTTTCAAAGCGATCTTTCACAGTGCTCAGCAAAAGTATATACTAGTGATAAGGAAGGACTGTAGAAAAAGAGATAATCAGCCATGGATATCTAAGGAAATAAAGGAGGGTATCAAATTGAAAGAAAATGCATACAAAGTGGCAAAGATTAGTGGGAAACTAGAGGATTGGGAAATCTTCAGAAGTCAGCAGAGAGCCATGAAAAAAGCTATAAAGAAAAGTAAGATGGATTATGAGAGTAAACTAGCTCAGAATATAAAAACAGATAGCAAAAGTTTCTACAAATATATAAAACGAAAAAGAGTGGCAAAAATAAACATTGGTCCTTTAGAGGACGAGAAGGGGGATGTAATAACCGGAAATTAGAAAATGGCTGAGGCATTGAACAGGTATTTTGTGTCAGTCTTCACAGTGGAAGACACAAATAACATGCCAAAAATTGATGACAGGAAGGCTATGGCAGGTGAGAACCTAGAAATTATCATTATCACGAAAGAGGTAGTGTTGGGCAAGTTAATGGGGCTAAAGGTAGACAAGTCTCCTGGTCCTGATGAAATGCATCCCAGGGCACTAAAAGAAATGGTGGGAGAAATAACAAATGCACTAGTGGTAATTTACCAAAATTCGCTGGACTCTGGGGTGGTTCCCGCAGATTGGAAAACAGCAAATGTGATGCCACTGTTTAAAAAAGGGGGTAGACAAAAGGCAGGTAACTATAGGCCGGTGAGCTTAACTTCTGTAGAAGGGAAAATGCTTGAATCTATCAGCAAGAAAGAAATAGCGAAACATCTAGATATAAATTGTCCCATTGGTAAGACGCAGCATGGGTTTATGAAGGGCAGGTCATGTTTGACTAATTTGGTGGAATTCTTTGAGAACATTACATGTGCAGTGGACAATGGGGAACCTGTGGATGTGGTGTATCTGGATTTCCAGAAGGCATTTGACAAGGTGCCGCACCAAAGACTGCTACATAAGATAAAGGTGCATAGTGTTACAGGTAATGTATTAGCATGGATAGAGGATTGGTTAACTAACAGAAAGCAAAAAGTGGGGATAAATGGGTGTTTTTCTGGTTGGCGATCAGTGACTAGTGGTGTGCCTCAGGGATCAGTGTTGGGACCGCAATTGTTTACGATTTACATGGATGATTTAGAGTTGGGGACCAAGTGTAGTGTGTCAAAATTCGCAGATGACACTAAGATCGGTGTAAGAGCAAAGTGTGCAGAGGACGCTGAAAGTCTGCAAAGGGATATAGATAATCTAAGTGAGTGGACGAGGATCTGGTAGATGGAGTACAATGTTGGTAAATGTGAGGTCATTCATTTTGGTAGGCATAACAGAAAAATGGACTATTATTTAAATGGTAAAAAATTGCAGCATGCTGCTGTGCAGAGGGACCTGGGTGTCCTTGTGCAGGAATCTCAAGGAGTTGGTTTGCAGGTGCAGCAGGTAATTAAGAAGGCAAATGGAATTTTGTCCTACATTGCTAGATGGATGGAGTTTTAAAACAGCAAGATTATGTTGCAGCTGTATAAGGTGCTGGTGAGGCCACACCTGGAGTACTGTGTACAGTTTTGTTCTCCTTACTTGAGAAAAGATATACTGGCACTGTAGGGGGTGCAGAGGAGATTCACTAGGTTGATTCCGGAGTTGAGAGGGTTGGCTTCTGAGGAGAGACTGAGTAGACTGGGGCTATACTCTTTGGAATTCAGAAGAATGAGGGGAGATCTTATAGAAACATATAAGATTATGAAGGGAATAGATAAGATAGAAATAGGGAAGTTGTTTCCACTGGCGGGTGAAACTAGAATTAGGGGGCATAGCCTCAAAATAAGGGGAAACCGATTTAGGACTGAGTTGAGGAGGAACTTCTTCACACAAAGGGTTGTGAATCTGTGGAATTCCCTGCCCAGTGAAGCAGTTGAGGCTACCTCATTGAATGTTTTTAAGGCAAGGATAGATAAATTTTTGAACAGTAAAGGAATTAAGGGTTATGGTGAGCGGGCAGGTAAGTGGAGCTGAGTCCACAAAAAGATCAGCCATGATCTTATTGAATGGCGGAGCAGGCTCGAGGGGCCAGATGACCTGCTCCTGCTCCTAGTTCTTATGTTATATGATTTGTTTCTTCAGATTTAAACAGGTAGATGGATCAGCAACAGATTCCAATTTGGGGTGACTCATTACTTTGATGATTCCCTCTGAATTTATGCTTACTTACCAATGATGGGGCTGCTACACATTTCTTGGAAAAACATAAGGATTAGGAATAGTATCATGCGGTACACATTTTATAGGAATAAAAGGACAAGAGATCCAATATGGTGAGTGACGTGCACACATTTATTCTACAATGATAGTTTGTGACTGCCATATTAGTTAGGGATCCTCTTTCATCATCCAGTTTGTGTGTTTGAAATGAACATTAAACCATTGCATGTATAAATCTTCCATTGATCAATTTCACATGATTACAGTTCAATCATGAAGAGAAAATCTCTGCAGTTCTCGTAGTTCACAACTTTGAAGTTAGAGGTTAGTCTTGTAGCTTCTCTCTGCTGTAGCTTCTCTATGCATTGCCTCTAGCACATGAATGTGTCTCTTACATTTCAGTGACAGAACTGAATCCAGTATTCAGGGCGTGGTCTCACCAATCACCATGACTTTTATTCTACGGTCATCAACATCTTGGCCCTCTTTCATTTCTGTGTTTGCAACCTCAACAGCATTCATGCTGGGAATTCTCCCATCAGGGATTAAGTCCCATGGTGGGGGCCCGGGCAGGAGCAGGGACAGGGACTTTTCATCTCTGTGGAGACTGGCGGGAAACCACGCTATACCTTATGTCTCTGGTGTAAGTAATTATGCATCCAGGAGTTTTGCGCCATCTTCTGTGGCGGGGCAGGCTTAATGGTATGTGCCCTGCCATAACACCTGGGTGCCATATTGAAAAAGTGTCTCACATCACTGACCCACCATTGAAGAAAGAAAATGGGCATCCTAAAGGAGGAAGATGAATCTCTTGAAGGAGTGAGATCGACCTCCTCTAAGACACTGAAGCTGGATATCCACCTGATAGATGCTCCCCCCACCGACTGCTGCGATATTCAATTACCAACTTCTGTGACACGGCACAGAGTGATTTATATATTAATTAGCTGCTAAAATCATAAATTTGAATGAGATAAATTGGCACAAGGGTAAAATTAGATATCACATGGGTGATATTACGAGTATCTGTTTGCATGAATAGAGTATCCATGATATTCATGAAAATAGAAAATCTGAAATATAGGAGCATCATATTCATCATATACCAGGTGCTCAATGCAGATAAGTGTGAGATGATTCATTTTAGCTGGAAGAGAGACCGTATAAAATAAAGGGAGACACTCTAAAGGAGGTGCAGGAACAGAGGGTCCTCAGTGTATATGTACGTAAGTCATTAAAGATGGTAAGACATGGTGAGACAGCAATTAATAAATCAGATAGCATCTTGGGCTTTATTAATAAGGGCACTGAGTACAAGAGTAAGGAGCGCATATTAAACTTGCAAAAAAGATGGCCTCATCTGGAATACTGCATGCTTTTCTAGGAGCCATACTTGAGGAAGGATGTGATGGCATTGAAGAGAGTTTGACATTGCGATCCAGCGGGATCCCCTTCGCTGTTTCCCACTTTTAGAAAGCTATTGTGAACCTTGCCGATGTGACGTCACATCAGCGAAGTTTCAATATTCTGTGAGGATGGTGGTGGGGAGGCCCATTAATAACATTAAAATTAATTGAAATATATTTAAATAGCAAGGGGCGGGGAAAATCAGGAAACAAGATCCCTCCGACAAGAATCTCGTTACCTGACTCTTGTGAGATTTTGTGCCCACGTCGCCGTTTGGTCCATGGAATTCACACCTATGATCCTTACTCTAATTCTGAACCACACCATGCAGGCATGACGTTTATTCAACTCAACCTCCCACTCAGCCCCCCTTTCCCCCAGATCCCCTAGTCAGGCCATTTATCCTCTCAGACCCCCCAGTCAGCCTCCTTTCAATTCACGCATCTTGACAGTGCCAACAGTATCCTACCCCTGGTACTGACAGCCTGGCCTGGCACCTTGGGCTCCAAGGGTGCTCGAGGAGGTAGATCCAGTGGCCAGTTGCCCCTCTGCTGCTGCCAGGTTGCAGAGGAAGGGTCCCCCAATGGACCTGGGGATTGGGTGGGCTGGGGGCAAGGGTTGACCTCACCACTCTCTATCGAGATGGGAGTATAATGGCTGAGCTGCCTGGCAAGGGGATTTCAGGCAGCCCTGTGATCAATTTCTGCATTCTTGCCTGTCAGTTGTGTAAGTTCTGGTGGTTAGATTCTCTCTTTTTAGACATGGTCATTGCCTGGAAATTGTCTGGCATGAATGTTACTTGCCACTTGTCAACCCAAGCCTGGATTTTGACCAGGTCTTGCTGCGTTTGGGCATGGAATGCTTCAGTCCACAAAAGGTGGCTTGCCAGGTTAATGGGCAGGAAAGGATAGGAGAGCCCAAGATGGGCCGACTTTGCAAAAGAGAAATAGATGTAAAGACATGGGTCTAGAGTAGCTGCTAAAGTGTATGCATGATTGGACACAAAGCAAATTTTGCAATATGTTGCCATGTCCAAAAGACATGCTGATTAGGTGCAATGGCCGGGCTAAATTCTCCCTCTGTGTACCCAAACAAGTGCTGGAGTGTGGCGACTAGGGGATTTTCACAGTAATTTCATTGCAGTGTTAATGTAAGCCTACTTGTGACACTAATAAATAAATTAACAAAGTCCATGGTAAACATTGGGTGAAACATGTCACAGTTGGAAACAGGACAAGGAAGAAATGATATGGAACAAGTCCAAAGATTAATTCTGAGGGCCATTTTTCGACAGCATGGAGTCAGCAACCATTGACCAACATTCAGATTCAGAGTCTCGGTAGATAAGGGATAGATCCATGAATCTTTTAAGGTATAGAATATCAACCAAAGTGCTCGTGGCCATTGGCCAGACCATAAATCAGCCAGGGTTCATCCCAGGATCACGTGGAGGTGTGTATGGGGTTGAAGTGTTAATAGCATGCGCCAGTGATTTAGTTCAGCATTAGAACAAGGATCGTGGTAATCTTGTCTGCTGAATCATGAAGAATGCCCTTCTCATCCATAACCCTATTTTAGATGATCAGATTGATGTCCTGGCGATAATGGAATATTTCTTCATCGGTGCTGACACCTTATTCCAAACTAAAACCTCCCTGCTTGGCAATAGTTCCCCCGTACGCTCCAAACTGCTACAGTAACAGCGTGACACTTGGCATCAAATCAAACCTTATCCTTTCTCCGACTTCTCTGGCATTTACTCTTCCTTTGATCTTATCCTGGTTCAACTCCTTCGCCACTCCTTTAAAATCCTCATGGTCGACCAACTTCTAAGTCCCAGATTGCATTTTCCATGACTATTCTACAAAAGCTACAGCAGGAGATCAATGAATTGCTGACAGGAATTTTACCAGACATCTGCATTTGTTTTGCTATTTGCTGATGCAATTCAACTCACTGCCATTTCTCTCGCATGAACAGAAGTTCTTTCAGTCTCTCTGGAATGATTTTCTCTTTTTCTATTTCACGCTGTTTACCTTCATTATTATCCTTTTTGCTTCTTGTTCTTACAGCCACAACTCTTTTCTCAGAGGCCCATCTTCAGTTACAAAATGTCACATTTTTCATTCAGAACCACCAACTGTAGTCAATCTCTCCAGGTGGCTATGCACTGTCTTCTCCCCAGAGAGTACAAATGGCCTCTTGTTGTCATGAAGTCTATAGGACCCAAGTGACAGCAGGCAGGCAAAAATAGGATAATGTGAGCTACATAAAACATGTGCATACCAAGTACAACTGTCAGCTAAGTGAAGCTTAGGTTGATAAAGAATCAAATAATTCCCCAGGAGATGGATGGAAATCTCATCTGGTTGTAACTAATAATCAACTTCAGAATGTCAGTTTCAAACTACCATTTTGTTAGGTGTTCTAACAATCTCTAAAGCCCAGCATTTTAGTTACCTTATCTTCATAACAACCTTCCCAGAAGTAAACATGACCTCTGAAATATTAACATGAACCATGGACTATGTATTTGTCACAAGAGGAATGCGTGGACCTGTAAGGTGTTGTGACCTGAGGCACTCTGTTCAGGAGAATAAGTCAGAGTAAGGGACTTGAAATCTGAAAGTGTTACGCCACTTACTGTTATACTCTCCTCTGGTCCTAGATCCTCTTGGCATCCTGTATCTCAAGAGATGGGAAATAAATGCTGGCCGAGCCAGCATTGCCCACATCCATATGAATACAAAATTAGTCATAGTTAGAGGGGCCACACTGTTGCTGCTGACTTCCTCAGCCACTTCCATGCATGCCTGCATGGTTTAAGAGGTTGTCCTCTTTCTCTTGCTCTGTAGAGGGCTCCCATCACTACAACCCCTCAGGTCTCACAGACGAACCTCTGGGTAGGAGCAGGAGACTGAGCATCAGCCTTTCCAGGTCTTCTCACCACTAAAACACCGAAGTGTTGAAGAACTCCATGGTCCCTTTAATTAGAAATCCTTCCTCCAACAAAATGGCTGTATCATCATACCCAACCTCCCTAATTGATCAAGAAACACAGAGGCAGGGTCTTAATTGGTTTGCTCAAGGAAAGAGTAACTGGAAGGCTCTAACGAAAATGGTCCCAATGTCTAAAAATGAGAAAATTCTCCCATTTTGTCAACAAAAAAACTCCAGTTTTTTGAGCATTTTCATTGTGCCAGTATAACATACATGCATAGTTAGAATTTTGATTATCTTGCACAGTACTGATAATTCAAAACATCTATTTCCTTCAAAGTCTCACAAGATATTTCCCCATAATTTCCTGTTCTCCAAAGCAGTGACTCACCACTTAGCTTGACTCGTAACAAAACATGTCTCTTTTGCTGAGGAAGCAGCTAGCCCATTGTACTTAATATGCCAATATCCTGTAGATATTTTGCTTGTAATCATTATATTTTTAGCTATAAAATGGACAGAATATGACTTTACAACAACACACTGAGTCACAGCATTAGAAATAAACTGCAAATACACTACAATAAGCAGCCCAGTATTGAGTATGAATAACTACTGCCCATCTAACACTTCTTAATTATTCAAGAATCACAGAACATTACTGCTCGATAACTTGGTAAAGATTATGTAAATGGATACAAATGTACAAGAACTCTCAAACAAATGTTTATCCCCAGGATGGCCTCCAATTTTCCACCCTCCATAAATTTGAGCTTATCCAAAACTCAGCTGCCAGTGTCCTAACTTGAACTAGCCAGAAATATAAAAACAGATAGTGAGAGTTTCTATAAGAATTTAAAAAATAAATGAGTTAACAAAGTAAGTGTTGGTCCTGTAGAAAATGAGTCTGGAGAATTGATAATAGAAAACAAGGAGGGGGCAGTTGAATTGAACGTATATTTTGTATCAGTCTTCACTATAGAGGATACAAATAATATGACAGAAACAGCTATAAACCAGGAAATAGAAGAACGACAGGAACTCAGGAAAATTACAATCACCACAGAAGTGGTACTGAATAAGTTGTTGGAGCTGCGGACTCATGTGCTTGCGCCCTGATGGACTTCATCCTAGGTTCTTAAAAGAAGTGGCTAGTGAGATAGTTGATGCATTAGTTTTAATTTCCCAAAAATCCCAAATTCAGGGAAGATCCCATTAGATTCAAAGATAGCAAATGTAAGTCCATTATTCAAAAAGGGAGGGAGGGAGACAAAAAGCAGTAAACTACAGGCCAGTTAGCTTAACATTGTAACAGTGAAGTTGTTAGAAGCCATTATTAAAGAAGTTATAGTAGGACACTTGGAAAAATTCAAGGCAATCAAGCAGATTCAACATAGGTTTGCGAAAGAGAAATCATGTTTAACAAACATATTGGAGTACTTTGAGGAAGTAACCTGTGCTGTGGATAAAGAGATGTACTGTACTTGGATTTCCAGAAGCATTTGATCGACTGCCACATTGATTGTTATTGTGAAAAATAAAATCTCATTTTACAAGGGGTAACATATTGATGTGGATAAATTGGCTGGCTAACAGTAAGCAAAGACAAGGCATAAATACGTCTTTTTGAGGTTGGCAAGATGTAACGAGTGGTGTGCCACAGGGATCAGTGCTGTTACCTCAACTGTTTACAATTTATATAAATGACTTGAAAGAAGGGATGGGTGGTTGCTAAATTTGCTGATGATAAACAGGAAGGAAAGTAGTTTGTGAAGAGGATATAAAGATGCTACAAAAGGATATAGATAGGTTAAGTGAGTGGGCACAGATCTGACAAATGAAATATAACGTGGGAAAATATGCAATTGTCCATTTTGACAGAAAAACTAAAGGAGAAACATATGACCTAAATGGTGATAAATTGCAGAGCTCTGAGATGCAGAGGGATCTGGGTGTCTGAGTGCCTGAATCGCAAAAAAACAAGTATGCAGGTACAGCAACTAATTAGGAAAGCTAATAGAATGCTATCATTTATTGCAAGGAGAATTGAATACAAATGCAGGGAGTTGTGCTTCAGTTATGTAGAGCATAGTGAGACCAAATCTAGAATACTTTGTAAAGTACTTTGCTGAGGTAATGCATTTTGGAAGGTCTAATACAGGTAGGAACTATACAGTAAATGGCTGAACCCTTCAGAGTATTGATAGGCAGAGGGTTTCTGGGTGTATAGGTACACAGGTCACTGAAAGTGGCAATGCAGGTGGAGAAGGTAGTCAAGAAGGCATACGGCATGCTTGCCGGGGCATTGAGTTTAAAAATTGGCAAGTCATATTGCAGCTTTATAGAATGTTAGTTAGGCTGTACTTGGAATATAGTGTTCAATCCTGGTCGCCACTCTACCAGAAGGATGTGGAGGCTTTGGAGAGGGTACAGAAAAGATTTACCAGGATGTTGCCTGGGATGGAGGGCATTAGCTATGAGGAGAATTTGGAGAAACTTTGTTTGTTCTCACTGGAATGACGGAGGTTGAGGGGCGATCTGATAGAAGTCTACAAGATTATGAAGGACATGGACAGAGTGGATAGTCAGAAGCTTTTTCCCAGGGTGGAAGAGTCAATTACCAGAGGGCATAGGTTTAACATGCTTGTGGAAGGGGTGCCAATCAAACAGTGCTGCTTTGCTCCAGATGGTATCGAGATTCTTGGCTGTTGTTGGAGCTGCTCTCATCCAGGCAAGCTGTTTTTTGTTTCCTTGGCTTTTTCCAATGCAAACACACATACCCCTCCCCTACAGGGTCATCTGCCCTGTTTTGCTTTAGCTGAGCACTGACCATTATTCTCCTATTAACCCATTTTGCCTTCTTACAGTATCAGCACCTTTTTTAGTCCTTAATGTCACCATTAACACATACTTTGTCCATGACACTATGTCCATGACATGTTTGCCAATCTCTCCTTAGCCCTGACCCATCCCTGTATGACTTTAGTGGTAGTTATTGTTGGTGCAGACTCGAAGGGCCGAAGGGCCTTTTCTGTGTTGTACAACTCTATGACCTTCTATTCTGCCCCACCTTCTCCAGCCCCTCTCCAACTCTATAATTTATTAGATTTCTGCCCCCTTCCATTCTGAAGGAGAGACATATGGACTTGAAACGTTAATTGTTTCTCACTCCACAAATGCTGCCAGACCCGCTAATTTTATTCAGCATTTTATGTATATATTCTAGGATATTAGCACACTGTCCCTTACACCAAGCACATTGTCCTCAGCCCCTTACTATACTCCTCATACACCTATGACTATGTGGCCAAATTCCCCTCCAACTCAATTTTCAAGTTTGCTGATGACATCATTGTAGTGGGTCAGATCTCAAACAATGATGAGATGGAGTACAAGAAAGTGATAGAGAATCTAGTGAACTGGTGCAACGATAATAATCTCTCCCTCAATGTCAGAAAAACTAAAAGAAATAGTCATCGACTTCAGGAAGCAAGGTGGAGGACATGTCTCCGTCTATATCAATGGGAATGAATTTGAAATGGTTGGGAGCTTCAAGATTTTAGGTGTCCAGATCACCAACAACCTGCCCTGGTTCTTCTATGCCAACGCTATAGTTAAGAATGCTCACCAATGCCTCTACTTCCTCAGAAGCCTAAGAAAATTTGGCATGACTGCTACAACTCTCACCAACCTTTACAGATGCACCACCGAAGCATTCTTTCTCATTGTATCAGAGCTTAGTATGGTTCCTGCTCTATCCAAGACCACAAGAAACTACAAAGGGTCATGAACAAAGCTAAGTCCATCATGCAAACCATTCTCCCTTCCATTGACTCTAACTTCCCGCTGCCTTCGAAAAACAGCCAGCGTAATCAAGGACCCCACGCATCCCAGACATACGCTCTTCTGCCTCCTTCCATCGGGAAAAAGATAGAAAAATGAGAGGTAATGTACCAACTGACTCAAGAACAGCTTCTTGCCTGCTGTCATCAGACTTTTGAATGGACCTACCTCATATTAAGTTGATTATTCTCTACGCCTTAGCTATGACTGTAACATTACATTCTGCACCCTCTCCTTTCCTTCTCTATGTACGGTATACTTTGTCTGTATAGCACGCAAGAAACAGTACTTTCCACTGTATACTAATACATGTGACAATAATAAATCAATCAGCCCTTTCCTGTGATGTTCATGATGTTCACAGTTGTTTTTTTTAAAATCCGTTTCTCCAGCAACTGAAATGGTCACACGTGCAACTGCCTCTTGTCAGCTCCCAGGTAGGAAAGGCCACGTTCCAATCCCCAGATACTGCCTCTGTTCAGCCCCCAGGCAAGGAAACTGGAAATTGACATCTGGTCAGGATCTCAGGGTGATCTCATTCTCTTCCAGTTTTCCCTGGGTGGGATTGAAGGTGAAAAGAGAATCTCCTTAGACTCTCATGCAAGTAATTAAGAAGTAGCTGAGATTGCTACACATCCAATTATGAGCTATTTTAATACTGAATTTTCAAGCTACACAAGATGTTTCACATCATGCTAGGGTCAACAAGGCATGTGAACAGTGATAAGAGTTTCTTCAGTGACAATGACAACCTGGAGAGGATTTGATCAGTTAAACAGAAAAGCTCCAGCCATGGCCATTGAGAGACTGCTATACAAAGCACTTCTTTCATAGACTGCAATCACTACTTTACAAGTGATTGCCAACTTCTTGGAAGGTACTTCACCTGTCTGCACTTCAATACCTTCAGCTGAAGTTCCCTGCTCCCAGGCGTCACCATGGCATGGAAGCAGATTACACAGCTCCACCTTTTACCTCTGCTGAGGGTCAGAAACTCAGACCACACCATCAGCTCCTGCAGAAATAGGAACAACAGCAGCAGCAACTGCCTTCTCCACAACCATGTGCTCCTCCACAGAGCAGAGGGAATGTGCACTGAGATATACCTGGAAAGATGCAAGACCCCCAACACAGGGTCTACAGGCAGAGGATTAGCTTTCCTGAAAGATTTGAGCATCCTGCAGTGCCGTAGACTGTCATAGTAGGTCATTACTGACATCTTCAGTCTCCTGAAACAAGACTGTCCTTCTCAAAGGAGCATATGAGCACTCATTTCCAGCAGCTCGTGTCTGCCAGTAGAGGGCCACCTGTCCTGCTCTCTTGTCAAGTTGTGTGCTCTCTATTCCTGCAAGGAAAGACAGCAGAAAGATATGAATGGTTATGGTGGCTTTTGTGGAGAGGAGTGAAGGACACCATTTATGGATTTTGACTGTTGGCATGAGTTCGAGAGCTCAATAGGCTGAGGGTGAGAGTGAGTGTTGGTTCTTTGGATGTAGATTGGAAGTGTCTGGAGAAAGAAAATGAGTGGAGCTGCAAGGTGTCTTAAGACCATAAGACATAGGAGCAGAACTAGGCCACTCGGCCCATCGAGTCTGCTCCACTGTTCAATCATGGCTGGTTTTTTTCTCATCTCCATTCTCCTGCCTTTTCCCCATAACCCCTGATCCCCTTATTAATCAAGAACCTATCTATCTCTGTCTTAAAGACACTCAATGACCCTGGCCTCCACAGTCTTCTGCAGCAAAGAGTTCCATGGATTCATCACTCTCTGGCTAAAGAAATTCCTCCTCATCTCTGTTTTAAAGGATCGTCCCTTTAGCCTGAGGTTGTGCCCTCTGGTTCTAGTTTTTCTTACAAGTGGAAACATCCTCTCCACGTCCACTCTATCCACGTCTCGCAGTATCTTGTAAGTTTCAATAAGATCCCCGCTCATCCTTCTAAACTCCAACGAGTACAGACCCAGAGTGCTCAACCGTTCCTCGTATGACAAGCGCTTCATTCCAGGGGTCATTCTTGTGAACCTCCTCTGGACCCTTTCCAAGGCCAGCTCATCCTTCCTTAGATATGGGGTCCAAAACTGCTCACAATACTCTAATTGGAGTCTGACCAGAGCCTTATACAGCCTCAGAAGTACATCCCTGCTCTTGTATTCTAGCCCTCTTGACATGAATGCTAACATTGCATTTGCCTTCCTAACTGACGACTGAACCTGCACATTAACCTTAAGAGAATCTTGAACAATGACTCCCAAGTCTCTTTGTGTTTCTGATTTCCTAAGCATTTTCCCATTTAGAAAATAGTTTATGCCTCCATTCCTCCTTCCAAAGTGCATAACTTCACACTTTTCCACACTGTATTCAATCTGCCACTTACTTGCTCACTCTCCTAACCTATCCAAGTCCTTCTGCAGCCCCCTTGCTTCCTCAGTACTACCTGTCCCTCTACATATCTTTGTATCATCTGCAAACTCAGCAACAATGCCTTCAGTTCCTTCCAAATCATTCATGTATATTGTGAAAAGTTGTGGTCCCAGCACTGAACCCCCTGAGGCACACCACTAGTCACCGGCTGCCATCCTGAGAAAGACCCCTTTATCCCCACTCTCTGCCTTCTGCCAGTCAACCAATCCTCTATCCATGCCAGGATCTTACCCTTAACACCATGCGCACTTATTTAATAGTCTCCTATGCGGCACCTTGTCAAAGGCCTTCTGGAAATCTAAATAAATCACATCCACAGCTCTCTATCTAACTTCCTTGTTACCTCCTCAAAGAACTTGTCTTGAGGTGTGCTTTACAAGAGATTACTGGGCAAGTCAAAGTGTGGGGCTTGGCACCTGAAATTATGTCAATCATTGTTGCCGCAACTGTTTACCATTTATATAGATGATCTGGAGGAGGGGACGGAGTGTAGGGTAACGAAGTTTGCAGACGACACAAAGATAAGTGGAAAAGTGAATCGTGTGGAGGACGGAGAAGATCTGCAGAGAGATTTGGACAGGCTGAGTGAGTGGGCGAGGATATGGCAAATGGAGTATAACGTTGAGAAATGCGAGGTTATACACTTTGGAGGAAATAATAACAAATGGGATTACTATCTCAATGGAAACAAATTAAAACATGCTACCGTGCAAAGGGACCTGGGGGTCCTTGTGCATGAGACGCAAAAGCCCAGTCTGCAGGTACAACAGGTGATCAAGAAGGCAAATGGGATGTTGGCCTATATTGCGAGGGGGATAGAATATAAAAGCAGGGATGTCTTGATGCACCTGTACAGGGCATTGGTGAGGCCGCAGCTGGAATACTGTGTGCAGTATTGGTCCCCTTATATGAGGAAGGATATATTGGCATTGGAGGGAGTGCAGAGAAGGTTCACCAGGTTGATACCGGAGATGAGGGGTTTGGATTATGAGGAGAGGCTGAGGAGATTGGGTTTGTACTCGTTGGAGTTTAGAAGGATGAGGGGGGATCTTATGGAGACTTATAAGATAATGCGGGGGCTGGATAGGGTGGAGGCGGAGAGATTCTTTCCACTTAGTAAGGAAGTTAAAACTAGAGGACACAGCCTCAAAATAAAGGGGGGTCGGTTTAAGACAGAGTTGAGGAGGAACTTCTTCTCCCAGAGGGTGGTGAATCTCTGGAATTCTCTGCCCATTGAGGTGGTGGAGGCTACCTCGCTGAATATGTTTAAAGCGCGGATGGATGGATTCCTGATCGGTAAGGGAATTAAGGGTTATGGGGATCAGGCGGGTAAGTGGTACTGATCCACGTCAGATCAGCCATGATCTTATTGAATGGCGGGGCAGGCTCGAGGGGCTGGATGGCCTACTCCTGCTCCTATTTCTTATGTTCTTATGTTCTTATTTGTGATGCCCTCCTGAAGAACTGGATCTTCCTGGTGCATTGTCTCTAAGTCAGAGGGACCATACTCCTGCTGTTGCCTTCCTCAATCACTTCCATCCACATCTGTTTGGTTGGAGAAGTTGTCTCCTTCATCCTGTCGCTAGGAAAACTCACCTCACAGCAACCTCTCAGATCCTGCAGCAGGTGTGTCAAGCAAGACTGAAAGACCAGGGTGGCAGGGGCAGCCTTCATAGATCTCCTCTCCATTCCTGTAGTTGCTGCAACTTCTGGAATCTAAGCGCTGGTAAGCTTTCCTGATCCACGCAATCATTACTTTAATTAGAAATTCTTCTTTTGACAAATTTGATGTGCC
This sequence comes from Mustelus asterias, assembly GCF_964213995.1. NCBI lineage: Eukaryota > Metazoa > Chordata > Chondrichthyes > Carcharhiniformes > Triakidae > Mustelus > Mustelus asterias. The sequence goes on along the minus strand of NC_135806.1, from coordinate 94,832,739 downwards.
ATCCTTCACCTGCTGAATGGTTGGGGAATCCAGTGGCAGAAGGACAATTGGTTTGCTCTGATAAAGAGCAACAGCTGGGTGTGTAATTCAAAGTGTCGGGTTTCCGACCAAAAAATGATCCATCTCATCATTCCGACAGGGACTAAGGTGAGAAAATACTTCTCATTAATTCATGAAACCTGGTGTTGCTATTGCTACCTTCAACAAGATCATATTCAAATATAGCCACCTGTTCGTTGTTGTCAGGTCTGCTTGTTGATTCAGGCAAACATGCTCCCGAATTAGCACTGAGTCACAGTCTAAAAAGATAAATGAGTCAGTAAATTACCCATTAATATAACATCTGAGCACATGAATGAAAATGGTCTATCCCAGAATGAAGCTATTATGCTAATTAAATACTTTTGATGTATATTAGTGTGAAAGTAGATTAATTTATAAATAAACGTATCGTATAATTTTAAGAGACTTATCAAGTCAGTGTTACTAATGTGGTGGGGGCTCTCAGACACCTTCTTGAGTTCAGTGGTGTTAGTCACTCCCATTATTCAATGAGCATATTACTTTTTATGGAATTGGTTCATTCTGCCTTATTTTTACACTTACAGTAGGGAAATACTCGGGTGCAAGAACTGTGTTTCTCTTGTGACCTTCTATTAATTTGTTATTACTGACTAAATATTGGATGATCATGTATTTTTTTTTCACAGTTAACATAGACTGAATATGACTTAAGCTGCATATCTAGTGCTATCATCTGGCTAAGCTTGTTTCATGGCTTAAAGACTTTACAATTTGGCTACATTTTTATAATTGGACTCAAAGCTAATTCTGGAACACATTTGTCTGGTATGAAAAGCAGTTCTGACAATAACCTGCCAACTGTTGCTATTTTAATGTGGTTTTGCCAACGGCAACCATAGCAACACTAGTCCTCTTAAAATGGCCACCTGGATAAAATTGTTCCATAGTTGTAAAGACATTTCAGTTCGACTTTGTGCAATCATACAAAATAATTAACATGCCACGCTTCCCCACATTAGTGGATCATCTGGATTGACTGAAAAGAATTTCTGATTGCACTCTCCTGAATCTATCATTCTCACAGCCCTTGCTGTCCGCCTGGCCTACAGCATTCTGTTTCCAAAAAAACCCTGACCGATTCCACTCCACTCAGTGGAGTTAGTGCATGTCGTCACTTTGTTCATTAACAGAGGTCAAAAGCATTGCAACACAATTGGGGCAGAGTGTTTTTACAATCATCGAGACTGCCACTTGTGTAAAGAATGGTTACTCTGATGACCCACAGTATGAAGTTTCAGTCATGTTACTATAGATGGTTTGTTCATCCTGAGAGAAGAATAACATTTTTCCCCACAGGGAGTTCTTTGATGACTAATTTTTGTTGGGAATATGCATCAATACAGTTATAAGGTGCACCAGGTTAGGAAAATTGATTTCTCAGGCAAGTTCCATCAACAATGTGACAGGCCTTACAGTAGGAGGTACCTTCATGGGTGGTTTCTTGCCATTTTTGCCTGTCTTGAGCAAATTGCTCTGTAGCCATCAATGTTGCATTTTTATGTGTCACCTTTAAACCACCTTTTTATCTGTTTTGCCAGTTCTCAGTTTCTACTTCCCAGTTGTCAAAATGCCATAAATGATTGAGCTTTGTTCATCAAATATTTGACCAGCATAGCTGTCTCTTCATGATCAGTGTAGATATGCTTGACATATGAACTTTGATGTCAGGGATCTTGGTTTAGAACCTGACTGCCATTCGTCATCTTAGGCAATTCGGTGAAAGTGATTCAGTTCTAAATGTGGTGTGTATGTATGTTGTCAAAGTTTCATAGACAAAAGCAAGGTCATCAGAATGCTGTATACTTTGAATCTGGACTGCAGCTTATAATTGCATCAGGTTCCTACCCAGCTAATTGAATCTGACCATTTCTGAAACGTGAGATTATCACTAGTGAGAACAGAAGGTAAGCCTTGCCTGGGCATTTTGAAGAACGCCAACGTCTTTTTTAAGGCTGATGGCTATGGCAAACTGCAGGCACGCTTCTGCAGACCGGTTAATCATTTGTCTGCATATCTTGCCCAGAACGGATCCACAAATAGACATTCAAAAACAAGTTCTTCCAGCACCTTTGTTTTAGCTTGCAGTCTTTTAAGGTTGAAGAGCTGCCCACCTGTTGTCCAAGGTTGTTGAAATCCCGAGAAGAACAGCAGCAAACAAAACACTGGAGAATGATGTTGCAAAGATACAAACTTGTTCATGAGTAATCATTACAGATAAAATGACTGCTCTTTCCCTCCTGGAGGTTGACAATTGGAACATCTTTCAACTCTTGATGGATCTTTTCTGAATACCATATAGATTGAAATAGCTTGTAGAGGCATTTGACTAAGCAGTCGCCAGCAGTTTTGTATATAACGCATAGGAATATAAGGGGAGGAGTAGGCCATTTAGTGCCTTGGGCAATTTCTGCCCATGAGATCATAACTAACTGCATGGACAGGATGCTCCCCAAAATAAATCTAAGTTCCTAATGTGTGGGGAAAATGGGAGTAATTCCCGCGTTTTTTTTTAGCATACTTATCAGAGCAAATCTCCGACACTCTGAGCACTGCAGAGTGCCTCAACGTAATTCACTCTGATAAGTAGGGGGGGCAGGGCTTATTCCCGCCCTTATGGCTGGCACACAGCACTGAGCAGGTCATTGTGCTTGCTCTGATCTGTCAGCATGGAGATCGGCACATACGCGGTGGCCCCACAATTGCCGGCCAACCCTGCAACCACCCCTCCCCCCCACCCCCGATCGCTGACCTCCCTGGGCCAGCCTCGATGTTCTCCTCCTCCCCCGACCTCCCCCCAGCAAACCAGATCCCCCACTGCACCCCGATGGCCAGTCCCGATAGATAGCCCTCATTCCCTCTTTCCCTTACCAATCCTTTTGCAGAATGGCAGTGGGTTTCCCCCAAATAGGTCCGGCTCCCAGCAGGCCTGCCCCCTCTGGCACCCCCCCCCCCCTCCCCACCTTACCGGCAAGAGGGTGGGGGGGTGAGACACTAGTGGGCCTGGAGAATACTGTCAGGGGCCCACTAATCATATTGAAATACTGATTTCAATATGATAATCAGCTCCACGCCGATTTCTGGCACAGCCCTGATTACGCTAAGAAACATAGCCTGGGAGACGCATGGAGGCCCAGGCGCCCAGCATGAATCCCACGAAACGGCCGCCGTTGATGTCTCCCAGCCCGCTGCGCTACTTGAGCATCACAGCAGGCTGGGAGAATAAAGGCCCATCTACCTCATACCCCTTAATTATTCAGATATAACAGAAATCTATCTATATCAGTATTAAATTTAACAAGTGAAAAGGTGCTACTATGCCATGCAGAACAAAGGAACTGTTTTCGGATAAGTGGTTTTGATTGGATAAATAAAGAGCAATTATTCCTCTAGTGAAGGAATTCCAGAAGAAGGCAGCATCATCTTAAAAATAGAGCTAGGGCTGGGCCATTTGAGATTGAAATCAGCAAGCAATTTCTCGTACACAAAGGGTGGTGAAAATGTGGAACTCATTCTCCAAATGGCAGTGGATGCTAGGTCAATTGAAATTTTAAAGATGGTGATTGGTAGGTTTTTGCTCGATGAAAGTATCAATGGATATGATCAACCATGGATAAATGAAGAACTCATCAGCCATGATCTGATTGAAAGGTGGAGCAGGCAGGGGCTCTGAACAACCAAATTCTCTTCCTATATTCCTGAAAGTTTGAAGTCAATTGGAGCTTTTCGCACATTGTTAGGTGTCAGTAAATGTCCAGATCAGTTATCAAAGTAATACCAACAGCAAATAATCTATTATTGATAACAATATAAAATGACTGAGCATCTTTCTGTTTTTACAATTTCTTCATTAAAAAAATCGACTGAACGTGGGCAAGTGCGAGGTCTTGCACTTTGGAAAAAAGAATAGAGGCATGGACTATTTTCTAAACGGTGACAAAATTCATAATGCTAAAGTGCAAAGGGACTTGGGAGTCCTAGTCCAGGATTCTCTAAAGGTAAACTTGCAGGTTGAGTCCGTAATTAAGAAAGCAAATGGAATGTTGTCATTTATCTCAAGAGGCTTGGAATACAAAAGCAGGGATGTACTTCTGAGGCTTTATAAAGCACTGGTTAGGCCCCATTTGGAGTACTGTGAGCAATTTTGGGCCCCACACCTCAGGAAGGACATACTGGCACTGGAGCGGGTCCAGCGGAGATTCACACGGATGATCCCAGGAATGGTAGGCCTGACATACGATGAACGTCTGCGGATCGTGGGATTATATTCATTGGAGTTTAGGAGGTTGAGGGGAGATCTAATAGAAACTTACAAGATAATGAACGTCTTAGATAGGATGGACGTAGGGAAGTTGTTTCCATTAGCAGGGGAGACTAGGACGCGGGGGCACAGCCTTAGAATAAAAGGGAGTCACTTTAGAACAGAGATGAGGAGAAATTTCTTCAGCCAGAGAGTGGTAGGTCTGTGGAATTCATTGCCACAGAGGGCTGTGGAGGCCGAGACGTTGAGCGTCTTCAAGACAGAAATTGATAAATTCTTGATTTCTCGAGGAATTAAGGGCTATGGGGAGAGAGCGGGTAAATGGAGTTGAAATCAACCATGATTGAATGGTGGAGTGGACTCGATGGGCCGAATGGCCTTACTTCCGCTCCTATGTCTTATGGTCTTAAGTGTGATTGATATTTTTGAAATTTTAGTATAAAATAACAGGACAGTATATTTAATACATTTCTCATATTATTAACGTCGTAACAACATATGATAAACCACGATTTGAATGGTTAAAAGCAAGGCTTACCATTATTGCAAAGCAAATTCCAGAATTCTATATACATTTTCTATAAATATAATGTTCCTCTCAATTTTACTCAGCCTATAATTCATCCCCATAATAATGTTGTTTAATACCTTGTCACCAGTAAGAGTTAAGGCTGCCCACTTTAGTCCACTTAATTTCTGACCATTGTACAGATCATTTTCCCAAATATGCTGGGGAGTAAATGATACATAAACTCCATATTTTATGCTCAAAGTTTGACACCAGATGCATTGCAGTGATAGGAAATCCTGTTTGCTTAATATAGAAATTTAAGCCAGAATATTCCGTTCAAGTTTCTGCATTTTTTTATTGGATGAGTTCAATTTGGTTTGCTGGAGTTTGAAACTATAACAAACTTCTATCAATTTCTATTATTGAAAACTAATAAAGCAGGAAAACTAATAAATATTGCTCTGCATTAATAATCTACCCTTTGAACAAAATTTCTACTGTGGAAAACTAACTGCTAAGAAGGACAGTTTGATAGATTCCGTAAACCAGTTTAAAAGTCTCAATCTATTTCAATCTACTACTGAAATAAATTATAACTATATAATTAAACGTAGACATAGACTCCCTACAGTACAGAAGAAGGCCTTTTGGCCCATTGAGTCTGCACCGACAACAATTCCACCCAGGCCCTATCCCCGTAACCCCATGTATTTACTTATGTTTATCCCCCCTGACACTAAGGGGCAATTTAGCATGGCCAATCCATCTAACTCGCACATCTTTGGACATGATTAGATATTGTGCATGGGCCAACTCAGCTATGACTGGCCATGCTTCAGAACAGCCCATTATATGTAAATAACCATAGCTACCTCTTGAAAATAAAGACTTGAGCGAGGAGAAGAACTGGATGACTGCCAGCATTCATATACCCATGGCAAGCATTAGTTATTTTCAGAACAGACTTTAATGTTTTTAAAACATGCCAAAATCCTATCCAGATTAGTGCTGTAAATAAAATACTTCCAGGGAAAAATCAGTGGTGCATGGGTCACAGTTGTGTATGATACAGTTGTGATTGGCCCCAACAGCTGCATTCATTTCCTCACAAGTAAAACCCCTGTCCTTAAAAATTAATTCCAACTCTTATTCTCAGAAATACTAAACATCGTTAAGCAAAACCAAAAACGCTGAAAGTACTCAACATGTTTGAAAATACGTGTGGAGAAGAAAACAGAGTTAAAGGGGGAATTTTAACTACCAAAAACAGTTTGGGTCTGGTGGGAAGTAAACATGTAAAAATCTCATTCCAAAATCTTAAATTCACTCCTTTTTGGTTTTAACAGAAGTAGGATTGTGGACAGATAACCAACCTGCTCCCAGGAAGAGGGCTGCTTATTTAAATATTTTAATGGGGTTGCACACCTCTGGGTTCTGCACTGTTCCTGCTTTAACGCTGGCTGGCCAGGTTTCCCAAGCTTTGGGAAGCTGAAGGGAGGCAAGGACTGCTGCATGGAACAGGTAAGTTTTTCAATACTGTACTATGGACCAGGAGAAGCAGGAGTGCTTTCCCCAGCCCACCGAGGAAACCTATTATCACGCCAGTGATGGGAGCATCCATACCACCTCCACACAATACAAAGCCCTCCAGATGTTCTCCACAGGTCCCAATGATATTCTTTGCCTTCGTCTCCTGATCTTTCCAGCCCCTTCCATAATCTTCACTCCCACCTCCCCAATCTTACCAGCTCCTTCTATGATCTTATCAACTCCTTCAATTACTCTGCCCCCCGACCTGTGATGGCCTCCCTGATCCTCCATCTCTCTGATATCTTCAACAATGGTTTTAAAACATGCCAAAATCCTATCTCTGGCACTTCTGTAGATGACCCCTGACCTTTCCACCATTTAATGCAGCAACACCTGATTGCATCACATTCTTCCCTGAGCACAAATCTGCTCCCCTACCCCAAAACCTACCTGCCTCTTCATTAATATAGGGGCCACAATTTCAAATTGATAACCTCTTGGCAGAACTGAAAGAGTTGGAGATGCAACATGTTTTAAGTAAGTACAGAGGCAGGGGAAGACAGGAAAAGTGGATGACTGGGCTAGGTGGTGGGGAGGGGGGTGGTGAAGAGAAAGAATAAAAGGGAAAGTCTGTGGCAGATTTTATGGACATTGATGAAAGAGAGAACTGAAACTACTGTTCCCTTTCCTTACGGTCTGAAATCAATAGTTTTTGTTTGAAAAGGAAGAAGTGTGTGTGGACAATTTGAGTAAAGAGGATTATTTGTTCACATATTCTAAGCTAGGAGCAGGATTCAGCCCCTCGAGCCTGCTCTGCAATTCAATAAGATCATAACTGATTGGATTACAACCGCAACCCCACATTCCTGCCTACCTCTGATAACCTTTCACCCCCTTGTTAATCAAGAATCTATCTAGCTCTGCCTTAAAATTATTCAGACTCTGGTTTTGAGGAACACCGTTTCACAACCCCTCAGAGAAATAGATTCTCCATACATACTCTTGAGGAAAATACAATTACAACAGAATAGTGCACTTTTACAAGTTATAAAGAAAAGAGCAGTTCATAATTTACATGATTGGCCCCTATAACCATTGAAAGATTAGGGTACAGGAGGAGGCCATGCAGCCTCTTCTCTTTTCCAGTCCGAGGACACCCAGGTGCCCTTTCTAATTCCACCTTCCAGCATCTGGTCCATAGCCCTGTAGCTTACTGCATTTAAGGTGCAGATCCAGGTACCTTTTGAAAGAGTTTAGGATCTCTGCTTCCACCACCAACTCAGGCAGAGAGTTCCAGGCACCTACCATCTTTTGTGTAAAAAAGTTCTTCAAGTTCCCTCTACATCTACTGCCACTTATCTTGAATCTATGTCCCCAGGTTCTAGAATTCTCCACCAAAGGAAACCATTTTATCCTGACTAAGCTATTTCTTCCCCTCATAATTTTGGACACCTCTATCAAGTCACTCCTCATCCTTCTTTGTTCCAAGGAAAATAACCCCAGCCTCTCCAATCTCTCCTTATAGCTACACTTTTCTAGCCCTGGCAACATTCTTGTAAACCTTCTCTGCACTCTCTCCAGAGCAATTACATCCTTCCTGTAATATGGTGACCAGAACTGCACACAATACTCTAGTGGTGGTCTCACCAGCGTTTTATACAATTCCAACATTATTTCTTTACTTTTATATTCTATACCTCTGCCAGTGAAGTAGAGCATTCAATATGCCTTCTTTACAACCTTGTCTACTTGAACTGTTGCCTTTAGGGACCTGTGTACTTGTATGCCAAGATCTCTCACTGCATCTACCCTTTTTTAGTGTATTCCCATTTATTGTGTATTCCCTATAACTGTTTGACCTACTGGAATGTATGACCTCACACTTCTCTATATTAAAATCCATCTGCCACTTTATCGCCTCCTCCACCAAGACATCAATATTGTTTTCTAGATTGTATCTTGTGCAATCCATCAGTGTCCATTTTAAAAAGACTCCAAACTGAATATAGTTTATGTTTTATGAATGTGACATGCCTTTGCTTGGCATGGCACAGGGTAGAAAGTAGGAATGATTAAATGACAAAAGGTAAATATAGCTGCACCCCAGCAGAGAGCCTTCAGGGGAAAAGCACAGGAAGAATAATTTATGAGAAGTTCCACACCCCAGTCTCTCTTCCTGGGTTGACTGAGCAATCATGTAATCCACCACTGCCTTCTAGAGATAAACAAGTTCATCTGATTATCTTATTATCTTAGCCCTGTTTGCATACATTTTTGTCTGTATTCAACACTGACAAAATTGTGGGGCTATCATTTCATCACAACAGTGTGCCATATGTTATAAAGAATGATAACATCCTCTTGCCAGCCTGCTAACTGTTAAACCAACACTACATTGAAATAATTTGTTTACAAAAGCACAAACAAAACTAAACAAAATACATTTTTATATCACCTTTAATGTAGTAAAACATACCAAGACACTTCAAAGGAACATTATCAAACAAAATTTGACACTAAGCTACACAAAGTAGTATGAGGATAGAGGACCAAAACCTTGGTCAAAGAGGTAACTTTTAAGGGTTGTCTTAAAGGAAGAAAGGGAGGTGGAGACCTCAAGGGAAAGAACCCCAGAGCTTAGGGCTCAGGTACCTGAAACCACAATTATTTTTTAAAGCAATTCAAATTGTAAATGTTCAAGAGACCAGAGTTGGAGGAGCACAGAATCTCAGAGGATTGTGGGTCCAGAAGAGATTACAAAAGTAGGGAGGGGCGCGAGGGATTTTAAAACAAGGATGAGAATATTAAAAACCAAGGCTTAGCCAGGAGCCATTGCAAGCCAGCAAATGAAGAATGGGTAATAATTATAGAAACATAGAAAATAGGAGCAGCCCTTTGTCCTTTGGTCCTTTGGCAGTCACTTCTAGTCTGCTCTGCAATTCAATATGATCATGGCTGATCATCCAACTGAGAAATCTGTTCCCATTTCCCCCCCCCCCCATATTCTTTGATCGCTTTAGTCCCAAGTACTATAGCTAACTCCTTCTCAAAAACATGTTTTGGCCTCAAATGTTTTATGTGGTATGGAATTCCACAGGGTTACCACTCTCTGGGTGAAGAAATTTCTCATCTCAGTCCTAAATGGTTTACCCCCTTATCCTTACACTGTTGTCCCCGGTTCTGGAATTCCCCACCACCAGAAACATCATTCCTGCATCCACTCCGTCTAGTCCTGTTAGAATTTTATAGGTTTCTATGAGATCCCCCCTCATTCTTCTAAACTCCAGTGAATATAATCCTAACTGACTCAATCTCTCCTCATATGTCAGTCCTGCCATCCCAGGAATCAGTCTGGTAATTTCACAGCACTCCCTCCATAACAAGGACATCCTTCCTTAGATAATGAGACCAAAACTGCGTACAATATTCCAGATGTGGTCTCCCAAGGCCCTGTATAATTACAACAAGATATCTCTGCTCCTGCACTCAAATCCTCTTGCAAGGAGACCCAGATTTTGTTCCACATTCTCCCCTATCAGTCTATAGCCATTCAGATAATAATCTGCCTTCCTATTTTTGCTACCAAAGTGGATAATCTCACATTTATCCATATTATGACTGCATCTGCCATGCATTTGCCCACTTATTCAACTTGTCCAAATCACACTGAAGCTTCTCTGCATCCTCCTTCAGGCTCACAGATTTGGGGATATTACATTTAGTTCCCTCATCTAAAGCATTAATAACATTGTGAATAGTTGGGGTCCCAGCATTGATCCCTGCAATACACCACCAGTCACAGCCTGCCATGTGGAACCCACAATCCCACGTGCTTTAATTTTACACACTAATCTCTTAGGTGGGACTTTGTCGAAAGTCCAAATAAACCATATCCACTGCTCCCCCCCTTGTCAACTCTACTAGTCACATCCTCAATGAATTCCAGTAGATTTGTCATGCACGATTTCCCTTTCGTAAATCCATGCCGACTCTATCTGACCCTGCCATTGTTTTCCAAGTGATCTGCTATCAATTTCTTTATTACGTACTCTAGCATGTTCCCCTTTCCTGACGTCAGACTGCCTGGTTTTCTCTTTACCTTCCTTTTTAAACAGTGGGGTCACATTAGCTATCCTCCAATCTGTATGAACTGTTCCAGAGTCTATAGAATGTTGGAAGATGACCACCAATGCATCCACTATTTCTAGGGCCATTTCCGTAAGTACTCTGGGATGTAGATTACCAGGCCTTGGGGATTTATCGGCCTTCAATTCCATCAATTTCCCCAGCACCATTTCCCTACTAATACTGATTTACTTCAGTTCTTCCCTCTCACTAAACCCTGGGTGGTATTTTCCAGCTGCACTCTCTGAAACTGGAAAATCCCGCCCAGATCAACAGACCTTTCCATGATTCCTTGCCCGCTACAAATCCCATGGTGGGTGAAACAGGAAAGTTCGCCTACTGTGTTCCCCCAAAATTTCTGATATGTTATTTGTGTCCTCCTTTGTGAAAACAGAACCAAAGTATGTATTTAATTGGTCAGCCATTTCTTTGTTCCCCATTATAAATTCCCGTTTCTTATTGTAAGAGACTTACATTTGTCTTAACCAATCTTCTTCTCTTCATATACCTATATAAACTTTTACAGTCATTTTTATATTCCCTGTATCGTACTCTCATACTCTATTTTCCATATCTTAATCAATCCCTTTGTCCTTTGCTGAATTCTGAATTCTAAACTGCTTCCAATCCTCAGGTCTGCTGTTTTTCTCTAGCCAATTTGGATCCTTGGATCTATTACTGAACAGAATTGTCCCAAAAAACAGTAACGGCCAGATTCTCCGAGTTCACCTACAGCTGGGATTCTCCAGTCCCACTGCAGTGAATGAAAGCACCAAATTCTCCATTCTCACTGGCAACGGTGATGGGGCATGAGCAGCCGGATAATTATGGACTATGTACCAGAACTGTGTATCTCCGCTGGGAAAAGTGGTGACAATTCTACCAGGTGGGTTAGTTGGAAAGTGCAAGGGGAGGAGAGGAAGGAATAAGGGAGGGAAGAGGGGGGAAGACAGGAAGGAGTAAGGAGGGGGGAAAGAGAGGAAGGAGTAAGGAGGGGGAGAGGGGGTTAATGTCCAAGTGAATTTGCAAGGGATGAGTTTCTGGAGTCAATGACTGCATTCTGTGGAATGAATGCAAGGTGGGCATGAGAGAGAGCAGAGGGAGTCAGGTGGGTAAGGGGGTAAAACGGTACTTCAGTAGCAGTAGAAGGGATGGTGAGGGTGGTTGGTGGGGACACAAAGCCTGTGGGTGGGAAGGACGAGGGACATCAATTTGGATAGGGGTGGGGTGGTGAGGCAGGTAGGGAACTGGCCATTCCTGAAGGAGAAGGCTGCAGGGTAATAGTGGGGAGATTGAAGGTGATGCCAGGGAGATCCACAGTGATGGGGAAAAGGAGATGGATGACTGGGGGAGAGCGGAAAGATGGGGGAGCTGATGGAAAACTTGGTGACTACCATGTTTCTGAAATAGAAATTGAGCACAGCCTTATGTTGAATGGACTCGGGTGCCATATGGGAATTCAATCAGTGGGTGGACAGAGATGCAAGTCAGCTCAGTTGGACAACGGATAGAGAACCCCAGCAGGCAGCACTGAAAATGTTTGGAACATTGAGATGTGTGATAGCTGAAGGCTGCCCATGCACGGAGAAATGCTTGCACAAGAGTCTGAAAGGCCCAGCCACAGACACACTTCTCCCTCTAGAATCAGCGTGTGAAGCTGAATGGCTGGGTGGTGGGCAGGAGAGGTGTGGGGGAAACAAAAGGCCTTCTGAAGCCTATATAATGACGCTAAAAGATAACAGTAAGCATTATGCAATGAAAGTGGATGTATTTGCAGAGTAATCATTGCTGATATCAATCAAAACCTTTTCATTCTTCATGGATTACCACTTTTTCCAGTTGCTGCCCCAACATCAGAGGTGGAGACAGCCTGTGCAGTGGTTGGGCCTGTTGCCTCTGATGACTTTGGCAGTTGTCCTCTGGATAGCAGACCTGGAACATCCTGGCTTCCTTCCACTGTCCTCCTGTGGGCCAGCTGCTTCCTTTGTGATAACAGATAATGAGGTTGAAGGAGTCACAAGCAAAGGGTATTCCGAAGGAGCAGACAACATCAGAGAGTCTTAAGTGGATGGCCTAGGGGTGTTCAACTGCAGTTCCTCCTCCCTTTGGGTGCATGAGAGCTCCGGTCTGACTCCTCGAGAGGAAGGAGCACCTGGAGGAGATCAAGGTTCACCGTTTCCCTCTCATGGTGCTACTGCATGAACTCTCCCATGGCTACCATAAAGAAGAGTAAGAAGTCTCACAACACCAGGTTGAAGTCCAACAGGTTTATTTGGTAGCAAATACCATAAGCTTTCGGAGCACTGCTCCTTCTTCAGATGGAGTGGATATCCACTCCATCTGACGAAGGAGCAGTGCTCCGAAAGCTTATGGTATTTGCTACCAAATAAACCTGTTGGACTTCAACCTGGTGTTGTGAGACTTCTTACTGTGCTTAACCCAGTCCAACGCCGGCATCTCCACATCATGACTACCATAAAGAAGTGCGGGTGTGTGCGCATCTCTGGCAGAAACTGGGTGGTCTGCAGGACAAAGGTTTCCATGGTGTCTGCCATCCTCCCCATGGTGACCTCCATGTGCAGATGTGGGAACCACTTCATCAGAGAGCAAACAGATGGACTCCTCCGATTTGCATGACACTCTGCTGAGGGCTCCCAAAACCTTTGCCCGATGTTTTCCCGTCTCCTGCTGACGCTCCACCATGAGTTGGAAGCCCGGTTCCAGAGGCTCATCATCTAACTGGGACCTCACGGATGCCTCTTCCCCAGCAATGCTCCGAGAGCCAAGGAGCTCAGCTGATGCTGCCTCCTCCTGCTGCAGACACATGTCTGTGCAGCGACTAGCAGATTGAGACCCTTCCTAAACTAGCACTAATACCCACCCGAGGCGTGTGTTCCTGAGCAGACAGAGGGTGCAAGTGACCACGGTGATACCTCTGCAGGTGTAGAACTCTCCTCTCTGGGCTGGGACCGTGCTGGGTCCTCTTCCTCCTCCTCCTGCTCAGGCTTTGGTCTCTTCCAGGAGGCACCTGTAACTGAGAGAGCAGAGCACAAGAGAAAGCATCAAGTGCCTCCAGCAGGGGGGGCACATTCAATCCTCAGTTTTGCATTGAATGGATGAAAGCTTACTGTACAGACACCCAAGTCCAAGCTCCTCAATGCCAATGGCTCTGTCATGCTCCATTCCTTGATTTTTAGATTTGATTTAATTATTGTCACACGTATTAACATACAGTGAAAAGTATTGTTTCTTGCGCGCTATACAGACAAAACATACCATTCATAGAGAAGAAAATGAGAGAGTGCAGAATGTAGTGTTACAGTCATAGCTATGGTGGAGAGAAAGATCAACGTAATGCAAGATAAGTCCATTCAAAAGTCTGACAGCAGCAGGGAAGAAGCTGTTCTTGTGTCAGTTTGTATGCAACCTCAGACTTTTGTATTTTTTCCCAACGGAAGAAGGTGGAAAAGAGAATGTCCGGGGTGCATGGGGTCCTTAGTTATGCTGGCTGCTTTGCTGAGGAAGTGTAGATAGAATCAGTGGATGGGAGGCTGGTTTGCGTGATGGATTGGGCCGCATTCCCGATTTTTTGTAGTTCCTTGCGGTCTTGGGCAGAGCAGGAGCCATACCAAGCTGTGATACAACCAGAAAGAATTCTTTCTATGGTGCATCTGTAAAAGTTGGAGAGAGTCATAGCTGACATGCCAAATTTCCTTAGTCTTCTGAGAAAGTAGAGGCGTTGGTGGGCTTTCTTAAATATAGTGTCTGCATGGGGGGACCAGAACAGGTTGTTGGTGATCTAAACACCTAAAAACCTGAAGCTCTTGACCCCTTCTACTTTGTCCCATTGATGTAGACAGGGCATGTTCTCTTTTACGCTTCCTGAAGTTGATGACAATTTCCTTCATTTTGTTGACATTGAGGGAGAGATTATTGTTGCTGCACTAGTTCACCAGATTCTCTATCTCATTCCTGTACTCTGTCTCATCATTGTTTGAGATCCAACCCACTATGGTGATGTCATCAGCAAACTTGAAAATCGAATTGGAAGGGAATTTGGCCAGACAGTCAAAGATGTATAAGGAGTATAGTAGGGGGCTGGGAACACAGCCCTGTGGAGCACCAGTGTTGAGGATGATCATAGAGGAGGTGTTGTTGCCTATCCTTAATGTTTGTGGCCTGTGAGTTAGGAAGTTCAGGATCCAGTCGCAGAGGGAGGTGCCGAGGCCCAGGCCACAGAGTTTGGAAATGAGTTTCGAGGGAATAATAGTGTTGAAGGCTGAGCTGTAGTCAATAAATAGGAGTTTGACATAGGTGTCCTTGTTATCTAGGTGTTCCAGGGTTGAGTGCAGGGCCAGGGAGATGGTGTCTGCTGTGGACCTGTTGTGGCAGTAGACAAACTGGAGTCGATCCAGGCAGTCCGGGAGGCTGGAATTGATTCATGCCATGACTAACCTTTCGAAGCATTTGATAATGATGGATGTCAGAGCCACCGGCCGATAGTCATTAAGGCACGCTGCTTGGTTTTTCTTAGGTACCGGGATGATGGTCATTTTCTTGAAGCAGATAGGGACCTCAGATTGTTGTAAAGAGTGGTTGAAAATGTCTGTGAATACCCCCGCCAGCTGATCTGCGCAGGATCTGAGAGCTCGTCCGGGTACCCCATCCAGGCCAGTCACTTCCTGTGCAAGCTCAGATGCCCTCTCCTTGAACTCAGAGACCGGAAAAATGGGCCCCTGTCCCCTCCTTTTTGGTTGAGTCTAGTCTGTTCCTGCTCAAAAAGAACAGCAGGTTCGAGAGGAGTTACATGTTGTATGGATTGCAGCAGTGAAAATTGGTTCATTTGTCACACCTCCCCTCGTAAAATAGCCCACTTTTGTGGCAGGTCATCACTGGTTTGAATTGGGCAGAAGGATTGTGGACCAGTTCCCTCCTGAGTGCCGAGCACATCGACATGCAAGGGGAAGGCTCAGCCAGGCATGTGCTTTGTGGAGGTTGCTGGTTCCCTCTGCATCTAAGCTGGTTCCCCCCTTCCATGCAGTGTTCCATGTCTGTTGAAGGGTGAAGGAGACACAGTGATCACTCCAGCGCAACATGGTTGTACTAAAGTGGGTCGGTGAGGCAGGACATGCTGTTGCCATAGGGCCTTGGACCCTGACATTTGAGTCTTTGTGGATTACACAACCATCTGATCAGACTTACCCAGGTGGAGCGAATAAGATCATTCATATTCTTCCGGCACTGTATTGCTGACCTCTTGCGCATCCCCTGGGCACTGAGTGCATCGGCCAGTAGCTTCCATGCAGTGTTGGTGTCCCTGCTGGACCTCTTCCAAGTGGTACAGTATCTTCCTGCACTCTTCGACATGATCCAGGAGGACATGCAGGGAGGTGTCACCACGTTTCAAGCCAGCAAATGAGCTTGCCGACATCTCTGTTTTGGTCTAACGTTGCAGATGTCCAGGCACCTTATTTAAAAGGTAGACATATGTGACTGTGGGGCGTGCACCACTAAGCCCGCCCTCCAACAGAAGACATTGCAAAATCCCCAGATGTATAATTAATTATGTTGGGCTTGAATATATTGCAGGATTTCCCTCAGACTCTGCAACCGAAACACTTCCTGTCCCCACCCCTGCCACGGGACTTAGTCCCAGATGAGAGAACTCTGCCCATAGACAAATTAGGTGAGTGGGCAATAAGGTTATTCACTTCGATCATTAAAAAAAAATTTGCTTCTTTTTCTTAAGAAAGGTGAGAAATTTATAAATGTTGATGCTCAAAGAGACTTGGTTGTGCTGGCACAAAGAACACAGAGTTAGCATGCAGGTGCAGCAAGCAATTAGAAAGGCAAATGGCATGTTGGCCATTTTAGTATTACTAGGGGCATGATGGGAAAATTGGTCAACTATTTGTTACAATATAAAGAACGGCTGACCAAAGCTATTTCAAAATGCCAGACCCCTGTAAGAGTCAATAAGGCTGTATGAGTAAATAAAACAAGATAAGGTCAGGGGGGAAGGAATCACCGACCTTCTTCTGCTCCATCAAAGGACAAGATAAGGGTATGAATAATGAGACAAAGAGTTCTAGGAGGTCAGCAAGTTAAAACATGATTAATGACATTGCTTATGATTCTATTACTAATCGAATTCCTGAATATGTTCTGGTCACGAAAACTGATAATGATTATGTATAATTACTGAACTGTTTCTCTGTGTAATTGCAGACTTGGGGAGGAATTAGCAAGTTGTAATAACTGCTCTCTGACCCCAAGTTTCAGCCAAAACTGCATGCAGTTATTAGTAAATAAATGCTTGTTATATTGACGAAACAAATTTTGTAGAGTCTATCTTTCACAGTCAAGAAGCAGGAAAGTTTCCACTTCAACAAAAATAGTAGCCAAGGTAATGAGCCAGGGCTCCTGCTCCTGATTGTTATCCAATGGCCTCTACTAAAAGTTGAAATGTGGTGCAAGGTTTGGGAGAGCATCCAGTATTTGCGAAGTTCGTAACCTTAAAGAGAGAGAGGCAGGGAAAATACTGGAATATGGGTGAGCATTTCTCCACCACTATGTTCTCCCTTCCTCTGCTGACTTTTATTGTGATACATCTCTGCTGCCAGCAGCTCTTACACATAGAGCACATCCAAATGTTATTTATCATGAAAGCTGAAAACACAATTCAAGAGAGTATCGATAAAAAACATAATCCTGTTCACGCCTGTCAACTTGGAAGCCAATCAACATTAATCTATGGACGGGCAATGGCCAACAGGGTAAATAGTAGAAATATGAACACTGGCTGCCATTTTCCCTCAAAAGGCTGGGGGTAGGAGAGAATGTCTAATTGTAAACCCCATCACTATCCCGACTAACATATAGGCCAGAGATTGATTTTGGAATCTTTAAATTCTGCATGGCTTAGTGCCATATAACTCAGCACATTTACTAGCAGATCAGTATTTTAGATGTTTAAAATACTTCAATTTGTCTTGTACTGACATTTCTGGCACAAAATGTCTGTCACTATGCTATTTATCCAAATATATTCATTGATTGCAAATGTTCTGTAGCAATATCTCGTACTGATGGAGCAAAATTTTTAGACTGAACCTGTGGTATATATAAACATTTGTTCTGCAAATGCTACATCATCTGTGAACAGTTGTTGGTAGTTCGGTGAATCCATGCTTCTGTCAATTTCCTAACTGACCTCAAATCCTATTAAAAATGAAACTTAAATTGGGTTCACTAATCACCACTGTGATCACTGATCCCCTTTGATCACCAACACCCTGATATCCCAATCCAGTGTAATCACCAGCTCTCCCTATGCTCCCTGAACACCACTCCCTGACAACTCATCATCAACCCCAGTCTGATCACTGACTTCTTGATCACACAACACCACCCTCTCCTTGATCTTCCCTGACCACTGAATGCAACCCATCAATGACTCGAGAAATCTTAACAAACCGCTCACCACCTCAAGCTCCACACTTTTGGGTTTGGGTCAGGTCAACTGCGACATTTTTAAAATCTCAAATTCAAACCCAACCCACCTCACCACCCATGCATGTCCAGTTTTAAAGAAGCAGGATGAGGGATGTGGTGGACCTCAGTAGTGCCTTTGTCCTATATGGACCACCGTTGTGTGTGCTTGTCATACCTGGACACACCCCTTTCCAGTTTGGTTCCTCCCCTCGGCACCTAGTATAAAGGTGGCTGTCTCCTTCCCCTTGTTCAGTCCAGGTCGGTTATTTGTTGGCACCTGCTCCTGATTCTGTTGTGAATAAAAGCCTACACTTGTATGGGAACACAGGTAGTCTTTCGCCTTATTGATAGCGCATCAATTTTATTCACAACAGCTGACCAGCATGGAGCAGTTTCTAAAACCCAACAAGTTAGCATTAGACCCTCAAGAGGTTGGAGCCTCTGATAAATTTGATCACTGGCTGGACTGCTTCGAAGCATTCATCGACACCGCCACGGCCATCGACACCGACGACGCTAAACTCCACATGCTCCGCGCCCGGGTAAGCGAAGCTGTCTATGGAATCTTCCGGGACGCTGCTACATACGCGAACGCTATCGAACTCCTAAAAGGGCAGTTCCGAAAGAGCCCTAACGTGGTTTACGCCAGATATCTCCGAACTACCCACAAGCAGCAGCCAGGAGAATCGTGCGCCCAATTTCTGCGCGCCCTGCGGGTCCTAGCTCGAGCTTGTGACTGTAAGGCTGTTACAGCAGCTCAGAACACGGAGGACCTGATCCGCGACGCCTACGTTGCGGGCATTGAGTCTACATACATCCGGCAGCGCCTGCTGGAACAAGATGACCTAGATCTCCAAAGAACAGCCACGATGGCTGAAACGTTAGAAGCGGCCTCTCACAATCTCGGGTCTTACCCTGCATCCCGTTCTATCGACGGCTCCACCGCGACGGCTGTTCCGGCGGGGCCCAAATGTTACTTTTGTGGCCTATCCAAGCACCCTCGGCGTCGCTGCCCGGCGAAGGACGCGAATTGCTCCGGATGCGGTAAGCGAGACCACTTCGCTAAAGTCTGCCGGGCAAAGCCACATCCGAAGCCTCGTGGCGCCACGTGTGTTCCGCGGGCGCAGCCATCTTTAATGGAGGTGGCGGCTGCGCGCGAATCGCCATCTTTGATGCGGTCGCCGGAAGTGCGGGAATCGCCATCTTTGATGTGGTCACCGGAAGCGCGGGAATCGCCATCTTTGAGACTGGCATCAAGACGCGCTGAGCAGGAAGCTTTATCCGTGACGTCATCAGACGGGGACGAAGACGGATTCTTCTTGGATTCAACGGTGGCATCGATTTGCCTGGACCAGTCGCAGCCTCATCAACTCTCCAAGTCAATAATGGAGATCAAGGTAAATGATCATGCAGAAAACTGCCTGTTCGACTGCGGGAGCACAGAAAGTTTTATACACCTTCGCACAGTGCGTCAATATGCCCTTCCCGTGCGACCCTGGAGCCAGACCATCTCCATGGCCTCGAATTCCCACTCGGTGGAGGTCCTCGGGTGCTGTTTGGTGACGCTGACGGTACAGGGCACAGTCTACGAGCGTTTTCGGCTCCTCGTGCTGCCGCAACTCTGCGTAGTTGTACTGCTGGGGTTAGATTTCCTCACCCATCATAGAAGCGTCATCCTGCAGTATGATGGCCCTTATCCCCCGCTCTCCGTCTGCAAGGCGCTGTCACTGCAGCGCCCCTCGCGCACCACCTGCAGTCTCTCGATCCTCAAGATCACACCCCCCCCCCCCCTTATTTGATAACCTCACCCCGGATTGTAGGCCTATAGCCACCAAGAGTAGGCGCTATAGTGCGGATGACCGGGCCTTCACTCGGTCCGAGGTACAACGTTTGCTCCAGGAAGGGATTATCCAGGCCAGCATCAGCCCCTGAAGGGTGCAAGTGGTCGTAGTTAAATCGGGGGAGAAACACCGCATGGTGATTGACTACAGCCAGACCATAAACAGGTATACCCAACTAGATGCGTATCCTCTTCCCCGTATCGCGGACATAGTCAACCGCATCGCGCACTATAGTGTTTTCTCGACGATCGATTTGAAATCAGCTTACCACCAGCTCCCTATCCGCTCAGAGGATCGCCCATATACTGCCTTTGAGGCGGATGGCTGTCTCTTCCAGTTCCTCCGAGTCCCCTTTGGTGTCACCAATGGGGTCTCAGTCTTCCAGCAGGCCATGGATCAAATGGTAGACCAGCACGGGCTGCGGGCCACTTTCCCGTATCTGGATAACGTCACCATCTGCGGCCATGACCTGCAGGATCATGATGCCAACCTACAAAAATTCCTTCGTACGGCCACTCTCTTGAACCTCACATATAATGAGGCAAAGTGTGTTTTCCGGACACGCCGCCTCGCCATCCTTGGGTATGTGATAGAAAATGGTGTCCTTGGCCCCGACCCAGCCCGTATGCGTCCCCTTATGCAGCTTCCCCTTCCTACTACCCTCAAAGCACTGAGGAGATGCCTGGGCTTCTTCTCCTACTATGCCCAGTGGGTTACCCGTTACGCGGATAAAGCCTGTCCGCTCCTAAAATCGACCTCTTTTCCCCTGGCGGAGGAGGCCCGTCGGGCCTTCGACGACATCAAAGCGGACATCGCAAAGGCTGCGATGCATGCTGTGGACGAATCCATCCCATTCCAAGTGGAAAGTGATGCATCTGACTTTGCCCTAGCCGCCACCCTTAACCAGAGGGGCCGTCCGGTGGCCTTCTTTTCCCGGACCTTACAAGGCCCTGAGATTCGACACTCCTCGGTCGAGAAGGAGGCCCAGGCCATCGTGGAAGCTGTCCGGCACTGGCGCCATTATCTTGCGGGCCAACGATTCACCTTAATTACGGACCAGCGGTCAGTTGCCTTCCAGTCAGCCATTGGCAAGACGTCCTTCCGGACGCATTACATTCCATTAGGTCACTCTTGTGCACAGCGACCAATACGACCCCTCACGAGTGGATGTTTTCGTTTCCCAGGAAGTCCTCCTCGGGTACTTCGCTCCCGGATTGGCTGATGTCCCCGGGGCCTGTCTTGCTTCGGAAGCATGTCCGGACCCATAAGGCAGATCCCTTGGTCGAGGAGGTCCAATTGCTCCACGTTAATCCTCAATACGCTTATGTAACGTACCCTGATGGGCGGGAGGACACAGTTTCTGTCCGTGACTTGGCACCCGCGGGTGCCCCTGAGGTCACCACGTCCTTCCGCCCCACGGTCCCTGGTGTTGTCCACTCGGAGACTGCTGCGCCTCTTCCTCCCTCAGTCCCTGTCTCCAATGTAGTGCACCCAGAGCCTGTTGCGGCCCCCCACCCCCTAGCTCCGGTTCCCACTGTTCCCCATACGCCACCAGGGCCACTGCTCACTCCTCTCGCCCCTGTGTACAGCTCGCTTGAGTCGCCGGAGCCGTCGCCACGTAGTACCCGACGACTGGACGGGACGACGGATCGGTATGCTTCACACCACCTGGCGCCTCCTCTCGACGCTCACTGTACGGAGCCTGGGCCGACATCGCTCCCTGCTCGGACGACTCTGCGACCTGCACTACGATGATCGCGACGGCAGATCAAGCCACCACAAGTCTGGACCTGTAATATTGTTTCCGCTTCACCCCCGTGTTGTTTTTTTTAAAGGAAGGGGTGAATGTGGTGGACCTCAGTTGTGCCTTTGTCCTATATGGACCACCGTTGTGTGTGTTTGTCATACCTGGACACACCCCCTTCCAGTTTGGTTCCTCCCCTCGGCACCTAGTATAAAGGTGGCTGTCTCCTCCCCCTTGTTCAGTCCAGGTCGGTTATTTGTTGGGATCTGCTCCTGATTCTGTTGTGAATAAAAGCCTACACTTGTATTGGCACACAGGTAGTCTTTCGCCTTATTGATAGCGCATCAAGGGAGTGACCACCAATCCACTCCTAGGAGAGAACTTGATTATTTAAATATTACATGCCTCACATTTTATTTGTCTTCCAGCTTTGATGCTGGTCACAGGAAGACTACTGTATGGCAGGGCACTGCTAATTTCCCAGAAAGAGCAAGAGTTTTTTTCCTTCCCGCTCTCCTACTACTCTCCACATTGCTAACCTGCTTACCCCTATTTCCAGGATCTCTGAAGTGCCACACCAAGGCTATCCAATTCTCAAAATCGGAATCCCCCTAACCATGATTCAACTCCTCCCCTTATACAATCACTACCCAGCAACATGCCCACAATCTGTTCCAGGGTTGTGATCAGGTAACCTGACACAAAAGAATCAAAAATATCATGATAAACCTCCAGAATGTTTGCACTTTTGGGTTTCCTGGGCATAAGTCATGTCCCATGCCAATGGGAATGTGTGCTCCCCAGAAACATGTCGCTTCTTACATAGACCATACATTATGGCAAAGGAAAAGACCACAAATAGAACTCTATATAGGGAATGAAAGATTTATATACATCTCATCTACATGCAAATAGATTTGAATGTACTTGTATTTAAACAAACTATCAATGAACCATGCACTCTGTCCAAGTGTATAAATAATACAGCAGATGGTAATTTTTAAAGGATACTGTCATCAGGAATATCTACTTCACAAAATTAAATAATGGCCAGAATTTTCCAGCTGTTCATGCCCCGCCGCCACTGCAGGTGAAGATGGAGAATTTGGCACTCAGCCAAATCTCTGTTCACTGCAGGGGGACTGGAGAATCCTGTCAGTGTGAACAGCCAGAAAATTCCACCTAAGGTTTCTTTTTCATATCCAAGAAGGCAGCAGTATCTGAATCAGAAGAGAGTTTGCAATGTTTTTAATATAGAAGATGGTCATCATACAAATTCCTATCTGCAGAATGCCACAGATTATCAACATTACAATCGCTGGTAATGTGGTTGACTCTTAAATACCCTCTGAAATAGTCCAGCAATCATTCAGTTATATCAAAGGAGGAGTGCAGTTCCAACAGCTGTCAAAAAGCTTGACAATATCCAGAACAAAGCAGCTTGCTTGATTGACACCCTATTAGTGCTCACTCCCTTCACCACCAATGCTCAGTGACAGCAGTCTGTACCATCTGCAAGATGCACTGCAGGAACTCACCAGGGCTCCTTAGATAGCACGTTCCAAACCCATGAGTGCCACCACCTAAAAAGAACAATGGCAGCAGACACATTCCTTTCCAAGCCACTCACCATCCTGGCTTGGGAAAATGTTATTCCTTCATTGTCATTGGGTCAAAATCCTGGAACTACTGTGGGTGTACCTACACCACATGGACTACGGCAGTTCAAGAAAGCAGCTCACCACCATCATCTTAAGGACAATTAGGGATGGGCAATAAACACTGGTCGAGCCAGCAGCACCAACATCCTGTGAATAAGAATTAAAGAAATCCTATCATTTGGATTTTAAAAGTGGAAAATCAATAGAGAACATGAAGCAAGATCAGATCAATCAAACAGAGGAATGTTTAAAATTCAGCTTTATGTTACAGGGAGTCGATACATCTTGAGGGAATGCAGCTCAGATGCTGGAAGAGCAGGATAATTACTCATTTTAGCCATGTAGTGTTTACTAAAGTAGAGCGAATGAAATTTGTTTACAGAAGAAAAAGCTCTCCTGGGGTTTTTGATTAAAGAAATGGAAGGTCGGTTTAGGCATGTGGGGGTCATGTGATAATGTGGTTAATGGGAGGAGCTAGGTACGTAGCAGAGAAACAGCTTTGAGTTCTGGCTGGGGTTTGTTAAAAGACAGAGGTCTACAAGCTGTTCTAAAACTTAGAATCGCTCTCTGAAAGCTTGAAGGCTGTTTACATTCATTATAGCAAGAATATTTGATTAAAAATTGATGTAATTATTTCTAACTGGGGGCTTGATAAGAGCAATTCTCCAATTGTACTCTGCAAGTGTAGCAATGCATTCAACATGTCTGAATCAAGCATATGATTAGCACAATAGCTCATGTGGTGGAAAAACATCAACATGAAGTGGTTGTGCGAAGTACTTTTGTTTTCATGTTGCAATTTCTATGTAACACTTTCACTTCTGAATCAGAAGGTTATGGGTTCAAGTCCCACTCCAGAGATTTAAGTCTCCAATCAAGGCTGCCACTTCAGGGATTGTCAGAGATGTTGGGCGGAAACATTCCCATCCTTAATGATGGTGCGCCTAGCACATCAGTGCAAAGGACACAGCTGCAGCATTTTCAACCATCCACAGCTAGAGGTGCCAAGTGGATGATCCATCTTAGCGTCCTCCTCAGGTTATCAGCATCACAGATACCAGCCTTTAGCTAACTTGATTCATCATTTGAACATGATTTCCAGAAATGGATAAATGCTTTGAACACAGCAAAGGTCATGTGCACTGACAATATCCTGGCAGTAGTGCCGAAGACTCTTGTCCTAGAATTAGCAACATCCCTAGCCAAGCTGTTGCCACACAGCTACAACATTGACATTGATTCAAAAATGTGAAAAATTACCCAGACATGTCATATGCACAAAAAAAAGACAAATGCAACCTGGCCAGTTACCACCCCATCAGTCTACTTTCAATCATCAGTAACATGATGGAAAGTGTCGTCAACAGTATTATCAAGCAGCACTTACTCAGCGATGACCTGTTCTCCCATGCTTAGCTTAGGTGCCATCAGGGTCACTTGGCTCCTGACCTCATTATAGCCTTGGTCCAAACATGGACAAAAGACTGAATTCAAAAGGTGAGGCAAGAGTGGCTGTCCTTGACATCCAGTAATATTTGACCAAGTGTAGTACCAAGGAGCCCTAGCAAAATTGAAGTCAATAGGAATCAAAACAAAAATCCTCTGCTGGTTAGAGACATGCATAAGGCAAAGGAAGATGGTTGTGGTTGTTGGAGATCAACTATCTGATAAGTGGCAAGTAACATTCATGCCACACAAATGCCAGGCGATAACCATCTCCAACAAACAACACAATGTATGGCACCTTTAATGTGAGAAAACATCCTGATTCACAGGAGCATAATGAATGAAATGTGACACAGCCGCTTAAGCAGATATTAAGTTAAATGACCAAACATAGGGAGGGTATTCCAGAGCTTAGGACATTTGCAACTGAAGGCATAGCCACCAATTGTGGAATGATTCAAACCATTTATGAGCATTATAAAATAAAAGAGGAAAGCATGGTAGTTGCAAAAGGATATGCACATGGATATACGAGGAAATATAATGTTGTGAAGCTTCTTGGTTTAGTTAGAGCACATAAATTATATTCTTTTGCATCACTTTCCCATCTTGCCCATTCTTGGTTGCTGATTGACAATTCACTTTTAACTTGTTTGATGATGAGTGGCAAGACATGAATTGATGGGGCCGATTGGCAGTGTTTGCAATTAGTCAGTGTTCACATGATTGCTTTGTGCCATTAGCATTGGAAATAAAAACAGCGGTCATTGAATGTTCTTCTGACAGTGGTCTACTGTGAATGTGAGCGAACCTTGCATTGATTAGGGCATCCCTGGGAGCAATATGAACAGCTAGTACTGCACTATCCACATCCCTGCATCCCCCTTGAACCATCCAATGATGATCAATGCTCTGCTTGTTGTTCCTCATGACTATTTTGTATACACTGGTTGGCGAAGAACATTCCCAAATCCATCAAGGCACCTGAAGCATATCCCAGAATGCCAAAAGGTTGTTTAATATAGAAATTAGAATCAGGAGTAGGCCATTCAGCCCTACCTTTTTGCGATTACATACTAATTGCACCTTGCTTTGATGAAAGGTTTTATGGTTGATTTCAGGATGTCTGCATTATCACATGCATGCAGCTGCACAGTCCCTGTACCTGTGAAAAACCAGCCAGACATGCAAACCCAAGCACCTGCTCATTCGATTAGCATCAATGCAACCTACTGTTGGTCCTTCCAGAAAAAAAGTCATTATTTGTCTGCAAATTCAATTTTGGGCAACTGACTGAGAGACCTTGGATGTGTCCAGCAGAGTGCTGGAAGTAGCCAAAGGCTAAAATGTTGAGGGTAGTAGTGACTTAAGACAGCCTCTGGTAATATATGGCCAACAGCAAGGAGCAGCTCTTCTTCAATGAGGCTGAAGATGTCTTCAACCACCCAAGTAGCTACCTGAGACACTGCTATTCAGACACATCAGGGAAGTGTAACCTTTCTCTGTACACCTTCTGTCATAGGTAACGTCAACTGCAAGCTGCAGCCCACTGCCACTCCTCTCTCTGAATTATAGCTCCAATTTCTTGAGCTGGTTATGTTATTTTTCATTTGAAGTCCAATCTAAGGCAGCCAAATCATCCTGCTGTGATTCAGGAAAACTCCTTTAGAAAGTAACCTTTCAGAAAAAGTACTCTGAACAAACCCTTTACCCCCGAAGATATGAGATCAGCTGTACTGAGAACGTTTTGCAGTATTTTCGTGAATTTGATCTGCTGGCTCAGTTGACAATATCTTCTTGCCTTGGTGAGTTTCAAAAAACCCAGAAAACTGGTGGATGCTAATTTAAGTGCAATCTGCCTCTCCCAAGGGGTTGTGCACAGGCAGCCTAGCTGTGCTCAAACTAAACATTTATGTCGGTAAATTGGAGCTAGTTTCCAGATATTCTTAAATTTTCACCTGTCATAACCCTACTCCCACATGCAAACCCATATGGTCCTCGGGTTAAAATTCTTCTCAGGCTTCAAAGTAATTAATTAGCTGTGATGTGCATTGAAATATCCTGGGGATGTGAAAGGCGCTATATAAATATTTCTTTGCAATTCAACTCTTTGCCTTAGGACCTACTTAAATATTTACATATAACAAAATAGCTCTGCATTCAACTTGAGGGTCCTCTTTGGCTAGGTAAGTATCTATGCATCTCAGCACAGTGGAGTTCTTATACATTTTGCTGCAAATGCCAACAATTCATAAATATTTTTTATTATTGTATTAATCATCTGGATTCATGGTCATTCACAGTTAACACTAACAAGTAATCCAACAGGGCTCAACAATTTTTGCTTCCTGAGATCTAAAACAGGGATTGCTCATTTGTTTCCGGGTTTCGGCAATGCAAGAACTTCAACATTTGCAAAAATGAAAATCAATGCTAATATCTGAAGTTTATACGTAGGTTTAACAACCCAGCAATTGACCTCATGCATTGTAGCTCCCAACAAATCCATTAGTGTAGTGGACATATATCTACTATCACTACATGCCTATCTTCCTAATTGCCTAGATGAGGAGAGGTCATTGAGTTCATATTGAATACCAAACAACTAGATAACTCTCTTTTATTGACTGAAAATATTCCTTTAAAATCACATCTTTGTTGCTGACATCACTAATGTGATACATAAAACAGCATCCAATGCATCACGCAACGGATGAAGTAAATTGATGTGTGGTATTAGGCTTTTGCAAGACACGTTTGCAAAATGGTTCAAGTTTGGATTTCTGTAAATATTGCACATTTGTGAAATTTAGAAGCGAAAACTAAAGAGGACCATGTGAATGAGAAAGAAAAGTTCCAATACTTCTAGAAAATGGTCAGAAGCCAGTCTTGAATTTGATAAGATCAGTAAATTTAACCCATTGTTGAGCATGACAGCTGACAACCTTCCAGCTAGCTGTGTTGTTGAAGTGAGGGAGTTCTCTGTAGCAAGGAGTTTAAGTCCAGGCAGCTGTGTTGCTTGTCCCGGTGCCAGGGTTTGGGACATCTGCTCAGGGCTGGAGAGGAACCTGCAATGTGAGGGGAAGATCCAGTGGTCATGGTTCATGTAGGTACCAATGACATAGACAGGATGAAGAAGAATGTTCTACATAGTCAGTATGAGGTGTTGGGCAACAAATTAAGAAGCAAAACCTGAAAGGTAATAATTTCTGGATCATTACCTGATCCACGTGCTAACTGGCATAGGGCAAATAAGATTAGAGAAATTAATGCATGGATCAAAGACTGGTGTGGGAGAAGTGTTTTCGAGTTTGTGGGCCACTGGAATCAGTACTGAAGAAGTGGGATTTATACGGTTGGGACAGTCTACACCTGAATCATGTTGGAGCTGATGTTCTAGCAAGCTGCATAACTAGTGAAGTACAGCAAGTTTTAAAATAAATAATGGAGGCAAGGGATCAAATCTGGAAAGATGTAGTAAACCAAAGAATAGAGACTAGGCAAGAGAGAAAGAAACTAATGTGGAAAATGATAAACAGACCATGGCAGGAAGGAACAGAGAGTACAAATCTAGGGGTAAATCAGCAGATAAGGCTAGACATTACAAAAATAATACCAGGACAGAACTAAAGGCTCTGTATCTAAACACACCTAGCATTTAAAACAAAACAGATGAACTGATAGTGTATGTAAAAATTAATAAGTGCAATCTGATAGTCATTACAGAGACATGACTATAGAAAGACATAGATTGGGACATGAATTTGAGGAGTACGTGACAGTTAGGAAGAACAGGAAGTTACGAAAAAGTGGAGGGTGGCTTTGTTAATGAATGATGGTATTAGCACGCTAGAAAGGGATGACTTAGGTTCAGAAAACCAGGATGTAGAAGCAGTTGGAGTTGAGATGTGAAATGATAAAGGCAAGAAGTCACTTGTGGGAGTGGTGTACAGACCTCTTAATTGTAACTATACAATAGGACAGAGTATAAAAGATGATCGGAGCATGTCAGAAACGCATGTCCATAATCATGGGGGATTTAAATCTACGTACAGTTTAGAGAAAAGGGAGACAAGAATGTGCCTGTTGCCAAGCCAACTTTATAAAACTTAAACAAGGGCAAATATGAGGGCATGGAAGCAGGGCTAGCTGAATTGAATTCGCAAATATGCTTAAGTGATAGATCAATAGGGTTCTGCGGCAGACATTTAAAGGGATATTTCAAAGTACACAGAATAGACACATTCCAATGAGAAAGAAAAATTCCAAGGGAGGGCCCATCATCCATGGTTAAATAAAAAAATTAAAGACAGTATTAAACTTAAAGAAAGGCATATATTTGCACAAAGACAGTGGAAGGTCAGAAGATTGGAAAGAATTTATAGAATAGCAACACATAAAACAATGATGAGGTAAAAATTAGAGTGCAAGGAAAAGCTAGCTAGTAATATAAAGATGGACAGTAAGAGTTTATACAGATATTTAAATAAGAAAGTTAACAAAGTGAGCATTGATCCTATAGGAAATGTATCTGGGGAATTGATAATGGAGAATAGGGCTATAGTGGAGGAATTAAACAGATATTTTGCATTGGTCTTCATTATAGAGGACCCAGTAACATTCCAGAAATACCTTTAAAATCAAGAAATGGAAGGAGGGAATAACTCAGAAAAATTACAATCACAAGGGAAGTGGTATTGAGCAAATGGTTGGGTCTGCGGGCTGACAAATCCCTGGGTCCAGATGAACTTCACCTTAAGGTCTTGAAAGTGGCTAGTGAGATAGTTGATACATTGGCTTTAATTTTACAAAATTCCCCAGATTCAGGGAAGGTTTCATTGGATTGAAAGATCTGTAAATCCCTTACGCAAAAAGGGAGGGAAGACAGAAAGCAGGTTACAACAGGCCAGTTAACCTAACATCGCAGAGAAAAAGTTGGCAGCCATTATTGAAGATGTTACAGCTGGGGCACTTAGAAAAAAAATAAGGCAATCAGGCAGAGTAAACATGGTTTTGTGAAAGAGAAATCACGTCCAACCAACTTATTGGAGTCCTTTGAAGGAGTCACATGTGCTGTGGATAAAGGGGATCCAGTGGATGTACTGTACTTAGATTGCTGGATTGCTGAATAAGGTTACTGAGGAAAATAAAATCTCATGCTTTACGGGGCAACATGTTGGCATGGATTGAAGATTGGTTAGCTAACAGGAAGCTGGTGGCATAAATTGGCCTTTTCTGGTTGGCAGGATGTGACAAGCAGTGTGCCACGGGGATCAGCCATCTGTGCTGAGGTTTCAACTTTTTACAATTTTTATAAATGAATTAAATAAAGGGACTGAAGGTGCGGTTGCAAAACTTACTGATGACACAAAGATAGGTAGGAAAGTAAATTGTGAAAAAGACGTAAAGAAAATACAATAGGATATAGGCAAACTAAGTGAGTAGGCAAAACTCTGGAAAATGGAGTATACAGTCATAGAGGTTTACAGCATGGAAACAGGCCCTTCGGCCCAACTTGTCCATGCCGCCCTTTTTTTTAAAACCTGTAAACTAATCCCAATTGCCCGCATTTGGCCCATATCCCTCTATACCCATTGTACCCATTGCTTCTTGGAAGTACAGCAGAGAGGGAGAGATTCGCGAGAGGAGTGCTGCGGGTAAGCGCTTTTATTTTTTAACTTACTTTTTCGCGCGTTTTTTTTAAAATATCTAAACCCGGAAGTGGTCGCGCAGTGAGATCTGGGAGAGAGAGATTTTTTAAAAGTTACTCACCTCAGTGAATCGGCCTCATTGCTTCTTGGAAGTACAGCAGAGAGGGAGAGATTCGCGAGAGGAGTGCTGCGGGTAAGCGCTTTTATTTTTTAACTTACTTTTTCGCGGGTTTTTTTTTTAAATATCTAAACCCGGAAGTGGTCGCGCAGGGAGGTCTGGGAGAGAGAGATTTTTTTTTTCCCCAATAAATTGGAACAGAGAGGAATCCCGATACTCTACACTTGTAGAGTATCCCACCCTCCCTCCTCCTCTAACCTAAAAAAAAAGACCCAGTGGGAGCAGGGCTTTGGAGAAAACAGGAGGAGGAAAGGTAAGTTTAAAATTTTCATTCACTTTTTTTTTCCCTGTGTGTTTAAAAGGGCAATTATGAGTGTGAGGCCAGTATGTTGTTCCCAATGTAGGATGTGGGAGGTCCTGGAGGCTCCTAGCCTCCCGGACGACCATATCTGTGCTGGGTGTGTTGAGCTGCGGTTCCTAAGGGACCATGTTAGGGAACTGGAATTGCAGCTCGAGGACCTTCGCCGGGTTAGGGATAGTGAGGAGGTCATTGACAGGAGCTATCGGCAGGTGGTCACACCGGGACCACGGGAGGAGGGTAACTGGGTAACAGTGAGGAAGGAGAAAGCTCGGTTGATGGTGAGCACCCCGGTGGATGTGCCCCTTAATAATAAGTACTCCTGTCTGAGTACTACTGGGGAGGACAGCCCACCTGGGGGAAGCAGCGGTGGCAGTGTCTCTGGAGCTGAGCCTGGCCCAGTAGTGCAAAAGGGTAAGGAAAGGAGGGTAGTGCTAATTGGGGACTCTACGGTGAGGGGGTCAGATAGGCGTTTTTGTGGACACAGACGGGACTCTCGGATGGTGGTTTGCCTCCCTGGTGCAGGGGTCCGGGATGTCTCTGGTCGAGTCCCAGAAATCCTGAAGGGGGAGGGAGAGGAGCCGAAGGTCGTGATGCATATAGGTACTGCTGACATAGGTAGGAAGAGGGAAGGGGTCATGAAAAGAGAATATAGGGAGTTAGGTAGACAGCTGAGAAAGAGGAATGCAAAGGTAGTAATCTCGGGATTGCTGCCTGTGCCGCGGGAGAGTGAGAACAGGAATCGGTGGAGAATGAATGCGTGGCTGAGGGACTGGAGCAAGGGACAAGGATT
The DNA here is from genome assembly GCF_964213995.1 of Mustelus asterias. Lineage (NCBI taxonomy): Eukaryota > Metazoa > Chordata > Chondrichthyes > Carcharhiniformes > Triakidae > Mustelus > Mustelus asterias. Next base: position 94,801,125 of record NC_135806.1, on the reverse strand, counting down.
TGGGTACTTGGATCATTGGGACCTCTTTAGGGGCAGGTGTGACCTGTTTAAAAAAGACGGGTGGCACTTGAATCCCAGGGGGACCAATATCCTGGCGGGAAGGTTGGCTAAGGCTACTGGAGAGACTTTAAACTAGAAAGGTTGGGGGGAGGGAATCGAAATGAGGGGACTGAGAGCGAGGAGGTTAGCTCGCAAATAGATAAGGAATGTAGACAGGGTAAGAGGGAGGTTAGACGAGTGATGGAGAAGGGAAGTGCTCAGGCTGAAGGTCTGAGATGTGTCTATTTTAATGCCAGGAGTGTAGTGAATAAAGTGGATGAGCTTAGAGCGTGGATTGCTGCTTCGAATTGTGATGTGGTGGCCATTACGGAGACTTGGATGTCTCAGGGACAGGACTGGGTGCTTCAGGTGCCGGGTTTTAGATGTTTCAGGAAGGACAGGGAGGGGGGCAAGAGAGGGGGGAGAGTGGCACTGTTGATCAGGGATAGTGTCACGGCTGTAGAGAAGGTGGACGCCGTGGAGGGATTGACTACGGAGTCTCTGTGGGTGGAGGTTAGGAACAGGAAGGGGTCGGTAACTTTGCTGGGTGTTTTCTATAGGCCGCCCAATAGTAACAGAGATGTTGAGGAGCAGATGGGGAAACAGATCCTGGAGAGATGTAGGAATAACAGAGTTGTCGTGATGGGAGATTTTAATTTCCCAAACATAGATTGGAATATCCCTAGGGCTAGGGGTTTGGATGGAGAGGAGTTTGTTAGGTGTGTCCAGGAGAGTTTCCTGACACAGTATGTGGATAAGCCTACTAGAGGAGAGGCTGTACTTGATCTGGTGCTGGCTAATGAACCTGGACAGGTGGAGGATCTCTCGGTGGGTGAGCATCTTGGGGATAGCGATCATAATTCTATCTCCTTCACGATAGCATTGGAAAGAGATAGGATCAGGCAGGCTAGGAAAGTGTTTCTCTGGAGTAAAGGGAAATACAGTGTCATCAGGGAGGAAATTAGACGGGTAAATTGGAAGGAGGCATTCTTGGGGAAAGGTACCGAAGGAAAGTGGAGGATTTTCAAGGAATGTTTGTCTGGAGCTCTGCATGACAACGTTCCGATGAGACAGGGGGGTGTTGGTAGGGTACGGGAACCGTGGTGCACGAAGGTTGTGATGAACCTGGTGAATAAGAAAAGAGAGGCGTACAGAAGGTTCAGAGAGCTAGGAGGTGTTAAGGATTTAGAGGAGTATACGGGATGTAGGAAGGAGCTTAAGAAGGAAATTAGGAGAGCGAGAAGGGGTCATGAGAAGACCTTGGCGGGTAAGATTAAGGAGAATCCCAAGGCTTTCTACAAATATGTCAAGAGTAAAAGGATGAGATGTGAAGGCATAGGACCCTTAAAAGGTGAAGGGGGAAAAGTTTGTGCGGAACCGTTAGAAATGGCGGAGCTGCTTAATGAATACTTTACCTCGGTATTCACGGTGGAAAGGGATCTGGGTGGTTGTACTGCTGGTTTGCGGTGGACAGAAAGGATCGAGCATGTGGACATAAAGAAAGAGGATGTGTTGGAACTATTGAATGGCATCAAGGTTGGTAAGTCGCCGGGACCGGATGGGATGTACCCCAGGTTACTGTGGGAGGCAAGGGAGGAGATTGCGGAGCCTTTGGCGATGATCTTTGCATCGTCGATGGAGACGGGAGAGGTTCCGGAGGATTGGAGGATTGCAGATGTGGTCCCTATATTCAAGAAAGGGAACAGGGACAGCCCGGGAAATTACCGACCGGTGAGTCTAACCTCAGTGGTTGGTAAGTTGATGGAGAGGATCCTGAGAGACAGGATTTATGATCATCTAGAGAAGTTTAGTATGACCAAAAGTAGTCAGCACGGCTTTGTCAAGGGCAGGTCGTGCCTTACGAGCCTGGTTGAGTTCTTTGAAAATGTGACCAAATACATTGACGAAGGAAGAGCGGTGGATGTGGTCTATATGGACTTCAGCAAGGCGTTCGATAAGGTCCCCCATGCAAGACTTCTTGAGAAAGTGAGAGGGCATGGGATCCAAGGGGCTGTTGCCTTGTGGATCCAGAACTGGCTTGCCTGCAGAAGGCAGAGAGTGGCTGTGGAGGGGTCTTTCTCTGCATGGAGGTCAGTGACCAGTGGAGTGCCCCAGGGATCTGTTCTGGGACCCTTGCTGTTTGTCATTTTCATAAATGACCTGGATGAGGAAGTGGAGGGATGGGTTGGTAAGTTTGCTGACGACACCAAGGTAGGTGGTGTTGTGGATAGTTTGGAGGGATGTCAGAAGTTGCAGCGAGACATAGATAGAATGCAAGACTGGGCGGAGAAGTGGCAGATGGACTTCAACCCGGATTAAGTGTGTAGTGATCCATTTTGGCAGATCCAATGTGATGAAGCAGCAGTATAATATGAAGGGTACCATTCTTAGCAGTGTAGAGGATCAGAAGGACCTTGGGGTCCGGGTCCATAGGACTCTTAAATCGGCCTCGCAGGTGGAGGATGCGGTCAAGAAGGCGTACGGCGTACTAGCCTTCATTAATCGAGGGATTGAGTTTAGGAGTCGGGAGATAATGCTGCAGCTTTATAGGACCCTGGTTAGACCCCACTTGGAGTACTGCGCGCAGTTCTGGTCACCTCATTACAGGAAAGATGTTGAAGCCATTGAAAGGGTGCAGAGGAGATTTACAAGGATGTTGCCTGGATTGGGGGGCATGCCTTATGAGGATAGGTTGAGGGAGCTTGGTCTCTTCTCCCTGGAGAGACGAAGGATGAGAGGTGACCTGATAGAGGTTTACAAGATGTTGAGAGGTCTGGATAGGGTAGACTCTCAGAGGCTATTTCCAAGGGCTGAAATGGTTGCTACGAGAGGACACAGGTTTAAGGTGCTGGGGGGTAGGTACAGAGGAGATGTCAGGGGTAAGTTCTTCACTCAGAGGGTGGTGGGTGAGTGGAATCGGCTGATGTCGGTGGTGGTGGAGGCAAACTCGTTGGGGTCTTTTAAGAGACTTCTGGATGAGTACATGGGATTTAATGGGATTGAGGGCTATAGATAGGCCTAGAGGTAGGGATATGATCAGCGCAACTTGTGGGCCGAAGGGCCTGTTTGTGCTGTGGCTTTCTATGTTCTATGTTCTACCCATGTAACTATCTAAATGCTTTTTAAAAGACAAAATTGTACCTGCCTCTACTACTACCTCTGGCAGCTTGTTCCAGACACTCACCACCCTTTGTGCGAAGAAATTGCCCCTCTGGATACTTTTGTATCTCTCCCCTCTCACCTTAAACCTATGCCCTCTAGTTTTAGACTCCCCTACATTTAGGAAAAGATATTGACTATCTAGCTGATCTGTGCCCCTCATTATTTTATAAACCTCTATAAGATCACCCCTAAGCCTCTTGCGTTCCAGAGAAAAAAGTCCCAGTCTATCCAGCCTCTCATTATAACTCAATCCATCAAGTCCCGGTAGCATCCTAGTAAATCTTTTCTGCACTCTTTCTAGTTTAATAATATCCTTTCTATAATAGGGTGACCAGAATTGCACACAGTATTCCAAGTGTGGCCTTACCAATGTCTTGTGCAACTTCAACAAGATGTTCCAACTCCTGTATTCAATGTTCTGACCGATGAAACCAAGCATGCCGAATGCCTTCTTCACCACTCTGTCCACCTGTGACTACACTTTCAAGGAGCTATGAACATGTACCCCTAGATTTCTTTGTTCTGTAACTCTCCCCAACGCCCTACCATTAACTGAGTAAGTCCTGCCCTGGTTCAATCTACCAAAATGCATCACCTCGCATTTGTCTAAATTAAACTCCATCTGCCATTCATCAGCCCACTGGCCCAATTGATCAAGATCCCGTTGCAATTGGAGATAACTTTCTTCACTGTCCACTATGCCACCAATCTTCATGTCATCTGCAAACTTACTAACCATGCCTCCTATATTCCCATCCAAATCATTAACATAAATGACAAATAACAGTGGACCCAGCACTGATCCCTGAGGCACACCGCTGGTCACAGGTCTCCAGTTTGAAAAACAACTCTCTACAACCACCCTCTGGCTTCTGTCAAGAAACCAATTTTGTACGCATTTAGATACCTCACCCTGAATCCCGTGAGATTTAACCTTATGCAGCAACCTACCATGCGGTACCTTGTCAAAGTCCTTGCTAAAGTCCGTGTAGACATCAACTGCACTGCCCTCATCTACCTTCTTGGTTACCACTTCAAAAATCTCAATCAAATTTGTGAGACATGATTTTCCACTCACAAAGCCATGCTGACTGTCCCTAATCAGTCCTTGCATCTCTAAATGCCTGTAGATCCTGTCTCTCAAAATACCTTCCAACAATTTACCCACCACAGATGTGAGGCTCACTGGCCTGTAGTTCCCAGGCTTTTCCCTGCAGCCCTTTTTAAATAAAGGCACAACATTTGCCACTCTCCAATCTTCAGGCACCTCACCCGTGACTATCGATGATTCAAATATCTCGGCTAGGGGACCCGCAATTTCCTCCCTAGCCTCCACAATGTCCTGGGATATACTTCATCAGGTCCCGGGGATTTATCTATCTTGATGCGCTTTAAGACTTCCAGCACCTCCTTCTCTGTAATATGTACACTCCTCAAGACATAGTATAATGTGGGAAAAGTATAAAGAGTATAATGTGGGAAATACGAAATTGTCTATTTTGGCTTGTTATCTAAATGGTGAGAGACTGCCGAGCTGTGAGATTCAGAAGGATCTGGGTGTCCTAGTGCATGAAGGCTTGTATACAGGTAAAAGTTAGAAAACTAAAGTTTATTTATTAGTTACAAATAGGCTTACATTAACACTGCAATGAAGTTACTGTGAAAATCCACAAGTCACCACACTCTGGCGCCTGTTCAGAAGCAGAATTTAGCATGGCCAATGCACCCAACCAGCATGTCTTTCAGACTGTGGGAGGAAACCAAAGCACCCAGAGGAAACCCATGCAGACACAGGGAGAACATGCAGACTCCGCACGGACAGTGACCCAAGCCGGGAATTGAATCCGGGTCCCTGCCACTGTGAGGCAGCAGTGCTAACCACTGTGCCACCCCGCAAGTAATTACGAAAGTTAATAGAATGTTGCTGTTTATTGTGAGGGGAACTCATTGCAAAAATAGAGAGGTTATTCTTCAGTTGTACAGGGCATTTCTGAGACCACATCTGGAGTATTGTGTGCAGTATTGATCTTTTTTAAGGAAAATTGTAAATGCATTAGAAGCAGCTCAGAGGTTTACTAGACTAATACCAGGAATGGGAGGGTTGTGCTAGGATGAAAGGTTGGATAGGCTAGGTTTGCATCCTCTTGAGTTTAGAAGAATAAGAGGTGGCTTGATCAAAATCTTTAAGATCCCGAAGGGCCTTGACAGGGTGGGTGTAGAGAGGATGTTTCCTCTTGTTGGAGGATCTAGAATGAGGAGTCATTGTTCAAATATAAGTGGTCACTCATTTAAGACAGAGATGAGGCAAACTTGTTTCCAGAGGGTTGAGTGTCTCTGGAACTCTTTTCCTCGAAAGGCAGTGGAAGCAGAGTCTTTGAATTTATCTAGCTCTGCCTTAAAAAAAAATTCATGATTAACCAGGTGGTAGAAGGTTATCTGGGGTAGGCAGGAACGTGGAGTTGAGGTTACAACCAGACCAGTCATGTTCTAATTGAATGGTGGAGCAAGTCAAATGGCCTACTCCTGTTCCTAATTCATACGTTCATGTGTAACATTCAGGCTTGACCTTATAAGTAGCAAGTGACATTCATACCACATAATTTACAGGTAATGGTCATCTTCAGCAAGAGAAAATCTAAACACCACTCTTTCACATTCAATGTCATTGCCATCTTAAATAGACCAGCCGTAAAAATATTTTGGGGATGAGAACAGGTCAGGGGCTACAGTGAGTAACTCACCTCCTGATTTCCAAAGCTTGTCTGCCATCCAGAAGGCACAAGTCAGAAGTGTGATTGATGAAAGCATCTTCAGTATTGCTCAAAAAGCCCAGCTTTTAGGACAGTCAAGTGCACTTGTTAGGAATCCCATTAATCAATTTAAGTATTCACCCGCTCCACAAATGGTGTACAATGGGAGCACTGTGTACCATCTGCAAGATGCAATGACTCACCAAGGCTTTTTTAACATCACCATCCAAAATGCAACCTCTATCACCTAGAAGAACAAGAGCAGCAGACGAATGGAATACTACCAGCTGCAAGTTCCCCAACAAGTCACACATAATCCTGTCTTGGAACTATATTAAGAAGTCTCACAACACCAGGTTAAAGTCCAACATGTTTATTTGGTAGCAAATACCGTAAGCTTTCGGAGCACTGCTCCTTCGTCAGATGGAGTGGATATCTGCTCTCAAACAGTGCACAGACACAGAAATCAAGTTACAGAATACTAATTAGAATGCGAATCTCTACAACCAGCCAGGTCTTAAAGGTACAGACAATGTGGGTGGAGGGAGCATTCAACACAGGTTAAAGAGATGTGTATTGTCTCCAGACAGAACAGCTAGTGAGATTCTGCAAGACCAGGGGGAAAGCTGGGTTACTGATAATGTGACATAAATCCAACATCCCGGTTTAGGCCGTCCTCATGTGTGCGGAACTTGGCTATCAGTTTCTGCTCAGCGACTCTGTCATGTGTCGTGAAGGCCGCCTTGGAGAACGCTTACTTGAAGATCCAAGGCTGAATGCCCGTGACTGCTCCACATCATTGGAACTATATTGCCATTCCTTCACTGTTGCGGAGTTAAAATTCCTGGAACTCCCTCCCTAATAGTAGTGCGAGTACTTGCACCACATGGACTGAAGTGGTTCAAGATAGCAGCTTTTCATATAGGGATGACAATAAATTCCTACATCCCAAGGACGAATAAAAAAAAATTGGACTTAAATAGAATAGAACATGGTACTTACTAAGTTGTGAAAAGCTAGGAACATCCAAAAATGACTTGGGAGTCCAGGTACATAAAATCACTAAAACATCATAAGCAGGTACAGAAAAGTTTCAGAAGGCGAATGGAATTTTAAAGTTTATTTATTAGTCACAAGTAGGCTTACATTCACACTGCAATGAAGTTACTGTCCAAATCTCCTAGTCGCCTCGCTCCGGTCCCTGTTCGGGTAATTGACCTATATATCTGAAGAATTTAAATACAAGAGGTAGAGTTGCTTCAGCTATCCAGAGACCAGGTTAGACCACACCTGGATTACACTGAACAGTTCTGGGAATCACATCTTAGGAAGAATATATTTGCCATGGAGGAAGTGCATGTAGATTTAACAGTATGATACCTCGGGTGGAATTTTACAGTACTCTGCCAGTGGGTGTGCAGGCAGGGAGGCCCAGAAAGTTCCCTGGGTGACCATTCCACCAACAACCCACCCGTCCCCAACCTGCAATTTTACGTGGGGTGCATGGGCAAGGCCTAATGCAAGCTGCCTGCTCGTCCTCATCCCAATTGAGGCTTTAAGTGACTAATTATTGAACATTTTATGACCGCTTTCCACCTGGCCTCCATTTTGAGGTTGGCGGAGCTGGGGGCTGGTGGGTGTGAGATTGGCAGGTCACCCTGCTTGGTTAAGGGGGTGCACTTCCCTTAACAGGTGCCCTCCCTGAAAGTCTGTCTCCCACCAGTGCTTCATTGGCCCACAGCCTATCCATCAAGACCCCCATAACCCACTCTGCCCCCACCCCCGCCCCCACCTCCACCTTCCCCCTTGCCATGAGACTCCCTGCACTTTCCTGGTCCTCTGCAGCCTGCTTGTAGTTCCAGTCCTGGCCACTGGGACTACAGAGCTGCTCAGTGGTTATCCCACCTCCAGTCAATTGTGTTGGGCCCCCGATTATTCATCATTTATATAAATGACATTGATGACTATGTGGAGATTAGGATTAGTAAGTTTGCGGATAACAGAAAGATTGGATAGGTGGTTAACAGTGAGGTGGAGTATCATGTCTTGGACTACAAGATATAGATGGAATGGTCAAATGGACAGATAAGTGGCAGATGGAATTTAACCCTGAAAAGTGTGAGGTGATACACTTTGGAAGGAGTAATTTGACAAGAAAGTACTCAATGAATGGTAGGACACTAGGAAATTCTGTGGAACAAAGAGATCTTGGCGTGTTTGTCCACAGATCTCTGAAAGCAGAAGGACATGTTAGTAGGGTGGTGAAAAAGGCATATGGGGCACTTGCCTTTATCAATCGAGGCATAGATTACAAAAGCAGGGAAGTCATGTTGGAGTTGTATAGAGCTCTGATGAGGTCACAGCGAGAGTATGGTGTGCAGTTCTGGTCGCCATGTTATAGGAAGGATGTGATTGCACTGGAGGGGGTGCAGAGGAGATTCACCAGGATGCTGCCTGGGATGGAACATTTAAGTTATGAAGAGAGGTTGGATAGGCTTGGGTTGTTTTCGTTAGAGCAGAGAATACTGAGGGGTGACCTGATCGAGGTGTACAAGATTATGAGAGACATGGACAGAGTGGATAAGGACCAGCTGTTCCCCTTAGTTGAAGGGTCAGTCATGAGGGGACACAAGTTCAAGGTGAGAAGTAGGTTTAGGGGGGGATGTGAGGAAAAATCTTTTTACCCAGAGGGTGGTGACAGTCTGAAATGCACTGCCTGGGAGGATGTTAGAGCCAGTTTGCCTCACAGCCCTGATGAGCACTTGGCACATCATAACATTCAGGGCTATGGGCCAAGTGCTGGCTGATAGGATTAGGTGGGAGTTCAGGTGTTTCTAATGTGACATTTCGCACTCTTTGGGCCAAAGGGCCTCTTCTGCACTGTATGCTTCTATAATGCCAGGAATTAACGCTCCTCAGAGTGGTGTGTTCCCCACCAACTCTTCAGCTGTGAGGCAGGAAACACACCATCCAAAGAAATCCTGCTCCTGGAATCCAAGGATTAATTTATGAGGAGAGATTTCACTAACTAAGGTTGTATTCCCAAGTTTTCAAAATATTTAGGAGAAGTGAAAGGGCAGTTTAGAATAAATTATCTCTGCTGATTGGGGAGACCCAAGACTGATGGGAATGACCTAAAAAAATGTAGAGGCTGACCTTTCAGAGATGATATCAGAAACCCTTTTACACAGAGGTTGGGTTGAAGCTTGGAACTCTCTACCACCAATGATAATTGAAGCTAGATCAATTGTTAACATTAAAACTTAGATTGATAGATTTAAGTTTGCCAAATGCATTAAGGATATATGGAGTTAGCTCACAGGGTCAGCTCAGAGTGGTGAAGCAGGCTGGTAGATCTCAATAGCATATTCCTGTTGTTATGTTCCTATAAGAGTAAGAGCTATTATTGTAAATAAAGGAGCATATTAAGTACAGGCTGAATGTGGCTTCAATGCAAAAAGAGCTTTTGTTGTTAACTTTTACTATGGAGAATAATAAACACTTTTTATTTAAAGCAAGTATTTCCTTTCTCTTCGTTCATTTCTGCACATTGCCATTGACTGTTGAAAACTGATTTGTTCCCATAATTCCACAGGAGCAGGCTGAGGGTAAGGGAGCTTGTTTGTGCACTAATTTATTTAATTATTTTTCAGTTAAATTTGTGAAAAAAATCAGAGGGTTTTTTTTTCAAAGCAGGAAATAGGCCCAGCAGCAGCCTGGGAAGGTGTTGGAGGGTTTAAAAGTAGGCCGCACCTTTGAGCGGGCAGCGTCGTTAGCGGGCAGCGGAGTGAGCAGGGGACAGAGTGAGAGCTATAAGGGCTTTGGCTCAAAGGGCTTCGGCGAAGGCGAGGAAGGTTGTTTGTTTTTCTTCTGTTACACCCCCTTTTTGGTTTTATCTCCCAAAAACTAAAAAGGACATGGCTGGTATGAGTGGGAGGCCAGTATACTGCATTCGGTGTGGGATGTGGGAGTTCCTGGAGACAACTTGCCTCCCGGGAGTCCATATCTGTGCCAGATGTGTGGAACTGCAACTCCTGAAGGATCGTGTAAGGGAGCTGGAGCTGAGGCTCGATGAACTCAGTTTAGTTAGGGAAAATGAGAGATTAATAGATAAAAGTTATAGTCAGGTAGTGACACCAGGGTCTCGGAAGGAAGAAACGTGGGTCACAGTTAGGAGGGGTAATAGTCAGAAGGGTGATGTGCCAGAAAGTACCCCAGTGGCAGTCTCCCATAAAAGAAAGGGATGGGCAACAGATGGGAGAAGGGAAGGGAGTGAGCAGTCTGTGGAGGGATCCCCTGTGGTTGTCCCCCTCCAAAATAGGTATATTGTTTTGGATTCTGTGGAGGGGGATGACCCTCCAGGGGTAAGCCACGAGGACCAGATCACCTCCACGGAGACAGGCTCAGGGGTCCGGAAGGGAAAGAAGGGGTTTAGGAGAGCGATAGTTGTGGGGGACGCAATGGTTAGAGGCACGGACAGGCGGTTCTGTGGGAGTGAACGAGAATCCAGGATGGTAGTCTGACTCCCTGGTGCCAGGGTACTGGATGTCTCCGAGAGGGTAGGAAGCATATTTAAAAAGGAAGGTAGTCAAACGGATGTGATTATACACATTGGTGAAAATGATGTAGGTAGGAAGAGCAGGGGGGTCATACGAGAGAAATTCAGGGAGTTGGGTGCTAGGCTAAAAAGTAAGACCTCCAGGGTAGCAATCTCTGGACTGCTCCCGGTGTCTAGTGCAAGTGAGGCTCGGAACAGGGAGATTCTACAGTTGAACGCGTGGCTAAAGGACTGGTGCAAGAGGGAGGGTTTTAAATTCATAGATAACTGGGAAATCTTCAAGTCAGGATGGCAACTGTACAGAAAGGATGGGTTACACCTCAACTGGAAGGGAGCAAATATCCTGGCTGGGAGTTTTGCTAGAGTGTTTCGGCAGGATTTAAACTAGTGTGGCAGGGGGGTGGGGAACAAAACAGGAGGTCAGTAAATACTGAGGCTGGGGTTGAGCTGGGGGCCAGGGCAAGGCTAGCTAAGAAGAGGAGCACTCTGGAGGAGGAGGACCTGACTGGGCCCGGAGGTCTGGAGTGCATCTGCTTCAATGCGAGGAGCGTAACGGGTAAAACAGACGAACTTAGGGCCTTAATGCTTATGCGGAATTTGGATGTGGTTGCGGTGACGGAAACTTGGTTAAAAGAAGGACAGGACTGGCAGCTGAATAATCCGGGGTATAAGTGTTTTAGGCGAGACAGAGGAGGGGCTAAAAAAGGTGGGGGAGTAGCGATATTAGTTAAGGAGCATATTACCGCGGTGCAGAGGGTAGACAACTTAGAGGGGTCATGTACTGAGTCGCTGTGGGTGGAACTCAGAAACAGGAAGGGTGCAGTCACTATGCTGGGGGTGTACTACAGACCACCCAACAGCCCACGGGAAGTGGAGGAAAGGATATGTCAGGAGATTCTGGATAGGTGCAGAAAACATAGGGTTGTTGTAGCGGGGGACTTTAATTTCCCTGGCACAGACTGGAAAGCGCTTAGAGCTGGGGGTCCGGACGGGGAGGAATTTGTAAAATGCGTACTGGAAGGTTCTTTGGAACAGTATGGAGATAGCCCGACTAGAGAGGGGGCTATACTGGACCTAGTTCTGGGAAATGAGCCCGGTCAGGTCTTCAAAGTTTCGGTAGGGGAACATATGGCAAATAGTGACCACAACTCTGTTAACTTTAGGATAGTAATGGACAAGGATGAGTGCTGTCCTACGGGCAGGGTGCTAAATTGGGGGAAGGCTGACTATAGCCGGATTAGGCAGGAATTGGTGGATGTTGATTGGGAGAGGATGTTCGAGGGTAAGTCCGCGTCTGGCATGTGGGAGTCTTTTAAGGAACTATTGATAAGGCTGCAGGATAGGCATGTGCCTGTAAAAAGGAAAGATAGGAAAGGTAGGATTCGAGAGCCGTGGATAACCAGGGAAATTGAGGATCTGATTAAAATGAAAAGGGAGGCGTACGTTAAGTCCAGGCAACTGAAAACAGATGGAGCTCTGGAGGAATACAGAGAGAGTAGGAAAGAACTCAAACAGGGAGTTAGAAGGGCAAAAAGAGGTCACGAGATGTTCTTGGCAGGCAGGATTAAGGAGAATCCTAAGGCATTCTATTCATACGTTAGGAACAAAAGAGTTGTCAGGGAGAAAATCGGACCTCTCAGGGACAAAGGAGGGGAATTATGCTTAGAACCCAAGGGAATAGGGGAGATCCGAAATGAATACTTTGCATCGGTATTCACGAAGGAGAGGGGCGTGTTAACCGGGAGTGTCTCGGAGGGAGGTGTTGACCCGTTAGAGAAAATCTCCATTACAAGAGAGGAAGTGTTAGGTTTTTTAGGGAACATTAAAACTGACAAAGCCCCAGGGCCTGATGGCATCTATCCTCGACTGCTCAGGGAGACGAGAGATGAAATTGCTGGGCCTCTGACGGAAATCTTTGTCGCTTCTTTGGACACAGGTGAGGTCCCTGAGGATTGGAGGATAGCGAATGTGGTCCCGTTGTTTAAGAAGGGTAGCAGGGATAACCCAGGAAATTATAGGCCGGTGAGCTTGACATCCGTGGTAGGGAAGTTGTTGGAGAGGATTCTTAGAGACAGGATGTATGTGCATTTAGAACGGAACAATCTCATTAGTGACAGACAGCATGGTTTAGTAAGAGGGAGGTCGTGCCTTACAAATTTGGTGGAGTTTTTTGAGGAAGTGACAAAAACGGTTGATGAAGGAAGGGCCGTGGATGTCGTCTATATGGATTTCAGTAAGGCATTTGACAAAGTCCCACATGGCAGGTTGGTTAAGAAGGTTAAGGCTCATGGGATACAAGGAGAAGTGGCTAGATGGGTGGAGAACTGGCTTGGCCATAGGAGACAGAGGGTAGTGGTCGAAGGGTCTTTTTCCGGCTGGAGGTCTGTGACCAGTGGTGTTCCGCAGGGCTCTGTACTGGGACCTCTGCTATTTGTGATATATATAAATGATTTGGAAGAAGGTGTAACTGGTGTAATCAGCAAGTTTGCGGATGACACGAAGATGGCTGGACTTGCGGATAGCGAAGAGCATTGTCGGGCAATACAGCAGGATATAAATAGGCTGGAAAATTGGGCGGAGAGGTGGCAGATGGAGTTTAATCCGGATAAATGCGAAGTGATGCATTTTGGAAGAAATAATGTAGGGTGGAGTTATACAATAAATGGCAGAGTCATCAGGAGTATAGAAACACAGAGGGACCTAGGTGTGCAAGTCCACAAATCCTTGAAGGTGGCAACACAGGTGGAGAAGGTGGTGAAGAAGGCATATGGCATGCTTGCCTTTATAGGACGGGGTATAGAGTATAAAAGCTGGAGTCTGATGATGCAGCTGTATAGAACGCTGGTTAGGCCACATTTGGAGTACTGCGTCCAGTTCTGGTCACCGCACTACCAGAAGGACGTGGAGGCGTTAGAGAGAGTGCAGAGAAGGTTTACCAGGATGTTGCCTGGTATGGAGGGTCTTAGCTATGAGGAGAGATTGGGTAGACTGGGGTTGTTCTCCTTGGAAAGACGGAGAATGAGGGGAGATCTAATAGAGGTGTACAAGATTATGAAGGGTATAGATGGGGTGAACAGTGGGAAGCTTTTTCCCAGGTCGGAGGTGACGATCACGAGGGGTCACGGGCTCAAGCTGAGAGGGGCGAAGTATAACTCAGATATCAGAGGGACGTTTTTTACACAGAGGGTGGTGGGGGCCTGGAATGCGCTGCCAAGTAGGGTGGTGCAGGCAGGCACGCTGACATCGTTTAAGACTTACCTGGATAGTCACATGAGCAGCCTGGGAATGGAGGGATACAAACGATTGGTCTAGTTGGACCAAGGAGCGGCACAGGCTGTACTGTTCTTTGTTCTTTTTGTTTGCACCAGTTTTACTTTGAAACAAGCAATGATGTCAGAATGTATGTGAAATCGGCCAATTCCTTTCTGTCAGTGTAAAGTGACTGGCCTCACTACATTGACATGGCTAAATCACCATGTAGAAAATCACTAGTACAAGCCCATCTGCCAAAATCTATGGCACACTCTCTTGCATGCTGTGCAGTTGCTTCTCAGTATCTTGAGGTACTTAAGAAATCAGAATTTTAAACTTTTGTTTCTGTAACAGATACTCCAGTTTTTCATTCATTCTTAGGATGTGGACATCGATGGCAAGTGCAAGATTTATTGCCATTGAGAAGGTGATGATGAGCAGCACTCAAACTGCTGTACTTTCTGTGGCAAAGGTACCTCTGCTGTTAAGCAATGGATAAAGGAACAGCAATACATGTCCAAGTCAGATGGTGTATGACTTGGAGAGAAACTTGGTCACGTTCCCGTGCAGTTTCTGTCCTTGTGTTTCTGGGTGCTAGAGGTCATGAGTATGGAAGATGCTATTGAAGAAGCCATTATAAATTCCTATCCAAGACTTGCTGCTTGTAGGCACAAACTACTTTAGTACCCAAGGATGGTCCTGGACTCTGCAATCAATGAATATCTACACTTCTAGCTCATGATGAAGGGAAGGGCACTGGCAAGAGATTGCAGAGGGATCTATCTGGGTGTCTTTGTACATAAAATCGCAAACGGCTAATGGGCAGGTATAGCAAGTAATTAGGAAACCTAATGCAATAAATATTTGAGGAATTTGGGAGGGCCTTTGGGCATGAAACAATTTTCTTGCTGTATTATTCAATTAAATTTGAGCATGACTATGGTATTTTTGGCTATCTATAAATAGAATTTGCAAATATATACATTTCCCAATCACCATTCAGTTTGAGATGTATATCAAACAGCAATGTGATTTCGAATAACTGCCGTCATATATATGGATACATAATATGAAATTTTTGACAAGGACATCTGCTGACCTGCTCCAAATTAATAATGAAGTTCTGACAGCATTTGTCCAAAACAACTTATTGTCACTTTTGCATTGCTGTGAAATGGTTTCCAACTCACAATAGGACAGATGTGGGAATATAATTCCAATAAAATACAGCCATGATCTTTTTTCTAAGTGAGTACTTCTCAGGGAAGCTATAATCAAAGTACTTAACTTGATTGATACAATTCCAGTGCAATTGTGGCAGCTCATCAGGTGGGGCAAGGGAGGCCTGTCTCATAGATCAATTGGAGATTGCCCCAATTCTTAACACTATGCCAACTCAAATTGTATTAGATACATTTTATTAGTAAATTTAAATCAAGAGTACTATTTCTACATAAGGAAACATGTTGTATATTCAAACCAAAATCCTTATGTTTGCAAGCAGAACCCATTGCCATGGTGACCCAACGATTTGTTTAGGCAGTCATAGGCACCTAGCATTCCTTAAACTGGCCCTTGCTGAGGTTACTTCCATGGCCTTTTGCACAGCAATTTTCTGCAAAGTGGGTAATCAAAATGATACCGTGCCCTCCAAATGGCATCTCATACCTATGTGAACAAGACAAGCAACTGTGTACCTCCTTAAATACTGCTAATCAGACTGTAAAATTGTTAATAAACAATGCAGAATCTGAAGATTTAATAATTTAGAATAGTAAATTGTCAAATCAGGTACAAAAAGTGAGATTGTTTGATTTAAAAGTTTTTCTTTATCCCCAAAATGAATTACAAGCAGAAGGAATTAGATTGTACACTTGTAAAAAATAATTTTTAGTGTTGGAGAGGTTGTTTAGCAGTAATTAAGGCCTACCATGCCCTTACAGATCTTTAGACTGAAATGGACAAGGCCTACCTTTTTGTGTGGGTTTAGTCCATAACTTACACCATTGGGAACATTCACACCATTCAATGCAGTTGGCTGGAGAACCAGATGGCAAGATGACACTTTTGTGCAGTTTATGGAGCAGCAGCCCAAGTTTGACAATAGTTCCTCAATTTTAGCACTTAGCTGCATTTGCTCGACATTGCTGTTCAATTCTCTCAAAAATGACAGAGCACATTTTTTTAAAAAATCATTCATGGGATGGAATTACAGCCAGCATTTATTGCCCATCACTCATTGCCCTCAAGACGCTGGTATATCTTGAATAGCTGCAGTCCACGTGGTGCAGGTACATTTACAGTGCTGCCAGGAAGGGAAGAATTATTTCTAGGCACACGTGCACAATTCTCTCATGGCAGTATATGTGCAATTTTGCAAGAGGAGCTATAAATGCATCGCTGCAAACCTCAGATTAGTTACAGAGCATAAATGTAACAGAGTACTGAAATTTCTGCAAAAGCTTTTAAAATTATATTCAATGCACAAATCTTGAGTTCTACTAGTGGCTGTGCTATTTTAAAAGGATGGAATGATTGAGAGGCAAAATACCCCATTGCTCTGACCTATAATTGGTTACTAACATTTATAAATTGAAAGCAATAGCATCATTTCTTATGTACTTGCAGGAGGCTGTAGGAAATCTATTGCTCCATATAATGTTGATGTGTAATAACACCAAAGCCTGAAACAATAATTTACTGATGGTAGAAATCTAGGATAAGGTACCTGTTGACCCTTTCTGGAGGGAGGGAAAATGAAGGTGGCAAATCCAAAGCTGGCCAGGACAGAGTAGAAGAAAATTTGAATATACTTGGGATTTAGGCAGCCTGATGGCAGATGAAATTCAATATATAGGAAGCAAAAGCACTTTACACAGGAGCAATAAATACACCTTATTCTCTTTACATTTGTGTATAAAAAATGAAAGAGAGCTGGAGGCCCCAGTAGACAATAAATTGAAGCTATTGTAACCTCTTTTTGGAGGCAATAAGAAAAATAAATCAGCCATTGGGATGTACTAAAAGATCAATATTGAGCCAAAATGATGAAGTAATCCTGCCACTTTGTATATCATTTAGAATATTGTGTTTGACACAATATAAACGAATATTGCAACTACAGAAGAGAGCAAGAAGGGATTAGATTGTGATGAGTGATTACATTAATTGAACATGCTCTCAGTGGAAAAGAAAAGGTTGAGAAGTAATTGCTGTTTTTGCTTGTCTAAAGGGATGATATATAGGAAGGGGGTAAATTTTCAATGAATCAGCAAAACCACTGGGTAATTTAACTGCCCAAAATGGGTTTGGATAGCCTATTAACATGTATAAAAATCTGAAAGAGGACCTCAGCCCACCTTGAAGCTGGCCACTTCTGCTTTTAATGGTGGTGAGATGAGGAGCAGACAACCAATTGCTTTTAGGTGGCAGGTGGGTCATTGAAACCTTTTAAAGAGGCTCCATGCGTCTCTTTGCAACTCACGCTGGTCAGAAAGGGGTTTAGGAGAGCTGCACACATCAGTAAAGTGCATTTACAAATATTACTGTGGGTCAGGAGGAGGAGAGAGAGAGGTTTGCTCCAGGCCAATGCTGTAAACAGTATGCTGCCACCTCCACAATTTCACTCTGAGACCACCCCCATCACCAAATCCCAGTCTCCCCTGCAATCTCTGAAGCTTTCCCAACCCCTCTAATCTCAGACTACCTCTGATCTCCCCGAACCATCATGATCACCCTGACTCCTTCAACTAGGGGGGTTTTCACAGTAACTTCATTGCAAGTAAGCCTACTTGTGGCACTAATAAACAAACTTAAAAAAGAAATTAAAACTTTAACCATGCTCAAACTATCCCACTCCCTGCTATCACTAACGATCACAAAAGTTTTCTGATCCTTGGCTGTGACCTTTTTTGGGAAAACCTCTTTTCCTGCAGGCAACCAAACCCATTTACCTGCCTTAGGAAAAAACTTACATCCCAGTGTGAAAATTCCATCACATTCGGGAATGTCCTTCTAGTTTTTCAAACCCTCCATCACTCTCCAAATCCCACCCCAGTCAATATCAGAGCTATTAATTCAATGCATGCTTGGTAAATATATGGAGCAGTCTCCCGTGGGAAATGATGGTGGCAGATAATGTTGTTTCACTCAAAGGCAAATCAGATGGAATCTTTTCAGAAAATAACAGTATCCAAATAATGAGACTTCACATATGGTACAGTACGTACATACGGCACAGTAGCACAGTGGTTAGCACTGCTGCCTCACAGCTCCAGGGACCCAGGTTCAATTCCAGCCTCGAGAGACTGTGTGGAGTTTCCACGTTCTCCCCGTGTCTCCGTGGGTTTTCTCTAGGTGCTCCAGTTTCCTTCCACAGTCCAAAGATGTGCGGGTTAGGTCAATTGGCTATGCCAAATTGTCCCTTAGTGTCAGGGGGACTAGCAGGATAAATACGTGGGGTTATGGGGATAGGTCCTGGGTAGGATTGTTGCCGGTGCAGGCTTGATGGGCTGAATGGCCTTTTTCTGCACTGTAGGGATTCTTTGAGTTTATTCATATTTAGCCATGCTTCCCAAAGCTTTTCACCATTGGGTTAGCCTGGTCCTCTCTCTGGGTCTGTTGAAGATTAATTGGCCACCAAAAAATTGTCTTGATTGGTCAACAGCTCCATTATTGTTCTTTATAATACCACCTCCAGAAAGTGAACAAGATGGACTGGAACTTTTCTTCATTCCATGTTAATGTAAAATGGAGCAATGCACAAAATGGGATGTATACCCTATTTCATTCCATTCACGAATCATGCTGGTACGTTTCGAGTGATAGCTGGAATCCGGGAGAATTCTCCAAACACAGCTGCCCTATAGTTGTGCTGCTCCTGCTATTAGTCTGCCACCCACAAGAGCCATGCTTTACAACTGCTGCAGGAAATACGTGCAGAGAGTTCAGGGTCGGAGCAGCAGCAAGCTGGTCGAGACAGCAAGCACGGCTTGAATGAGAAATCGCAAGCTATCCTACAAATCCCAAAGCTAAAACAGATTGCTAAGTGTAGCCTGACGGCGATCCCTGAAATTAATTGCCCTATCCTTTATAGAATAACCAATTCCTGCAGTCACGTCAATTCACTGAGCCTTTCAATCCTTCAATCCGCCTCTCCAGGTGCTTGGCTGCTTCACCTTGGTTTCGATAACTGGCAAAAAGTTTGGGATATTCCCAACCTAATTCACCCAAGGGCAACAGATACCCCCCCCAAAAAAAAACAGAGGGCTACAGCCGACAGCTGTAGCTTCCCCACCCCCCAACACCAGGGCTGCAGTTTGTCCCGATCTCTCACTCTGAGGACAGCAGTTTGCCCTCTCTCTCTCTCCCCCCACCCACCCCCGCGGGCTGCAGCTGCCCCCATTGCCCCTCTCTGGATGGGACCTGTGTGAGGATGAAGCGCAGTGCCTCTTGGATTGATATGGTGTGCATGTTGGTTGTAAAGTTGCCTGTTTGTTGTGGCAGGCAGCTGCAGCCCAGTGACATGACGAGACTCACAAACGGCAAAACACTTTCCAGCCCGAGTGTCATCGCCCCTGGACTCCACAACAAGCCGCTAACAGAAACACTGCACCAAAAGCCAAGAGCTGTCATTTGGAGCGATGTCAGTTGTTACTCACCGTGGCTGCAGCTTCAGTCAGCCTGCATGGTTCCGGCTTCACGCTCGGGTTTGGGATCTTCAAGCATTCGGATGCACCCAGGGAAGAGCTCTTGTGGTGTGTCACTGCGGACCAAACACTGGCAAAAATGGCTTTCTGCCTGTGCGGGGTTACCTGTTTGGATTGAGAGGCCAGCGGGCTGAGCAGCTTGATCCCAGCTCGCAGATCCCTTTGGCCACTCGAGCCCGGGTTGTCATTCGGTCCCGAGCAGCACAGGTTGGGCTGAGAGGACGAGAAGACACGGTCCAATACCTGCCTCTTCTTGCTTTTCAAATGCACTTTCCCCGCCGTTTCCTTCTTACTTTCGCCCTTCTGGTCGGACGCGAATTTTGTGCCGAGAAAGGGTCTGCTCCTTTGGAAGTGTTTGCGGAGGCGAGTCTGGATGGATTGGGATTCTTGCTTGTTGCAAGTGTCGGTATCGGAGCCGGGGAGCTCCTCCATTCTGCTGCAGTCTGAAGCGATCCCAGGGAGAGACTGAATCACTCACACACAACCTCCTCGCTCTGAACCATCACGAATGAAGCTGCGGTGAAAAGTTCTGTGAACCCCTTTCTCTTTCCAGGAACTCTGGCAGGTCATGTGTGTGTGTTTTAAAATATCGAAATACAACAGCTTCTGTTGTAGAGAAAGACACGATTTCACCCAACAACAGTAACCGAATGAGGAACGTTTAAAGAGAAACAGCGAAGCTACCTCTCTGACAGCGGCAGTTATATGTGGGACAACATCCCCCAGGCTTTAGAAGCAGCTTAACATGGTAGATTTGGAAAGTCATTTAAAGCAAACCCACCCCTTACCCAACTGCGCTGGATAGAACTGATCTAAACGACAGACTCGCCCTTCAGAGAGAAACACAAACCGGGAAGCGAGGTGAATCTCCAACCCACCCCGGAGCCTCGTTTATCGCTCAAACTAACACGTGCCGAAAAGGAGGCGGAACTCCAAAATAAATTGCTGAAAAGTTGTAAATTCTATGGGATTAAAATTTTGGCTAAAACATCCATAGGAAACGTAGTGTACACAATAGGAAGGTGCGACAATTTATTTATTAATAGAGATGAATTCTGCACATCACAAGCAGGCGGTTTAACAGACATTTCATATAGGAATAGATTTGGGCACAATGTGTGCTCAAACATGCACTGGTTTTCTGAGGTGAGGCTCTGGTTTAAATTTCCCTCCAAACTCATTTGTAAAATAACATGTAATTTTTTTTCAGGAACGAATGCAGTCAGTATTAAATAACAGTAGTTTATTTTCCTTATTCATTAAAAACATTGAAACCTGGTACATTTTTATTAAATGTATTAATGCAGCGCAAAAATGGTTTTAACCACACGTTGCTGGGTGCTGTGTAGTTCCTCCAATAAAACCTTGCCAGGCGTGGAGGCGACCATCCTCGCTCCTCAATTCATCCCTTCTTATTTGAAAGGGTTTTAGTTGTTCAGGCATTCTATCAGAATGTCAGCCATGAAGAACCATATGCTTAACTATGGACAATGTTGGATCCTTTCGAGTCCAGTATTTGATCTGATGCGAAGACAAGGGTAGTGTGTCAAGGAAACTCAAGGCAAGGATAATTTCTCGTGGCATTGGTGGGAGCGGTATACTTTCTAGTTGTGGGAGACACCTCAAGGTGTCTGCACTTGATGTGTGTGTCCCTGGTCAGTGTTGGAAGATATATTCATAAGTGGCCATCAATAAAGCTCAACACTATATCCTCAAAGATGCTCCTGGAGGGATGGCTTTGTCTTCTCTAAATAAGCCTAGCTGGGATTTATGATCAGTATTTACTATTTAGCTATTCATAAATGGATTGGTGGAATTTCTTTATCTCAAAGATGGCAGCCAACCCCTCTTTCTCGATCTGTGAGTATGGCTTTTCAGCATCACTTAGGATTCTTGAAGCATAGCCAATCGGCCTTTTTAACCTGATTTTTATTTTGTGACAAGACAGCTCCAATTCCCAAAGGAGATGCAACAGGTGAGAATGATTTCTTTTGAAGTGTTAAAATGAACTAAAAGGCAGGATGACTGCAGGGCTTGCTTCACTTTTCCGATGGCTTCATTTTGCTGTGCCTTCCAATATCATCTCTAGTCTTTTTTAAACAATGCCTGTAGAGGCACCAATATTGTGACAAGTTTGGAATAAACCTTCCATAATAATTTACCATTGCAAGAATTATGACATTCTTTTAATGGCCCTAATTCGGTGCAATCCTTGTGCATCCACTCTAAACCCTAAATAAGTTACCATGTTTGCCTAAAAGTTGCATTTCTCTCTTTTTAATCTCACTCCAGCATCCTGGAACTTTTTAAAAACCTCCTCTAGGTTGGTGAGATGTTTCTCTCCTGTGGCTCCGATGATTAGCACATCATCCTATAAACAATTGCCATAGGCAAATCTTGTAATAGGTTTTCCATTGTACATTAAAAGATTGCACAAGCAGATGGGATGCCAGCAGCTGCCTGTGTGCTGGTATATGCCTTTATTTGCATATTAGAAGCTGCTCACTCCACAAACTGCACGGGCTTCATAATGCCCAGAACTTCTAAGTTTGGTCTCCACCTTTTCTTGTAGCGAATAGGGCACGGGTCTGGCTCCTTAATTTTGGTGTAGCTTTTGAGTGCACATAAATTTTGGATTTCAAGCCATGCATCTTGCCTCGTTCTTCATCAAATGCCTTCTGATATGTCCTGTGGACATCATGTATGTCCCCTACATTAATTTCGAAAATTTCTAGCCAACTCAATTTTATTTTCTGAAGCCAATCTCATCAAGCTTGGCCCTCAACTACAATTAAAGACAGTTGTGCAGACTGCTGTCTGTAACTGACAAGTGTTGTTGTTCCCAAAATCTGTATAGCCTCCGCCATATACATTGCCAGCCTGGTTGCCATGTTTTTTAATCTCAGGCTTTGGAGGCCTCTCTGTAGGTATTAATAAGTTTGTTCTCCCACTACTGAGTTGGAGGTTCCTGTGTCCACCTCCATTTTGAGCGGATGACCGTTAACCATCAATACAATTGTGACGGGAGCCACTTTGTCCACCTTAATATTTATCCTGTATGTAGAATTACTCACCATGCTGTGCACTGGAGCTGAAAATGTTTTTCTCCAGCACCGGTCAGGACCTGTTTAGCCTTGTACTTGCTTCTTATATGCTCCTTCCTTCCACAGGCCTAACACAGTTCCTTTAAATAGCTGAAACTGAAATAACTAAACAAGGTAACAGTTACAGAATGATGCTAGGAAGATAAAGGAGTAAAGAAAAAGTGGATCAAAGAGCAGGATCAGGTGGTTAAAAGACTAGGAAAGAGCAGAGTGCAAGTTTATAGCTCCTAAGGAAATCTAAACAGCTGTTTGGATGAGTGCGTTAGGTAGGTACTTACTATTACTATTGGTTATAATTGTTATGGTATTATTCTGTGATTCATTGTTTATAAGAAATATATATTATATAAGAGTGGAGAAGAAGGGCCCTAGTTGATATTGTTTAATATTAATACGATTAATTTAAAGGGGTAAGACATGGCAGGAGAGTTCCAAGCCATGGTCTGCTCTTCTTGCTCCATGTGGGAGACTAGGACCAATTTATATACATTAACGATCTAGATGACGGGACTGGGAGCATTCTGGCCAAGTTTGCCGATGATACAAAGATAGGTGGAGGGGCAGGTAGTATTGAGGAGGTGGGGAGGCTGCAGAAAGATTTAGACAGTTTAGGAGAGTGGTCCAAGAAGTGGCTGATGAAATTCAACGTGGGCAAGTGCGAGGTCGTACACTTTGGAAAAAAGAATAGAGGCATGGACTATTTTCTAAACGGTGACAAAATTCATAATGCTAAAGTGCAAAGGGACTTGGGAGTCCTAGTCCAGGATTCTCTAAAGGTAAACTTGCAGGTTGAGTCCGTAATTAAGAAAGCAAATGTAATGTTGTCATTTATCTCAAGAGGCTTGGAATACAAAAGCAGGGATGTACTTCTGAGGCTTTATAAAGCACTGGTTAGGCCCCATTTGGAGTACTGTGAGCAATTTTGGGCCCCACACCTCAGGAAGGACATACTGGCACTGGAGCGGGTCCAGCGGAGATTCACACGGATGATCCCAGGAATGGTAGGCCTGACATACGATGAACGTCTGAGGATCGTGGGATTATATTCATTGGAGTTTAGGAGGTTGAGGGGAGATCTGATAGAAACTTACAAGATAATGAACGGCTTAGATAGGATGGACGTAGGGAAGTTGTTTCCATTAACAGGGGAGACTAGGACGCGGGGGCACAGCCTTAGAATAAAAGGGAGTCACTTTAGAACAGAGATGAGGAGAAATTTCTTCAGCCAGAGAGTGGTGGGTCTGTGGAATTCATTGCCACAGAGGGCTGTGGAGGCCGAGACGTTGAGCGTCTTCAAGACAGAAATTGATAAATTCTTGATTTCTCGAGGAATTAAGGGCTATGGGGAGAGAGCGGGTAAATGGAGTTGAAATCAACCATGATTGAATGGTGGAGTGGACTCGATGGGCCGAATGGCCTTACTTCCGCTCCTATGTCTTATGGTCTTATGGTAATTTCAAGAGAAAAAGACAGCAGAGAAATCAATAGTGAGAATCAGATAAGATAAGAAAACAGAGCAAAAAAATAGTAGGAACGGAGCAAAGAATTTTAAAAGTACTAGCCTTAAGGTTTTGTACCTCAACACTCAGAGCATTCGAAATAAAATGGATGAATTAGTTGCACAGATAGATGTTAAGGGGTATGATATAGTTGGGATTACAGAGACATGGCTCCAAGGTGTCCACAGATGAGAACTAAACATTGAGGCCTATTCAGTGTTTAGAAAGGACAGACAGAAAGGAAAAGGTGGTGGAGTTGCATTGCTGATTAAAGAAGATATTGGTACAATATTGAAGAAAGATAATGTAGAATCTGTATGGGTCGAGTTAAGAAATATCATGGGGCAAAAAACATTTGTGGAGGTGATATGCAAACCAAACTGTGGAGGTAGAGTTGGGAATAGCATTAGACAGGAAATCAGAGGTGCATGTGATAACGGAACATCTGTGATTATGGGTGACTTTAAACTGCATATAGATTGGGTGAGTCAAATTAGTCAAAGTACAATAGAGGACGAATTTCTGGAGTGTACACGGGATGGTTTTCTAGACGAATACGTTGAGGAACCAACAAGGGAACAGGCCACCTTAAACTGGGTATTATAGAATGAGAAAAGATTAGTTGGCAATCTGTTCTGAGACAGCCCTTGGGGACAAGTGACCATAATATGATGGAATTCTTTACAATGGTGGATAGAGGGGTGGTTGATTCTGAGACCAGGGTCCTGAATCTCAATAAAGGTAACTATGATGGATTGAGGCATCAGTTGGCTGTAGTAGACTGGGAAACATTACTGAAAGGAAGGACAGTGGAGCGCGAGGGACAGGCATTCAAGAAATGAATAGGTAATCTCCAAAAGTTGCTTATTGCCATTCTGCAAAAGAGTGGAAAGGGAACTGTGGCCAAACCATGGCTTACAAGGGAAATTAGAGATGGTATTACATTCAAAGAAGAAGCATACAAATTGGCAAGAAAAAGCAATCGACCTGAGGATTGGGAACAGTTTAAAATTCAGCAAAGGTGGACAAAGGAATTGATTGAGAAGGGGAAAAGAGAGTATGAAAGTTAGCTGGTGAGGAACATAAAAACTGACTGTAAAAGTTTATATAGTAAAGATGAAAAGATTGCCAAAAATGAATGTAGGCCCCTTACAGTCAAAACTCTGCACCCACATCCCTTTTGCTACTGTGATTAGCAGTCCCCCCACCCAAAAAAAAACTTCATAGAAACCCTACAGTATAGAAAGAGGCCATTTGGCCCATCGAGTCTGCACCGACCACAATCCCACCCATGCCCTACCCCCATATCCCTACATATTTACCCACTAATCCCTCTAACCTACGCATCTCAGGACACCAAGGGCAATTTTTAGCATGGCCAATCAACCTAACCCGCACATCTTTTGAACTGTGGGAGGAAACCGGAGCACCCGGAGGAAACCCACGCAGACACGAGGAGAATGTGCAAACTCCACACAGACAGTGACCCAAGCCGGGAATCGAACCCAGGTCCCTGGAGCTGTGAAGCAGCAGTGCTAACCACTGTGCTACTGTGCCGCCCACACTTAGCGTGCAAGCTGACAAGATCCACCATGAAGTTCCACCGTGCCTTTTTCTGCACTTTCCATAGCAAGGACAATTTCTAACACCTTCTGTAGGGTTATTTCTGCTTTTTCCAGCAGTGTCTTCTGTATGGCAGTATTATTTACCCCACACACTAGCCACTCTCTCAACATTTCATTAAGGACAAACCCAAATTCACAATGTTCAGCAAACAGCTGAAGAGATGTGCTTCAAACTACTCGTTTGTTCTTCTCTGCCATTGTCCGTGGTAATTGAAAAGCGCTTCGTTAATCCTCATTGCCAAGATATAATATCTTGGGAAATGTGGCAACCACCAAATGGAGTAAAGAACTATTTATTAATAATATAAACTATATACAGAGAGTGAGAAAGATGCTACATTACTTGAACTCCAGACTTCCTGGGAGAGCCCCGCTCAACCCCAGGATTCTCTCACTTTCCTGAGTGACCAAATGGGTCACATGACCTTTCGAAACCCCACCCCTTAAAGGGGCTCACTATTACACTAAAATTTGTCCATTCACTAACATTCAAAATATCTAAACTTACCATGCCAGAACTAATACTATGAAAGGAAGCGTGTCGTGTCTCCTTCCAGATGTTACAGCGCTGCGATGGAGCCCTTCGATGGATGTTGCACTCCATATTTCAGGAGATACCGAGATGGGAGCTGCAGGTTATGGAAGGTGGGATACACCCTCTCTTTACGGCACTAGCTGCCGTTTGAAAAGCTTAAATGTTAAATGCGAATTTCACAGTAACTTCATAGCAATTGCCCTTGCTATGGAAAGTGCAGAAAAGGGCACACTGGAACTTCATGGTGGACCTTAATGTAAGCCTTACTTGTGACTAATAAATAAACTTTACCTTGAATGTTAGACAACAGCTAAGTGGATGAATAAGTGGGGTGGTAGGATGGGGATATGTGGGTGAGGTGGTAGAGTTGGTTGTAGGTGGCACACCTGACTGCACCTCAGAGTCAGGGACTTTCATGGCGGGGCCCGGGCAGCAGGGAAATTGCCCATTATTAAAGTTTAAATTTCCTGGGTAATTCCTCTGCAGGGTATAGTCACGCATCTTGGCTCACACGTTGTGATTTCGATAATCCGGAGACCGGAATATCAGAGGCGAAACTGATGGGCAAACCAATAGAAAGGGAAATTCTCTGGGGGAAACAAGAATTGGAAGGAATGTTGGTATATCAGTAACAGAGTAACACATTGACACACTACTGATCACTACTAGATTCCCCTCATAACCAACAATAATACAATACTCGCTGATAGTCCATAATGTGACCTGTGAATAAATTTAACACTTTGATTTCCTACCAGTAACATGTAGTCATCTTATAACGGTGCTTGGGGCGTTTCAGAGAATCCTTACAGTGCAGGAGGAGGCCATTCGAGCCTACACCGACAACAATCCCACCCAAGCCTTTTCTTCCACATATACCTTACCCCTGCTAATCCCCCTGACAGAGGGGAAATTTAGCATGGGCAACCAACCTAACCCACACATCTTTGGAATTTCTCACAGGTCATATGTTTCTAAATAATTCAAACTACTGGAAATTAGAACAGATGCTGGAAGCACTCACCAGGCAAGATCTTGTACACTTTACAAAACAACCATTGAGTTTTGAATGGCTGCCAGAGACCCGACCTGGGAGATCTTGCTGAGTCTGCAGGCTCGTACAGCAGCCCTGGGGTGGGAGCTGCTGCTGCAGAATGGGAACGGAGTTTCCATCTTGAGGCCCCATCTCACTGAATTTAATAGCATAAATGGCGGCCATCGTTGCCATCAAACTCCATGCCCGTCTTTCCCTATTCTTCTTCTTTGAATTCTTCCATCCAGAACCACACAGTTTTAATTAAATTCACAAATGGCATTCTTTGTGGCTGTCAGACCTGCTGAGTTTCTCCAACATTTTCTGTTTTGGTCCAATTGTAAGGTATCGGTAAGTAAAAATGCACGTGTGGGAGAAAAATCGAGGCTCCCAACTAATGCGCGTATAGCAAGTCGTCATGGGTGGCTGACACAGGAGCTGTGATCCACTCGCTGATGGTGGGGGTCGTGAGAGGGGAGGCTGGGGCAGGACTCCCAGGCCAGCCTCCTGGCCCCTCGGGCGGGAAGATGCAGGTGTGTGACTCACCTGCTCACAATAAGCAATTAATTAGACAGATTGACCACCTGCTTGCTGCTGTCAGATGGTTGGCCTCTGCCAGCTGATGAACCGCCTTCGGGAAGATCGACCACAGACATGATCACATCAGTCCGATTTCTAACTGTCCTCTCGCTTTCGCCCCCACAGGAGTGGGAAGATGTGAGGCAACGTCAATATCACATCCAGCTTAGTCTTTCCAGCATTTTCTGTTTTTAAAACCAATCCCTGGGCTCAGATTCACTAAAATTGGCATATAATTACAGAAAAATTGGCATGTAATTGCCAGTGTTTTTGTTTTGTCTTTTAGGGCAAACCAAATAAACCAACTCAAATGAACTCACGAACAAAGTAAAAAGGGCAGCTCCCCAAAAGGAGGGGGAACAGCCCGAACAAAAACAAAGTGCAAAGGAAACTTAAAACATCAAATCAAAATGTGACTATCAGGGGTCTATAATGCACCCCAGTCCCTGTGGTGCCCAACCGGTGCGGAAGGCGTAATTGCCAGTGTTGACTGCCTAAAATAACGTTATTCCAACAAATCCTCTTGTATTCCTCCTTTTCAAATTTTCATCCCATTTTATTTTATATAATGTTTGAATATCTTTTTTAATAGTCACCAATGGCTAAAATCTCATGGTTCAATAGCCTTCGGTGCAAGAAGCTTTCTTTATCCTTGTGCCGTGGTTCCTACAGAAGCTTCTGTCTTCATGATCCCTCTGTTCTCACCAGTGGAAACCTTACACCTGCAAGAACGTCAACAGGTTTCACTCACCTCTTTATTGGCTGCTTCTTTTTCAGTTCTGCCCTCCATTATCATGGTAACTGCTTTGCTCTTGGCTTTGCAGGGATATTGGACCAGGCACCCATCTTATTCCTTAGTCTCCCATTCTCCTCCTGCTGGTGTCCCAACCTCACCCCCAGTCTTCCTCACTTACCAGCTTGAACCCCTATTCCACAATCAACCTCTCTCCTGAGTGCCAAAGCCTAACCACCCAATCCCCATTCTGTCTCTCCCTGACCTCCCAGTCTACTGTTACTCTCTCCTTCCATATCAAGTTCCAATTCTTCCTAGTCTCCAGTCACCCACTCCATACAACCCCCTCCCTCCAAATTCAAATCTTTTGTCCTGCATTTCTCACCTCTTCTTCTGACCCTTCTTATCCCAACCAGTACCAGGTGTCTGACTGTCTCTCCACCAGCTGGTCTAATTTCCAGCCAGGTTTATATGGGGAACATTTCCCTGCGATAACAGGTGTGCAGAGATGGTGTCACCAAGCAGGAGTTTTTTTTGGTAACATCTGGTAAAATAACAAATACCTTCAAACATTTCATCACCACTCAGCTCCTGACCTGTATCTCCCTCTTCACATTCCTTCAATCCAGTTTCCACTCTGACCATAGCACCATGTTTGCTTTTCTCAAGTCACTAATGAATCCTTTGTTATATTTGCAACAATGTGCTATATCTTCTCATATGTTTGAACTTTTCTGCTGTTGATCATTCCATTCCTTTTTCATCCTCTCCTATGCCACTTATTGCCCTAACTTGGTTTCACTCCTATGGCTCAATGCCACTAGCACATGTCCTTGTAATGGTTTTAACTCCCTGATTCTATATATTTATATTGGGTGTGATCCAAAGCTCTAATTATGGTCTATAACAACAGGCTGAACTGTCTACAGCTGCTTACTGAAGACATCATTCATGGACAGGGCTAACACTAAGACCCATTCATCTTTTACCTTTCTGATCATCAACATTTGTTCCACAAAATGAGTTTGAGCTTATATCCTATCTACAAATCTCTTCATGACCCCATCCCTCCTTACCCCTGCAAGCTCATTATAACACTGGCTTCCTTTGCATCACAATTCTCTTAATCACTTTAGACTGATTCAATTTGATTTATTGTCACGTGTATGAGTATACAGTGAAAAGTATTGTTTCTTGCACGCTATACAGACAAAGCATACCATTTATAGAGAAGGAAAGGAGAGAGTGCAGAATGTAGTGTTACAGTCACAGCTAGGGTGTAGAGAAAGATTAATTGGTAAGCCCATTCAAAAATCTGATGGCAGTAGGGAAGAAGCTGTTCTTGAGTCAGTTAGTACGTGTCCCCAGACTTTGTATCTTTTTCCTGATGGAAGAAGGTGGAAGAGAGTATGTCTGAGGTGTGTGGGGTCCTTGATTATGATGTCTGCTTTTCTGAGGCATCAGGAAGTGTAGACAGAGGCAATGGATGGGAGGTTGGTTTGTGTGATGGACTGGGCTTCGTTCATGACCCTTTCTAGATTTTTGTGGTCTTGGACAGAGCAGGGACCATACCAAGCTGTGATACAACTAGAAAGAATGTTTTCTATGGTGCATCTGTAAAAGAGCTGTCAGCTGTTATTGGAGTTCACTTTGCTACTTCTCTCAATAACTATTTCTTGTCTTTGGTCACTAAACTTTTGTGTGATGAAATTATCTGAAGTAAATTTGTTTAATTTGGAAGCTATCCCTGGCAATAAACAATTGCTTATTTGCACACTCAGCATTGCTCTAACCTTGACTTCCTTCTACTTTGCTAGAGAGATTGAAAGGAGGGCACTTTGGGGTGGCACAGTGGTTAGCACTGCTGCCTCACAGCGCCAGGGACCCAGGTTCGATTCCTGGCTTGGGTCACTGTCTGTGTGGAGTTTGCACATTCTCCCTGTGTCTGTGTGGGTTTCCTCCGGGTGCTTTGGTTTCTTACCACAATCCAAAGATGTGCAGGTCAGGTGAATTGGCTATGCTAAATTCTCCCTCAGTGTACCCAAACAGGTGCTGGAGTGTGGCGACTAGGGGATTTTTACAGTAACTTCATTGCAGTGTGAATGTAAGCCTACTTATGACTAATAAATAAACTTTAAAAAACTTTGGTATAGGAAATATGTCAAGGCCTTGGATAAGGTAAATAAGAGATTTACTGCTCTTTTTGGCCAACCAAATAAACTAAATCAAATTAACAAAGGGAAATAAGAGATTTACCTGGATGAGCAACTTGAGTTATGGGAAACAAATAGAGAAGCTGGGATTGTTTACCCTAGAGCAAATGGAGATATAGACGTAGATGGAGATCTCGAATGGAGATATTGAAAATTACTTGTGTATTAAGAGAGCAACAAAGGAGGAATTGTTTCCACTGCTAAGTGGTAGATTTAAAATAATTGGCAAAAGAAGTTGCCAATAACCTCATTCCCTTGGAGCAAGTCTATTTTTGTGAAACATTTTATACGACCTTAGCTCAGTCATTGATTTATGTATCTGGTCAATGTATCTCCAGTTGTATTATTGTCATATTATTGTTTTCTTGAGTTGAAGTTGGAATCATTTTTTCATATACACATACTAACATAATCCTGAACGTAAATCAGCACAATTGACCATAATCAATTCGTGACTGGAACAGGGCAGTCTCCGGAATCACTGAGAAGTGGGGTTGCCAGGAAATGAGCCATTCATCAATTGGCTGATTTTAATGCTCTTGGTTTTACGCTTTAATTGCCTTCAATTAATTGCGGTGCATAAAAAAAATTGCGACGCAACGCAGATGTGTTTTAGAGACTGGAATAGTGTCAATTGAAATTAATTTAAACGGATTACAAACTGACTTTAAGTATATTTGCAGCAGGAGAAATAAGACGAAGGCAATGCTTCAATGCGACTGCTGGTCAGTGCGCAGATGGGTGAATAACATTAGGGGTTATCATGGGTGCCTGTGCAAGTAAGAATTTGAACACAATGTGATGAACACTTCTACATCAGCAGAACATGTGGGGTGCGGCCAGTTGTGGGCGGGACGACGGAACTGGCGTTTACATTTAAAATTCCGCAAACCGTAATGCTTTTGATTCTATCCAGATTAAAATATCAAAAATCCAAACTAGAGTGGAACTGTAAAACTTTACCGCACAGGGTGATGACCCCACGGTGTCTGTACCTATTCGTTGCTACAGTATTCAGAATCTCACCAGCTGCCCTGCACTCTGCCTTTTATCCTGGCATCTACTGCGTGTCTAATTGACGATGTGGTGGTTTCTGAAACATATGTCACACGGGGGTGAGGGTAGGGAAGGCAAGTGTTGGATTTCTCCAGTCTGTTTCTGGTCACAGCTGGGTTCCTGTATAAGGAACCTCCCCCTCCAGCAATTTATCAGCAAGGGGAAGGAAAACGAATTAAATAGTTGTCGACACATCGATGTGAGTGTGGTTTTTAGTCTTCGGAAGTCAAAGGATTTATCCTGAAGAAGCGGGTTCCATGCCGTAATGAGCGAGGACCATTTTATCCAAAGAACCCTCAACTAAAATCCAATTATACAGCAAAACGATGAACCACATCAGCACTGGAATCATTTAGTTGATGCATCTTATAGTTTCCTCTTTTAAATTTATACCTTCAAAAGGCACTAACTTTTCCACATCAGCAGTCAATTGAAATTCATAATTAAAACAAAATAAAATTCTTGCTTAATATTAAAACAAGTGCATATTTCAAAAGCAGTTTTATGCGACAGACTTCAGATCATAACGCCGCGGTAACGATTGTTATTTTTATTGAAACTGCGGCTGAAAACGAATGGATCTTTTTCCTCTTCAGCTCACTCGGTGCAGTGACCACAGAGTGGTAACTATTCCACAGTCACTTGGAAACAGCAGTAAACAAGGTCACACTCAGACTTGGACTTCCGGGAAATTGACCCGGGTTATTTCAGACACTGATCGCGGTGTGGGTTATGAGTCTTGTTCAGTTTTGAACCTGCGAAATTAGTTGAGGTGCAGTAGCGACAAATTTGCCCTTTGGCTCGATGTGGTTCCTGGTGTTTTGAAAGACTCCGCCGATCGCAGGGAATTGGAAACAAACTCAAACTACCGGGTGAGTACTAGAGAAAATGAGGACCGACTTCACCCAATTTATTCAATGCATTTCAATATTATAAAATAAGTTTTTATGTACCTTCAGGAGACCATTGATTTATTTATATATTCTACACAAAGAAACGCCGTGCGGTTTTTGATTTCTCGATGCTCCCGGATTATGTAAAACAGAAAATATGCAATTTACTACATCGTTAAACATGTGTCCAGCTCCTCTGACTAAACTTGTGAAATGGGGTTGCTGTTACTAAAACACAAGGCACATTTTTGACACCAAGAGAAAACGGAGAGAGGGGGAGACGCCACTTTGGCGACTTCTCCTCAATTTACAGCAGTAATGTTATGCTAAGTTTCTATTGTTTAATATAGAAGGATGATCCCTATCATCAATGCAACAATGCCAAAACCCTAATAAGGAAACACCTTCTCACAAGAGGTCGAAATGTTTAAGATTGAGATTTTTTGCATAATTACTCAGCATTTCAGATCAAATTAATAGTGAGAAATATGCACAATCTAACATTACAGTATTATTTGTAAATTGAAAATTCAGCTTAAACAGCCCATGGAAAATGCAATTTTGCCATCAAGTGACTGGAAATATTGTAGCTTCAGGCAAAATAGATTGCACATATGATAGTTGTATGTAAATATGTGTTCAGTGTTAATAATGAGGCGTGGTTTAGCTAATGGGATGCTGGAATCAAACAGAATTAATTACATGAACAATGGATACTGGAAAAACTCAGTGGGTCTGGCAGCATCTGTGAGGAGAGGAAGCAGAGTTAACATTTCAAGTCTTTTGGCTCTTTGTCAGAACTGAAGGGAGGGAGAATGTGTAAAAGCTGTGAGAGATTGTAATGAAAAGTATAACTTTAACAACAAAAGACAGATGGCATGGCATGGTGTGGGAGGAGGAGGCTTGCATTGAGGCAATACATGTATGTGATATTTTTTAAAAGGAGGAAGGTCACAACCTAAAGCTGCTGAACTGAACATTGAGTCCTGGGGGTTGCAACGTGTCCAGTGAGAGGATGAAGAAGATGGCATGTTTTTTTTAGTTCACTCGTGGGACATGGGCGTCGCTGGCTAGCCAGCATTTATTGGGTTTCTTTGGCCTCTAGTTGCAACTAGAGGCCAAATAAACCTGTTGGACTTTAACCTGGTGTTGTGAGACTTCTTACTGTGCCCACCCCAGTCCAACGCCGGCATCTCCACATCACAGCATTTATTGCCCATTCCTAATTGTCCTTGAGAAGGTGGTGGTGAGCTGCCTTCTTGAATCACTGCAGTCCATGTTCTGTGGGTTGACCCACAATGCCATTAGGGAGGGATTTCCAGGATTTTGACCTAGCGACTGCGAAGGAACGGTGATATGTTTCCAAGTCAGGATGGTGAGTGGCTTGGAGGGGAACTTACAGGTGGTGGTGGTCCCATTTATCTGCTGCCCTTGTCCTTCTAGATAAAAGTGGTCGTGGGTTTGGAAGTTGCTGTCTAAGGAACTTTGGTGAATTGCCGCAATACATCTTGTAGATAGTACACACAGCTGCTACTGAGCATTGGTGGAGGAGGGATTGAATGTTTGTAGATAGAGTACCAATCAAGTAGGTTGCTATGTCCTGCATGGTATCAAGCTTCTTGAGTATTGTTGGAGCTGCACCCATCCAGGCAAGTGGGGAGTATTCCATCACACTCCTGACTTGTGCCTTGTAGAGAGTGGATACACTTTGGGGAGTCAGGAGGTGAGTTGCTCACTGCAGTATTCCTAGCCTCTGACCTGCTCTTGTAGCCACTGTGTTTATGTGGCGAGTCCAGTTGAGTTTCTGGTCAATGGTAACCCCAAGGATGTTGACAGTGGGGGAATTCAGTGATGGTTACACCATTGAATGTCAAGGGGCGGTGGTTAGAGTGTCTCTTATTGGTGATGGTCATTGCCTGGTATTTGTGTGGCACGAATGTTACTTGCCACTTGTCAGCCCAAGCCGGGATTTTGTCCAGATCTTGTTGCATTTGAACATGGACTGCTTCAGTATCTGAGGAGTCTCGAATAGTGCTGAACATTGTGCAATCATTGGCGACTTTCCCCACCTCTGACCTTTAAGATGGAGGGAAGATCATTGATGAAGTAGCTGTTGGGCCTAGGACACTACCCTGAGGGACTCTTGCAGAGACATCGTGGAGCTGTGATGACTGACCCTCCACAACCATCTTCCTATGTACCAGGTATGACTCCAACCAGCGGAGAGTTTGCCCCCGATATCCATTGATCCCAGTTTTGCTAGGGCTCCTTGATGCCACACTCAATCAAATGCGGCCTTGATGTCAAGGGCTGTCACTCTCACTTCACCTCTGGAATTCAGCTCTTTTGTCAATGTTTGAATCAAGGCTGTAATGAGGTCAGGAGCTGAGTGACCTTGGCTAAACCCAAACTGGGCATTGCTGAGCAGGTTATTGCTGAGCAGGTGCTGCTTTTTTTTAAATACTTTTCCAATTCAATCAAATCAAATCCAATTCAGAGTCTCAACAAGTTGAGACATTTCAGATCCAGGCTGACAAGACAGGGCGAGCGACCAAACCACCCTGTCCTGGGCCTGATCTACATGAGCCAAGCTGATTGGAGAAGGGGGAGGTTCCTCCTCCAAGACTTGAGCTCATTTGCATCTTAGCCAAAAGGCCGAGATGCCACTTTAAAAAATTGCTTCATATGAAACATATGAAGCCTCAGCGTAACCCAATGACCTCGAACAAGTGCGGCCGACAATGGGGTGCCGACCATACACTTGATCTTAGCCAAAAGGCCGAGAAGCGAATGCTTGATAGCACTATTGATGACCCCTTCCATCACTTTACTGATGATTGAGAGTAGACTGATTGGGTGGTAATTGGCTGAGTTGGATTTGTCCTGCTTTTTGTGTGCAGGACATACCTGGACAATTTTCCACATTGTCGGGTAGATGCCAGTGTTGTAACCATACTGGAAGAGTTTGGCTAGGGGAGTGAAAGGTTCTGGAGCACAAGTCTTCATTACTATTGCCGGAATGTTATCTGGGTCCATTGGCTTTGCAGTATCCAGTGCCTCCAACCATTTCTTGATATCACGTGGAGTGAATCGAATTGGCTGGAGATTGGCATCTGAGATGCTGGGGACCACTGGAGGAGGCAGAGATGGATCATCCACACGGCACTTCTGGCTGAAGATTGCTGCAAATATTTCGGCCTTATCTTTTGCACTGATGTGCTGGGCTCCTCCATCATTGAGGATGGAGATATTTGTGGAGCCTCCATGTCCAGTGAGTTGTTTAATTGTCCACCACCATTCACGACTGGATGTGGAAGGACTGCAGAGTTTAGATCTGATCCGTTGGTTGTGGGATTGCTTAGCTTGGTCTATCACTTGCTGTTTTTGCCATTTGGCATGCAAGGAGTTCTATTTGGTAGCTTCACCAGGTTGACACCTCGTTTTTAGGTATGCCTGGTGCTGCTCCTGGCATGCCCTCCTGCACTCTCCATTGAACCAGGGTTGATCCCTTGGCTTGATGGTAATGGCTGAGTGGGGGATATGCCAGGCCATGAGGTTGCAGATTGTGCTGGAGTACAATTCCGCCGCTGTTGATGGCTCATCTCATGGATGCCCAGTCTTGAGTTGCTAGATTGATTTGAAGTCCGTCCCATTTAGCACGATAATAATGCCACACAACACGATGGAGGTTATTCTCAATATGAAGATGGGATTTCGTCTCCACAAGGACTCTGCGGTGGTCACTCTTACCAATACTGTCATGGACAGATGCATCTGCAGCTGGCCAATTGGTAAGGATGAGGTCAAGTATGTTATTTTCTCTTGTTGGTTCCTTCACCACCTGCCTCAGACCCAGTCTAGCAATTATATCCTTTAGGACCCAACCAGCTCGATCAGTAGTGCTGCTACCGAGCCACTCCTGGTGGTGGACGTTGAAATCCCCCATTCAGAGTACATTTTGCACCCTTGCCACCCTCAGTGCTTCCTCCAAGTGTTGTTCAATGTGGAGGAATACTGATTCATCAGCTGAGGGAGGACGCTACGTGGTAACCAGTAAGAGGTTTCCTTGTTCATGTTTAACCTGAAGCCATGCAACTTCATGAGGTCCGGAGTCAATGTTAAGGACTCCCAGGGCAACTCCCTCCCGACTGTATACCACTGTGCCGCCAGCTCTGCTGGGTCTGCCCTGCCAGAGGGACAGAACATATCCAGGGATGGTAATGGTGGTGTCTGGGGTGTTATCTGTAAGGTATGATTCCGTGTGAATGACTATGTCAGGCTGTTGCTTGACTAGTCTGTGAGACAACTCTCCCAATTTTGGCACTAGCCCACAGATGTTAGTAAGGAGGACTTTGCAGGGTCGACAGGGCTGTTTGTTTTGCCATTGTCTTTTCTGATGCCGAGGTCGATGCCAGGTGGTCCGTCCAGTTTCATTTCTTTGTTGAGACTTTGTAGCGATTGTTACAACTGGTATGCTAGGCCATTTCAGAGGGCAGTTGAAAGTCCCCACTGCTGTGGTTCTGGAGTTACATGTAGGTTGTACTGGGTAAGGATGGCAGATTTCCTTCCCTAAAGGACATTAGTGAACCAGATAGGTTTTTCTGACAATCGGCAATGGTTTCATGGTCATCAGTAGACTCTTAATTTCAGTTTTTTTTTATTGAATTCAAATTCCACCATCTGCTGTGGCAGGATTTGTACCCAGGTCCCCAGAACATTATCTGGGTTTCTGGATTAATAGTCGAGCAATAATACCACTGGGCTATCACTTCCCCAGCTTCACAGCACCAGGGACCTGGGGTCAATTCTGGCCTTGTGTGACTGCCTGTGGAGTTTGCACATTTTTCACGTATCTGCATGGGTTTGCTCCGGGTGCTCCAGTTTCCTCCCACAGTCCAAAAATGGGCAGGTTAGGTGGATTGGCCATGCTCAATTGCCCCTTAGTATCCCGGGATGTGTAGGTTAGGGGGATTAGTGGGGTAGATACATGAAGTTATGGGGATAGGGCCTGTCAGAGAGTCGGTGCAGACTTGGATTGAATAGCCTTCTGCACTGTAGAGATTCTATGAGGTGCTGCTCCATCAGCTATTAATGAGTAAGAATGAAATTAAATGCCGGACATAAATGCCACATTTAAAAGCATTTTATTATCTTAATGTGTTTTCTGTCTTCTGTTTTAGAGTGTTGGTGAATAACTTGAACCTTGTTTAAAAATGTCCAGAGAAAACATCCTGCAGGTTCAGATACCAGAGAAGTAAGTTTTAGAAAAAAATGCTTTACTTTCTGTTGTCATAATCCAGCAGTAATTGAAGGAGAAGAATTAGACTGACTAGTTCATTATATAATTTACTCAACTGCTCTTGGCAAGCAACATGTCAGTATTAAAAAGACTGTGGCTATACAGCTTTATTTATTTACTGCTTTTGCCTATTATAATACAGACAAGAAAGCTATTATAATACAGACAAGAAAGCTATTATAATACAGACAAGAAAGCTATTACATTACCAAGTTAA
Organism: Mustelus asterias; assembly: GCF_964213995.1. Lineage (NCBI taxonomy): Eukaryota > Metazoa > Chordata > Chondrichthyes > Carcharhiniformes > Triakidae > Mustelus > Mustelus asterias. The sequence continues at coordinate 94,762,870 of NC_135806.1, read as the reverse complement.
TCTTGACATGATAGAGAGAAACGGGGTTGAATTTTCTGGCAGATGTCGGGACCTTGGATTCTGCCCCTTAAATGGGTGCTAAACCTACACATGTCATCAACCCACTCACCCAACCTTCCAGGAGATAGCATCCTAATTGGTCACCATCAGATTCACCCCCCCCAATTCAGGATGGTGGGTGGGACTGCAAGGTTGCAGGCCTAATCAAAAGAGTTGTAGTGATGTCAGGCCAGCAGCCCCACACTAAAGGTGAGGCTGCCGAAGCAAGCAGGCAAATGTGTGAACTTTGTTGCTTGTTTGGTGCTAGGGTTAATGATATTGCCTCCAAGCTGAAGAGGGACTTGGAGTGGGAGGGGGTTATCATGGTATGTGTGGATACCAATAACGCAGGTAGGATTAAAAAAGCAGTGCTACTGATGGAATATGATCAGCTAAGGGCTAAATTAAAAAGCGGAGCCACAAAGATGGTAATCTCTCAATTACTACCTGAGCTGAGAGTAAATAAGATCAGACAGTTGAATGCATGGCTTAAAGATCAGTGTATGAGAAATGGTTTTCAATTCATTGGGCTGTTGTACTGTTGTGACAGTCTTTACTTGAACTGTACTGGGTTCAGTGTCCTAGTGAGTCATGAAAAGCACTATGGAGAGGGCCTTGGCTCTCCAAATCTCCCCTCTATTTATTTTAAAGAGAAAAGACAATGCACTTAGAAAGGTATTGTTTGATTCGAACAAGTTAATGTGGTTTTACGCAAGGGAAATCAGAGTTTTATGAGGCTGTAACTGGTTGGATAGATAAACGGGAACCAGTAGATCTAGTCTCCTTGAATTTCCAAAAGGCATTCATTTAGGTGCTGCACAAAAGGAATTGTGAGTGATATGTTAGCATGGTTAGAGGATTGATTAACAGACGTGAAGCAGAAAGTAGGAATAAATGGGGCATTTTCAAGTTGGCAGACTATATAACTAGTGGAATGCTGCAAGGATCAGTGTTGGGGCCTCCACTATTTACGATCTATATTAACGACGAAGAGACAGTGTACTTATATCTATGTTTTTTGATGATACAAAATTAGGTAGGGATGCAAACTGTGAGGAGCATACAAAGAGGGCAAAGAAATATAGATCGGTAAGTGAGTGGGCAACAAGATGGCAGATGGAATATAATTTGGGAAGTATAAAGTTATTCACTTTGGCTATAATAGAAAAGCAGAATATTGTTGAAAATATATGAAACTTGTAAATGTTGATGTTTAGAAAGACTTGGGTGTATTTGTACAAAAAGTTAGTATGCAGATGTCGCAAGCAATTAGGAAAGCAAATGAAACGGCCATTTTGCATGAAGTCTGGAGTACAAGAATAAAGACGTTTTGCTAAAACTGAGCAATGGTTTGGTGTACTGCACTGAGAATAATGTGTGGAATTTTGGTCTTCATATTTAAGGAAGGATGCACTTGCATTGGAGATAGTACAGAAAATGTTCACTAGGTTGGTTCCTGGGGTGAGAGAGTTGTCCTATGATAAGGCAGTAAATTAGGTCCACATTCTTTGGAGTTTAGAAGAATGATAGGTGACCTCACTGAAACATTCAAGATTATGAAGAGGCTTGACAGGGTAGAAACTGGGACATTTTGTCCAAGTTGGGGAATCCAGAACAGGATAAGGGACCAATCATTTCAGATTGAGATGAGGAGAAATTTCTTCACTCAAAGGGTTGTGAATCTTTGGACTTTCCTACCCCAGTGGGTTGTGGATATACCATTGTGGGATATATTTAAGGCTGAGATAGACAAATATTTGGTCTCTGAGGGATGTGGTTAGAAAGAAGAGTTGAAGCTCCAGATTAGCCATGGTCCCATTAAATGTTGGAGCAGGCTCAATGGGTCAAATGGTCTTCTACTGCTCTTGTTCACTGGGAGGTCAGCTTAATTGAGCTGGTAGTCTCCAACCACAGCAGGAACCATTCCAAGTCAGTAAAATAGCAGTGCAAAATAGCCTTTGAGTAGGACCTTAATTGCATTAATTAGCTGGTTGCCTGCCTGCGTGGAGTGGACAACCAATCCAGTCCTCAACCCAACTTTCCTGGAGCCCAGGGGTGCATCAGGAGCTGTTTCATGGTGGCTCCTTCCTAGTTTCCCATATGCCCAGCTCCCTATCCACGAGCTAGGAAAATTGAGCAATTATTTTATGTCTGACTATTTTTGTAACTGAGTTTTTAAAAAAATCATTGTATGAATATTACTTATGGTTCTGTGTAACTTTGTGATTCTGATAATTTTACACCCCTCTGATGATAGATAAAGGTTGCTTTTTCTAAGACACAAAGAACATTTCATATTAATGGATAGAAATATAGAGTGATCCCACCCCACTCACCCACCACCCCCCCCAACTCCATTCCATCCAAGATAGTTCTAGGTAAGGCTTTCTTCTGCTGCTTCATCCCAGAACAACATTTTGCTTAAATAGTAGCTTGAGGCAGATTAGCAGCAAGGAGAGAAATGTAACTTTGAGAGTCTAGAGTGTGTTGGGTTGGGGTGTGGGGAAGCTGAGGGGAAGGTGGGATGGTGTAGAAATGGAGAAGAAAAAGGGTAAGAGTGTTTTGTGAAGGGGGCAGATAATGCATCTCTATGAATTTGGAGAGTGCTTCTGTGAAGGAGAGGTTTCAGAGAAGTTGGTGGGGAGGAAGGTGGGAGTGGGTGAAATAAGGTGATATAATAGTAATCCAGAGTTAATTTCATGATTTATCCAATATATAAAGTGAATTGTTGGGAAGAGTTTCAATGTGAAACTTTTATTCGTAAAACTTTATAAATTCCACCAGCAGTTTGTTTTCAAATCAGTGTTCAATAAGCAATAAATGTTTCAGAATTCACAGTATGAAAAAAGGCACAATTATTTTGAACCATAAAATTATTACACAGACAGAGAAAATAATATAAAGTGTGAAATATTACCTGAAAACCTCGCAAAAAAACTCTCTCTCAAATTTTTTGGGAAAGAAAATTTAGTCCTGGGGCCAGAACTTCCAAATGGCAGTCGGGATTGGCAGTCCACTCCTTTTTACTGACACCCAACACAGCTACATCTTTCTTGCTCGATATTCCAACTCAGGCCGGATGAAGGGTTCCTGACTGCAGCAGTTGAAAGGAAGCCATGATCCCTTTTTACGACACTAGTTTGGGGAATGGGGGGATAGTCAAGATACTTGTTAAAACCTACTTCCATGACTAAGCTTTTGGTCATTTGACTTAATATCTATCATCTTTTATGGCTTGGTATCATACTTTGCTTTATAATGTTCCTTTGAAGCACCTTGGGATGCTTCGTTATGTCAAAGGCGTTATGTAAATATAAGTTGTTGGTGTGGTTGCAATTGGTAGATTTTTGCTAGCCAAGGGTATTGAGGAATATGGGACAAAGGTGGGCATATTGGAGTTAGGTCACAGATCAGCTATAATCTAATTGAATGGCAGAAGAGGCTCAAAGGGCTAAAGACCCACTCTTCCTATGTTCCATTTTTTTTTTGGTAATCCAGAGATCACACCTTTCTTCAAGTTCCTGTGGTGCCAAAGAGTCACTTAAAAATCATGGATGATCGTATATCCAACCAGGAAAGGACTACTGCAGTACTTCTGGAGCAGGCTTTTCGGATAAAAGAAGATGTCATAACCTACTTGAGAGGAAACCAAGGCAACAAGCCATTTGAGAAAGTATCCCCAGAGCTGCTGGAAAACCACATACATGTCATAATGAGTATTCTCAAACAACTAAGTACTGACATAGAGGTATGAAGGTTTTGCTTTGCTAACTACAATGAACACGGAGATTGCTGTTCGTAATCTCATAATGGCAGTTGTATGAGTGAGGCTGCCTGAAGTGTGGCTTGAGAACTCAGGTTGTGTGCTCCATTTCACTCAGTACCACATGTTCAATTACCTAATTGCCATGAATCTGCCACCTACAGACTGATGTGCAATGTTTTACAATAAATCACATCAGTTTCCTTATAGCATCAGTAAGTTCCTCGAGCAAATTGTTCCTAATCATAGAATCATGGAATCCTACAGTGCAGAAGGAGGTTATTTGGCCCATCGAGTCTGCACCAACCACAATCCCACCCAGGCCTGTAGAATTCATTTTTCGGAAGTCGGATCAAAAACTGAAGAGACAGAGGTTTCTCCGAAAGACGCTTTTATTGTATCAGAGGAGAGATCGCAAGACCATGCACATCCAGCATGGGTTCGTGAGTCTCTGTCCGACTTACAAAACAGTTTTTAGTTATACCCGACGGAGATACATCCACATACTTCTGTTAGCCAATAAGGGCATAGCTATTGTTACATTTTGATTAGATTACTTTCAAGAACAAAAAAGCGATAGCCTCGTAAGGACATGGCTATTAAAGTTTCTGATTAGATTAATTTCAAGGACAAAAGACAATAGCCACGTAAAAACATGGCTATTAAAGTTTCTGAATTGACTACTTTCAAGGACAAAAGGCCAATTGATAAGGCCCTGCCCTCTGAAGCCAGAAACACAATGACCTATTAGCAGTTTCTTTAACGTGATCATTAGTTTCGCTTGTCACCCTTGCCTCAGGCCCTCTCCAAAACCAGTTTATCCCTCAACTGATTTCTAGTTATGCATCCCAATTTTAACCCTTTCCTCTTCTCAATCTATCTTGTACACATTCTCAGGCCCTATTCCCATAACCCCATGCACTTACACGAGCTAGTCCCCCTGACAATGAGGGGCAATTTAGCATGGCTAATCCACCTAACCTGCACATCTTTGGACTGTGGGAGGAAACCAGAGCACCTGAAGGAAACCCACGCAGACACAGGGAGAATGTGCAAACTCCACACAGACAGTGACCCAAGCCGGGAATCGAACCTGGGTCCCTGGCACTGTTGAATGGCTCTCACCTCTTTCCCCATTTCTTATTTGACCTCAATTTAAAAAAATATATACTTAATTGTTTATGTGGTGGACTATAAGAGACACAAACAGGTTTCCTTGAGTTTTTCAAAAAGAAAAGAAAAGTACTTATTATAGCTAACCCGGTGTAAGAAAAATAATAAAGATACTCCAACTTTTGCATGTACACAGACTCAACGTTCACACACACAAACCAATGAGTTACAGAGTAGGATGATGAAGTGTGTGTGTACTTTCAAGTCCAATAAAGACTAAAGTGATAGGGTTCTTATAGGTTAATGATTTGGGTGGATACAGGCTGGGCTCTGTGGTCCTGCTGGTTTTAGCGTCAATGTGGTGTAAAATGTAAACGGACAATTTATCAGCTGCTGGGTTGAGTTAATTTTAAAATTTCTGTCTCTGTCAAATGGATTGTCAAACAGCAGATAGGGATCAAGCTTGCAAGAGAGTGAACAAGGCCCACAAAGGGGTTTTGTCACTTCAATGTCTTTTCTGCTTCTGGTCTGGAGAAAATAATTCCTTTAACATAAAAAGAGTTAGCTGGCTTGTCACATCATCTTCTCTCTCCAACTGAACAGCAAGACAAATATGGTCATGTATAATGTATTCCCAGTGAATGGTTTCAACTTCATTAGATAATGGTTGGGGTGGATTCCTTTCTCAGCCAGGGTTCATTATCTGAGGTGATTACCTCCAATACATGTTTCCCATCCAGGTGATTGTCAGTAGTTCTGAGTGTGGATTAGGAGATAATCAGATTCATACTCCTTCAAGGTAATTGCCTCTCCTGGGGTTTACTAGAGAAGTGGACTTCACTTAATAGCTTCAGAATTCATCATGTCAGCAATGTAAATTTTCAGCCCTCTTAGAAGCTGTAGTTTCAAGTCACTGGAATGTGGCTTATGATGATCTGGCACATGCTAATTGCTATGCAAACCAAATCCCAAAGTAAAACCTACCCTATGTATCACACCTCTTATATTTTGATGATGAATAGATATTTTTACTGAATTCAGAAGCCACAAATTCGAACAACACTTTTGCGATCTTAAATATTTATTAAGAAAAGAAAGCTTAAACACACAAGATTCTATATACACAATTAAAATTAGTCTTGCAGAACATTCCCCCCAAAACACTTCCGACTTGGTTAGACTCGCAAATACCCCTTTGGGCAACAATCCCTTTTGTTTACCGATAAACATTCAATAGTATTACCACAAGCAAACCTGCTGCTGCATTAAGAAAGATATATGACAGGACTTACCATTCTCACTTCAACTCTGCTGTGGAAATTCAAGAAACTTCAAAGAACCTGACTGCCTTTTTGGAGCTTCTTGACATTCCTGGTTTAACTGAGTGGCTGATTTCATTTTGCCTCTTCACAGCTCTTTCCCCAGCACAGTGCAGCAGCCCAGAAAGTCTCTCATGACCACACCCAAGAACAGCTCTTAACATTTCTCCTTAAGTACCTTTCATCTTGATTCCTTTGTCCTTATGGGCGCCACGGTAGCACAGTGGTTAGCACTGCTGCTTCACAGCTCCAGGGACCTGGGTTCAATTCCCGGCTTGGGTCACTGTCTGTGTGGAGTTTGCACATTCTCCTCGTGTCCGCGTGGGTTTCCTCCGGGTGCTCCGGTTTCCTCCCACAGTCCAAAGATGTGCGGGTTAGGTTGATTGGCCATGTTAAAATTGCCCCTTAGTGTCCTGAGATGCATAGGTTAGAGGGATTAGTGGGTAAAATATGTAGGGGTATGGGGGTAGGGCCTGGGTGGGATTGTGATTGGTGCAGACTCGATGGGCTGAATGGCCTCTTTCTGTACTGTATGGTTTCTATGATTTATCCTTCTTTGAAAGTTACCCTTTTCCAAAATACATAAATCTTTAATTGCCTCACTGTTGTCCCCACTTTTGGGTCAAATAAAATGTCACTTACCTCATTTATTTATGATCTTTTCCAAACTATAAGCCCTTTCTCATCTCTTTGAAATTTAGCAATTAAAAAGTCAAACCCTCCCTTATCTCCTAATGCAAATTTCTACCCATGTCTTATTTATTAAATAAAATTTAAATTGGCTATATTTACTTCTCATACATGTCTTTGATGCCTAGATGTCTCTGATGTCCTCAACCTTGTAGACACTCAATGCCTAGCTTAATTAAATTATGCTCTCTCTCTCGTACACACATACACACACATATATATACACAATCATAGACCTGCTTCACAGAATACCGCAGTAAATCCCAAAATATTAAAGGTAATAAATATTTCATTACAGGCCCTTTAAAAATCCAATCAATGGTTTCTAGCCAGTAAATTTATAAGCTATTTCTTAAATAAAGCAAGGTTTTATAACACCTCCCCACGGTGTGAAATTAAATGCTGTTTTGCTGGACTCCATTACAAAGTTGCTTTTTTTAAAAAAGGAATAAACAGACATCCATCCTCAAACACTTATTCATCATCCTTACACTGCAATATTCTAAGTTCCAAATTTCTCATCATTCTCTTTGCATACTTACGATTATAATTAAATCTCTTTCTTCCCAAGTCCCTGCTGAGTATTGTCGAGGGTGATTGTGTTTTCACCAACAACTGATGGTAGTGCTCTGAGTATTGTAATCTTGACAGACATACAAGTCTTTTGTGAACTTTAATTTCGTGTAAGCTCATGATCAATCCTTGAGTTTTTGAGGGGGTTGAATTTCATAGGCTGCTGTAGAGCATGGTTTGTAAAATGCAAATTTCTCTGACTATTATTGCATTGCCTGCAAATTTCTTCATCCCTTAATTGCTGTTTCCACAATCCATGAGTTTAACAGGTACATTGATCTTATTTCTGGGATAACAGTGGTGATGAGTTGTTCTTGAGCCCTTGTGAGCTCGTTCTGCACTTTGCCTTTAGTGGGTTCTGAAGCTGAATTGTTGGGTGAGGTTAGATTTGAATTTGGAACCTGACCGTTTGATTCGCCTGTGAGTTTTGTTTGTTTATTAGTGTCACAGGTCAGCTTACATTAACACTGCAATGAAGTTAATGTGAAAAGCCCTTGTTCGCCACACATCAGCACCTGTTCGGGTACACTGAGGGAGAATTTAGCGCCTAACCAGCACATCTTTTGGACTATGGGAGGAAACTGGAGGAAACCCACAGGAGGAACGTGTAAACTCCGCACAGACAGTGACCCAAGCTGGGAATCGAACCCGGGTCCCTGGTGCTGTGAGGCAGCAGTGCTATGCGCTCGGATTTCACTTGTATTCCCTTTGTGGATTCCACAAATATTTGTTTTAGGGTGCATTATCGTCACTTTTCCTTTTATCTTGGGAATGGGTTTTTTTCCCAATCTGTCCCTTGTCCTCTGGGACATCACTGCCTGCAGGTGATGTCCAGCTTCCATGCACTCCCCCTATGGCACTTACACCAGGAGAGGCATCGCCCTCACTTCATCTTTGCCTGTTTCGGAAGTGGTCCCTATTTAAATCTTGGAAGAAGGTTTCTGTTAACCATACTCCTGTTTTGTTTTCCTGTGGCTCTATTTTAGCCTCTTTAAATTCCACGAGTTCTACCCTGGCATCTTCAAATTCTGTTGGCTTTCCAGTAGCCTCCTTGAGATCATTACTGGCTTTATTGCCTCCTATGGGACTTTTAGGACTCCCTCGACTGTCTGGCCCAGTGCAGAATTTTGCATGTTCCCATTAGTCTTCCCAGTCTCGTGGACTGCCGTGGACTCTTGGGAGATAATACCCAGATTCCTTTTTATAATGAAGCATGGCTTCATAACAAAACTGCCGTAGTCCATGTAGTATAGGTATACCCACAGTGCCATTAGGAAAAGAATTCCAGGATGTTTACATAATGACAGTGAGGGAACTGTGATATAGTTCCCAATCAGGAAGGTATGTGGCTCAAAGAGGATCTTGCAGGTGGTAGAGTTTCCATGCATTTGCTACCCTTGTCCTTTTAGTTGGCAAATGCAGTAGGTTTGGAACATGCTTATCCAAGGAGCCTCAGCAAGTTGCTGCAGTTGTGTAGTATACACTCTGCCATTGTCGGTTGGTGGTGGGGGTAAATGTTTAAGGTGGCGGTTGGGGTGCCAATTAAATGGGCTGCTTTGTCCTGGATGGTGTTGAGCTTCCTGATTGTTTTGGAGCTGCACTCCCCCAGACAAGTGGAAAGTATTCCTTCATACTCTTGACTTGTGCATTGTATATGGTGGACAGGCTTTGGGACATCAGTTGGTAAATTACGTGTCTCAGAATTGTCAGCCTCTGACCTGCACTTGTATAGAATCCGTACAGTACAGAAGGACACCATTTCACCCATCGAGTTTGCACCGACTGTCCAAAAGAGCATCTTACCCAGGTCCACCACCCTATTTCTATAACCCCGTGCATTTTACCATGGCTAATCCACTTAACCTACACAGTTCTGTTGTGGGTTGGGGGAGCAGTCTGTGTCTTTACAATAGTTACTTAGAAGTTAGAAGAGGTTGTAATTCTTATAATTTTTATCTGGATAATTATTTGAATAACACAGTTGGAACCATCCGAAGTGTATCATTTAAATTTCATTTTCGTATGATTCCCAGTGCAGGCAATTGCTCAGAGGAAGTTTGCATTTCTGGGCAATTGACATGCAAAACTCTTATCCTTGAACTTCTCAAATCCAATGCTTGGGAGTTCAGAAGTTACGGCCTATTGTATTAATGAACTGATGCATTGAATTTACAATTTTCTCTCACCTCTGGATCTGAATGCAGAATATAACTGATGTTATTGCACTCCTTTACTTTGATTCCAAGTGTCTTATGTGAAATTAAACTGGGGATTTTCTGATTTTTCTTTTTTCCTGATGGTTCTAAGCCCAAATTACAGAACTGTGAAGTATTTAGGAATTACAGAAGTCCAGTAAAAGACTGTAACTGAGGTGCTGATCAGAAGCATTGAGGGAACATAATCAACATTGAAACTGGTTTTTATTCCACCCAGAAATGCTTCACGATGACATTTGATGCAAAAAAAAAGAAAATCCATACAGACCCCTTCCTTGCTTTCCAAAAAGTTCCTTCCCCCCACCCACCCCTTAAAAAAAAATGGAGATACCATATTCAATTGTGGGTAGACACAAAAACCATTTATAATAAATTGTGATGTTCTCCTAGGTTGTAGAAGAACAGATTAGATCAAGAGATGGTGCGACTGCAAGAACTAGCTTTGCAGTTCAGAGCCTGGACCACAAGCATTTGGCTGGTATTGGGGACCTCCGTGGAAGAGTTGCCAGGTATTAGTGACGGAGCAGAGAATGGCAGAGCAACACACACAAGTATTCAAGCAGAAACATTCCACCTGACCCGAGGCAAAGATCACACTCACTCATACCACTCGCTTTCCTACTGCTTTGTGAGAATTTTGTAAAAGACCATCCCTGAAGGGTCAGAATCCTGACAGCCTGTTACTTCCTGTCCTGTACCGATAAGAACAGTGAAATTGGAATTGGGTGGGAATGTAAAACAAGTTAAATTGCGTCGCCATCGTGAAATGCCAGTCTGATATTCAGTCCTACTGACTTCAGCGGATTTGAATTTTGGCTCTGTCAGGCAGCAAACACAATGCCATCTGTTTTGTATCACTGCCGGTATCCAATTTCATCCTCACTCGGTTGTATCAGAAAATATTCATCATGATTTTTATGGTAAATACTCATAATGGGAAATAAAAGCACTTTGGGACTAAAATCCTATGGATAACAACATGGCCTGGGTCACTTTCCAATTTGCGCAATAATAATTTTGTATTTGAAGTTATATTTAATGTTTATTATTTTAATTTTTCGAAGGTGTGACATAAAGAAGATAGGATTTAAATTAAATTTTGTTCATTGGACGCACCATAATATATTACTCGGGTCAGTCTGCTTGTGAGATATTGACTGAGTAAATGGTGTACATGTCTGTAATTGTGATGTTACAGGCAAAGTCTGAGCTGTGATCTGCTACATAATTTTTGATAAACATTTCAAACTGCACAAATTCCACGCTAGAACTTACTAAGAAGGAAAGAAAAGGTTAAGAGCACCAGAAGATTAAAAACTATGGTCTCCACAATAATTTATAAAATGTCCCAGTATTGAGTATGCTGAATAATCTGCTTAGTGCGGTTTCACATTTTCAGCTTTTACCAAACATTAGTTGATAATATCCAGTGTTTACATTTTTCTGAATTGATTTTTTTTTTGTGTAAATGCTGACATGATTGCCAGTTGTTCAACTTCCTGAAATTGCATGTTTTCTTGTGAGTTAATGGGGATTGAATCCATGCACCCCTCTCAATTAATCAAAGAAAAAGCAACTGGGGCCATATTTATAATCCTTCCTGTCATCTGTGGCACAACATTAAGTGGTAAGCAATGAAACTAAGAATTATTTTCTCTACTTATTTCCACTGCCTTTGTCCTGGCTGTTTCATCATTTCCTTGATGCAATTCATGGTCAGTCTATAATCTCTTTATCTTTGTTTTCCTGTGTTTCTCATTCTTCTTATTGTCATAGGGTCATAGAATCATAGAGGTTTACAGCATGGAAACAGGCCCTTCAGCCCAACTTGTCCATGCCGCCCTTTTTAAAAAAAAACCCTTAAGCTAATCCCAATTGCCCGCATTTGGCCCATATCCCTCCATACCCATCGTACCCATGTAACTATCTAAATGCTTTTTAAAAGATAAAATTGTACCTGTCTCTACTACTACCTCTGGCAGCTTGTTCCAGACACTCACCACCCTCTGTGTGAAAAAATTGCCCCTCTGGACACTTGTATCTCTCCCCTCTCACCTTAAACCTATGCCCTCTAGTTTTAGACTCCCCTACCTTTGGGAAAAGATATTGATTATCTACCTTGTCTATGCCCCTCATTATTTTATAGACCTCTATAAGGTCACCCCTCAGCCTCTTACGCTCCAGAGAAAAAAGTCCCGGTCTATTCAGCCTCTCCTTATAACTCAATCCATCAACTCCCGGTAGCATCCTAGTAAATTTTTTCTGCACTCTAGTTTAATAATATCCTTTCTATAATAGGGTGACCAGAATTGCACACAATATTCCAAGTGTGGCCGTACCAATGTCTTGTACAACTTCAACAAGACATTCCAACTCCTGTATTCAATGTTCTGACTGAGAAACCAAGCATGCCGAATGCCTCCTTCACCACTCTGTCCACCTGTGACTCCACTTTCAAGGAGCTATGAACATGTACCCCTACACCTCTTTGTTCTGTAACTCTCCCCAATGCCCTACCATTAACTGAGTAAGTCCTGCCCTGGTTCAATCTACCAAAATACATCACCCCGCATTTGTCTAAATTGAACTCCATCTGCCATTTGTCTTTGTCTTCTTGATCTTTGTGTCTCAGTTGAATTTTGTTGTCTTCCAATGCAAGACCAGGTAATACTAAAAGTAACCTCTTGAAAGGACAGGTTTGCCTGTATGTGGGAGAATACAATTGCTGGAGTGCAGAGCTTTAGAGGAAAATTGGATGGGGAGAATCACACTTTCTTAAGCAAGTCTGCCTGATTTTCTGTCTACTAACTTAATAAGGCAGCTTTATAATGTTGTTTTCCAATACAAGGTGTGATGCCAGTACTTCCAAGCTTGCTGGGGATGTCAGCGTAACCAAGAGCGAGATTGAAAAAGTAAATAAAGAAGTTCAAGACACTAAATCTTCCCTCAAAGTGCAAATGAAAGAATTGGAAATTAAGGCTGGTAAAATTTTATAACCCATTTAATTATGTGAATGAAGTTCTTGATAAATGCAAGTTTAAATGAAAGTGGGAGGAAACTTTCCTCATCATTTATAAATAGAGAGATTGGTGGTGGAGGGAGGGGGGGGGGGGAGTTGCGATTCTCCCACTCCACTGCACTAATTTTCTAGCACGGCGGGCCGGGAGAATCGTGTGTTGGATGATTCGCGGGATTCCCGCAAATGTTTGCGCCGTGCTTGCGTTTCCCAGGCCCGGAAATCAGCTGGGAGGTGGGGCTAGCATTTAAATATTGTTATACATACTATTTAAATGCTATTAATGGGCCCGGGACTGAATTCTCCAGGCCCGCCATCACTCCCACCTTGCCAGGAGCATTTCACTCCAGCGGGGCTCAGACTAACTCCCCACTTCCAGGGAACGAGTGGGATGGCCCTGCTGGAGTGAAAGGGAGGCAATTGGGGGAGCCCCCAGGGGGTCGGGTGGCAGGGGGATGGTGCCCCCTGGGCATGGGGCACCTGGCAATGCCAGCCTGTGCCCCTAGCACTGCCCAATGGGGCAAAATGTCCATGCCAAGGGGGCGCCTGGGCACTGCCCATCAGGCATGGCGCAGTGCCAAGGGGGTGGGGCGATCGCTGGGGGGGTCCTGCTACCACTCTGCATCGGGGTCCGGTCGGGGCAAGAGAGAGGCCAGCAACTGGAGTGGGCTGGGGGGGGGGGGGGGGGTCAGCCGGGGGAGGGTCTGCCGGTGGGGGGGGGATCATCACTGTGGGGGGAGGTGGTGGTGTAGATCAGGTGGACCAGGACGGGGAGTTTCGGAGCTGGCCCGGGCATGGTCGTGGGGCCGTAATCAGGCCATTGGGGGGTGGGGGCAGCAGTGCGGGGGTCCCGGGCTTGCCAGTGATTGAGCTGGCCAACAAAGAGGGCGGCTGATGGTTCAGGGTCAGTGCGCACGTGCAGATGTCCTGAACTGTCAGCCCCGCCCTCTGAAATTTAATGATGTTCATGCTGGTGGCCTCTGCAGTGCACAGTGTGTGGGAGATTCTAGTACGAACTCCCACTGAAAAAAACAGTGTGATTTATTCCAGTTTTCCCCAAATTCAACACTTGGAACTTTTTTGGGCGAATCCCAACCATGTATTCTGTTAGGATGGAATACTGTTTCTGAAGTTCAATATTTTAAGAAAAATATAATTACATTCAGTAAAATGTTGATTTTTGCCAGAGCATGGGAATGTTGTAATTTGGATTAATCATTTTTTATAACAGGTGATGCAACTACTGAGCAAAGTGGATAGCTCTAAATGTGAACACAATACAAACTTAAGGACTGCAAGAGAAGAGCTGCAACATGAACTTCAACGTCTAGATTTCAAGTAATATCTTTTTATGATGTGGAATGTAAATTGATCCGGTTTTCACATGTTTATTATTACATTCATTCTGGTGAATTATTCTATATGTAGTTTTTTTTTAAATGTAAGAAGGTATTTGGCAATTAACTAGGAACAAAACAAAACTGGAATATTAACTTAGAAGTACATAGGCTATAGGGCACAGAAATAGGCCATTCTACCCAACCAGTTCATGCTAGTGTTTATGATTCAGTCAAGCATCCGTTTGTCTTTCCTCATCTAAATTATCAGAATTATTCCCTTTTTCCTCCATCTTTTACATCTTGTAAAATTACACTTAGCAGATCAGATGTACAAGTTTCAAGTATCATTTCAAACATTATACAAGTTCAAAGGTATCCCAATGCAGTCTACTTTTTTTATACAGTGTATTTACAAGCGCTCATCCAATGTTAAAATACAGCCTCCCCTAAAATACATTCATACTATTCACTTCAATCACTCCTCAAAGAACAAAGAAAATTACAGCACAGGAACAGGCCCTTCGGCCCTCCAATCCTACACCGACCATGCTGCCTGACTTGACTAAAACCCCCTACCCTTCCGGGGACCATATCCCTCTATTCCCATCCTATTCATGTATTTGTCAAGATGCCCCTTAAAACTCACTACCGTATCCCCTGGCAACGAGTTCTAGGGACCCACTACTCTGTGTAAAAAATCTGCCTCGTATATTTCCTTTAAACCTTGCCTCTCGCACCTTCAACCTGTGCCCCCTAATAATTGACTCTTCCACCCAGGGAAAAAGCTTCTGACTATCCACTCTGTCCATGCCTCTCATAATCTTGTAGACTTCTATCAGGTCACCCCTCAACCTCCGTCGTTCCAGTGAGAACAAACCAAGTTTCTCCAACCTCTCCTCGCAGCTAATGCCCTCCATACCAGGCAACGTTCTGGTAAATCTTTTCTGTAGCCTCTCCAAAGCCTCCACATCCTTCTGGTAGTATGGCAACCAGAATTGAACACTATCTTCCAAGTGCAGCCTAACTAACGTTCTATAAAGTTGCAATGTGACTTGCCAATTTTTAAACTCAAAGCCCCGGCCGATGAAGGCAAGCATGCCATATGCCGCCTTGACTACATTCTCCACCTGCATTGCCACTTTCAGTGCCTGTGTACCTGTACCCCCAGATCCCTTTGCCTATCAATACTCTTAAGGGTTCTGCCATTTACTATACACCTCGTGGGTGAAGAAGCTTCTTCTGAATTCTCTATTTGATTTCTTGGTGATAATTTAACATTGATGGCCTCTAGCTTTGCTCTTCCCCACGAGTGTGGGAGCATTCTGTCTGCATCTACTCTATCAAATCTTCCATAATTTAAAATTAATCCAAATTTATTAGATCTCCCTCAGCATCCTCTTTTCAAGGGAAAAGAGAATCAACCTGTTCATAATCTCCTGATTGGTAAACTCTTGCATTCAGTGTCATTCTTGTATAACTATTTTGTACCATCTCCGCACAGAGCCTTTATATTGTTTTCAATGCAACTTGAACTATTTGCAGTACTCCAGGTGTGGTCCAACTTAGGCTCAATACAAGTTTAGCATAACTTGTTTAATCTTCAATTTTATTGCATTAGAAGTAATCCCTAGTGCTTGGTTTGTTTGTATAGCCTTGTTAATCTATTACATTTAGTTATCATTTACGCTTCTACTCCTTTTAGATTCTTACTTTCTTGGTAATATGCAACCTCTTTATTTTTTTGCCAAAATGTATTACATCAGATTGATCTATGTTGAAATTAATTTGCCCATTATTCGTCCATGTCGCAAGTTTGCTGACACCTGCTTGTGATTTGTTGCACTTCTCCTCAGTATTGACTATCTTCCATAATTTGGTGTTACCTGCAAATTTAGAAATCATATTGATTCCAAAACCTAAATTGTTAATGTAAATTGCGAACAACAGTGATCTCAGGACTGATCCTTGTGGAGCACCACTTCCCATTTTCCCACTTTTAATAAGTATTCCTTTCTCCTCTTCTCTGCTTTCTGTCTTGAAGCTAGCCAGCTATCCATTCTGCTACTTGTCTCAATTCTCTAACCTTAGTCATTAGTCCATTGTGTAGTTCCTAACTGAATGCTTTTTGAAAATCTAGGTAAATTACAAATACTACATTATCCTTGTCTACTCTCTCTCTTACTTCTACAAAAACAAAACTCAACGAGGCTGGTCAAGCAGGGCAGAAAATGACTGTGTTTGTCATGCATGGATTCTTAACTGGGACTGCTAATGTGAAATTGAGCAAAATATGACCATTTGAAAATTATTTTTGATATAAAAATACAACACAAGCAAAATTAAATTGAAACACCATCAATGTTTGTGAGTATCTCCCATTATTCTAAAGTGCTCACTTCCTTTTCCTCTAAAAGTAGCCATGGCATATTGCTAAAACGTACAATCTGTTGTTATGCTTACAAGTTGCAAGGATATTGACACTATGTAAGAATTCCAAGGATCACTACATAGCCCTAATGTCTTGCTTTCGTTCATCTACTTTATTTTTTAATTCATTGAAGCTATGATTAATCTGTTGGTCGCATTGTAAACCTTTTTTGTTTAAAAATGTGATATTCATTTCACTAACATTGATGTAAACAACTACTAAACATAATTTTCCAGGATTACCACTACATTGACTGAGTTGCGAGCACAGATACAAGCACAGCAGAAGTGGGCAGAATACAAATTGGATAAAACAGAGAGCAAACAAGAACAAAGAGTAGACCACATCTTGCATTTTACACAAGAGAAAACTGTAAGCACTTTGCTTTATATTAATGTGCACAGAAAAATTACATGATACATCACAAAACTATCCATATGACATATGTAACTACACATTACAAAACCATTCCATAATTATGGAATAAAAATTTGGACCTTTAATGTGGAAAACATTCCAAGGTAATTTAGAGGTTGCAAAGAGAAGCAATGTTGTGGAGGGATTTCAAAATGTGGATTCAGATTTTAAATTCAACGTATTAGATGACTGGAAATCCAGGACTTTGTGTAGGACAACAAATGTCAGCAGAGTTTTGGACAAGGTAGAAGTTACGAAGGATAGAGGGAGGTCAGCATGTAAGAGTAGAGAGTTGTAGCCAAAGCTAGATCCAGGGCTTTCCATAGTTGAAAATGGGGTGAGAAGAGAAGCCACTGCATTGGCTGTATTCACAATATGAATACAATTATGCAAATATAATCTCAGTGCTGGACAAAGGGATACCAGTAATGGAGGAGAATGATGTGGCTAACCATATTAAATACTGGAGACATCAAAGAGGACAAGAAGGAATAATGCAGTGCTATCACAGGCAAAGACTTTCATTTGTGACTATGCCCAGGATATATATCTTGGTGCTGTAGCAGAATGGTGACTGAGGTTCAAACATGTAGGCATGAACTTTGGAGATAACAGAATTAAAGAGATGGATTAATAAGTGGAGAGGACCAATTTATTGAAGGTGTTTATTTTGAGGGAAGCGAATAATAGCAGCATTTTTGTACAGAAGAGGGATTATGTATGAGCAAGCTCAGGGCTAGGAGTGGTATGTGGGAATAGTTCTCAGTTGATTGGTGAGGGGTGGGAGGGGGGAGATTAAAGAAACAAGAAACCTTTTAGAATACCTACACTCAGTTCACAAACATGACCTCAACCTTCCTGTTGCTTGCCATTTCATCTTGGGATCTTGCTCTCATGTCCACATGTTCGTCCTTGGCCTGCTGCACTGCTCCAGTGAAACACAATGCAAACTGGAGGAGCAGCACCTCATCTTTTGACTTGGCACTTTACAGCCTCAGCATTAAACACTGAGTTCAATAAATTTAGCCCGTGACCTATTTCCTCCATCTTGGCCCCCCTTTTAAATCCAAAACATGATTGTCCCAATGCAAAACCCCCCATCGCCCTTCCCCACTAGGTCATCTGTCACATGTTCTTTAGTTTTGCTCTCACTGAGCACTGACCTTTGTTCTACCTTTCTGCCACTATCAGCACCTTCTATTGCCCTTCACACTGCCATTAACGCTTCCTCTGTTTTGTGCCCTACACATCTTTATTGCAATCTCTCCTAGCTCCCACCAATCACTGAACTTCTACTCTGTTCAGTTGCTCCACTCTCTCTCTCATACAGTATATAATGATCTGCGAGTTAAGTGGATTGGCTATGCTAAATTGCCCCCAAGTGTCAGGGGGACTAGCTGGGGTAAATGCATGGGGTCATGGGGATAAGGCCTGGGTGGGATTGTGGTCGGTGCAGACTCGGTGGACCGAATGGCCTCCTTCTGCACTGTAGGATTCTATGATAATCCATCACCTTTCTCCCTCGCTAAGTCTGAAGAGTCATAAGGACTCAAAATATTATTTCTCTTTTCACAGATGCTGCCAGACCTGTTGAGTTTTTATTTCCAATTTCTAACATCCACAATATTTTGCCTTTATTTTATGCTATGGTTATGCTCTTTGGGCATTCTTTTCATGTGCCAGTGACCTACTTGGAAAATTTGATATAGCCTAGCTTGAATTGCCAGTGCAGACACATTTACAACATAGATCCATTTTTATTAGACTTTGAAAATCAGAACATACTTAACAGTGCTTATTGCTATTGCTTTTAAGGAATTTTACTTGTATAAGATAAATCCTCCATTCACTCTTGCAACTGTCTCATGTTGCTCAGAACAACAAATTATTTGGTGAAGGTTTTCATTTTGTTTTCAAAACATCAGTAATAATAGGCAAAAATCCGTGAAATAGTTTTGCATACTTTCACATTGTACAAAAATTAGACAAGTTACTGTGTAACCTGTGAATGGAGTGTATTTTCCAAACAAATTTCTGCTGAGACTTTGTCACAATGAGAACAAAATTTTAATTTGTTGCATGTTACCATTTGTGGGTTGATTCCTTGAATACAGTTTTACATGAAGTAACTTGATCACACCTGTCCCCTGAATCAGCCTAGCAATCAGAACAAGATGGCAATATTGGAGGGCCGAAGGGCCTGTTCCTGTGCTGTATTGTATATAAATGGTGTGCTGCTATTGCTCTCCCAACACCACATCATAAAGAAAAATTCTGTAAGCTAAGCTTGCCACATACCAACTTACAGGTATATATTAGTTTACTGTAGTAAATTACTCAATCATTTACTACAATAAAAAGGTCAAATCGACATGACTATCTGTATTGCTACCATGAGTGCACTCCACAATCAGTGGCGAAGTATTAGCACTCTCCTATAGGACTGATGTCCTTTCTCCTTCATTTCCTGATGGGAGCTCACCTTATGAAATGAAGTACCTATGCTATGCGTTGAATATCATGCAAAAGCAGGATTCAAAGACTGGTCCATAATAATGATTTTCTTTATGTTCATTTTGTTCTAACACATCACTCCACCTGATGAACACATTAAGTTTGCAACTCAATTTAATTGCAACAAAAATAACTATTTTGACAATGAGGTGCCCTGGTAAACCAGGATGCTACTGCCTAATGGATTAATATGGGAACAGATTGGATTTCCCACATTGCTGGGTTACTGTTGGTGAATAATAACCTGGCATTTCCTCCCTGTAGCTTTACTATAAATTGCGCATGGAAACTACAAGGGGGAACAAGTCAATTTTTAGAACTATTAACTATGGACATCCAGTAGGAACATTTTTTTAAATGAGTAAGCAGTTTAATTCTGACTGTTTTTATAGGAACAGCTGGAGAGGAAAACACTAGAGAGACTTAACCAGATCTCCGTGAGACTTGAGAAGCTAGAAAACAGACAAAGCCATGACATTGAATCCAACAGAACGATGTACTCTGAAACGAAGATCAATGCAAAACTTGCCAAAGTAGAAAAGACCATCTGGTACGAGCTAGAAAGCATAAAGAATGAATACAGAGAAGGTGAGTAGTTCATGTAATTTGAATTGATGTGGGTGATATGGTGGATCAGTGGTGAAATTTTCAACAATCGTGATTTGTTTTAGAGTCATAGAGGTTTACAGCATGGAAACAGGCCCTTTGGCCCAACTTGTCCATGCCACCCTTTTTTAAAAAAAAACCCGAAGCGAATTCCAATTGCCCGCATTTGGCCCATATCCCTCTATACCCATCGTACCCATGTAACTATCTAAATGCTTTTTAAAAGATAAAATTGTACCCACCTCTGGCAGCTTGTTCCAGACACTCACCACCCTCTGTGTGAAAAAATTGCCCCTCTGGACACTTTTGTATCTCCTCTCTCACCTTAAACCTATGCCTCTAGTTTTAGACACCCCTACCTTTGGGAAAAGATGGTGACCATCTACCTTGTCTATGCCCCTCGTTATTTTACAGACCTCTATAAGGTCACCCCTCAGCCTCCTACGCACCAAAGAAAAAACTCCCAGTCTAATCAACCTCTCCTAACTCAATCCATCAAGTCCCGGTAGCATCCTAGTAAATCTTTTCTGCACTTTTTCTAGTTTATTAATATCCTTTCTATAATAGGGTGACCAGAATTGCACACAGTATTCCAAGTGTGGCCTTACAATGTCTTGTACAACTTCAACAAGACGTCCCAACTCCTGTATTCAATGTTCTGACCGATGAAACCAAGCATGCCGAATGCCTTCTTCACCACTCTGTCCACCTGTGACTCCACTTTCAAGGAGCTATGAACATGTACCCCTAGATCTCTTTGTTCTGTAACTCTCCCCAACGCCCTACCATTAACTGAGTAAGTCCTGCCCTGGTTCGAACTACCAAAATGCATCACCTCGCATTTGTCTAAATTAAACTCCATCTGCAATTCATCAGCCCACTGGCCCAATTGATCAAGATCCCGTTGCAATTGGAGATAACTTTCTTCACTGTCCACTATGCCACCAATCTTGGTATCATCTGCAAACTTACTAACCATGCCCCCTATATTCTCATCCAAATCATTAATATAAATGACAAATAACAGTGGGCCCAGCACTGATCCCTGAGGCACACCGCTGGTCACAGGCCTCCAGTTTGAAAAACAACTCTACAACCACCGATTTTGTAATCAGAATTTTCTAGCAGCAAGTCTGATCAAGAGTTTGAGGTTTAGCTGTACAGTGAGCATGAGCAATAATGAGTACTTTAATGATGATGTGGAGATGCCGGCGTTGGGGTAAACACATTAAGAAGTCTCACAATACCAGGTTAAAGTCCAATTTGGTAGTGGCTTGTGCTACCAAATAAACCTGTTGGACTTTAACCTGGTGTTGTGAGACGACTTACTGTACTTCTATGATGCCAAAGTAAATCTGAAGCCTTGGGGAGGATCCTTTTTACTGAAGAAAATACACGCAGCAATTTCAGCATTAATTCAAGCTTCACACAACTTAATAAGAATTTTGATCCAGGAAATTGCTTTTATCTGGTCATGGATATTAATGCAGGGATTCTCTATGCTGGATTTTAAAGCAGAAAAGATGTTTGCCTTAGAGAATCAAAAGATACTAAATCAGTGGGACTGCACTGTCAAACACAGATCAATTTCTAACACAAGTAGTCACACCATTTTTTATAACTGGCCATTTTACCCGTCAACATTCCAAAAGCTACTGTGTAATTTATTGTAAAACACAAAAAAAATTCATCGAGCTGTATTTTCTGTTTAAATTCCTCTTTTCGAAACAAGCAGATTTCCATTATTTTGCATTCCTTGGTCAATACGTTGGCAATGATCTTGCCTATTCTTTCAATGCAAGAGAAAAAGTGGCATGTGTATGCTAAACAGAAAAGCAGTACAAAATTAATAGGTTGACTAATGGCATGTCATTAATCTGCAAATGGGCTAGCAACTTGTGATAAAGAAGAGAGAGTCCATGAATTGTTAATCACCTCACATTGCTGGCCAATTTGCACCGCTCACCATCAGCTTTATAAAAATGGCAGCTCGTCCTTAACATCCTTGTGATTTTCATGAAGTTGCTACATTAATGCATGAATTATCCATTAAACTAATCACAAAGTTAAGTTTAGTAATTAGTTATGCAAGTACCCTTTTTAGTAACATTTCTAATGACTGCCAAATTAACCTCTTGCCCAGAAAATCAACAATTAAAATGAGTTTAAAAAATATACATTTT
Source organism: Mustelus asterias (assembly GCF_964213995.1). Classification (NCBI taxonomy): domain Eukaryota; kingdom Metazoa; phylum Chordata; class Chondrichthyes; order Carcharhiniformes; family Triakidae; genus Mustelus; species Mustelus asterias. The sequence continues at coordinate 94,740,653 of NC_135806.1, read as the reverse complement.
AAAATGTAAACTTGCTTTATTTTTGCCTTTTTTTCTCTTTTAATTTAGTTATCGTTTCCTCCTTTCTCTTTTGTACTTGAATCGACCCACTCAGATTCACACTCCTTCTCAGTCTTTTTTTATTTTTCAATCTTTAAATCGCATTGGTTAAGGTGACAGCTTGTCTTGTTGTTCACCAAGATCCTCGATGCCCAATTGCTCTTGCTGCACCATTATCAACTAACACTTCCATCAGCTTATTGAACAAAAAGTATACAAACTTAAACATGTGAACAGGTCTAATTGAGTATGTCAGGAGATGACCCCTCCAGCAACATCTGGACCAGATTTTGATTTGATTTGATACATGAACTTAATCACATCATTCACATATGCAATTCCAAAACAAAATCAAGATAGAACCTTTAATTCCACCTAATTATCCATTTATACATTATCCAGAATAATTACATAAAGTCGTCAAACCTTAAATGCAGAACTAAAATTTAATAGTTGATTGGGTTAATTACAGTTTCTCTCATTAAAGGAGTATGCTTTAAACACTGTTCCAATAATGTTTTTCTACTTTGGCCTAATAGCTTCATTATAGCATGCTATAGATGGATGATGAAGCAGAAGCAAAATGTTAATGACACAGATGTCTTTCACACGGCTATTTGGTGTAGATTATAACTTTAACAGAAGTTGCATTTTACAATTAGTATAAGTTTAACATGTCCTCTATTTTATCATTCATTTTTATACTGATGGAAAATTAAACAAATGTATTTTAGATTAACTATTTCGATATCTGAATTGCAATTTTTCGTTAACAGGATTTCAATCCATTAAGGAATCAATCAATTCACTGAGTAAGATCAGTGATAAGAAGATAGAAATTGATAAAGAGAAGGTCCAGAAAGACTTGAAACAAATCAGAAGACAGATAGTTGATCTTAAAAGCTATCCATAAAATTCCTAATAAGATATTTGTAAGCAAATGAAGACAGGAAGCCCCTTGAGGGAATCAATCACACATTAATCCTGCAACTATTGGTTTATATTTATCTGAGCTCCAATATAGGATTATGGTTTTAAATTCATGACATGAACCTGGTTACGATTGTCTCCCTCTAAAGGAAATGACAACTGATAATTCTCCTCATCTAATATCAATGATCATCCTATTTGAAAAGATGCAGAATGCTTTTGGCTACAGATTTACAAATCACTTCAAGGGTAACTGCGATTGTGAGAATGTTTTTGGAATTGGGGAGATTTTTGATATTTTTCCCTAAAATTAAAACAGAAAGGTGTATTACCCTAGAAAATTGTAATCTGTGATCAATATTTAACCAAATCAATTAAGTTCTAGAGGATCTCTCTGTGCAGAAGGAGGCCATTTGGCCCATCAAATCTGCACTGACTCTCTGAAAGAGTACCGTGCCCAGGTCCTTCCATTGAAAGACAGCCCTCTGGTAACCTTTATTATTGAAACCACTTCAGTGGTTGAACTAATGAGATTGCATTCTTGCAAGAATACATTCAAGACATGGGAAATGCAAAATGGGACTGAAACCGCAAAAAGATTAAATGATGAAAGAGAAGTTGGAAATATTGGAAAAAATGATTTCCCTTGGTGTTTACCTAGAATTTGTTACGTGAGTAAAATCAAATCAGAAAAGGTTCAGTGGCATTTAAATAAATATTTTTAAGTGATTATCCATACATTGTATGTTTATTGCGTGTCTATTGAATAAAATGCAGAAATTCTGCTTGGTGACTATGCCCACTTACCTCATGTATTTAATTATTTTATTAAAATTATAAAAACAATCAGTGCTCATACCTAAAGTTGTAGTTCAGTTAACAAACTTTCAAAAAGTTTTTCCTATATTTTTTTAAAATTTAGCTCATTTTGTTGTGCTTTTATTGGCTGTTTTCACTGTTACTGTGGTTTTGTGGTTTCCTCCACATTAGTATTTTAAGGTTATTTGTTCAGGGATAGTGTTGGGAAACCTGGCAAGCTGTCCCAACAGTTTTCTATTTGAATTTTTCCCTGAGAAGATGCATGTATGCAAGTTTGGAGTCACAATTTCCAGTAAGACCTTTGGAGATTTTAAATATTTATTAACAAAAAAAACCTTAAACACACACACAGTTAAAATTAGTCTTGCCGCGCATTCCCTCAGAAAGATTCCTACTTGGTTAGACTCACTCCTTTAGGCAACAAACCCTTACAGATATTTAATCTATTGAAAAATTTCAGTGACATTATCACAAGGCAGCCCAACTGTTGCTGGAGGGGAGGTACTCTCTCACTCCCATTCTGCTGTGCAAATTGCAAAACCTTTAAATCAAAACCCTGCTTTCTGGCAAAACAGGCACTTTTTTGGGTTGCTGAAGACTGCTTCACTTTGCTTTTTCACAGTTCTGAACCAGCACAGAACACAATCCAGGATGTCTTATGTGACCGCTCCCAACCTCTCGGTTGAATAATTTTCCTTCTTTCATCCTGTCTTTATCCTTCTTTGAAATTTACCTTTCCCAGAACAGAAAGATATTTTATGTTCTCTTTATGGTGATCACTTTTTGGGTAAAAAATAAAACTGAATAATTTTGCCTTTTTTATTTATGACCTTGTCCCAGTTGTAAACCCTTTTTACTTTCCTTTGAAATTTAACAACTGAATATGAATTTTCTTTATCTCCTGAATGTAAATTTCTACCCATGTCTTATTTACTTATAGAACATCAAACTTGGCCATATTCACTTCAAGTGTATGTCTTTCACACCTCTTTGATGTCCTAAATCAGACTTATTGGACATGTGATCTGTGAAGCCCCTCTGTGACTCCCAGAGCCATTTTTCAAAATCCCAGTCAAATAAGCAAGTTCCAATGGGAGATTCTGCATGGAGCTGCTCCTCCAATTACTGGCTGTTTCTTCCCTGCATTTGCTGTTGATGGTGGGCCTATCATCAGCACATGTGGAGAGAAAATTTGATTGGAGGAGCATATCAGCACATTTGGAGCCCAGGAGTCGAAGGCTGGATGGGAGCGTGGGCAGGGCAGGATGCCAAGGGCTGTAGAGGCTAGGAGCTAAGAGGCCGGGAACCCTGGAGCAGAAGTGCCAAGAAGTGCGTTCCAGGCATGCAGAGTGGAGCATGAGATAGCTGAGCAGGGCCTACAGGTGTCTGAGTGGGTAACTGCCTGGAGACTGGTAAAGAGTGTGTGAGGGGTAAGAGTGTTTGAGAGGGGAGAGAGATCAGTCAAACCTTACTTTATGTTTATTTAATAACGGAATTTGCTACCAAAAACAAGGCTGCAACAGGTTACATGATTTACAAATTGGTTACAGTTCTGGAAATTTCCAACAGTAATTCCAGGACAGAGCTCAACTCTCATCCTTGTGGCATCTTGCATCGAGCAATCAAAACTCATACCTGCAGAAGCATTAATAGCCATCATCTATCTCCCAAGGTGAATAATGGATTTTGACTAGAGATGTGAAAACTGAACCTGAAACGGACTTAGCAATGGGAATACCACATGACCTAAGCCCTTTAGAAAATTTTAATGTAACATTCCTGGACTCCCAGGGCAGTCTGCTGTTAGCATGCAGCCAGTCAACAGCAAAGCCTGCCTCAAATCTAAATCTCCTCGAAGCCAGATTCACTAACATTCCTGCCATTGCTGAGAGAGCAGATCAAGTCTCTGCATACAAACTTCCATCTTGCTGCATCATTACCAACTTTGAATTTGGCAATTCCTGCTTTCAGCTAGCCGAACCTGCCTGAACTTTAAATCCTACATGAAGGAACCCACATTCTGACCTTCATGTGAATTCCTTTTTTCTGCTGTTTTAATTTATTCCTAGATGTGAAGCTGTTCTCTACAAGCTCCGTGTGTGTGTGTGTGTGTGTGCGCGCGCGGATGCGTTCTTGCATCAACCATGCCTGGGTTTGAATATATAAATAAACAATACTTCTGGTTTAACCCTGAAGAGAGTTTGCTGTGGGTCACTTTAAAATTGACATCACAGAGGGTTTGGGGAAACCTATTAGCCTATTTCAAAAAATTAAAACATCTCTTAGTCAGTGGGAAGAATAAAGGAGTTCAGTTTGCCTTTCTACCTTATCTGTAACAGAAGGAACTGTACAAATTAGCTAAGATGGGACCTAGTATTCTGCTAATCACTTCTAAAAAAATCTTCATGGAAGGTTGTTGAAGGACGTCATGTGGTGGAAATTACTGAAAGGAACCTAAAGATGAACAACTTCTGCGCAGGTTCACCTATGGTTTAAAGAAAGAACTAAACGCATTATTGGATATTGTATCTTAGAGAGGAGCTTCATAGGCTTTATCAAGGCCTATCCTCAGATCCATCCTCTGAAAAGGGATGCAAGAGGCTGAAAACAACAAAGATCTTTACTGCAGATGGATCCAAACAAACTGCACCCAACAAGAGCTGGCCACTTCAAGGTCATTGTATGAATAATTACTGCTAACGTATTTTGAACATTCTGACGTTCTTTGTGGTTGAAATATTTATTTGCTGGGAGTAGAATAACAGTTATTTTTCCAATGTGTTATGAAATCATTTTCTGTAATCAAATTAAATGTGATCATGGGTGTAAGTAAACTAACCCTATTAAGTGAATCATCAATTTTTTTTCTCCTGTAATTCATAGGTCAAAACTACAAGCCAAAGTGCTTTAAAACAAAAGGCTTCTACTGTCAATCTGTTTTCTCTCTGACTCACGCTATTGAGAGCAAAGTCATTAATACCATGGTGCGGTATGTTTCTCAGAATTTCTATCACCACTGGATTAACCTGCAGACATATAAATACAAAAAGGAAGAATGAGGCTGATTAGGGATCAGGTCGGAGATTAGAGCATCGGTGAGGTATTAAATGAATATTTTGGCAGGATTTTCTTCCATTGTAAAGACAGATGCTAAGTCATAGTGAAAGAGGAGGTAGTGGTCCTCCATCAGGATGAGATCAGATCCATCAGAGGATACCGAAGGAAGTGGTTTGTTTTTATTAGTTTGTGGGACATGGGTGTTGTTGGCAGGCCAACATTTATTGCCCATCCCTCGTTGCCCTTGAGAAGGTGGTGGTGCAGTCCGTGTGCTGTGGGTTGACCCACAATGCTGTTAGGAAGGGAATTCCAGGATTTTGACCCAGCGACTGAAGGAACGGTGATATATTTCCAAGTCAGGATGGTGAGTGGCTTGGAGGGGAACTTGCAGGTGATGTTCCCAATTATCTACTGCCCTTGTGCTTCTAGATGGAAGTGGTCATGGGTTTGGAAGGTGCTGTCTAAGGATCTTTGGTGAATTGCTGCAGTGCATCTTGTAGATAATACACACTGCTGCTACTGAGCGTCCGTGGTGGAGGGAGTGGATGTTTGTAGATGTGGTGCCAATCAAGCAGGCTGCTTTGTCCTGGATGGTGTCAAGCTTCTTGTGCTGATGGAGCTGCACCCATCCAAGCCAATGGGGAGTATTCCATCACACTCCTGACTTGTAGATGATAGGCAGGCTTTTGTGAGTCAGGAGGTGAATTACTCACCGCAGTATTCCTAGCCCCTGACCTGCTCTTGTGGCCACTGTGTTAATGTTGGGAGTCCAGTTGAATTTCTGGTCAATGGTAACCCCAAAATGTTGACAGTGGGGGATTCAGTGATGTAATGCCATTGAATGTCAAGAGGCAGTGGTTAAAGTGTCTCTTATTGGCGATGGTCATTACCTGGCTTTTCTGTAGCGCAAATGTAACTTGCCACTTGTCAGCCCAAGCCTGGATATTGCCCAGATCTTGTGGCATTTTAACATGGACTGCTTCAGTATCTGAGGAGCCACAGCTGGTGCTGAACATTGCACAATCAATTGGCGAACATCCCCACTTTTGACCTTATAACAGAGGGAAGGTCATTGATGAAGAAGCTGAAGATTGTTGGGCCTAGGACACTACCCTGAGGGACTCCTGCAGAGATGTCCTGGAGCTGAGATGACTGACCCTTCACAACCATCTTCCTATGTACCAGGTATGGCTCCAACCAGCGAAGTGTTTGCCCCCTGATACCCATTGACTCGAGTTTTGCTAGGGCTCCTTGATGCCACACTCTGTCGAATGCGGCCTTGATGTCAAGGGCTGTCACTCTCATCTCGCCTCTGGATTTCACCTCTTTCATCCACGTTTGAACCAAGGCTGTAATGAAGTCAGAAGCTGAGTGACCCTAGCGAAACCCAAAATGGACATCACTGAGCAGGTGCTGCTTGATAGCACTATTGATGACCCCTTCCATCACTTTACTGATTGAGACTAGACTAGGCGGTACTTGGACTCATTACACCACTGCCTGTAATTTACCTGTGGCAGGGGTAAGCTTTAGCTCAACAGGCTGGTGTGGGGCAAGTGCCCTTGTAATAATTGTGAGGCTCTTCAATTACTGGGTAGGTGAAAGTAATTAAATTTATTCAAAGCAAGCTATATATAAAGGAGGACAACAAAGACCTCAATACTCAACTCCAGAGGGTCAACTGTTGATTTCCAAATACTGTCCTTTAACCACCGCATTGTGACCTTGGACTCACGCTCCACCTCCACAGAACGTGAGTTCAGAGTAAAACTTGATTGTTACTCAAAGTCCTTTGAATTTTTATTCGATCAATATGATGCAAAGCTGTAGGGAAGAAGTATCACTGAAATATTTTCCCAATAAGATCACTCTTTAAAAGTAATGAAGGATTCCTATGGATCAAGTTGGTTTTTTTTATTGAAGCAGCATTTTAAGATTTGAGTTCAATACAGAATTTACACATTTGCTATTGCATAGTAAATCTGACTTGAATAATTTGATGCAAAGCACAAATAATATTTCTGTCCTAAACAACCAAGTCCATCATAGAGGTTGCATGCATCATAAAAGTAATCAACAGTTCTGTGAAGCTAAATAAACTCAACAGAAATTTGCAACAAAATATCTTTACCTACAACTGCAGGTTTCAATAGGAAATCATGATGTGAATTCATGTGACATTACGCCTTTGCAACAAATGTTCAAACATGATTGTTTCTTTGTGATTTATACTGCAATATTACAGATCACTGGTCAAGTTAAAGATAAACCATTCAGCTAAAAAGAGAAATCAGCATGCTTCCCAGTCATTACGGTATTTTTGAATTTTCACCTTTTAAGATGCAAAATGCAGGGAAATATGATGGTAGCAGAGAACATTTAGATCTAGATATTAGCATTTTTAAAAAAAATACCCAAAGTGCTTCAAAGAAAACCAGCTATATATAGGTACTGCTATTTGACAACCAGAAGTCTAAGTGATATTGGTGGCCACATGCAATTACTATGCAATACTTTATTCTGCATGCATTTGAATTCAGATCCTTGATTTTGTTGAGTTATGATGATGCAAGAAGTTTCTTGTACAGCTCTTCCATTCTGAAATCTTCTTTCAGTTTGGCATTTTGAAGTAAAACCTGGAAGTATAGTAAATTCATTTGAAACAAACAATTTTGAGCAAGTGAACATAATTTGTAATCTGAGTTTATCTGGCAAGTATCTGATCCATTAAGATCAGCAAAGTCCCAGTTTTCAAATGTAGTTTGTGTAAAATCAGCTAAGCTCAGTCAAATCAGTGATGAGCTTACCACAACTGACTTCAGGACCTGCTGGGGCTGTGGGAGAATGAAACAAAAAGATTAGCATTACTGCCCATGATTAGGATTCAACAATTCTGCTGCAAGGAGCACACCAGAATGATAAGGAGTGGGATAGCTTGATCTTGATTTCAGACAAAGCTCGGCACAACATCGAGGGCTGAAGGGCCTGTACTGTACTGTTCTATGTAAGTGTGGGATTGTTGGTGAAAACTAGTTTTCCTTGCCTGCATTGCTCCAATAGCTGGGTAGCTGGTTGACATACAACCATTACTTATTACAACCTATGCCTTTTCTGCTGGGCATAAAGAGGATGTACTGGCAAAAATTATTGGAGTAGCCCAAGGCTGTTTGAAGACATATCTTGGTTTCAGATAAAGCTCGGCACAACATCGTGGGCCACAGGGCCTGTTCCGTGCGGTACTGTTCTATGTTCTATATCCTAAACCCTGCAAGGGAGGGTGAGTGTCCAAGTTGAATTTTCGATGGAAATTGCACGTTACTGCTCCAGATTCCACCTCAGATTCCTGCCTCCTCTGGGCTAGCAAGCCACGTTTTGCTCTGCTTGCACGAATTTCATTTCCACTGTGTCCAGAGTATTACATATAGATCTAGGAAACATTACTTCCTTTGTTTGGTGGAGATCTTGTGTGCAAAAATGATCAGCATTAGATTTGGCTGAAGTTAGTAGCAATTTCCACAGTCAGAAAGTTGTAGGTTCAAGTCTCACTCATAGATTTCAGCATGTAACTGAGTCTGATAGTTTAATACAACATCAAGAAAGTGCAGTGTCAAAGGAAATATCTTTTGGATGTTAAACCAAGAACCATGAATTTGTGCCCTTTTGCCCTGGCCATTTTTGAAGAAGCAGCTGAGACCATGGAAATTTTAAACAAGAATGGTGAAAAGTCATCATGAAACTACTACCAACATAACCAAAGAGAGTCATACGATTTTGTAACACACAAAGATATCCTTCAGCCATCATGTCTGCACTTGCCATCAAGCACCTGTCCAATCTAATCCCATTTTCCAGCACTTGGTCTGAATGCTAGAGTGTTTCAAGTGCTCATCTAAATGCTGAGGGTTCCCACTTCTACCACCCTTTCTGGCAGCAAGTTCCAGATTCCCACCACCCTCTGGGTGAAAGTTTTCCTTCAAATCCGCTCCGAACCTGCTGCCCTTTCCCTTAAATCTATGCCCCCTGGTTACTGACCCCTTTATTAAAGGGGAAATGTTCCTTGCTATCTACCCTATCTATTTCTCTTAAATTTCGTCCACCTCAATCAGGTCCTCCCTCAGCCTTCTCTGCTCTGAGGAAAACAAACCCAGCCTAACCAGCCTCTCTCGAAAGCTGAAACGATCCTGTACTGGCAACATCCTGGTGAATCTCCTCTGCATCCTCTCCAGTGCAATCACATCTTTCCAGTGTAGCGAGCAGAACTGCACACAGTACTCTAGTTGTAGCCTTACAAGTGTTTTATACAGATCCATCATAATGTCCCTGCTTTTATATTCTATGTCTTAGCTAATAAAAGCAAGTAACCCATATGGCTTCTTAATCACCTGGCCTACTTACACTGCTGCCTTCAGGAATCTTTGGACATGCACTCCAAGGTCCCTCAAGATCTAGGTCTTGCTGTATATGGACTTGGACTGCATGAATGCTGCTGCAGTGTGCTAACATCTGCAAATATCCTGAATTTGGACTTTACAATCGAGGGAAGGTTGTTGAAGCAGCAACTGAAGTGGCTAAGCCTGGGACACTACCCTGTGCAACTTCTGGACTGATATCCCAGAATTGAGATGATTGACCTCCCAACATATGCTGGCTAATATTCTGTTCACCAAGTAGGGTCCTTGCCACTGATCCTCCTGATTGGATACTGTGTGTGTGGGGGGGGGGCAATGACCCTCCAGGGGTAAGCCACGGTGACCAGGTCACTGGCACGGAATCGGGCTCTGTGGCTCAGAAGGGAAAGAGGGGAACCAGGAGAGCAATAGTAGTGGGGGATGAAATGGTTAGAGGCACTGATAGGCAGTTCTGTGGGCGTGAACGAGACTCCAGGATGGTAGTCTGTCTCCCTGGTGCCGGGGTCCTGGATGTCTCTGAGCGGGTAGGAAGCATCCTAAAAAAGGCGGGTAACCAGACGGACGTCATTGTCCACATTGGTGCAAATGACATTGGCAGAAAGAGCAGGGACGTCCTGTGAGGGCAATTCAGGGAGTTGGGTAGTAGGCTAAAAAGCAGGGCCTCTAGGGTAGCGATCTCTGGACTAGTCCCAGTGCCACAAGCTAGTGAGGCTAAGAACAGGGAGGCTGCACAGCTGAACGCGTGGCTAAAGGACTGGTGCAGGAGGGAGGGTTTCGAATTCGTGGATCACTGGGAAGTCTTCAAGAGAGGATGGCACCTGTACAAGAAGGACGGGTTGCACCTAAACTGGAGGGGTACGAATATCCTAGCTGGGAGTTTTGCTAGTGTGGTTCGGGTGGGTTTAAACTAATGTGGCGGGGGGGTGGGGATCAGAACAATAGGTCAATAAGCATAGAGGCTGGGGACGAGGTTGGAGCCAAGACAAGGCTATCTAAGAGGAAGGGCATTCTGGGGAAGGATGACCTCAGTGGGCCTGGAGGTCTGGAGTGCATCTGCTTCAATGCAAGGAGCGTCACGGGCAAGACAGACGAGCTTAGAGCCTTAATGCTTGCGCAGAACTTGGGTGTGGTTGCAGTGACGGAGACTTGGTTAAAAGGACAGGACTGGCAGCTGAATATTCCGGGGTATAAGTGTTTTGGGCGAGGAGAGGTAGGGGAGTAGCAATGCTGGTTAGGGAGCATATTATAGTGGTACAGAGGGTGGACAATATGGAAGGGTCAGGTAACGAGTCACTGTGGGTGGAGCTCAGAAACAGGAAGGGCGCAGTCACTATGCTAGGGGTATACTACAGGCCTCCCAACAGCCCACGGAAAGTTGAGGAATGGATATGCAAGGAGATTCTGGACAGGTGCAGAAAAAATAGGGTTGTTGTAGGGGGAGATTTTAATTTCCCTCACATAGACTGGAAATCACTTAGGGCTGGGGGCCTGGACGGGGAAGAATTTATAAAATGCATACAGGAAGGTTCTTTGGAACAATATGTTGACAGTCCAACTAGAGAGGGGGCTATACTGGACCTAGTACTGGGGAATGAGCCTGGTTAGGTCATCAAAGTTGCAGGAGGGGAACATGTGGCAAATAGTGACCACAATTCTGTAATCTTTAGGATAGTAATGGAAAAAGATGAGTGTTGTCCTATGGGTAAGGTACTGAATTGGGGGAAGGCTAACTACAGCCGGATTAGGCAGGATTTGGTGGCTCTTGATTGGGAGAGGCTGTTCGAGGGTAAATCCACATCTGGCATGTGGGAGTCTTTCAAGGAGCAGTTGATGGGACTGCAGGACAGGCATGTGCCTGTAAAGAGGAAGGATCGGAAAGGTAGGATTCGAGAGCCGTGGATAACCAGTGAAATTGTGGGTCTAATCAAAAAGAAAAAAGAGGCATACATGAGGTCCAGGCAGCTAAAAACAGATGGAGCACTGGAGGAATACAGAGAAAGTAGAAAATAACTCAAACAGGGACTTAGAAGGGCAAAAAAGGGGTCACGAAATGTCCTTGGCAGACAGGATTAAGGAGAATCCTAAGGCATTTTATACATACGTTAGGAACAAGAGGGTTGTTAGGGAAAGAATCGGACCTCTCAGGGACAAAGGAGGGGAATTATGCTTAGAACCAAAGGAAGTAGGTGAGATCCTAAACAAATACTTTGCATCAGTATTCACAAAGGAGAGGGACATGTTGACTGGTGTCTGAGAGAGATGTGTTGACCGGTAAGAAAATATCTCAATTACAAGGGAGGAAGTGTTAGGTTTTTTAGGAAACATTAAGACAGACAAATCCCCAAGGCCGGATGGCATCTATCCTAGACTCCTCAGGGAGGCAAGAGATGAAATTGCTGGGCCTCTAACAGAAATCTTTGTCTCTTCGCTGGACACAGGTGAGGTCCCAGAGGATTGGAGGATAGCAAATATGGTCCCGTTATTTAAGAAAGGTCGCAAGGATAACCCGGGTAATTATAGGCCGGTGAGCTTGACGTCCGTGGTAGGGAAGTTGTTGGAGAAGATTCTTAGAGATAGGATATATGTGTATTTAGAACTGAATAATCTCATTAGCGATAGACAGCATGGTTTTGTACGAGGGAGGTCATGCCTCACAAATTTGGTTGAATTTTTTGAGGATGTGACAAAAACGATTGACGAGGGAAGGGCCGTGGATGTCGTCTATATGGATTTTAGTAAAGCGTTTGACAAGGACCCTCATGGCAGGCTGGTGCAAAAGGTTAAATCTCACGGGATAGATGGGCTCGCTAGATGGGTGGAGAACTGGCTTAGCCATAGAAGACAGAGAGTAGCAGTGGAAAGGTTTTTTTCCGGTTGGAAGTCTGTGACTAGTGGTGTTCTGGGACCTCTGCTGTTTGTGATATATATAAATGATTTGGAGGAAGATGTAACTGGTGTGATCAGTAAGTTTGCGGACGACACGAAGATTGCTGGAGTTGCGGATAGTGATGAACATTGTCAGAGAATACAGCAGGATATAGATAGGCTTGAACATTGGGCGGAGAAATGGCAGATGGAATTTAATCCAGATAAATGCAAAGTGATGCATTTCGGTAGATCTAATGTAAGGGGGAACTATACAATAAATGGCAGAACCATCAGGAGTATAGACACACAGAAGGACCTGGGTGTACAAGTCCACAGATCCTTAAAGTTGGCAGCACAGGTGGAGAGGGTGGTGAAGAAGGCATATGGCATGCTTGCCTTTGTTGAACGGGGCATAGAATATAAAAGTTGGTTTATGATGTTGCAGCTGGAGAGAACGATGGTTAGGCCACATTTGGAATACTGCGTCCAGTTCTGGTCGCCACACTACCAGAAGGACGTGGAGGCTTTGGAGAGTGTACAGAGAAGGTTTACCAGGATGTTGCCAGGTATGGAGGGTCTTAGCTATGAGGAGAGATTGGGTAAACTGGGGTTGTTCTCCCTGGAAAGACGGAGGATGAGGGGCGACCTAATAGAGGTGTATAAAATTATGAAGGGCATAGATAGGGTGAACAGTGGGAAGCTTTTTCCCAGGTCGGAGGTGACGAACACAAGGGGTAACGGGTTCAAGGTGAAGGGGGCAAGGTTCAACACAGATGTCAGGGGGACGTATTTTACACAGAGGGTGGTGGGGGCCTGGAATGCACTGCCAAGCAAGGTGATTGAGGCGGACCCGCTCGGATCGTTTAAGACTTATCTAGATAGCCACATGAACAGACTGGGAATAGAGGGATACAAAATAATGGTCTAGTGGGCACATGAGCGGCGCAAGCTTGGAGGGCCGAAGGGCCTGTTCCTGTGCTGTATTATTCTTTGTTCTTTTGATCCATTAATCAACATCACTAAAACAGATTGACTGTCATTTTATCCCATTGCTTTTTGTGGAATCTTGTGATGTGCAATTAGATACTGAGCTTGCCTACAAGAGTGACTACAACTCAAAAACAATTCACTGAGAAGCACATTGCAATGTTCTGTAAGAGAATCATAGAATCCCGACAGTACAGAGGAAGCCATTCAGCCCATCGAGTCTGTACTGATCACAATCCCACCCCGCCTATCGGCATAACCCCATGCATTTACCCTTGCTAGACCCCTGACACTAAAGTGCAATTTAGCATAGCACATCTTTGAACTGTGGGACCTGAGCACCCGGAGGAAACCCATGCAGACATGGGGAGAACGTGCAAACTCCACACAGACAGTGACCAAAGCCAGGAATTGAACCTGGGTACCTGGCGTTGTGAGGCAGCAGTGCTAACTACTGTGCTACCGTGCTGCCCAGTACCATATAAATTTTTGGTGGCTTGATTATTAAGGCATACTATGATTTTTTTCATTTAAAAAAAAATAGACATGCTGTTGAAGCTTTTCATCTTGCACTCATCAGGACAGACTCCGTAATTCCAGAGGGAGCAACAGGTTACACTGCATTTTCTTTTATTCATTTGCTGGATGACTGTGTGGCTAATTGCTCTTGAAAGGGTGGTAGTGAGCTGCCTTCTTGAAATACTGTGATACAGGAACAGCTACAGTTCTGTTAGGGAGTTCCAGTAAAGATATGCAACAACACCACCTCCACGATCACCCTCAGCACCGGTGCCCCACAAGGCTGTGTTCTCAGCCCCCTACTATACTCCTTATACACCTATGACTGTGTGGCCAAATTCCCTTCCAACTCGATTTTCAAGTTTGCTGACGACATCACCATAGTGGGACGGATCTCAAACAATGACGAGACAGAGTACAGGAATGAGATAGAGAATCTGGTGAACTGGTGCGGCGTCAATAATCTCTCCCTCAATGTCAACAAAACATAGGAGATTGTCATTGACTTCAGGAAGCATAGTGGAGAACATGCCCCTGTCTACATCAACAGGAACGAAGTAGAAATGGTCAAAAGCTTAAAGTTTTTAGGTGTTTAGATCACCAAAAACCTGTCCTGGTCCACCCATGTCAACACTATAGTTAAGAAAGCCCACCAATGCCTCTACTTTCACAGAAGACTAAGGAAATTTGGCATGTCCACTACGACTCTTACCAACCTTTACAGATGCACCATAGAAAGCATTCTTTCTGGTTGTTTCACAGCTTGGTATGGCTCCTGCTCTGCCCAAGACCACAAGAAACTACAAAAGCTCGTGAATGTAGCCCAATCCATCACGCAAACTAGCCTCCCATCCATTGGCTCAGTCTACACTTCCCGCTGCCTCGGCAAAGCAGCCAGCATAATTAAGGACCCCGGACATTCTCTCTTCCACTTTCTCCCGTCGGGAAAAAGATCCAAAAGTCTTGTGCCAACTGATTCAAGGACAGCTTCTTCTCTGCTGCCATCAGACTTTTGAATGGACCTACCTCACACTAAGTTGATCTTTCTCTACACCTTAACAATGACTGTAACACTACATTCTGCACTCTCGTTTCCTTCTCGATGAATGGTATGCTTTGTCTGTATAGTGCGTGCGAAACAATATTTTTCACTGTATCCCAATACATGTGACAATAATAAATCAAATCAAGGATTTTGAAACATGACAGTGAAGGAATGACAATCTATTTCCAAGTCAGGATGGCGAGTGACTTAGAAGGGAATTTCAAGGTAGTGGTGTTCCCATTTGTCTGCTACTCTTGTCCTTTTAGGTGATAGTGGTCATGGATTTGATAGGATTGCCAGTTCTTAGGACATATGGCCTAAGTAGTTGGCATCACTCTGGCACTGAAGTCATATATCACATTACTCATTTGTGTGGTAGCCATCCTGTTAACGCAGACTGTCTCTTTCTTTCAACCTTCCCACACATTGACAGTGCATAGGTCAGACTTTTGTCTGTTTCTGTAGCTTATTATTCCTTGAACAGATCGTTGTCTGTCGCCAGAGGCTTATAGCTTATGGGGCATTACACCATATCAAGAACAACCAGAAAGACAGACAGCCACGCACACACATACATACTTAAGGAGGCAATTTAACCAATCCACCTAACCTGCATGTCTTTGGGCTGTGAGAGGAAACCCACGTAGACACGGGGACAACGTGCAAACTCTGCATAGACAGACCCCAGGCTGGAAATGAACCAGGTCCCTGGTGCTGTGGGCAGCAATGCTAACCACTACGCCATTGTGCCGTCACTACTGCAGAGTTGTAACACGAAATGGCTAGCTTCACCTGTTGCTCAAACAGTTTAGATATCTGATCCTTCCAGGATAATTTGAGGTAGAATCATAGAAAGAATCATAGAAACCCTACAGTGCAGAAGGAGGCCATTTGGCCCATCGAGTCTGCACCGACCACAATCCCACCCAGGCCCTACCCCCACATATTTTACCCACTAATCCCTCTAACCTACGCATCCCAGGACTCTAAGGGGCAATTTTTTTTTTAACCTGGCCAATCAACCTAACCCGCACATCTTTGGACTGTGGGAGGAAACCGGAGCACCCGGAGGAAACCCACGCAGACACGAGGAGAATGTGCAAACTCCACACAGACAGTGATCCGAGCCGGGAATCGAACCCGGGACCCTGGAGCTGTGAAGCAGCAGTGCTAACCACTGTGCTACCGTGCCGCCCGTAGACTGGCATTTTTCAGGTCCAAAGGTGGCAGCCTTAGGCCCACTTGTGAGAATGCATGATATACAGAGCGCAATGATCTGATTGGGCTAGCCATTATCCTGCAGGATAGTTATGATGTGCGTTATTTCAGCTCTAATCTTCATGGGGTTTGAGCCCTATTTATGAGATTGCCAATAAGGCCAACCGTATAGCATGTGGAGCTGTAGGAAATCCAATGCACATTAAATAATTTAGTGTTAAACTTTGCCCTAGCCTTATAACTGAGACAAGTGATAGCATCAATTGAAAAATCCTCCTTGTTTAACAATAAAATAGCCAGTTGGTTAATCTTACTGTGATAAGTTCATCATCATTTTTGGCCCACAAATGTCGGAGGAGGTACCAACGTGCAACTGATGCAATGCTCTCTGTATAACCAGGTTGATATACCACTCTCTCCAGCAGCCGTCGTGTTTCCCTGTAGGACAGACACAAGGAAATTGAATCAATTTGTCCTATTTAGCCTCTAAAGCCCTTCGAGGTTTAGAAGTCAAGTCAAAATGTTAGAGTCCAAAGACTGACCATCTTTTCCGCTATCGGCTCCATCCAAACTTCATCACACCATCATAAGTTAGTCTCTCCTCCAACTCCTCTAGGAGTTTCTCCTCGTTCATACTGTTACAGTTCTTTTGTGTCTCTATTTCTTATGTTCCCTCCTCTAAAATCCTCAACCTCTACCTTCACATTCAACTACATCGAATTTCCACAAGATATTGTTCCTTCTTTCCTCCAGTCCACCTGTGCACTGAGCATACCCTCAACAATTCCAACTATTATTTCAGCTCCCTTACCTTTTCTCTTCAAAATTCACCGCCCTTTTATTATCCCTAAACCTCTCCTTTCATGTGAACTCTCCTACCCACATTCATGGCCACACCTTTTGACTTTGCCAACTCTATCGTTGACAAGGTCACCTGACAACTTGACTGCATCTCGCACCACTCATCCTCTTCATTTTCTTCAAATCCTTTCAACAGTTGTCCATTAAAAAATAAATACAGGTTTCCAGCATCCGCACTCATAGAAATCCTACAGTACAGAAAGAGGCCATTCGGCCCATCGAGTCTGCACCGACTACAATCCCACCCAGGCCCTATCCCCATATCCCTACATATTTTCCCCACTAATCCCTCTAACCTACGCATCTCAGGACACTAAGGGGCAATTTTTTAGCATGGCCAATCAACCGAACCCGCACATCTTTGGACTGTGGGAGGAAACCGGAGCAAATCCACGCAGACACAAGGAGAATGTGCAAACTCCACACAGACAGTGACCCAAGCCGAGAATCGAACCCAGGTTCCTGGAGCTGTGAAGCAGCAGTGCTAACCACTGTGCTACCATGCCGCACTATTTTGCTTTTATGATCCATTAATAAATCTTTCCACTAAATAACTTACAACCTCACTTAAAGAACCTCAACTATCTAGCCTTTGGTTCTCCATTCAACATGACACTTTTGCAATTGTTGATTTGCTCAACTACACCTTTACCTCTACGTTAGAGCACAACAGTTCCAGCAAAGATCGTACCATCTCTGAATCCTGTCAATCCCTAAGTAAAGCCTCATCTCTGCACCCCAATGTGTGAGAGGCACAAACGTAAATGCACATGCAGCACAAATGGTTTGAATTAGTTATTTGATCTGGTTTGACCACATTCAGTTCTGCCTTAAATAAAACAGAAAATGTTGGAAACACTCACAGCAAGAAGCATCTACGGAGAGAGAAACAGGGTTTATGTTCCGGATTGATGACCTTACATTAGAACTTCAAAATCTGTCTTGCTGTCCTCTACTAGAGTCGCTACTTCTCTTACATGTTTCAGTGCATAATTTGACGTTTTGATAGTATTCGAGGCAGTAAACATACAAGTATAACATTACCTTGCTCCCATTTTAACTATAAATTGCACGAGTGCTTGAAATAGACCAGCAAGAGGACAGAAACAGATCTTTTGAGCTTCACCGGTTGCTTCTTTGACTAGTGATATCCATCGATTGTTTTGAAATTTAATCTAAAAAAAAGTCCAAGTATAAAATTATTACACAATATTGTTCAATCAGGTATAATATACTTCATGCTGAACCTATTGAAAAGGGGCAAGATCTACCTTCTTTTAAAATTGTACTAAGTTTGTTTGGAAACTTATATCAAAACCCATCATAGAAATAAAATTTCACCAACCAGACAATAATTGCAAATCTAATTAACTTCAATTGGAAGAGGGGAAAACTGGTGGCACTCACCTTAATATGATAATCACTAGTTTTCAACTTTTCAGAACTACTTAAGTAGTCTATTAGTTATCTTATATTCTTTCCCTTCCCTGCCAACAAATTTATTCAGTCACAAAACTATATTGGCTAGAGGTTAACCAGTTGATATTCTGAAAAATCTTAAGAGGTGGCAAGTATTTACATACTTTATCATATCAGACAAAGTAAGCATTCTCAAAATCAATGTAGTAAGTAATCAGTTGTCCTGAACACTTTGTGCATGGAAATCCTCAGATTAAGTCTATCCGTAATGCAGAAAAGCATGATGAGAAAGGTGCTGGATCCAAATTTTTATAAATGAGCATGCAAACTTTAATACAGTGTGTATGCCTCTAAATCAAAAGATGATGGGCTGATCACAGCATAGGAAAGGTGCAGTACTTTTTAAAGAACTTATTTTGGCCTCGTACTACAGCTTCATCTCAAAATTAAGCATCATTCTGCTCTTTTAAACATTTAATTACCTCTGGTCATTAATTCAATGTTTACTTGTCACAGTCAATAGCAACATCCATGGTAAATGTGTGGGGTTAAGGGGATAGGGCGAGGCCAATGGGCCTGGGTAAGATGCTCTTTTGGACAGTTGGTGCAGACACAATGGGCCGAATGGCCTCCTTCTGCACTATAGGGATTCTATTCTATTCTAGAAATGATAGGCCAATGATATTTTATGATTGAACAAAAACAGCAATCAATTATACTATAATATTTTCAAAGGAAAGCTTCAAGTTAAATGATTAATTTACCCATTTTGTTAAAGGGTTATTTCGAGAATGGTGGGTCTGTCAGACATCATAACTTTATCAAGCACGAAACAACCATATTTTGTGATTACACTTCAAGATATTCAAAATGTCAGGAGATAGTGATAAAACCCTAAAACTGAGAGAAGGAACTTGCACTTGAATTTTCATTTTTCCAACTTGCATACATCAATTACACTGGGTTACTAATTAGGTGGTGGGCAGAGGTATTGTGACACAAGGACACCTTCATTCAAGCACTGACCTCCAGAGAGGGGAATGACGATGGTCAATGATGGATGTAGTTATCAGGGTAGAGGGCACTGTTACTGATAATTATTTTAAAATATGCTCATTTAAAACAAACAAATTTCATAACGTGGTGTGACAATCAATGGAGATACTCAAGTATTCTCATTATTAATATGTTGTCCTTGGGAAAAACAAATCTGGATATAATGACATTTTGTAATGACGGGAAAATGAATTTGTGGCACTAAAACAGATGAAGAGTTGCTATGCTGTAATGGAAAGAATTGCTTTTGCACAGTTTTCCAGAATCTACCTTTTCCCCTGGAGTCAGGGCGGGAGCTAATGGAGGGAACAGACAATGTCCTCCAGCATGTAGTAGGGCGGGATTGAGGGGGGAAGCAGTGCGTGGGATTGAGAGGGGAAGCAGAGCGCGGGATTGTGTGAGAGAGGGAGAGACATGGAGAATGTGCACATGGATCACTTGCGGTTTCAGCAAAACACCCCAGTTCACCTCTTCATATGGAGGAAGACAAAGCTGCAGTCATCCACCCAAGCCTTTTTAACATTGCCTCTAGCACTGCTGCACTGCTACAGGTGGAAGAGCAGGTTTACATTCCATCCTCAGTAGAATGAGGGAAAATGTAGGATGGAAAATAAAATGACAATATTTGGGTGACAAGAAGAGAGAAGAAGGTTAAGAGGTGACTTAATAGAGGCATACAAGATGATCAGAGGATTAGATAGGGTGGATAGTGAGAGCCTTTTTCCTCGGATGGTGATGGCTAGCACGAGGGGACATAGCTTTAAATTGAGGGGTGAGAGATATAGGACAGATGTTAGAGGTAGTTTCTTTACTCAGAGTAGTAAGGGCGTGGAATGCCCTGCCTGCAGCAGTTGTGGACTCGTCAACATTAAGAGGATTCAAATTGTTATTGGATAAACATATGGATGATATTGGAATAGTGTAGATTAGAGGGGCTTTAGATTGGTTCCACCGGTCGGAGCAACATCGAGGGCCGAAGGGCCTGTACTGCGCTGTAATGTTCTATGTTCTAAAAAGGAATGTTTTACACCTGGGTTTGAAATAATCATAAACAATTCTCTCGAACAGTCATACAACAACATTTTCAACTGTTTTATTTTCCAGAATAAACATTCATAATTTTCTTTACTGACAACAAAATTTGGACTTAGCTGCACTTCATTGATGTACACATCAATTTGGTGCAGACTCGATGGGCCAAATGGCCTGTTTCTGCACTGTAGGGTTTCTATGACTTAACATATTCAATGCATTTTAAAATCCTGCAATGAATTTACTAAATGAACTGATGCTACCCCAGGACAGAAACAAGCATTTTGACAAAGTCCTTTTATATCATGAAATCTAGGAAGGGTAGAAAACATCCAAACTGGCTTTAAAATTAGAAATGATCTAGAAAGCTCAAATGTTCTATTCAAGGAATATCTAGCAGCAAGAATCAAGCGTCTAACCCCAAGATTCAGAGTGCAGTAACAAATGGGGTTTAAACTTATTTGTACAAAGAAAACCTTCACTTGTGGTATTTGTACCATGACACCAAAAATCGACAAAAATTTAATACTTACAAAATATTTACAGTTGCAGTTAATCAAATCCTTACCTTACTGAGTGAGAGTGCAAGGAGTGCTAATCGGAGCAGACTTGACAACTTGCCATTCATATTGCCTTTCTGAGAAGATAGTTGCAATCCTTGCCGATAGCACATCTCTGCGGCCACCATCAAACCCTGAGATTTATATACTTCTGCCAGCCACTAGAGGGAACCAGAGATTAAAAGATGAATGTAAATTGTTTAATGTAGTAATCTGACTGGGTGATAACGACTCAGTAATATTAGACAATGTTTTGTATTTCAGAAACCAATTTAGCACAACAAAATGGCAAAAATATATCTGTATGATTAAAACAGGCATCTGAATCTGTATGTCTTTAAAGGAGTATTTCAATGATGATGTGGCAATGCCAGCGCTGGACTGGGGAGGACACAGTAAGAAGTCTCAACACCAGGTTGAAGTCCAACAGGTTTATTTGGGATCACGAGCTTTCAGAGCGCTGCTCCTTCATCAGGTGAGTGACAAGCTTTGTCAAGTCTGCTCCACTCACCTGATGAAGGAGCAGCACTCTGAAAGCTCGTGATACCAAATAAACGGGTTAGACTTTAACCTGGTGTTGTGAGATTTACTGTTTCAATGATAGATTTTTGCAGTGAAATTCATACGGTATGAATTTCCTATGATTTCTATTAAAATACAACTTAAATTCTCCAACATTAAAATTCTTGATAATAAATAAACTAAGAAATTCCACCTTTAATCCTCATTAAACGAGATTCAAAACGTCAAGCTGAGGAGATTGTTAAATCTCCGTTAGACTTTCCTTGATGTCAGTGGTGAGCACCCTTGTTTTGCTGCTGACTGCAAAATTCTGATCTGAAATCAGTGTTATAGAAGTGGACATGATTTCAAGATAGCCTCACCTTTAAAATATATGAATCTGAAATAGAAAATCCATACTTGATTTGGAAATGGAAGGTCAAGAAATGTGCCTGTCCAGGAACTCCACTGCTAGCCCTGCAAATTTAGTGGGATGATGGGGAGGTGACTCCTTGATCTTCATATAAATCAGGGGAAATCGTGCATTATTAGGGGGAGATCTTGGACACCCATCTGCCCAAAGGGACCGCAAACCAATGGGAGTATTTTGAAAGGCACAATACAGCGCATTCGCTCTTACATAGAATATACAGCACAGAAATAGGACATTTAGCAGAACCAGCCCATGCTAATGTTTATGCTCCACTTAGCATTTAGCCCATCTTTTTTCTGCAAGAGAGTAACTTCTAAAATTTGAGCTTCGGGTGACAATTCTTAAAGTTAACGTTTAGGTGGTTCTCAATGTTGTTTTACGAAAGAAACCAACAACTGAGTAGAGTAGAGAATACTCTGAGGTTTAAAATTGCTGATGGTTAGGTTCAGGGTGTTTTCACTTAGAATGCAGGAGTCCAATGAACAGAATAATCTACAGAAAATTTGATGTGTTTTTTTCTAAATTCCTGCCCTGCAACCTAATGCTCAGACAACCATAACAACAAATCAAACTGGAGGATTATTACAATAAGTCATAACCACAAACCAAACATACATGCCAAGCGGTTACTGATGTAAAGTTCGACATCACAGCCTTCTTCAGCTCTTCTAAAACAGTATCTGGAAGCTGCTTGTTTGAAAGCAAGAGCTGTTCACATTGAACCTGTCTCAGTAATAGGAACACCACTGGGTGGTCTGGCTGTCTCTTTAGAACCTAAGATAAAGGAGTCCATCAATTAAAAAAAAGTGCTTGATAATTTTAAGAACATCTTTAAATGATATGCTCCCTCTCTCCCCCTTAAAAACCTTCTTTTAATTTCTTTGACCAAGGCTTTAGTTGCACCGACCAATATCTCCTTTGGATCAGTATCACATTTTTGTTCAAATGCATTTGCGTTTTCTTTATTTGACGTGGGCATTGCTGGCAAGGCCAGCATTTAGAATCATAGAATCCTACAGAACAGAAAGGGGCCATTCGACCCATCGAGTCTGCACTGACCACAATCCCACCCAGACCCCATGCATGTACTCCAGCTAATCCCCCTGATACGAAGGGGCAATTTAACATTGCCAATCCACTTAACCCGCACATCTTTGGACTGTGGGAGGAAACTGGAGCACCCGGAGGAAACCCACGCAGACATGGGGAGAATGTGCAAACTCCACCCAGACAGTGACCCAAGTCCCTGGCGCTAACTGCCCTTGAAAAGGTGGTAATGCCTCTTGAATCGCTGCAGTCCTTGTGGGGTAGGTGCACACATAAAGCTGTTAAGGAGAGTGTTCCAGGTTTCTGTGAAGCAAGGTGGAATGCTTTCCTACATTAAATGTGCAATGCAAATTGCTGTGGTTACATTAAATTTTAAAGCATCTGTCAGATATTATAGTTGATGATAGGACATTTTCGTAAGTCCCTAGATCTAAAACTGCATACCAAAATATTCACTGGTTGCAATAATGTCTCAAAAAAATGGTTACCTAGGTCACTGTACTCAAAATGACAGATTTTATAAAATATATTTTTATTTTCAAATTTTCTTTTTAAGTTTTGAAATCTTTTGGCCTGAATTTATTATACAGCCATCACCCTGCAGAACAATACACTGTTGCAGATATATATGAAACTGCTGTTTGAATTATACAGTACTTTAGTGCAGAAGGCTTCAGCTTCAGAGTGCCTGCCCCTTTCTTTTAATCCAGTTGCAGCCTGTTGCAGAGACCAGTTTTCTAGGGATTGAAGATAGAGAGCTGGTATTGTCTTCTCTGTTTCCACTATAAAATAAAACAAATTTCAAAATTATATACGAAAGAGAACACCTCTCCCTAAAAATATACAGCAAAATTAAGCAATAGCACAAATATCAGATATAACAGTAAGAAGTCTCACAATACCAGGTTAAACTCCAATAGGTTTATTTGGAATTACGAGCTTATGGAGTGCTGCTCCATCAGGTGATTCCAAATAAACCTGTTGGACTTTAACCTGGTGTTGTGAGACTTCTTACTATATCAGATACAACAGGTTAATGTAGAAGACATGTTATAACAACTAGTGACACTAGGGAGTCATACAAAAATGACACTGGAGAAGGCAGATCCTAATTAAGTTACTGAAAGTACGAATAGCATTTCAAGAAACAGTAAGCATGGGGTAAAAGCATAGTAGGCAATTACATGAATGTTGAAGCAATAGATTGGATGTGAAGTTCAGCTCAAAATATATGGAACACTGAATCAAAGGAATACAAAATAATCTTTATTGGTACACTACCATGCAAACTAAATTGTAAAATGCATCACTTACCTTTTGTTGTGATTGTTGTAACAAACATCTCATCTAACGCAGTTTCTTTTGGTTTTATATCTTTTAAATGTGATAATGTTTTTTCCATGTGACAGGCTGCCATTAAAACAGCCCAAACTGAAGGATCATCTGCAAATCAATGCGTACATAGAAGCGTAATTACTCAGTCAAATAATTAACAGAAAACAGCATTCAATATTTTTGCATGCTACAACATGTAATAGAGTAGTAGACTTTGAGTTCTAAAAACTAAGTTTTAATACTAAGTTTATTTTTAAAAAAGAGATTTTTTTGATTTTAGAAACCAAAATGTTAATCAAGCTTTTTAAAAAAACAGCAGTGGAAGAATCCATATTATTTCAATTTTTCACTTGGTATGTTTCTCAATTAGATATCCTCAGCCTTATTGGTAGAAATTTGTCCAATCAGGATTTATCAGCAACAATGGTCATGTTGTGCCTTTAAAGTGGTTGAGCAGCCATTTAATGGCCAAGGACATTATTCGAGCTGTGCAAAGCAGGAAAAAGAAGGAAATTAAGCACAGCAGTGAATGCAAACAAGCCTGACTCACATTCATGGTTATTTCTGGATTTTAAATACAGAAACATCAAGGAAGCCATAATTCAAGGTTTAAAAAGCATCTTCATTTTTTGCATTTGTGGTTTGTACTGACAATTGTGTTTAATTCCTTAGTTTGTTATAATCCTCTTTACATGTCTAACAATTGTGGGGGTAGGTGGTGGCATAATGGTAACATCACTGAACTAGTAATTCAGAGGAGCAGGCTGCTCTTGGGACATGGGTTTAATAATCTGTAATATAAAACGAGTATGAGCAGCTGTGACAATGACAAGTTATTGATTGTTGTAAAAACCCATCTGGTTCACTAATCTCCTTTAGAAGAAAATCTGCCATCCTCACCTATCTGGCCCACATAGATGTGGTCCTAGCTGACAGAGTTAAGAGATAGAACATAGAACAGTGCAGCACAGAACAGGCCCTTCGGCCCACAATGTTGTGCCGAGCTTTATCTGAAACCAAGATCAAGCTATCCCACTCCCTATCATCCTGGTGTGCTCCATGTGCCTATCCAATAACCGCTTAAATGTTCCTAAAGTGTCTGACTCCACTATCACTGCAGGCAGTCCATTCCACACCCCAGCCACTCTCTGCGTAAAGAACCTACTTTTGATATCCTTCCTATATCTCCCACCATGAACCCTATAGTTATGCCCCCTTGTAATAGCTCCATCCACCCGAGGAAATAGTGTTTGAATGTTCACTCTATCTATCCCCTTCATCATTTTATAAACCTCTATTAAGTCTCCCCTCAGCCTCCTCCGCTCCAGAGAGAACAGCCCTAGCTCCCTCAACCTTTCCTCATAAGACCTACCCTCCAAACCAGGCAACATCCTGGTAAATCTCCTCTGCACTCTTTCCAGCGCTTCCACATCCTTCTTATAGTGAGGTGACCAGAACTGCACACAATATTCCAAATGTGGTCTCACCAAGGTCCTGTACAGTTGCAGCATAACCCCACGGCTCTTAAACTCCAACCCCCTGTTAATAAAAGCTAACACACTATAGGCCTTCTTCACAGCTCTATCCACTTGAGTGGCAACCTTTAGAGATCTGTGGATATGGACCCCAAGATCTCTCCGTTCCTCCACAGTCTTCAGAACCCTACCTTTGACCCTGTAATCCACATTTAAATTAGTCCTACCAAAATGAATCACCTCACATTTATCAGGGTTAAACTCCATTTGCCATTTTTCAGCCCAGCTTTGCATCCTATCTATGTCTCTTTGCAGCCTACAACAGCCCTCCACCTCATCCACTACTCCACCAATCTTGGTGTCATCAGCAAATGTACTGATCCACCCTTCAGCCCCCTCCTCTAAGTCATTAATAAAAATCACAAAGAGCAGAGGACCAAGCACTGATCCCTGTGGCACTCCGCTAGCAACCTGCCTCCAGTCCGAAAATTTTCCATCCACCTGTCTTCGATCAGATAGCCAGTTACCGATCTAATCTGCCAACTTTCCCTCTATCCCACACCTCCTTACTTTCATCATAAGCCGACTATGGGGGACCGTATCAAACGCCTTACTAAAATCCATGTATATGACATCAACTGCCCTACCTTCATCAACACTTAGTTACCTCCTCAAAAAATTAAATCAAATTTGTGAGGCACGACTTGCCCTTCACGAATCCGTGCTGACTATCCCAGATTAATCAGCATCTTTCTAAATGGTCGTAAATCCCATCTCTAAGGACCTTTTCCATCAATTTACCAACCACCGAAGTAAGACTAACCGGTCTATAATTACCAGGGTCATTTCTATTCCCTTTCTTAAACAGAGATGCTGATATACTTGCGAGTTTTCCCAGCATTTTCTGATTTACAGTAACTGTAGTTATTGGTTTTTGTAGCAGGATTTGGGGATGGGGTTCACAAACCATGAAAGCGGAACCTCAAGTGGATATGGTGATTTAAAAGAAGCTAATAATTATCAATGTCAGTCACTGAAGTAGAGGCATTGATCATTGATAGATGGTTGAAGAAAAGTGGGTTATGGCAACAGAACAGGTACATGAATTTAGGACTGCTCCTTGTATAAAGGATAAGTACCAACACAGGCTTTTGGTGCTGAATACCATGTTTCCATGTTGTAATTCCTATGTAATGCTGTGGAATTACGGTTTTAAAAAATTAAGTTGGCCGATAATGGTAATCCATTGTCTCAACTGATTCAGTTTCAACACTACTTTGTTCAGGGTTGTTGCTCATCAACCAGCACTAGAAATGTTTAGATAACTAAAGTCACATCATGCTTAATAGTGAGTTTGTGGCCAATATCTTCAGTGTCAAGCAGACTGATAACCAATACACAGAGTTGAAATCTGTACAGATAACAGAACCGAGGATATAGAGTTATTGGAACATCTTTGAGACTGATAATCTTCAAATTTACCATTCAGATCCCAAGTTAAAAATGTGCAGATTTGTGTTTGCAAAGTTGCCTTCCAATAATGAAGGGAGTCTCGCTGAATCTTCAATAAAGATAAACCCAGAGTTAGAGCTCAAGATGTGCTCTGACAACAAAGTGAAGCAACTGTCATATTAAGTAGCTCATGAAGCCAAAGTCTGGTGATATGAAGATTTCAGGACTAACTGGATATACAACAGAGTACCTGAGACTAATAAAAGAGGGGCAGCACAATGGCACAGTGGTTAGCACTGTTGCCTCACAGCGCCAGGGACCCGGGTTCAATTCTGGCCTTGGGTGACTGTGGAGTTTGCACGTTCTTCCCATGTCTGCGGAGGTTTCCTCCGAGTGATCCAGTTCCCTCCCACAGTCCAAAGATGTGCGGGTTAGGTGGATTGGCCTTGGTAAATTGCCCCTTAGTGTCCCAAAATGTGTAGCTTAGGGGGATTAGCAGGGCAATTATGTAGTGTTACGAGTGAGACGCTCTGTCAGAGAGTCGGTGCAGACTCAATGGGCCAAATGGCCTCCTTTTACACTGTAGGGATTCTATGAAGAGAAAGAAAAACCGTGGACTCCGAGAAACCGTGCTATATGGAACTACTGTCAAAATATTTTGAATGTAATAGAAAATCTCTCCATTGGTAACCTAATGATAGTTTAACACATACTGGGGCAAGGGAGGTATTTTTTGTTTTAATTTGAAACACGGACTCTATACTTACCTGGATACAGATGGACTGCCTTTTGAATAGTTTTTAATGCATTATCCTTTTTACTGTCAGCTGCATGTTTACCTTCTGCCAACTGATTTACAGCACTGCACAGAAGCGCACTCTGGAAGAAAAAAAGAATTTAAGGCACAAAATGCTTAAACCATGAATGTTTTATGTTAAGATGTTTGTAAAGTGCGACTTGTTTTGTAAGTAAATTATTATTAGTGATTTTAGTCTGAACAATAAGCAAGCAACAGCATGATTACTACTTTTGCTTGCATTTACCTTTGTGTGATGAGAACTTAGAATCTGTGCAATATTGCCAGCTATTGCCCCAGCCTAAAGAAAAAAATGTTCGAGAAGGTCAAGATACTGTTTCTGATCATATCGCTACATTAAAAACTAAATTCAAATATCTTTTCCTCTACCAAGTGTTTTTCATATTGATGAACTACTTTACATAAGTTGATAAAATATTTGCAGAAACAACTCTTAATACAAACGATGTACTTGTGCAGAGCACTAATATTCCAGAATATTATATTCTATTAGAGTTATATTCCAGAGAGGCAGCTGGTGAAGGAGCCAATCTTTACACTTTTATAAGCAATGACACAATACAAGCATGTGTCTCCTAACCCACCGTTCCAGACTATGCCCATTTGTAGGAGCACAAGTGAATCCCCAATTAATGCCCACTGTCTGCATACAATTAAACACAAGAGGGGCGATTCTCCCATTCCAACCCACTAATTTTTTGGTGGGTTTGGTCGGGAGACGCGCGCATGTGCCGATTCGCAGTCGGGACTACGCAGGAAACTGGCGGGAAGGCCAGGTATGTACTTTAAATATATTTTAAAAATTATTTCCATGTGATTATTGGGCCTGGGACTGAATTCTCGGGGCCTGATAACATCTCCCACCCCGCCCATGCAATTTCACTCCGGCGGGGTTTAGAGTAGTTCTCTATTTTCAGGGAATGAGCGGGATGACCTCGCTGGAATGAAGGGGAGGGCAATCGGGACCCCCCAGAGGGTCGGGCTGTGGGGGGGGGGGGGGTGCCCCCTGGGCATGGGCACCCTGACAGTGCGAGCCTGTGCCCCTGGCACCGCCCAAGGGGCAAAGTGCCCATGCCCAGGGGGCACCTTGGCACTGCTCAGAAGGCAGGGTGATCGGTGGGGGGAAGAGTTCCACTCTGCCATTTGGATCCGGTCGGTACTGGAGGAAGGCCAACGATCGGAGCGGGTTGAGGGGGTTGCTGGCCCAGGAATGCTTGTGCGGGTTGCGATCGGGCAGTGGGTGGGGAGGGGGGAGGCTGTGGGGCAGCACTGCGGGGGTCCGAGGCCAGGCAGTGATTCAGCTGGTCAGCAAAGTGCAGGCTGACAGTTCGGGGCCACTGCGCACGCGCAGAGGCCCAGAACTGTCAGACTCCAGCGTGAATGGGCCCTGCCCCCTAGGCATTAATGATATTCGTGATTGTGACCTCTGCAGTGCACAGAGTCTGGGAGATTCTTTTCTGAACTTTCACTGAAAAAACAATCGTGAATTACACAATTTTTCCCGCCAATTCAGCACTTAAATTTTTTTTGGGAGAATCGGGCCCAATAAGTATATAATTAGCAAGAGAGGGGAGATAGGAATTCTTGCAATACCAAGAATTAAGGGTTGTGGTCAACTGCTTATTGGGCGAGGGAGAATTCTAGCTGTGAAGACCTTGAGGAAAGAAAAAACAGAGCTTTTTCAGCAGAGTCTGAATTCCATTCATTATAACTACAATATATTCCATTACTGTTCTTTTTATATGATTGTGATGTTTTCTCCCAAGATATGCATATGCACAGCAAGGAAAGTATCACACAGTGAAACAAACATGTTGCACACAACTTCGTCAGTTCATCAGGAGACATTTTGAGCATAATGCAAGTCATGACTTTTAAAACGTAAACTGCCCGTGGACAAGTGCTGAGAGGAATTTGTAGCTCACCCGGTACAGATAAAATTTAGAACAGACAGTGCTTGTGATGAGGGTGTGAATTGTGCTTCATTACACAACCTACGGCCTTCACTATAATTAGTGGCCTTATGAGTTTTCTTATGTGCTAGGGCTGACAGACTAGCAATGAATACATCAACATGGTGAATGTGGGTTACCTCTGGATTCACAGTGCTTATGAAGGGCAAGATGTACATATAGACTGGTTAGGAGACATCAGCTCTATTTCCAGAAATGAATTTTGTAGGGACACTATACTTCAACCCACAAATCCTCAAGGAAGCAACTTCATACACAATATATCTCTTATTAACTATTGTAATAGCAAGTAACTAGTATGTATTACATTGAAATATTCCAATCTCTGTACAAGTAGGCTAATATTGCAACCCCCATCCTGAACTCACTCACGAGTCCAAGAATTCAATAACAATTCTTGTTGAAATCCCTGGAGCACTAGCCATACTCCCAGTGGTGCTGCTGGCCTCTGGTGGGCTGCTGGTTCGCAGCAGGTGGGATTTCTGCTACCAAGATCCTAAATTACAGGGAAGACCTGAGAGGCACTTAATTCGATCAGGCCTCCCTCACAGAAGTCTAATGCTGTTTGTCCACTCAAATCACATTCTTCTGTGCTGTCCTATTCATCTGTTACCAACAACTTGCTGGGCAGCAATAGCCCTAAAATTCCTCATGGCTCCCAAATAATTTACCTATAGTATTTTGTTTATCTCACCGTAAGCAGCCAAAAGATACATAAAAACAAATTATTTTGCACAAAAACATATTTTCTGTAACAACAATATTATAAACTAATTATTGATAACTTACTTCTGCAATTTGGGGAGTATGTTGAGGAATAAGTCTGGATAATAATGTCCAAAGGGCAGGATCAGCTGGATTGCTGGGAAGGAATGTTTAAAACATTTGTAATACAGCTATAGTTTTTACAGTTAACCTACAAATACTATTTTTGATAAGTGTTTAGGTGTATGATATTCAGATCTATAAGTTGCATGAGAATCCCCAAAAAGGAGTGAGTCTATACATTTCAAAGTTGAGACCACTTTTCACAGCAACAAGGAGTGGGTAAAATAAAACTTATATGCAGGATCTACTTTTTGATTGCAGAATTTATATTACACCAACTAAGATGCCACCAACAATAACTGGTAATGACCGAAGGCAACAAGTTTTCACAGGTTCCAGGTAAGCAGAGACCAGATATAATGCTGTGAAATCTGCCATAAGAACCTGCAGCACAGGCAATAGGCAGAATTTAGTGTCCCGATATGGCTCCGCTCACTGGCTGCAGAACTGGTGGGAAAGCCGCATCACTTCTTCTGTGGGGGGAGGTTCGACCGAATTAAGTGACGTTCAGCTCTCCGATGACCTTCTCCAGGTCAGCAATTCTCCATTGATGGCAGTGCCACCAGAAATGGTGGCGGCTCCTGGTAATGCTCTCAGGACTTCAGGGGCTGTCACTGGAATGCTGGATTCAGATGAGTGGGAAACACAGGAAGGGGCTCCCGGGGGTGGGGGGTGGTGGTTAGGTGGGGAGAGGGGTGACAGAGGCAATGACAGTGGTTTTCAGCAGCCTCCCCCCTCTCCTAATGCTGGGCCCTTAGTTGGGCACAGAATGCCCGACATGATAATGCAGTCTTTAAGAGGCATGGGAAAA
Organism: Mustelus asterias; assembly: GCF_964213995.1. Lineage (NCBI taxonomy): Eukaryota > Metazoa > Chordata > Chondrichthyes > Carcharhiniformes > Triakidae > Mustelus > Mustelus asterias. The sequence goes on along the minus strand of NC_135806.1, from coordinate 94,709,162 downwards.
CAACTTCCATTTTATCCACCATTAAAATTCCAGTACGCTTAGGGAAAATTGGTGCCAAATGGCCTTTTAATGAGCCCTTTCCCACCTCAAAACTTAATTGTGAGAAGTTAACTTAGTTTATGCTTAGATTAATTTATTAGACCTGCTAGGATGTACTAGTGTGCATTCAGTGAAGGGCTGCATAGATGTATGATGTGAATTTTTTCCAAAACCATTAATGATTACTTAAAATCTAATCCAAAAACAATTGAGAAAACTTATATGTAAAGAACAGTGTGATTTACAAAATTGAATCAATTTTAAGGGCACAGCAAAATTTTGGGAGAAATGAGGTACATCAGAAAGTCAACTTTACAAACTCAGTAGCCTAAATATTTCAGCTTCATTGCAATTAGTTGGGAAAAAGTGCAGAGTTTAATTGAAGCAGGAGTATGTTGGGTGCATGCAGTTTTTACTTGCTAAATTTATGATTGAGTATTTACAGCTCCATCCTTTATAAAAGGGGAGAGGCGTGGGAAGGAAAATAAAAAATACCTAAATTAATGGCATTAAAATGGCAAATGAAGCGGCAGCTCCAGCATTTTATCACCTGTTCATGGGCTGCTGAAGTAATGCTGATGAGTTACAAGGCGAGTAGCCCTGTTTGGCTTATCAGTGTACAATCTTTATGGGCCAGAGTAGCTGGAAGAAGGTGGAACAAGTGGAAAGCGACACAGGCCTTTACTTAAAACTGCAATTATTATTATTTTTATGGTCAGTTTCATTGGACTTTTATTTTTAGCCATTGATTTACAGAAGATATAAATCAATTCTTCTATAATAGTTCATAAAGAAAATTCTTTAGTCCCCTTAAGATAAGAATCAAATACGAATACAATTCTAAATTATTACGAGTGATAAATATCATTTAAACCAAATGTTATAAAGGTAAAACTGCAAGGGCAAATTTGAATTAGCTAAATTGCAGCCTTTTAATTAGACTGTATCCCAGCATTTATAAATTCAAAACAGATAGCAATGCTGAGTTAAAAGTTGTGTTGAAGCTATGAAGAAAGGATCTACTATAATATTACAAGTAATCAAACTGTGCATGCAATATTTCATACGGTAATAATTGTTGTAGGGATATACATTGTAGGTTAAAGGTCATCATATGCTCGTTTCAAATTTTCGGTTTTTAAGTACAAAATGACAAATTCTCATCTGTGTATTGAAGTAAGTGTTTTACAGTCATTTTCCTTACCAATGGATAGCTTTGGCTGCCTGTCTTTGCACAGCTACACTGTTAGCTTGCAAAGAAAACATTCCCGAAGATAGAAGGCTGGTTTCATAGGTTGAATTGACTTGGCCCGAATGTTTGAACAGTTCATTAAGTGCTGCTGTAGTGAGGGTAGTATCCTTCTTCGAAAGGCCCAGAGCACATAAAGCCTGCAGACTTTCTATACTGGGCTCCTTCAACATGGAACTTTTAAACAAAATAAACAAAAAGTAGAATTAACAGAAGAAAATTAATGTTGCAGTTTATGCTATTCTATGATGGAAGCATTCCAGATTGGCACCCTTTCCACATCTATTTTTCTAATAGATCTAAAATTATTAAATACATTAAAGCAAGAAAGGAATGAGGAAAGAAATTATTTAGTATCATGCTTTGTAAACTTTATGTACATTAATTATTTTTCAAGTGTTGCCACTGTAATTAAAAGTGAATCTTACAGCATTTTATATGCAAAACATAGGCTCAAAAACAGCAACAAGATCGAATGATCAATTAACGAGTTAGTAGGGGTTAAAGTTAGTTACTTAGATTGGCAAAATATGGGAAGGAATACTGGGACTATTGTTGTTCACTATTTACATAAACAATTTGGACTTGGGAATCAGAAATACAACTTCAAAATTTGTGGATGACACTAACTAAACCCCATCCCCAATTTAATGCCGAAGCAGACTTCAACAAAACATAAATAAACTTGCAAAATGGGCATATAATTGACAAATTAATCTTCATATGGATAAAAATGAGGTTGCGCACTTTGGTAGGAAGGATAATCTTAGTTATTGTTTTGCATCATTCCTTTTCAAAAGCTCTGTACTAACAACTTAGGTGATGGGATAAAAAGCCACATATCCAAATTTGTTGATGCTGCAAAGATAGGCAGCATTGTTAATGTAGATGAAAGCATAATATTACAAGAGATATTGATAAAGTTTATTTATTAGTGTCACAAGTAGGCTTACATTAAGACTGCAATGAAGTTACTGTGAAAATCCACTAGTCGCCACACTCCCGCACCTGTTTGGGTACACTGAAGGAGAATTTAGCATGGCCAATGCACCTAACCAGTACGCCTTTTGGACTGTAGGAGGAAACTGGAGCACCCAGAGGAATGCCACACATAGGGAAAATGTGTAGACTCTGCACAGACACTGACCCAAGCCAGGTCCTTGGCACTGTAAGGCAGCAGTGCTAACAACTGTGCCACTGTACCACTGTGAATAGGTTAAACCAATGGGCAAAACTGTGCCAAATGGATTTAAATCTAGGCAAATGCAAGGTAATCCACTTTTACCTAAAGGAGGATAGAAAAAGTGTACTTTCAAAAAAGTAAATTGTTAGAAACTGTGGCGGTCCAGGTTCATAGATGTAAATGTCAGACACAGTAAAGTACAGATACAGAAAGATACAGTAAAAGACTAATTGGTATTTATATTTGAGGGCATAAAATACAAGAGGGGTGATGTCAAGGCTCCGCTAAACAAAGCCCTAGTTAGGCTGCACTTGGAGTAGTGAACAACATCTTCAGAAGGATATACTGGTCTTGGTTGGAGTGCAGCTTGGATTTCCCAGAATGATATCTGGACTCCAAAGGTTAAATTATGAGAAGAGGTAAACAAACTGGGGTTGTATTTCCTTGAATTTAGAAGGTTCAGGTTTGGTCCAACTTAAATTTTCAAAATATTAAGGGGAACAATTGGGAAGATAGAGAGAAATTATTTCCACTGGTTGGAAGATCTAGGACCAGAAGCACAAGTCTAAAAATTAAAACCAGACCTCTGAGTGAAGTCTAGAAACACATCTGCATGCAAAGAGTGACCAAAGTTTGGAACTCCCTTTCACAAATGGCAATTGATGCTGGATCAACTGTAATTTTTAAGTCAGAGATGGATCAATTTTTGTTAGCCAAAAGGTATTAAAGGACAGGGACAAAGGCTATGAAGTTAATATACATGGAATGAAGCTGCAGATCATCCATGGTCTCACTGAATGCTAGGACAGGCTGAAGGGGCAAAATGTATACTCATGTTTCTATGTTCCTATATGTGGAACTGAAATTAAAATCATGCCAAAACAAATGGGCTGAACACTTCCTGACTTCACTGGCTGCAAATGGTTTATACTATAAAGTCAGGGAGGTTCTCATTCCAGTTCTTAGTAGGCAGGGACTCGTAATACAAAAGCAAAATACTGTGGATGCTGGAAATTTTAAATCTTAAAAATAGAGAATGCTGGAAGTACTCAGCTGATGAAAGATCAACATGCTGAAACATTGACTCTCTTTGTCTTTCCACAGATTCTGCAAAATGAACTGAATATTTCCAGCATTTTCTGTGTTTATTACCCATGTTACAAAGCTGTTATAAACTGATATCAACTGTCAATGACGGGGAGCTGGTGGTGTAGTGGTAATGTCACTAGACCAGAGAATTAGGTTAATGCTCTGACAATACTGGTTCAAATCCAACTATGGCAGCTGGTGGAATTTAAAATCAATTAAGAAAATTAAGAATTGAAAACTTAGTAGTGGTAACCATGAAACCACTGTTGATTGTCAACAAACTCATCTAATTCAATAATGCCCCTTTATGGAAGGAAACTGCCATTCTTATCTGGTCTGGCCTACATGCGACTCTTACCTGCCCTCTGAAATAGGGGAGTAAACCATTCGGTTCGAGGACAATTAAGGCTGGCCTTTCCAGTGACACACATTTCATGGAAAAACAAATAAAACCCCATTCAAAAGACACAATTTTCAATGCTTTTATCTCGTGCTTTCTAATAATGTAGTGGGCAACTATTTGTCCACTGTCTCATGCCATCGGTGAAAAATGTACACATATACAAAAGGGAGCAACCTCCAAATTTACACTTTTTGAGCAGAGGTACTTTTATGGCAACGGGTGTAATTTCTGTTTATAGATAGCCAAAGTTTGTAAATTGGAGACCAAATACTTCAGGGTCCTTTAGATACCAATATCTACAAACTGCAAAGAACAAAGCTATGAATATACAAACATCTCAAAATTGGGATGGCAACATAACATGAATTACAGAATCATAGAATCTCTACAGTGCAGAAGGAGGCCATTTGGCCCATCGAGTCTGCCCAACTTTCCAACAGAACATTTCACCCAGGCCCACCCCGCACCCTATCCCAGTAATCGCATGCATTTACCCCATTAATTCCTCTAAGCTACACATTTTGGGGTCCCGAGGGACAAGTTAGCATGGCCAATCTATCTAACTTGCATATCTTTGGACTGTGGATAGAAACCGGAGCACCTGCAGAAAACCCACGCAGACAGGAAGAACATGCAAACTCCACACAGTCACCGAAGGCTGGAATTGAGCCTGGTCCTTGGTGCAATGAACCAACAGTGTTAACCATTGTGCTACCCCTCAGATACTGAAGAATTCTGTGTCCATATGCAACAGGAATTAGACAACATTCAGGCTTGGGCTGATGAGTGGCAATTAACATTCATGCCATCCAAATGCCAGGCAATGACAATTTTCAACAAGAGAGAATCTAACAATCGCCTCTTGACATTCAATGTGTTGTAGATATTTACCAGTCTTGTGGCGCAGAGGTAGCATCCCTATCTCTGAGCCAGAAGCTCTGGGTTCAAGTCCTACTTCAGGACTTAATGGCCATGGGAGGTGTATTCATGTTGCATTTTGGTAGGACTAACCAGGCAAGGGAATAGAGAATGAATGATAGGACACTAAGAAGAACAGAGGATCAGAAGGACCTTGAGGTGCATGTCCAAAGAACCCTGAAGACAGCAGGACAGATAGACAAGGTGCTTAAGGCGGCATGAGATACTTGAACAGAAAATGCTGGAGAAACTCAGCAAGTCTGACAGCATCTGTGGAGAGAGAATAGAGCTGATGTTTCAAGTCTGGATGCCCCTTCATCAGCCCTGATGAAAGGTCATTCAGACTCGAAACCTTGGCTCTATTCTCTCTCTATAGATGCTGTCAGACCTACTGAGTTTCTCCAGCATTTTCTGTTTTTGTTTCGGATTCCAGCATCCGCAGTATTTTGCCTTTATATGAGATATTTGCTTTTATTAGCCAAGGCATAGAATATAAGAGTAGGGAGGGTGTGAAAAATTGGTAAAGTCGGGCATGAGGTGAGTAGTGTGATCCGCGCCCACCTCCGCGCCAATTCCCCCTTTAAATGCATGCATTTAAATTGACTTAACGGGCTGCACGCCCAACCTTACCAGCATGTCTCCCTTTACCACCGCGTTCGCCCATCCAGATTTGGCACAAAAGAGACATGCTCCACAAAAGTCTGATTCTGAGGCTCCAGCTAGTGAGGAGATAAGTGTCGAGCATCCTACGGCTCTGCTTGAGATCAGAGGGGCGGGGGGGGGGGGGGGGGGGAGAGACTGCTGTCATTCTGCCTGTGATCAATGAGGGGAAGTGGGGTCCACTGCCACTCTGCCTGTGATCAGTGAGGGGGAAGGGGGGGCTGCTGCCACTCTGCCTGTGATCAGTGAGGGGGACGGGGGGGTCCGCTGCCACTCTGCCTGTGATCAGTGAGGGAGGTGAGGGGGAGCCACGATTGGCTTGGGTGGGAGGATAAGAGTGTCAGTAATGTTGTGGGGGTGGGGCAATGTCCGTGGGGGCCGGGGGAGGCATTATCCATTCCGGGAGCGATGTGGCAGGGGAGCCGCATTCTATCTTTTTTTTTCTGCGCATGCGCAGTGAGAGACGTCGATCAGAGCTGCAGGATTTTGGGCACGTTAAGTCCCGTCCACAAGCTTCTACAGCGCAATTTGGGATCGTTGATATTTTTGCAGGCAGAGCACATATGGGGGCGCCTGAAAACAGGTCTAAAAGTCAGATCTGAAACACTCCCAGTTTCAAGCCATCCAGCGCTTAGAATCAAAATGGTAAAATTGGACCCACTGTGTGCAGTTCTGGTCGTCACACTACAGCAAGCACGTGATTGCACTAGAAAGGGTGCAGAGGAGATTCACCAGGATGGTGACTGGATGGAGAGTTTCAGCTTTGAAGAGAAGCTGCTTAGGCTAGGGTTGTTTTCCTTAGAGCAGAGAAGGCGGAAGAGGGAACTGATTGAAGTGTACAAAATGAGGAACATAGATAGGGTAAACAGAAAAAAACCTGCCCCTCAATAGAAGGGTCCATAACCAAGGGGCAGAGACGCAAGGTAAAAGGGCAGGAGATTCAGAGGGGATTTGAGGATTTTCACTCCGAGGATGGTGGAATCTGGCGCTCTGCCTGAAAGGACACTAGAGGTGGGAACCATCAACATTTAAGCAGCAGTTAGATGAGCACTTGAACCGCCATAGCATACAAGGCTTGGGACTAAATGCTGGAAAACAGGATTGGAATAGGTGTTTGAAGTCTTAACTTTATGACTCTTTAACATGGCCCAACAAGTTGATTATTTGCCTCTAAATTCTTCTAATGCACTTGATGGAGAGCAGTAAAAGCGAGAAAATTTCCTAGTCAGCCACACTGCAGTAGGAAGTGGCAAATCACTGCTGTACTTTGCCCAAGCATAATCACAGACCAATCCAAATGGAAGACCCTGGTACCTGAAGCACGAGGGGATATTTACCATTTGAAGAGCAAAGTTTTGGAATTGTCCATTCTGCCCTCTTTGAAAGCGATCATTGCAAGTGCAATCATTATATGAGCCTTCTCTTTCTCTGTGCGAGCAATAGTTAAAGCCTTTTCATAAGCTGTCAAAACATGAATAAAGCCAAAAATACACAAACCACAATTTAAAAACATCTCAACACAGTAAAAAAAGAACACAATGCATAATAGGAATAATTACAATTGCTTGATTAACAAATTTCAAGATACCAATAATATGTAAGAGTTAATTGATCAAAATTGTAATAAATTGAAAATATTAAATCATTTTCTTCAAACTGATATTCTATTGTGATTTACCATGTTGAAATGCTAAGGCAGATTCACGCAAGAGTTACATTGAAAACGTGCAGTGATTGATATTAATCTAATTAGAATCTCCTTCCTTGCACTTCGAGGATGGCTTGACTTTTGTGGCAGTAAGTTGGCAAAACTACTATTGTTATTACTGTTCGCTGTCATTACTCCTCCTGAAACTGACAACTTCTGGAGTCCACATGGATATGGAGAAGTTGTTGTTACTGATTCAATGCTTCTCCAGATGGTGCACTGACAAGTTCTCTCTGACAGCAATCACTGATGTGAACTTGCTCTTCTCCTAATGATATTGCTGTAAAACACCTCAAAATTATTTTTTAAATTAAATGAGATGCAGCTGGGTTTTAAACAGGGTGCTAAGTTTATGATTATTGCTGAAAATTTTATTGATGGAATGTCAAATTCCACATATATGTAAAATAGATATATTTTGAAGTTTATGGTATCTCAGTTTTGATCTTGGTCCCACACATATATCCTAATCATTTATTTCACTGTGTAATATGATATTCGAAAGTAAAGAATAATCAGTGTATTTTACTCCTTTTAATGCTAGTGAGAATTATTTAATGTGATTTGGTGACATTACTGTTGATGGACACCTGGAGAGATACCCGACTTGGTGTTCGATTAAAACTAACTGGGAAAGAGGAAATCCACACCAAAGAGATCGCTTGAGCTTTGTAGGCAGAATTTTTTTGAGATCAGCAGTGACCACTGTTACTTCGCCACTGACCTTACATTCCAGACTATTGTACTTTTGTTCATAAGCAGTCAAATATGTATTTCATAGTTTATTCTATTTACATAATAATAATGGTTAAACTGAAATACAAGTCTATACATCTGGAATAATAAATACTGTACATTTTACACAGGAATGTCATTTCATGCTAACGCCATATTTACCTTTGGCACTCTCCTGAAAAAGTCCTTCCTTCAAGTAAGCCAGAGCAAGACTAATGATGTCGTCAAACTCCACAGGTGGGTTCAACATGTAAGCCTGGATAGCCTCTTGATACTGACCTGCAGTACTGAATAATAAAACAATGTCTTTGATGTAGTGGTAAGGTCATCTTGAAACTGCAGGTGTTCCAACCCACAAGGTAAATACATACAGTAATGATCAATGCTCTTCAGGACGGTCACAGGACAGGCAGGATTGTGATCTTTGACTAATCCATCAAGATAAAAGCTCTGAACATAGCAATCACCAAAAAAAATAAACAGAAAACATTGGACATGATTTCATAGAATCATAGAATCCTTACAGTACAGAAAGAGGCCATTCGGCACATCAAGTCTGTACCAACCACATTCCCACCCAGGCCCTATTCCTGTAACCCCACAATTTACCCTGCTAATCCCCATGACACTAGGGTCAATTTAGCATGATCAATCAACCTAACCCGCACATCTTTGGATTGTGGGTGGAAACCAGAGCACCCGGAGGAAACTCATGCAGACACAGGGAGAATGTGCAAACTTGTCTAGGAACCTATTGTGGATGGGGCCAAGGGGCGATCGGTGGGGGTGAGGGGCCCCACTGTCATGCTGCAAATAGGATCAGTTGGGGCTGGAAGGGGGCCAGCTTGGGGGGTGGTGCTGGAGCTTGCGGTACTCCGGGACGGTTGTGGGGGGGGGGGGGGGGGGGCTGGCCTGGGAATGCTTGTGCGATCGGGCCGTGGTGGGGGTTGGAGGGGCAGCAGTGCGAGGGTCCCGGGTTGGCCAGTGATCAGGAAGCTGACAGTTCAGGGCCACTGCGCATGCGCAGAGGCCCGGAACTGTCAGACTTTGGCATGAATAGGTCCCGCCCCCCCCCAGCTTTTAATGAGATTCACGATTGTGACCTCTGCATTGCACAGAGTGTGGGAGATTTGAGTCTGAACTCCCACTGAAAAAACAACCGTGAATTACACCATTTTCCTCGCCAATTCAGTACTTACAATTTTTTTGGGAGAATCGGGCCCAGGATTTCTCTGATCTGCAGATGCTGATACAGAGAAAATCCAGAAGCACTGATTTTCATTTAGTAAAGTGAGCGATCACCAAAAAACAAACAGCCAAATAGAATAGGATTAATTTTACAGCTATATTAGTAAGAGACTATTAAATTGGAAAATAGCTTTTCTAATTGCAGTTTCAAAATTCTGTATAGAATGGTCTCAAAAGTGAGAGCACCATTATTTTAATACACTAAATTAGTAATACCTAAATAGAATGGGAATATTGGGTTGTGCTTATGCACATATACACACACATACACACATCTCTGAAGAGACCTCAAAACACAAATTCGGTACTGAAGAGATAAGCGCTTCATATTCAAAATGTTTTCTATGCACATTAGATTTGGAGAATCATTGAAGGTAAAGACATTAACAGAAAAGGAAGTTCAACTCGACGCAGCCAACATTCATAAAACAAACGGAACATTTTAGGCACTTGTTTAAAAAATATTGATTGGGACATTAAATTGTAAATATATTTTAATAATGTTTAATGACAGGAATAAAATGATGGAAGGTAACTGTCTAAAAACCTTTATTTATCAAGCACACAAGTCACTTATAACCTACCATAAAGCTCGAATCCAATTTCTCCGAGCGTACTTAAGTTTTTCTTCATCTTCAGTTTTCTGAAACAGCACAACTGCTCTGAAATCGAAAATAATAAATATTTGTCCTGAGGAAAAAAAGCTTTCCTGTGCATATCAGATCCTCATGAGTGGTATGGGAAGCAACACAGCTCACCCCATTAAAAAATGCATGCATATCAGCACCATCTACAAGTCTTTAGCATGGACATGGAATATACCACATTGAATGATGGCTCCATCAAGATACCGCATAGTAGGTTGTTTATCTCACGGGATCCAGGGTGAGGTATCTGAATGGATACAAAATTGGCTTCTTGACAGAAGCCAGAGGATGGTTGTAGAGAGTTGTTTTTCAAACTGGAGGCCTGTGACCAGCGGTGTGCCTCAGGGATCAGTGCTGGGCCCATTGTTATTTGTCATTCATATTAATGATTTGGATGAGAATATAGGAGGCATGGTTAGTAAGTTTGCAGATGACACCAAGATTGGTGGCATAGTGGACAGTGAAGAAAGCTATCTCCAATTGCAACGGGATCTTGATCAATTGGGCCAGTGGGCTGACGAATGGCAGATGGAGTTTAATTTAGACAAATGCGAGGTGATGCATTTTGGTAGATTGAACCAGGGCAGGACTTACTCAGTTAATGGTAGGGTGTTGGGGAGAATTACAGAACAAAGAGATCTAGGGGTACATGTTCATAGCTCCTTGAAAGTGGAGTCACAGGTGGACAGAGTGGTGAAGAAGGCATTCGGCATGCTTGGTTTCATCGATCAGAACATTGAATACAGGAGTTGGGACGTCTTGTTGAAGTTGTACAAGACATTGTAAGGCCACACTTGGAATACGGTGTGCAATTCTGGTCACCCTATTATAGAAAGGATATTATTAAACTAGAAAAAGGAGTGCAGAAAAGATTTACTAGGATGCTACCGGGACTTGATGGATTGAGTTATAAGGAGAGGCTGAATAGACTGGGACTTTTTTCTCTGGAGCGTAGGAGGCTGAGGGGGACCTTATAGAGGTCTATAAAATAATGAGGGGCATAGACAAGGTAGATCGTCAATATCTTTTCCCAAAGATAGGGGAGTCTAAAACTAGAGGGCATAGGTTTAAGGTGAGAGGTGAGAGATACAAGTGTCCAGAGGTGCAATTTTTTCACACAGAGGGTGGAGAGTGTCTGGAACAAGCTGCCAGAGGTAGTAGTAGAGGCAGGTACAATTTTATCTTTTAAAAAGCATTTAGATAGTTACATGGGTACGATGGGTATAGAGGGATATGGGCCAAATGCGTGCAATTGGGATTAGCTTAGGGGTTTTAAAAAAAAAGGGCGGCATGGACAAGTTGGGCCGAAGGGCCTGTTTCCGTGCTGTAAACCTCTATGACTCTATCAGATGATGATAGTCCAGGGCTTCAGTGACAGATGCTTTTTTTTCTGCAAACTTGTCATTTAAGAACAAACCCCTCAATTCTTTGCCATTTCATCATCTGTTCTAATATTGACTTATGCTATTATGAAGCAGCTAGGGACTTTTCGTTACGTTAAAGAAAAGAAACTGTATTTTGGCTGGGAATGCAGAGTTTATAGCCAAGTCATCTTCTAAAAGTTAATGTATTGTGCAGTAAGACAGTCTTTGCTCAAAACTCAGAACTGGGAGACTTGCTAGATCTTGCGGAGGGGTCTCTGTCACAAATGTAACTGCTCTAGACTTACCTTACTTTTTTACTTGCCGATGTTTAGGATTTAACATTGACACATGAATCAGAAAAGAACTATATAGTTCCATTACTGCTGGGAATATACGGAAATATTTCAAATGCAATTGCTATTTTTGAAAACAAGAGAGTAAGCAGAAGCTAAAAATCAGGGACATATGAAACAAATTTTGAGTCAGCATTTAACAAATGGGGCAGAGGACCAAAATGCACTAAATTTCAAAACAAAACTACGGATGAGAGAGAATATTGGTATTTCCTGGATTAAGAACTATTTACTTTGCTAAAATGATATGCAAAAAAATACATGGCCGAAAATAATGATTTTAGGAGTGCTTGTTATCACTGTAATATTTTTTCACAATATTAATTGTTAGAAATTTGGAGGAAGAGAAGGAACTATTCAAGGCTAATATTAAAACTGAATTGCAAGAAGCTTGCCAGCATAGTAATATATTTGCCAATTTGAGGTTTAGTTTAACTAAAATACTAATCGCTACCATAAATGGACTGAGTGAATTTTCATCTCTATATGATTCCTTACGGACATTTCTGTCACAATAGGCACAAGATGCTTTTTTCATTCCCAAGATAGGTTTTGAATTGCACATTTACAGAATACAAGATAGCAATTTCAAAGTAACTCAGGAGCATTAATCACATGTCTCAGGGTATTATTTTTTTCTAAACTTGTGGTAATACGTTTTGTTTTTAAACACAATCCTTACCTGTGATATGCCTCTCCTGCTTGTTTCTGGAGGTTCAGATACTCATTTAAATAACCTAACATTGTGAAAGCTGTTGCATCAGTCTGAATTCTCTCTGTTCAAAACACAAAATTAAGACAACCATCTGTTACCCTGTCAAAATAAAACAAATCACACACAAGTACCCATTCTCCTTCTATTTTACCAAGCAGAAGCCAGACATGTAGCCTGGCAGTCTTCACTGAGAAGGCTTCTGCCAAGCAAGAAGGTGGTGAAGACCTCCTTTCTCTTGGGGACTGACTTAGTCCTATCAGTGGCCACTGCTCGAATCTGGCTCTGCTGGGACTACAAAGCTATTGGCAAATCTCAGGTGGGACTTCCTCCCAGATGATGGCAAGGTCTCAGCCTGAAACAATTAAGGCTTCTTCTAGCATAAAATGGCTGCAGGACAGCCAGCTTTTGGCAAGGACCAACTTCTCAGTTGCGGGGGGAAGGGGGCGGGGGGGAGGGGGCGTGTGGAGCACCCTGTAAAATCCAGTTCTTGATATTTAAATCCTTCGTTTGCTCACACTTCTTCCCGCTAACCACCTCCAGCTCTACAACTTCCTGTTCCTCTGACTCTAGCCTTCACCTCACCGCTGATTGCTTTGGATTCAGCTGATTAAGCTTAGTACACTGAATCTTGCGTGCTTAACCCCTCCACACCACTTTTCCTTTGACACTCATTTAAAACCAACCTTTTCGACCAAAATTTTGGTTAGCTCCAATTACCTTTTGATTTGGTTTGATATCAATTATTGCCCAACTACACCTCTGGAGAAGCACCTCAAGAATTTTTTCTACATTGAATGTTCTATGTAAGCATAAATTATTGATATTAAGATATACTGATCAATCTACCACTATTCTCAAATTTAAAAGTTGTGATATTTTGTTAGGATGTGTGACAATTTTGCAGCAGACCTCATCATTATTGAATATTGCCAAGGTATTCGTGAATAAATTCATAGTTTGGTTATAATATTAAGTATTTCTAAAGTCGATTTGAACATCAATTAACTATCAAGTGCAACAGCTTGTCAAACATATTTTGCCATACCTGTATACTTGCTCATGACAACTTGTGCAGCAGCTATTGCATTCATTTGTACAATGTTGTACTTGTACAGTTCGGAATTTCTGTTGGATTTATCTTGCAGTGTTGCACACACCCAGTGTGCATAACCTTTAGCTCCTTCAGTCTATATAAAGAAATATTTTTCCTAATTTCATTTTACAATCCAAATTTAAAATAACCTCAAGTTCAATAAATTCTAGCAAAATGCAAACATTCCTTTCTGCTCGCTCAGCTACAAATTTAACTTGGATTAGCAATGAATCATTAAACTGGCATCAAGAATGACTCAATTGCTGCATGCACACTGAAAAACTTATGGACAAGAACTTGACATAGTAATGTATCTGAAGGAGTCTGCTTGGCTTCTCCATGCATCCTTCAGTTCAAAGTATATTAGCCCACTGTCAGAAAAAGTGAAGGAGTTTTAAGGATCTATATTTGTATTGTTAAATATTAGAAATAAGGTTTAAATTTAAGTGAGTTTAAGTCAGTGGGGGCAATTCTAGAGCTAGAGCAATGCAGTAGGCTGGGAGACTCAAGCAGAGGCAGTGTAGCGGGCTTCAGGCTGGGCGCCGCTATCTCCGTGCGTCTCTGCCCGCCGGATTTCCAGCGTCATCAGCTCCACACCAGAAATCGGCGCCTGGGACTGAAGTCTCCGAACCCGCTAGTGTCTCCCCCCACCCCCCACCACCACCAAGAGTGTTTCACTCCAGCAGGGTTTAGAACAGCTCCCAACTAGCGGGGAGCTGGCAGCCTGATGCACTGGAGTGAAGGAGTCCGGAAGGCCAGCGATGGGGGGGTGGGGTGTGGTGGGAAATCTGCGAGTCAGCATTGCGGTGTCACAGGGCTGACCAGCGCTCGAGAGGCTAGTAGTGCGGGGCTACTACGCATGCGTCTATCTCGGTGCCGACAGATCGGCACATGCCCAGTGTCACTCAGCGCTATGCTGCTGGGCTCTCCAGTGGGAATAGGCCTGGCCCATTGATCTCAAACAGGATTCACGCTAGGGCACTCTGTGATGTGGGAGATCCATTTTGAAAATCCCGCTGAAAAAAAACAGCGGGATTTACTCCAGTTTTTACGATAATGTTTTTGGCAGAATCCCACCCAGTGAGGAAGGACAAACATATAGTTGGATTCATGTTAGACAAAAGCGTTTGCATGTGTTTTGGTTTCAGTTGAAACTGTGTTTCTATTGTGTTGAGAGAGTTTATGGTGCAAAAAGTAAATAAAAGCTTGGAGAAGGAATGAGTGGTTGCATAGCAACCCAGGGCCCTTTTAGGTTAAAAATTCATAGTGGTTGGTGACAGGAAGCTAGAGGATGAGCAGCTCTCAACTTTACGAGAAGAAAAACTATAGAATGGTGTAATGGTCAAGGAAGCCAGTACCAGAAATCTAAAGGACAGCTAGTTAAGGAAACTAGAGAAATTGAGTTTCCAGGAAGCCTGAAGTTAAAACAGAACAGAGTACTGTTCAGTGAAGTCAAAGACACTGCTGAGAAGGGGTTGGCTAGTGAAAAGCCAGAAAGATATTTGACATAGTTGTAAGAATTTTAATATTTGACTACAGTTTATTAGTTGAAATAATTGTGGAGCTATTGGTGGCTGGATCTCGTAGTTTGTGTCAAAGCATTCAAGGCAAAGGAATTGTGAAAGAAGAGTTAGAAGACCTAGAGGCAGATCCTTGTTAAAACAGTGCAGAGGAAGCTTTGTTTGAAAGGATAATTGGAAAACCTGGAGGTGGATTTTTGATTCAAACAGCTAATGGAACGCATTATTTGTAAGAAGAACTTAAGTCTGAAAGTGGAGTTTGGAAATATGCATGTGACAATAATCTGGGGGAACTGGAGGAGAAATCCATGGAAGATCGATTGAGTGGCATGCTATCCTTGAATGCTGTGTACATTTGTGAAGTTAAGGGGGAATGAAGGAGTATTGTTTTATCAAACTTTTCATGTTTAATAAATAAATAATAAATCTCCCAATTGGCAGTCTTGTGACTCTGTTCCTCCACATTTTCTAAAACACTGTCTACTGAGCCAGGGTTCCATTAGGAGACCTTTCCATCCAGTAGGAACATCAACTGGGATCGTTACACTACAAAGTTGCTGGAAATGCGAGCCGCGAGCAATGCAGTGAAGAAAAACAGGGCATACGGGACGTCAATGAATCGGGCAATATTAACCAATTATATTTAAGGATTAAAGAATAAACACAAAGCACTGAGAAGCCTATTGTCTTGCACAGGACCGGAGGAATTAAGTGTAAAGGAGTGTGAATTTACAGGGGTAAAATAAATGCCAAATTAAGTACAGAAACAGAAATAAAGGCAAATAAATATATATTGAATTACAAATGATTTTAAAAAGGACAGAAAGGAAATATTGACTTATAAAATTTCCCTGAAAAATTTTGAACAGAAATGAATGAACCTTCAAACTTACAATTGTTAATATTCAGTAACCAAGATTGATTGGCTGTAATTAATGATTATTATATAATTGAAAGGGTGCTTATGCTAATTACTAGTCCCAAATAGTTGCAGAATGTTTAATTCACATCTACCAAGCAAACACAGCAACATCATGATATTCAAAACATGTCAGTGGTGAGGCAGACAACAAAATGCAAAGTGATGCAACTCGGGCAGCAACCTTTGGATATTCACATTTAACAATTAATTGAGTACTCACTTGAAGTTGCTTTAACATTTGTGGATAAATAATGCAGAATGCCATTAGCTTTACCATTATTTTACTAACAAATTTTGGCTTATGGTATTGAAACCATCACAGATCCAAGAAATTTTGAGAAATCCTTGTTTGTAAACTATCCAATTAATGTCTTTTCAGGATAATCTATTCGATTTCACAGTTGAACAGATTAGTCTTGCTTATATTTTTGCCACAATAAACGAACATTACTTACATCAACACCAAGCTCAGTGGTATGTCTAAACAAATCCATTGTTTCATAACTGCCAACAGATTCAGCAATAAGTGCCTGCAAGTTCAAACGATTGGAAATTGAGACTGTCATAGTAATACATGTAATAAACTAGGTAAATTCCTTACCAATATATTAGAACATATTTATGGCATGTAAAAATACAATACAGCATAATGTTAAGTGGTACTGACAACCCAACAATTTAAGTGCATCCAAAGCATTGTGACTCCAGCTTTTATTTAATTCTGAAAGACATTACAAAATATATGCAGTTATCAAAGTGAGTGAAAAGCCAACAACTTTATGGTTGTACTCAGTGGAGGAGGAGAGGAACCGGTGATGGTGACCCATGTGGAAATAGTGAAATAGAGAAGCAGACAGGTGCTCAAAGGTAGGTGAAGCATAATGTTTGTCTTCTTTCAAACCCATTTAACGGCTCATTTTTGTCAATTTATAGCATCATGGATCTCTTACAATTCTTTAGTTTCATTCATAGTATAGCAAAAGAATGACAAATTATTAGATTATTTTTGAATGCTGTAACACTTGATCAAAGAATGTGGAAAAGTTTTTGTACAATAAGATGTCCCTCAAGGAAATGGGTTAAGTTACCAGCATAGCATCACTAAATTTCTAATCTGTCCAGGTATAATAGGTTGATACAGTTTTAAGAATGTATGCAACTTGCTTTGATTAATATAAAAAAGCAAAAACAGTATGAATGATTTACCTGTCCAATCCAGCACATAACATATGAGGGTTCCAAAGACTGGGCTACCTTAAAGGCTTCATGGGCAAGCTAAATTAGAAAGATAGGGAAGTCACAAGCAGTGGTGATAACACTAAAAACAAGCACTAATCTTAGAAAATATTTATAGTTTAAATGCTATATGTTATATCATGAACAGATTTTAAATGATTACAAAACCACTAACTAATTCGAATTATCTGGACTATAACTTTTACTGTAGTTTAATCATTAGTGTTCTCAATATTTACCTCAATACTTTCATTCTTCAAATAAGTCGCCCCCAAGTTGGTCCAGGCCACTACATTCTAGTACAAGAGATCATCACACTTGAAAAGTCAATGTTTAATCATCGTTGTTACAGCTTTTGAAACACATGGTATTAGAAAGACTGAAAGAAAATTTACTATTCATTTGAAGTTACTAATTTAAATTATCTTAATTCAAACTGTAATTGTGCAATGTCTTATGCTTTTACCAAAATTGCATCATATGACCTACATTTTAAATCAAAATACTTTGGATAAAATGTATTTAGTATAAAATGTAAAATAGGAAGTTGTGAATTTACTTACATTTTGTTCAACCTGAACAGATTTGATAAATGCATGCTGTGCAAGAGTATAATTTTCAATACCTGTATCAGAACAATATTGAAAAGAAACAAAATACATAATGTGGTTACTGCACATTTAATTACATAAATGCATAACTCGGGGGGGATTTCCGCAGCTAGTTTCAGGAAGGAGGAGGGGCAGGAGTGGGTAATCCCATGGGATCCCAAAATATGTTTACACCGGCAGGATCTCCAATAGTGATTGTCCCAATCCCACCGAGGGCATAATGGAAAGCCTGACTTTGAACACTGGGATCCTTATTTGAATACTTTTAGATGTCATTATTAGATCTTTACGTCTGATAATCCCCCATCCCATTAGATTGTCCATTGAATCATAATAGATCTCCCAGGGCATGCACCTGACGAGCAGAACACGCCAGCAGAGCTGAGAGTGTGGAGGGGGAAAGAGGATCATGCCTGGGCACTGAGTGCCGGGGGGTGGGGGTGTTCCAGGGGACGGTTCTATTTTAAATTTCTTGTATTGTGACCCGCCAGAATGATATGGTGGGAAAACTGCCTTTGGGATTAGCAGCTTCCTTGCCATTTTTCCTGCCTGCTGCATCACTCTTCCTAATTTTGGGAAAATTCCATTCCTAATCTAAGCTATTTAACACTTTGTTAATTTTTCTTATTTTACTAGGCTAGGCACTCGGCTAAAACAATGGCTTTTATTTTTTAGCCTTATCAAAGTTTTGTTTGCTTGAGAAAACTGAACACAGCTTTCAGAGAGGTTTACAATAAGTCAGTTTTTACCTTCAGCCCAAACCTTTAGTTTGAAATGAAAGTACCTTTGTAACTGGCAACAACTCCAAGTGCATTCCAGTATAGATGATTTTTGCTGTCCAACATCACAGATTTCTTAAGGCACTGTTGAATAAACATACATTTAAAATTATATTGCACTGTATAAAATGTAGCAATATAGTTGAGAGGATCACGTGCTTAACAGAGCTTGCTTGATTGTCTGTCCAGTAATTGAAGCAATAGAAAAGTCAGATAGAATCCCTGAAGTGAGTCTGATCTTGCCCAATGCACTGCAGCAAGGTGATCCACGACGTTCAAATAAAATGAGGAAAATTTGCATCAATACCGGCCTGAGTTTCTACTGGGGATGCAACCAGCAAATTCTCCTTTCTTACCTAGGGGCATGACCAGTTTTGTGAGTGGTGACTGTTTTGGGCAAGGGGACTGTTGAATTAATGTTAAAGATTGCAGATAACATGAGCTTAGTTACAGGCATAATTCACATATGTTTAAAATTCTATGATCTTGCGCGCTATTTGACTTGATTCCGCCCAGATTAAGCAGTTAACTTTGTAGAAAGCATGCAAAAGTTCCAAGTCATTATATCCAATGTAAAATAAGATATTTCAAGCAGTGATTGCAAAACAGGCAGAAAGTAGTTATCTCCACTGGAAAGAATGCAAACTTGCAGGACAAAGTTTTAAATTAAGCATTCTCAAGCAGGATTGAATATTTTGTCAGGCACCTAGAGAAATTGATCTCTTAAATCATGTTGGAAAATATATAGTGGGAAATGACTGATCCCAGAATCATTTACATGAGGTGAGGCAAGAATGACAGACCTTGTCATCAGTCCAGCATTTGACTAAGTGTGACATCAAGGAGCTCTGGCAAAACTGGAGTCAATGGGAATCAGGTGGAAACTTCTCTACTGATTGGAGTTTTAACTTGCAAAAAGGTGGTTATGGTTGTTGGAGCTCAATCATCTCAGTTCTAGAACATCACTGCAGGAATTCCTCAGGGTGGTGTCCTAGGCCCAACCATCTTCAGCTGCTTTATTAATGATCTGTCTTCCATCATAAAGCCAGAAGTGGAAACATTCACCGATGACTGCACAATGTTCAGCACCATTTATGACTCCTCAGATACTGAAGTAGTCCATGTCCAAATGCAGCAACAACTAGACAAGATCCAGGCTTGGGCTGACAAGCAGCAAGTAAAATTTGCACCACACAAGTGCTAGGCAATGACTATCTCCAACAAGAAATAATCTAACCATCACCTCATGACATTCAATGGCATTACCATTGCTATATTCCCCACCAGCAATATCCTGGGAGGGTTACTCCTGACCAGAAACTGAATTGAATTAGCCATAGAAATAATGTGGCTAGAAGAGCAGGTCAGAGGCTAGGAATCCTGCGGCAAGTAACTCATCTTCTTACTCCACAAAACCTGTCCACAAACTACAAGACACAAGTCATGATGCGTTGGAACACTCTATACTTGCATGGATGAATGCAGCTCCAACAACATACAAGAAACTCAATATCATCCAAGTCAATGCAGCCTACTTGATTGACACCTTACCCACCAACCTTCATTCCTTCCACTACCTACGGAGACTGGCAGCAATGTGTACTATCTACAAGATGCACTGCAGGAACTCACCAACGCTCTTTAGATAGTACTTCCAAACCCGTTGACATCTGGTGGAACAAGGGCAGTAGATGCACGATGTAGAACAATAGAAAAGGGCTACTATAAAATTACCAGACTCTGCTAGGGCTTTTGTTTAATCAACTTAGATGTAGAATTCACTTTATCAAATGGGAACAAGTTGTTAGTAATTGTAATTAGGTGTTTTAAATACTTTGTAGTTTTAAAAGTATATATACCTTTAATTAGTCCATACATAAATCTTCTTTAAGTTTTTAGAAATTAAACAAAGAAACTTAGATGCACAGTCACAGAGTGCCCTTTGATACTAAACATATGTTAGATAGTGTCCTTTCAAGCTCCCAACTGTTGGAATCACAAGACCATAAAGGTCTCTTAATTGCCTTACCAGACACCCTATCAGTAACAACTGATACAAAAGTGAGTTTTAATGAGGCTGTCTTCATCGTTTCTAATCAAAACAGAGTCAGAAAGACATTGTCACAGCTAACAAAAAAGTTATGGTAGGGGACTTAGTGGGAACTGACAAGAATTAACGGTAACATGATGATACCCCTTAAAATTGTAGGTAGTGATAAAAAGCTCAGTCATTGAATTGACAAGCAATGTATTCATGTGTTTCATTATGTTGGCAATAAACAAACTTAACAGGGCTATAATTGGGAAATATCCTGAGGCAAGTTGAGTTGACCACATTCCTTAGAGATTCAGTTAACTTCACTGACAAGGCCACAAAATATTAATGGCTTTTGTAGGCCCCCTTTATCAATTAAAGGATGCCTACGTGAGACTGTTTTGGTGAAGATGCTTTGTGAGGCTGCTATCAAAATAGAGACATGATGTCTGACTAAGAGACTAGAGTAAGAAGTCTCACAACACTAGGTTAAAGTCCAACAGGTTTATTTGGTAGCAAATACCATAAGCTTTCGGAGCACTGCTCCTTCGTCAGATGGAGTGGAAATGAGACTAGAGACTAGAGGACAGGCTTAGGGATATATTGGGGTATCCCAAGAGGTATTGTGATCTCATAGATCAGGGTGGTTCAGTATTTTCATTCTATTGGATCAATACATAAAGTATGTCATTTGTAACACTTTTGATTGGATTGTGTCCAACTGACTGTGAGCTGCAGAATTGTATAAACCAGGATGATTTTCTTTGTCTGGAGAAGTGGTGTCTCTGACCCACTGTGTCAAGACCTTGCTAGCAAGTAAAATAAAGACAATCTGCCGATTAAGTATCATGTGTTAACGTGTGTTTGTGTTAAAGTCAAACTCGGAAGTTGAGATTTTGACAATGGGAACACCACCACTTTAAGTTTCCCTCCAAATTACACACCAACCTAACTTGGAAATACAAATCGCCATTCCTTCACTGTCACTGGATCAAAATCCTGGAACTTCCTCCCTCAACTGCACTGTGGGCATATCTACACCATATGGATTGCAGCAGCTTAAGGCAACAGCTCCCCACTACCTTCTCAAGGGCAATTAGGGATAGGCAATAAATGATGGCCAGGCAGGTGATGCCCATTTCCCATGAATGAATCTAGTTCATCAGTTTTTGTTGCATTTAACAGTTGCAAAGAAAATAAAGCACAAGTTTCTTTTGTGGATATGGGATGTAATTAGCAAAGAATACACATTTCTCAAGTTTGAAGGAAAAAAAAACGAATGCGTGCTGGCAGTATGGTGGCATACTCCAAAAGCTTGTGGCACCAAATAAATCTATTGGACTTTAACCTGGTGCTGTGAGACTTCTTAGTATGGTGGCTATCATAGTATACAATTCGACTCCATGCAAAGAAAAACAAAACAAACAGCATCAAAATTTGAATTTAAAAAATGGGAAACCTGCACTCTCTAAGGTATTTACATTTGTTTTTTTTAAAAATAAAGAATTAATCATTTACCTGAACTGCCTTTTCCAGTAACTCTGACACTACACTCAATTCTCCTGTAGTAGCCAGGTGATGCTGCGCCTGTCGGTAGTAATTCATGCCAAGGTCACACCACAGATTAGCAGATGTTGACATCAATGTAAGAGCACGCCCATAGCACCTAGCAGAAAATAAGTTGCAGTTGTAAGTATAACTTGCCTTCCCACACCTCAAAAATAACTTGGAATCAGAACAATGTTTACAACACAGGAAGCCATTAATCCCATCATGTCTCTGCTGTCTGTGAACTCTCTACAAGTGCAAATAGACTAGTCTCACTCCCCCTCACTTTGCGTAGCCCTGTAAATCTTTTCATATGGAATTCTTCAGTCCTCTGATGCCTCCCATGTATCTAAAGAGGTTGGAAAATTATGGCCAGTACCTTATTTCCCTCAGTACTCGTGTCCTATTAACCTTACTGCAAAAGGGCTTTCTAATATCTCCTCTTTTTCAAGCTTTAGCTCATCCAGTATCTTACCCACTTTCCCTTTCACCATTACTTTGACGGCACCTTTTTCTGTGGTAATTCCAAATGCAAAGTACCCATTTAGTACCTTAGCCATGCCCTTTGCCTGAATGTCCAAATCCGCTTTTGGTCCACACTCAGCCCGACCGCTTCTCTTACTATCCTTCTATTATTTGTATGTCTACAGAAGACTTATGGATTCCCCTTTATGTTAGCTGCCAGTTTCTTCACATCTTTGCATCCATGCAAATTTTATTTCCGTTTTCCTTCCCCTCTAAACTTTCTGTATTCAGCCTGATTCTCATATGTATCATCAATCTCACCTCTATCGTATGTACCCATCACTCTGTAACTTCAATCTTCCAACGAGTTCTGGCTTTGCCTTCCCTATCTTTGTCTCTTGCAGGAATCTATCTGAACAATCCCCTCTTGCTGTGTTTGATTTACCCGCCAGCCTGAAGAAAGCAAACTCTTCAAAATATTAGATTGCACAGGGCCAGGAATAAATGAATGGTCAGGACTCAGATGGGTGAAAACCAGAAAGCAGGCAATGTGGCTTTCAAAAAAAGAAAAGAACTGAAATTAGGGATAAGACCTAAAATGTTTGTCAGAATTGGAGGAAGATAGTATCATAGAGTCACAACAACGTGGAAGGAGACAATTCGGCCCATCGAGCCTGCAGAGACATCAATCCCATTCAGGCCCCATCTCATAATCCCACGTATTTACCCTGCTAGTCTCCCTGACACCAAGGGTCAATTTATCATGGCCAATCAACCTAACCCGCACATCTTTGGACTGTGGGAGGAATGATGTGGAGATGCCGGCGTTGGACTGGGGTAAACACAGTGGCGCCAACAACTGCCAGTTTCCAGATGCAATTTTACATCTCATCCGCTTCATCCTGGACCACAATATCTTCACCTTCAACAACCAGTTCTTCATCCAGACACACGGAACAGCCATGGGGACCAAATTTGCACCTCAATATGCCAACATCTTCATGCACAGGTTCGAACAAGACTTCTTCACCGCACGGGACCTTCAACCGGTGCTATACACTAGATACATCGATGACATTTTCTTCCTTTGGACTCATGGTGAACAATCACTGAAACAACTCTATGATGACATCAACAAGTTCCATCCCACCATCAGGCTCACCATAGACTACTCTCCGGAATCGGTTGCATTCTTGGACACGCGCATCTCCATTAAGGACGGTCACCTCAGCACCTCACTGTACCGCAAGCCCACGGATAACCTCACGATGCTCCACTTCTCCAGCTTCCACCCTAAACACGTTAAAGAAGCCATCCCCTACGGACAAGCCCTCCGTATACACAGGATCTGCTCGGATGAGGAGGATCGCAACAGACACCTCCAGACGCTGAAAGATGCCCTCATAAGAACAGGATATGGCGCTAGACTCATTGATCAACAGTTCCAACGCGCCACAGCGAAAAACCGCACCGACCTCCTCAGAAGACAAACACGGGACACAGTGGACAGAGTACCCTTCGTTGTCCAGTACTTCCCCGGAGCGGAGAAGCTACGGCATCTCCTCCGGAGCCTTCAACATGTCATTGATGAAGACGAACATCTCGCCAAGGCCATCCCCACACCCCCACTTCTTGCCTTCAAACAACCGCACAACCTCAAACAGACCATTGTCCGCAGCAAACTACCCAGCCTTCAGGAGAACAGTGACCAAGACACCACACAACCCTGCCACAGCAACCTCTGCAAGACGTGCCGGATCATCGACACAGATGCCATCATCTCACGTGAGAACACCATCCACCAGGTACACGGTACATACTCTTGCAACTCGGCCAACGTTGTCTACCTGATACGCTGCAAGAAAGGATGTCCCGAGGCATGGTACATTGGGGAAACTATGCAGACGCTGCGACAACGGATGAATGAACACCGCTCGACAATCACCAGGCAAGACTGTTCTCTTCCTGTTGGGGAGCACTTCAGCGGTCACGGGCATTCGGCCTCTGATATTCGGGTAAGCGTTCTCCAAGGCGGCCTTCGCGACACACGACAGCGCAGAGTCGCGGAGCAGAAACTGATAGCCAGGTTCCGCACACACAAGGACGGCCTCAACCGGGATATTGGGTTTATGTCACACTATTTCACATAAATATTTCTGCTTTTTTCCTCCTGAGTCTTTATCATGCGATCCTAGAATCAGAATTTATGTCACACTATTTGTAACTCCCACAGTTGCGTGGACCTGCAGAGTTTCACTGGCTGTCTTGTCTGGAGACAATACACATCTTTTTAGCCTGTCTTGATGCTCTCTCCACTCCCATTGTTTTGTTTCTTAAAGACTGGATTAGTTGTAAGTATTCGCATTCCAACCATTATTCATGTAAATTGAGTCTGTGTCTTATAAGTTCTGTTTGTGAACAGAATTCCCACTCACCTGAAGAAGGGGCTCAGAGCCTCGAAAGCTTGTGTGGCTTTTGCTACCAAATAAACCTGTTGGACTTTAACCTGGTGTTGTTAAACTTCTTACTGTGGGAGGAAACCAGAGCACCCGGAGGAAACCCATGCAGACACAAGGAAAATGTGCAAACTCCTCACAGACAGTGACCCAAGGTCAGAAGTGAACCCAGATCCCTAGCATTGTGAGGCAGCAGTGCTAACCACTGTGCCGCCCCAATGATATCAAACATCTAGGATAGAGAGGAAGAGGAATTGAAGGAACTAGACGAGCAACTGCAAAGATGCTCTCAATCTTAAAGGTTTTGTTCCTTAGCTCTTTGTGATTGACACTAGAGCAGAAAATAAGAGGGGCAAAAGAAAAGGATTTTGGAAGCAGTGAGTCACAGAAAAGAGTTTCTTTGGATATCCCTTGCCCTTGAGAATTATTTTGGAATAGTTGGCAAAATTAACTATTGACATTATGTACTTGAAGTTGAGCACAACATAATAGAGTATAGTTACAGAGGGGTTTTAAAAAGTGGCAACTATTCTTAATATATTAAAATATGTCTCTTTGATTGAAAGTAATTTACCTTCCTCCCAGACGAAGCAGCTCACTTTTGTTTAAAGACTGCACTCTACTCTTTTCATTCTGTTCAATAAGAATGGCAGAGACTTTAATGTTAACTTTTGTTGGTGATAAAACATGGAGTGTGGTACATGTGTCTCCAATTAGCTTCCAAAGACATGATACATCAGGTCGACACTGTACAGCTCTGTAATAAAATCAGAGGTGAAATCATAAATGTAGGCATTAAAAATACAGCATTAATTACAAAATAGTTGCCTTTATCAAAAGTTCAAAGTTAAGTGCACAATAAATAGGAGTAGATGACCACTTGGCCCATCGAACCTGCTCTGCCATTCAACTAGATCATACCTGATCTTGGGCTACAACTCAAAGGTTTTCCTGCTGATTCCCCATATCCTTCAATTCCCTGAGACTAAAATTCTGTCGATCCCAGTCTTAAATGTATTCAACGATGGTGCATATTCAATGATGGAGCATCCATGATCCTCTGGGATAGAGAATTCTAAAGATTCACAACCCTTTGGGTGAAAGAATTTCTCCTCATCTCAGTCTTAAATTATCAGCTCCTTTTCCTGAGGCTGTGCCTCCATGTTTTAGACTCCCCTCCCAATGAAACAATCTGAAGCCCCTTCAGAATTTTCTAGATTTCAATCAGATTGTCTCTCATTGTTCTAAATTCCAGAATATACAAGTCTGATTTATTCAGCTTCTCATTTTAGGACAATCCCCTCAATCCAAGAACTAATTTAGTGAACCTTCGATGTACCTGCCTCCAACTTGCTCCACCTACATGTGTTCCTTGTACAAGCACTCCCCAAGTCACTTTAAACATCAACACTTACAAGTTTCTCATCTTTTAAAAAATATCCTGCTTTTGAATTCTTATGGTTAAAGTGAATAACTTCACACTTCCCCATATTGTACTCTTATCTGTCATCCTGGTGCTCATTCACCTAACCTGTCTATGTCTCTTTGCAGCCTCTCTGTGCCCTCCCCATAGCTTACTGTACCACCTGGTTTGGCAACATCCCCAAACTTAGATACATTACTCTGTGTCTTCATCTAAGTTGTTAATATACATCATCAATAGCTGAGGCCTCAGGACTGATTCATGTGACATTCCACTATTCACTGCCTACCAACTTGAAAAAACCTTGTGTATGCCCACTGCTTTCTATCAGTTAACCAATCCTTTCTCCAAGACAATGGGGGCGATTCTCCCAACCCAGTGGGCCAGGAGACATAAGCCGAAGCCGTTTAGCGGGCTCCCTGCTGGGTGCCATGGCCTCTGCACGTCTCCGGCAACGGAATTCAGGCATCATCAGCTCCGCACCAAAAACTGATTAAAATTATTAAATTTTAATATCATTGGAGCTGGCAGCCCAAACCCACTTTAGTGAAGGGTGGGGGGACCTCAGGAGGTTGGATGTAAGGGGGGTGCCCCCAGGGCATTGCCAGCCTGGCCCACTGGTACTGCCCAAGGGCAAAGTGGTAATGCCCAAGGGCATCTTGGCGCTGCCCACTGGGCAGCAGGCAGTACCAAGGGGGCAGGGAGTCCTGCTGCCACTCTGCATTTGGGATTGGTGGCAGAGGGAGGGAAGGGCTGATCGGGGCTGGCCCGGAGACGTCTGGAAGGCCAGCGATCGTGGCGCGAGGGGATTGAAGGGACACTGTTGCGGGGTAGCAGGGCTACTGCGCATGCGCCAATCTCCATTCTGACAGATCAGCGCATGTGCAATGGCCCTCTCAGCGCTATGCTGCCAGCCTCTCCAGCGGGATTAGGCCCCACCTCTGATTTTTAATCGAGATTCACGCTAGGGCACTCTGTGATGCACAGAGTGTGGAGATTCATTTTGAAAATCCCATTAAATAAAACAGCGGGATTTACTTAATTTTTTAACACAAATTCAGCACTTAGAATGCTTTTGGGAGAATCCCAGACAATATATTATTCCCGACTCCACGGCAGGAATTCTCTGGCCGTTCACACTAGTGGAATTCTCTGGTCCCACTGCAGTGAATGGAGATTTGGCTGAGCGCTAAATTCTCCGTCCTCACTTGCAGTGGAGGCGGGGCATGAATGGCTGCTGAATTCCGGCCCATGTGTCCTTATTTTACTTATTAACCTTCTGTGCAGCACTTTGAATGCATCCACTGGTTCTTCTTTATCTACCCTGCTAGTTACATCCTCCATATGTTAGAGACTTAAGGCAAGAAAAATATAAACATACTTTGTTTCAAATCATTTAATATAATTTGATATAGTTGCAGCGACAGAAATGTACATTTAGGACGAGGGTAAAGCAAATGCATCTTAATAAATTACACTGAAGAATTATGAAATTAACAACGGACTCAGAAGCTAGTGCAAGTTATGGGTGAATTCAATGTCAAATCAGGTGCAGAAATAAAGAAGAAGGAAGAAAGAAAGAATTGATTGAGAGAAAGAGGCAAAGGAAAAAATATTCAAAACTAATTTTACATTTTAAAATCTCGAACACTTAAAACAGAAAGGAATGAGACTCCACACTTATCACATGATTAAAAAATATATTTTGAAGTGGACAAAACCGTGTTGAGTTTAGTTTGCGTCTGCCGCGCAAGTACAGTAACCTCACTCCATTCAACATTTCTCAATACTGAACCAGAGAACAAGTTTTCACAAAATCAAGATGTAGTGGTGCACTTTGGAACTCAACTTTAGGATTCCAGCATTTAACCCACATCTGCTCTGATCTGATTTTTCTGCAACATTTGTATTAAAGTAACAGGTGAGTGATATTAGCCTTACTGCTAAAAAAAACAGCTAATTATATGAATATTTATGTAACAAAATAAATTGGTTAGTTCACAGTTATAATATTAGATACACTTCAATACATTGTTACAGAGGTGTGTTGATGTCAAATATTAAAATTTCAATTTCATTTGTTGGACTCACATTTGAAACATTAAAAAAAATAAACCAGCAATATTTTTGTTTTCCATTAAAAAACTCAAAATTTGCACTAAATCTTTGTAGAGCACCCCGTCACCCCTCTATTCTGCTTGTTGGAGTTGTTATAGAAGATACAAAAGAAAAAAAAGTTTGCAGTTAGTTGTCTATCGATTTTGGCATTTGGCAGCTTCTAACAAATATTCAAAGAGCAATTCAAAGGCTTGTATTTGCTTCATCGCTTGGTGAACAATAAGTCTTTATTTTTACTCACCTAGCTAAGTACTGAAGTGCCTCTTCTGCTGAATCCAAAGCTCTTCCATCCAAATAATCATTGCGTGCACTTCGCGCCACCATTAAGTAGCACTCACCTAGGCCTAGAAAAATGTGGTTAAACCTTGTGATTTGAGGAGATTCATTAATTAAAAGCAGATAACCACAATCCTGAATAACAACAGCACTACATCGGCCCGAACAGTAACTTTTATGACGATTTTATCTGGATCTTTCTCCTGCCTCTCTAAGGAAGCTCAAGTTACCTTACAGGCATATTCATTGCTTCTTAGTATTTAAGAACTTGTTCAAATGATGCTCCAATGAACAAAATACAGCCTCTACTTATAACCAGATTATCATGACATCAATTTCTTAATCAATATTATTAAGAGGTTTTTCCACAGTAACCTCATTGCAGTGTTAATGTAAGCCTATTTGTGACACTAATAAATAAACTTAAAACTAATATGAATCACTCAGTCTTGTTGCACAGAGAAAAGCACAATCAGTACTGAGACAATTAAGTATGTTGCTTTGGTTCTTCTTCAGTTATCATACTGAATGTTTTATAGCAGCTCAATCAAATAGCGCTATATTCCCAGTTATATTCCCCAAATCTCCTTAAAAGTGAAAACAAAAGGAAGCAGTACTACTTTCTGGGAGAATTGTGGGACATCTTCTAAAAGGGTGGGAAGGGGTGCTAAATACCTTCAAATACTGAACTAAAAAGAGGTCCAGCAATAGTAATTTTGAAATTATTTTATGTGGGGACTCAAAACAGCAAGACCATGCCTAGCCCCATAAAAATTACTTGGGCCATCTTGGTATCTCCTTCCCTCTACAGTTAATATTCAAACTCCCCCTCCTCTATGCCTTGCTGTGCCAGCCCAATATTGGCAAGTTACACCAAGAGATACGCAGTCGCCACCCCACAGCTCACCAGTTCAATGCAAACAAGGCCGGAGCCAGAGGGAAAAACCGCAGCCACAACTTTGTTGCAAGTACAAGCAACCAGATGGTGCATTCAATTAGCTGGTGTTAATAAATCCTGAAATATTTCAGGGCATTACAGGAAGAAGCACCACTACTTTTCACCTTGTCCAAACTAGATTATCTAAAGATAATTAAAGGATAAGTGAGACAACTAACAAATGAATATGCAATCACTAGTTTTCAAGTATTTTCCATCCTATCCATAGTAAAATATAATATAGAATACAGAGGAACATACAATAGGTACTTACAAATAACTTCAGAGTAGAAATAAATAAATAAATTTACCTTTGAGGGCAGGGACGTAGTTTTTTATATTTTGAATTATCTGTTTATACTCTGCAATTGCCTCTGCGTACTTGCCAAGAATCTGTTTGATGGCTGCTATCTTGTAAATGTTGTACACGGAGTTTGGATTCAGTTCACTGGCTTTTGTGAAGGCCCTTAAGGCAGCATTGTAACCTCCTCTACTGAGATAAGCCTCCCCTAAACATTCCCAGCAATTTGAGTCTTTCGGGTCTGCTCTCAAAGCTGCTTGTAAACTTAAAAAGGAACAGATTATTAATTTTACTAATATAACCAAAAGTAGACTTTAATGACAAAGTCACAGTACAACACTGCATTGGAACGGTTCTGCCCAAAACTATTTTCCTGTCTCCTTAAAAATCCCAATCCCTCAATGATAAAGAGAATAGATTCACTGGATAGTCTTTAACCCAATCTAGAACATACACCACCAATAATTTATGGAACAGTTGAAGATATGAATATATGTAAAACCCAACATGCTGACCAATGGCATTTTTATAGTTTCATTATTCATCCCAGTCAGTAGAATTTGGAAGATAATGACCAAATTGTGAGAGGTACCCAGTGCTCAAATATGTGGCATATCTTACTCTCCCACAGCCTGTAAATTTTGTTTGGTTCTCATCCTTCGACTATACAAATACCCTTATGACATGAAAAGAAATAACTGATGGTTAAAATGATACAAAGTCCTGTGCTCCATTTCTAACATTTGTGGAAGACTCAAAGTAGAGACAATCTGTTCAGATGCCTCTGCTTATTGTTTCCTTCTTTCTCTCCCCCTCAACAAGGCACTATGCTAGGCCCACACATCCTCTATTTCTCTCACATCTCACTTTATGTTCTTTCACAGCTCCTGTCATCCATGGGACCCACCGTTTCATTTTCGCTGTTGGTTTATTTTGAATGAAACCCGACTACCCAGTGCTCAAACATAAAGCATATCTTACTCTGAAACAGCCTGCAAATGCTGGTTGGTTCTCAGGTAATAAAGTCCTCGTCTGAGCCAAGCCCATTTGGCTGTCCCAGCACTAGACTGGTCAGTCACTGTCTGTAGAACTGCAAGAGCAGTCTCCTAAAAGTAAAGAAATATCAATATGAAAAGCAATGTAAATAACTGAACTACCACCAATAAGTCATCTATAAAGGAGTCAGACAAAAACCTTCCCTTCAATTCCACATTTCTGAATTTTGTTCCCAATTAAGGCTTTCAAATGTTGGTCTGATGTTGTTCATTATTTAGACAAAAAGCAACAACGCCTGACTTTCAGGTTTATTAAGAATGACATATGTTTTACTATTTGTAAACTGGGTGACTGTAGTAGCTTTGCAGCACAGCAAGTTAAACGATCAACATATATCCGGCGGTCAGTGGCAAAAGAGCAACATTTGGCATTCACCTCATCGATAATAGTTCACTAAGGTTGCGCTGGCTTTAAAGCAGAGACTTGTTTTATTAGTGTCTGATCTAGTATGTGCCCAGTATGGAGGATCTGTGATGACTGTGATTGGCTCAGGCCACACTGAAACTCTTTAATCTCACAAAGCCACATAATTTAAACCAGAAAACAAAAATTATACTTAAACTATGAACAGTGGGCAAAACTAAAGAATTGGATAGATGGGATTGAGAGTTAGAGAGCAAGAGAGAGAGATTATCAAAGGAACAAGTCAGAAAATGTTAAAAGAAAAATTATTAATTTTTAGTAATTATTACTATCACAGTTTAAGCTGCTGAATGCACAAGCCTCAAGTATTTTTCCTTGTCATGTTTAGTGGATAACTAGTCAGTAAATACCCAACTGCATGCAAGATTTTCCATCGCCACAATAATCACAGAATACTGAATTTTAAAAAAACTTGTTGCACTATGCTGTTGTAGGATACTGGTCCAACAAATAGTGGATTAGTGTTTTCAGTTATGTATTATCAGAAGATATTAAGTGCAGGTCAGGCCAAAGTAAAAGAAAGCAGCAGTGTCAGTTCACCTAGTGTTCAAAGTTCTGAGCAGCTGCTTAATGACAACAGTGTGAAAGTAACCAAATGGCACAATAAGACAAAAAATGAAAAGATATATTTCAAATTATGGGCTTGCCCCAACTCCTTTTTAACCCTCTTTAAAATCTATGACTCTACTTTTGCTCACCCCTCCTAATACCTCCTATTAAGGAATGTCGGATATTTTATTTCATTGTTATTGGTACTATGTAAATACATGATTTTGGTATTATTCAATTAATCTAGATTGCCCGTTTAATGTTAACTGTGTTCTGGTAAAACTAAATACATGGTGAAAATAGAAGTTTTAATAAATAAGAGTTCTCCTGGTTATTGCCACACATGTACACAGGAACAAAGGAACATGAGTAGGCCAATGAGTCTGTAGGCCCCCTGGACTCTGTTCTGCCATTCTGCTGTTTGTGAGCTAATTACATACAACCAACCTTGCCCCAAATCCCTCAATACCCAGGGATTGAACTTGTCACCTCCATGACTTGAACCAATAACACAAATAAAAATTCTTAATTGGACACGGTCATAAAATTGGATATTGAACCAAGGGGGAGGTATTAGCAGCCACTTTTTTTTATTACTTCGTGGGACATGAGCATTGCTGGCTGGTCAGCATTTATTGCCCATTCCTGGTTGCCCTTGTTCAGAGGGCAGTTGAAAATCAGCCACATTGCTGCGGCTCTGGAATCACATGTGGGCCAGACCTGATAAGGATGGCAGATTTCTTTTCCTTAACCGACAATGGTTTCATGGTCAATAGATTCTTAATTCCAGATATTTTCTATTGAATTCAAATTCCACTATCTGCCATGGTGGGATTCGAACCCAGGTCCCCAGAATATTAGCTGAGTTTCTGGATTAATAGTCTAGCGATAACACAACTAGGCCATTGCCTCCCCAACAACTTATTTGCAAAGCCTGTGTCTTGGGAGCAGCTTATCTATTTAGAAGATTGTTATTTCTTGGTTGTAGTATGTGGATGGATCTGCAGTAAATGTCTGTTGCTCAAGAACTTCAGCTCAGGCTGACCTTCGGACACTGCGATGCATCAGGGAGGTGGAAAGTTTACTGGACAATTTGTTCTCAAAGGCAGCCACATCCCTTAGGTAGGGTCTTCTGATTTGGTCTGTAGTCAGGGTATGGAGGATCTGACTATGAGTATGGCAGATATTGGGATTGAGAAAGTAGAAGTGGAGGAGCCTCAGCCACTGCAATTGTCAACAGGTTCAAGGTACTTGCAATGTGTGCAGATGAAAGCAGAGACTGCAAGGTGATGAGCCGACTGACCATGGTACCATGGTGCAGGGAGCCACTCAAGTGAGGAAGAAGTAAACAGAAACTTGGTAGAAAGTATAACCTTAAATAAAGGCAATCTTTGGCAATCACTTGCTAATGAGTAAGATTATCCACCGAAGAAGCTCCATGTCACTGGTCATACATTCTGTGGATCCTTGTGTGGCTAATGTGCCCGATCCTAGATCCACATCTCCGACTGCAAACTTGGCAGGTGTTTCCCGGAGGTGGAAATGGTTCTTGGACTCAAGATCACTGGTATTCCTTTGTCAGGCCCCTTTTCGGGACCTTCTCTTGCCATTGGGTATTCTCGAAGAATTGTCTCCCTTCAGTCAGGAGGTACCTGACTGGGCAAGGGTCTTCCAGGCCAATGTTGTATTTTTTGAGGTAAGCCTTCAGGGTGTCGTTCTTTGTCCTCCTCTTGCTTGGTTGCCTTCCTTGAGCTGGGCAAAGAAGATTCGCTTTGGCAGTCGGGACTCTGGCATCTTAAGCATGTGTCTGGCCCAGCGGAGTTGGTTTCAGATGATCAGGGCTTTAATGCTGGCACTCCTGGCTCAAACAAGGATCCTGATGTTAGTGCATCTATCCTCCCAGTTGATGCGGAGAATCCATCTCAGACAGTGTTGATGGTACCTCTCAAGGGGCTTGAGGTGGTGTCTGTATGTAGTCCAGATTTCTAAGCCATATAAAAGAGTTCGGAGGATGACTGCCTTGCACATGAAGATCTTGGTGTCAGCATGGATGTCGCGGTCATCAAAGGCTCTCATCCTTGGGTGTCCAAAGGCAGCATTCACGGATTGAATATGATGTTGGATCTCCATGTCAATGTCAGCCTTAGATGAGAAGTAGCTCCTCAGGTAGGGGAAATGTTTCACATTTGAGAGGGTTTCGCCATTGACCTTGATGGAGGGAGAGACTGGTTCTTGCCCTGCAGTGAGTTGGTAAAGGACTTAAGTCTTGAGGTTGACCGATTCTTTGGTATGCTTCCGCGAAGGCATCAAGCATGGCTTGGAGATACTCTTGCAAGAGAACAGAGATGGCATGGTCATCCACATAATGAATTTCCACAAGCAATGTCAGTGTCGTTTTCTTCTTGGATTTCAAATGGTTGAGGTTGAAAAGTTTTCCGTCCATCCTGGAGATGATGTCCACTCCACTGGGAAGCTGGTTCTTGACAAAGTGAAGAGGAAGGTGGAGAAAAGGGTGGGACGATAATGCATCCATGTCCAAATCCAGTCTTGAAAGCTTCTGTCATATTTCCACCAGTGAGGATTACTGCCAACATCTGGTCATGGAGTTGGAGGATGTTAATAAATTTCTCTGGACAGCCGTCCTTTGACAGGGTCTTCCATAGTGCTTCCCAACTGACTGAGTCGAAAGCCTTGATTAGACCAATGAAGGCCATGTAGAGTGGTTGATGGTGCTCCGACATTTCTCTTGAAGTTGTCAAACAGTGAAAATCATGTCCATTGTTTCACGGTTTGGTCAGAAGCCACACTGGCTTTCTGGAAGTATTTCGTCAGAGACAGGGAGAAGGCGGCTAGCAAGGAATCAGGCAACAAGCGTCCCAGTGACGGAGGGTAGGGAGATTCCTCAGTAGTTCCCACAGTCCGCTTTGTCTCTTTTCTTGAAGATAGTGGTGAAGACGGCATCCCCGAGGTCGGTAGGAATTTCTTCTCTGTCCCAGATTTTCAGGGTGTGGAGATGCCGGCGTTGGACTGAGGTAAACACAGTAAGAAGTTTAACAACACCAGGTTAAAGTCCAACAGGTTTATTTGATAGCAAATGTCACTAGTTTTCGGATTAGATTTCGCGTCTAGATTTTCAGGAACAGCTAATGGAGATGACAGGTGATCTCTTCTCCTCCAAGTTTGAAAATCTCCACTGGATTCCGGTCCACTCCTAGTCCATTCTTCACATGTTTAATGGCAGCGTTTATGTCATCCACGCTTGATGGAAGGCCAAGATCATCTCTGATACGGAGTTGGGAGATTCCTTTGAGCACTACTGCATCTACAATTGTATCATGGTTTAGGAGTTCTCCCAATCGAAGGCTGATGTTTTCTCTGACTCCTGAAAGGGTTCCCCGTCCTTACTCTGCACCTGATAATGCGCATGTGCAGCAGCAGAGGTCTGCACATGCGCAACACCTCCCTCTACAGACGGTCTGGTGAGTTAAGCCTCGCCCACTTCCTCTCTGGCCAGAAACAGACTAGTCCAAAATTTCAGACACAGATTGCATTAAGATTGGGTGTGAAAGCTTGCCCAAAACACAGATCTGGAACGCTCCCATTTTCAGACCATTTTTAGACAAAAATCTCATAAAATTCCACACATTGGCTCTGATCTTCCAAAACAAGATTGGATTCTCAAAAGTTCCAACCGATTGGAAAATTACAAAAATGACATCTCTATTCAAGAAAGGAGGGAGACAGAAAGCAGGAAACTATAGTCAGTGAACTTAACATGTTTCATTGGGAAAATGCTAGAATCCATTAAGGAGGTAACAGCAGGATTCTTAGAAAATCATAAAACCATGTTGACTTTGCCCGATTGCGTGAAGGGGATTAGTGTTTGATTAATTTATTTGAGTTCTTTCAAAATGTAGTGAGCAAGAGGGATAAATGGGAAGTTGTAGATGTGGTGCAATTATTTCCAAAAGGCATTCAATAATATGTCACATCAAAAGTTATTAAATTAGAGCTCATGTTAACATATTAGCAGTCACTGAAAGTAAGCGCTCAGGTATTGCAGGCTGTAAAGGATACAAATGATATGTTGGCCTTCGAGTGAGAGGATTTGAATATAGGAATGTTTTACTGCAATTGTATAGGGTGTTGGTGAGGCCACACCTGGAGTATTGTGTGCAGTTTTGGTGTCTTTACCTGAGGAAGGATGTTCTTGCTATAGAGGGAGTGCAGCGAAGGTTTATCAGGCTGATTACTGGGATGGCAGGACTGTCATATGAGCACAGACTAAGTTGGTTAAGATTATATTCACTGGAGTTTAGAAGAGTGAGAGGGGATCTCATAGAAACTTATAAAACTCTAACTGGACTAAACAGGGGAGATTCAGAAAGAACGTTCCCAATTGTGGGGGCATCCAGAACTAGGGTCATAGTTGGAGGACTGAAGTGAGGAGAAATCTTTTCAACCAGAGAGTTGCAAATCTGTAAAATTCACTACTACAAAGTAGTTGAGGCCAAAACAGTATGTGATTTCAAGAATAAATTAGATATAGCTCTTGTGGCTAAGGGGATCAAGGGATATTGGGGGGTGGGTGGAGGGGTGGAGATTAGAATATTGAATTTAATGATCAGCCACGATTATAATTACTGGTGAGCAGGCTCGAAGGGCCAAATGACCCCACTCCAGCTTCTATTTTCCATGTTATGTTTCTATGTATGGATAAAAGACTGGTCAGTGAATAGGAAACTGAAAGTAGGGATGACTGGGTGATTTCCGGATTGATAAGCTGTTAATTGTGGAGTCATGATGTGGAGATGCCGGCGTTGGACTGGGGTGAACACAGTAAGAAGTCTCACAACACCAGGTTAAAGTCCAACAGGTTTATTTGGTAGCAAATACCATAAGCTTTCGGAGCCCACAGGGCTCAATGCTTGGGCCACATCTTTCGGACTGTGGGAGGAAACCCACGCAGATACAGGGAGAACATGCAGACTCTGCACAGACAATGACCCAAGCTGGGAATCAAACCCGAGTCCCTGGCGCTGTGGGGCAACAGTGCTAACTACTGTGCCACCGTGCCGCCCCAGCTATTGCCAAAGCAACTGTTGAAAAGGCAAATGGAATGTTGGCATCAGCTTTGCAAAGGGATTGGAACATAAAAGAAGGCAAGTGTTACTACAGCTGGATGGAACCTTCTTAGACCACATCTTAAATACTGTGAGCAGTTTTGGTCTCCTTACTTAAGGAAGGATATAATTGCATTAGAAGAGGTTCAAAGATGAACTCAACTCATCCTTGGGATGAAGGGGTTATTTGATGAGGATGGGCTAATCAGGGTGTGCCTATATCCAATTGGAGCTTAGAACAAGAGGTGATCTTAATGAAACACAAGAGCAAACTTGATAGGATGGATGCTGAAAGGATGTTTGACCATGTGGGGACATCTAGATCAAGGGGACACAGTTTGAAAATTAGGTATCTTCCATCTAAGACTGAGATGCAAAAGCGTTGTTAGTCTGTGGAATTCTCTTTCCCAGAGAGCAGTGGGGACTGAGTCATTGAATATTATCAAGGCTGAGTGACATAAAAAATTGATTGAGAAGGGAGCAAAGATGAGGGAGGGCAAAGAGGGAGGGCAGACTGAGCAGCAAGTAGCGAGGGAGCAAAGAATGATAAGCAGCCAATCTCTAACGTTCACCATGCAGAATGTCTATGGCAGTTTGTGTTCGGGCTGAAGAGACAAAGTTTGTGAACATTTAAATGGGGCTGCAAGATTTGCCATTTTTCTCCAGAGAAAGTAATTTTCATGTTAACCCTCATTGTGAAAGTCAGTTTGGAGATTGGGAAAAAAGAAAGCAAGTCATTGGGCGGTGCAAATAGTTTTGGTCTGGTTCCAGGTAAACATGTTCAGTACCATATCTCCAAGTTCCACACTGAGATCAACCGCAGCTGCTCCTGCTTCTTCATCATTATTGTTTAATTCAAAGGCCTTTTTGTAGCAACCCCGAGCTCTGCTTTTATCTTGAACTATATCTTGATAGTAGTGGCCCAAGTAGCAGAAAGTTCTTCCATTGTATGTGTCCAACCTGGCAGCCTGCAGTTGGTTGAAATAAAAAGTTTAATAAGTTAGTCCCAAAGTCAGAAATGAAAATGGCAACTATTCAAACCAAAAACTTCAAAATTTCTAAGGTACAGTGGGCCATGCTCCATTCCCTTTCTGTTGCACTACACATCTAGAATATGATATTCAGGCAGGAATCACTTCACCAAATCTTCCATTGCATTTCTCTTAGTGTCTACTTGGAGAATGTGGCAAGATGCATATTTGTACATAACACCAAAAATACTGTGCACAGGTAAGTTACTGAAATGAACCCAAGCATCGTCAGGACAAAAGAAAAAAGAGAATTAATCAGGACTTCCAATTATGTTCCTATCTTTTTAGCATTTTAATTCATCTTTCAATTCTCTTGACTCGCACCATTCATATTGAAGTTGGGAGACATTTCTCATAATAACCAAATAATTTTGAAAGTCTACAAAAATATCCAAGGGATACTTTAGTTCATGGGTTAGCACTGAACATAGTATCTATTTGTCCTTTAAGCAACTTCTTCAAAACTTTTAAAACATTTACTTATTTTTAGTTCTTATTTCTTAACTTTTTTATAACGAAGGTGGTCGTGCCATATTGATATGACTAAATGTGTCCATGTATATCTTTCAATTTACTTGGGCTATATCAGATAACGTACAGATGTTTGAGCAAGAATACTTACATGTATATATTGAAACAAGAATACATGTGATATAGACGATATTAAAACAGGTGGGAAAGTAGAAATATGCTGGAGGCCATATCATGTGTCAGATTCCATATGACTTTTCACATCCTCTTATCCTATTTGACTCAGGAGTCCACTCCAAATCCGTAATCCTCTCAATCAATAAGGTCACTTATTTCCACTACTGTAACGTCACCATGCTTCCCCACACTAACTTCCTGCTGCTGAAACATTTATTAATGTCTTTGTTACCTCCAAAATCTACCATTTCAATGCTCTGCTGGCTGGACTTTCACTTTCAATCCTCCATGAACTTGAGCGCATCCAAAACACTACTAACCATATCTAAACTCACTCCATTTTCCCCCATCACCCATTTACTCATTGGCTTGCATTGGCTCCCAAACTGGCAACAGCAATTTTAAAATTCTCATATTTGTGTTCAAATCATAGAAATCATAGAAACCCTACAGCGTAGAAAGAGGCTATTCGGCCCATCGAGTCTACACCGACCACAATCCCACCCAGGCCCTACCCCCATATCCCTACATATTTACCCGCTAATCTCTTTAACCTACCCATCTCAAGACACTAAGGGGCAATTTTTTAGCACGGCCAATCAACCTAACCCGCACATCTTTGGACTGTGGGAGGAAACCGGAGCACCCAGAGGAAACCCACGCAGATATGAGAAGAATGTGCAAACTCCACACAGACAGTGACCCAAGCCGGGAATCAAACCCAGGTCCCTGGAGCTGTGAAGCAGCAGTGCTAACCACTGTGCTACCGTGCCGCCCAAATGTTGCACTCCTCCCCATTTCTGTAACTTCCTACAGCCCACTGAGACCTCTGTGCTACTCCAAACTTGGTCATACATCCGTTTTATATTGCTCCACCACTGGCGATTGTGCCTTCAGTTGCATACATCTGAAACTCTGGAATTTATTCCTTAAATGTCTCTGCCTGTCCCTACTCCCTTAAGCCACTCCTTAAAACCTATCTCTTTAAAAGATCAAATGTGAGGAAGTGAACAGGGTAATAGAAGAGTCGTTATAGGGGAGCTGATGTGGCTCAGTTTACCAAAGGGTTACAGTAGAGTGAATGGAGAGCCACGAACAGAATGGGCAATAGCTGAACAAGGTAGAACAGAACTAAAGGTGGCATTCATTTGAAGGTTAATGAGAACAACGATGGTGAATTTAAAAAAAACATTTAAAGGGATTTGAAGAAAAGAACACAAGTTTAGGTGGTAGCTATGGATGTAGGAACAAAGTTTTTTTAGAAAAGAGATGAGATAAACACTAATGGCCTTTGAAAGGCCACAACACTGTTCTTTGAATTTGAGACAATTCTGACATAGGAAAATGTGCTGTTAGCAAGCTACCTTTAAAATGATGCTATTTAAGGCAAAGAACGAACAATCAAAATAGGTTACTGCCTGGAATCAAATAGAAAGGTTGGATTTCTGTTTTAAAGATGTCATGAAGCAAACTGAATAGGATTAAGTAATCGAGAAGATAGAAACTGGAAATTAAACAGTAAATGGGAATTGGGATATTGAGTGCATTTCAATTCATTGGACTATTTCGACTTGGCACTGATGTATATTCTTATGAAAGGAAAGTATAGATGGGCTAGTAAATTGATAGCTTTTTCTTGGTGATATTTGTGTTCTTATCTATGTTTTTAAGAGAACAGAATTTGATACTCTGACCGCCACCTGAAGCATCTGGACCACAAGTGGAGAGATGGGCAAAGACTTCAAAATCTTTTGATAAGATCACCTGTGAGTCAAGAAGGTATTGGCATGATATTGAGAGACTGTACAAGTATGCAGATGAGTTACACATGAATAGCAATATTACATTTCAACATGCCATGATCATCCTAATGCCATTTAATGGGCGGAAGGGCAACTGCAGGGAATCACTGATGATTATACTGATAGAATTGCCCTTGAAACACAGATTTGCGATAAAAGCACATACTGGGAGGTATCGGGGGATTGCTCAGAATGCAAGCTACGTAGTTAATTCAGTACAATTGTCTGGACCAAACAGATATCCAACCTGGGTTGCCATGGAAGTTGGAAAGGGACTATAGTATGGAGCCTATGGAACCTAGTATGCACTCACCTTAATAGATCTACAGGGTGAAGGACTCCTAGAAACATTTAATCACGTAATTGAAGGGATAATTAAGACCACTGAGGCCCAAGTTAAAGGGAGGGCATGTAATAATCTCACCAGAGATCTGAAAGGTGAGGTTAGGTCTGACATTGAAGATCTGAGATTAGGAACCACTCCTCGATATTTATTTGTCTGCCTATACAAAAATAAACTTTCTCAACTTTCATGGGACAGACATGAGTTAGTAGTCACTTGATCATGAGGAGGTCCAGTGAAGGGGACAATAATATTCATTATGGTGGTACCACAGGAAAGTACGTTCAATAAGGTCTTTAAGGATAGCTACAAATTTGAATAATTAACAGAAGAAGGGGGCTGGGTCCACCAAGTCAAATCTAAAAGGATACATGACCCATGAGGAGGGCCTGGCATATCTGAGCACGACAGAATGCTGTTCAGAATCAGAGCATTACATAGTGTAGGCTGTTGGACTCTTGAGCCTCTGGGGAACACCAGCAAGATAATCACTGATATTTTATCATTGAAGGAGGCATTTAAAGCAGTGTAAGTGGGCCCCACATAGTGATGCATAATCATCCTGGAAACAGCATTTTCTGTTTTTCTTCCATGTAATCATTCTTATCAGTATTCATCTAGACACAATAGCAGTCAGAAAAAGATCATTCAAGTGATTAAGCACATTCTTAATAGGTCAGGTGCCCTGAAAATTTCCTTCTGGGTTACTTTACATATCACTTCATAGTGTGGCATGGTCTGATATTCACTTGCAGAATTTTGTACATAAGAAAGATTATTATAGTTTCACAAACCTTTAACAAATTTGTAGCAGTTTTAGTTTTGTCTTTTCTCATCGTCTCCCCCATGAACCAATATGTTAGTCCAAGATAGTGGTAATATTCTCCACAGTCTGTTTTTATTTTCAGAGCTTTATGGAAACTGTAGGGACATATGTCAAAATGTTATTTGGTTCTACATTTCTCGAAAATTAGGTCCATATAAAAAGTTAGGACTTTAAAGTTCCTTCCAACACGGAATATTTTGAAACTGTGGGTAATTTTGTCATGCAGTTGATTTTAATTTTCTTTCAGTTACCAGATAAGACAACAGTGAAACAGAAAACCACGGATTTGAGG
Source organism: Mustelus asterias (assembly GCF_964213995.1). Classification (NCBI taxonomy): domain Eukaryota; kingdom Metazoa; phylum Chordata; class Chondrichthyes; order Carcharhiniformes; family Triakidae; genus Mustelus; species Mustelus asterias. The sequence continues at coordinate 94,667,038 of NC_135806.1, read as the reverse complement.
TGATACCATGACAGTGATTCAGCTTTACATTGTGCCAAAATAATGAAAAATACAAATTTTATATTCATCATCTGAACCTCATGATGGCCTTTTCAATCCAAGACCCAACCTCAAAGCTTTCGGTAAGATCCGGTTAGGGACCAATAACATTTTGTTTAAAATAGTCAAAATTTGAGATTCAAGACACTTAAGAAAATAAAGCCACAAGATTCCATGTGTTTTGAACAAAATTAGATTTTAACTATACCAGGTCAGAAAGATGAAACAACTCACAATATGTCTTACACTCCAACATTCAGGGTTAACACAAGGTATGTGTGAATGAACAAACATACACCACAGTTTACAAATGTGACCAAAGCAGATCCCATAGATTTCTCAGCAAACAACCAGATGTCAGTAAGTACTGAGTCAACCAACCTCATTGAAACTGTCACCCTCACAAGGGACAGAAACTTTTCACTTTTGAAGATCAAGCTCTAAATTCCCTCAAAACTTCTCTAACTCAGAATGCTTCAATGATTGCACATCTCCAAGGGTTTCACTACGAGATAGATCGAACATAAAAAGATGTAATGCTTCAGTTATACAGGGCACTGGTGAGACCACATCTTGAATACTATGTGCAGTTTTGGTCTCCTTATTTAAGAAAGGACGCAAATGCATTGGAGGCCGTTCAGAGGTGGTTTACGAGGTCATTACCTGGAATGAACAGGTTTTCTTGTGAGAAAAGGTTAGACAGATTGGGCTTGTTTCCACTAGAATTTAGAAGAGTGAGGGATGACTTTATTGAAGTGTATAGATCCTGAATGGTCTTGATAAGGTGGATGTGGGAAGGATGTTTCCTCTTGTGGAGTCCAGAACTAGGGGGGCACTGTTTAAAAATTAGGGATCGCCCTTTTAGTACAGAGATGAGGAGAAATCTTTTCTCTCAGAGGGTTGTATGTCTTTGGTACTTTGCCTCAGAGGGTGATAGAAGTGAGGACCATTGAATATTTTTAAGGTTCATAAGGTTGTTAAGAGGTAGACAGGAAAGTAGAGTTCAAAACAAACAGATCAGTTATCTCATTGAATGGCAGAGCAGGCACAAGGGGCTGAATGGCCTACTTTTTCTGCCATTTTGTAGGTTTCTTCACTTTGTCCGAGACTCTTTCCCTGGATTTCCAAGTCTGCAATTCAGAAGCTATTTACTGGCACAATTTTAATTCTTTAATAGTCAGCTAGCTTCAGTGGACTGGCACTGCCTCTGCGTCTCGATTTCACCAAGCTCCAATCTCTACACAAAGCTATAAATGATTTTAAGAGTTTCTTCTGAGTCGTAGCCCTTTCCAGCACAGAACCAATGACCATCTGCTACCCTCTCAGCTCCCTAAGATTTCTCCTGAGCTCTATCTGCACAGAAAAATCAAACTGTTCCTGGGACTTCTCCTGAGATCCAACTACACAAAGCCAGCTAACATCAATGCTTTTCACCCATTACATATCTCTCCCAACAAACACATAAATTGAAATCCTTGAACCTTAATTCTTCCAATCTGCATGATGACATATCCTTTCAAGTTTTACTGAACCTCACTGCCAATATTCTCTAGCTATGTCAGCCCACCTGCTGTTTTATGATCTTACATTTCTAGCTGTTAACCCCTTAAGTTGACATGGCCCCAATATTTTAAGTGTACTAGTCTACAAGTTGCTTTATTTGTATTTATCCCATTTCCTTCAGTTAATTTTAATTTTCCCAGAATTAAAGATTACCTCCAAAATATTACTATGAACCATAAACTAGGTATTCATAATAGTATTTTCAACTGTCTTTAGAGACAGTATACAAATGGATATTATATATGGAAAATATCGGTCACAACATTCAACTTCAATCTCCATCAAAAACTCCTTTTTCAATTATCTTTATGGCATTAATGTTAAACATACCTGCAGGTGGTAGTGTGACACAGGATCTTTGATATTTAAAGTTTATCTGCTGTCAGAAACCACTAGTTGCAGTAACTATCTTGTGACCGACAATTTCTATTTTACATTGAATTTGAGCCTGCTGTGGTGCCACATTTAGCAAGCGATATCACTAATTTTGTAAACATTTGATGTCATAATGGCCACTTTGAGCCATCAATTTTCTTCTAAGCAACCTGTTCATCCACAGATTCCATGCTTACTCATGGTCTGTATCCCTGCTCTTATGAATAATGTAGTTGGCATCTAGCCCCCTCATCCAGGCGAGCCTTTTTATACTTCCCCAACCTCTAGTTATAAGAATTGAGATTTGAGAGTCCACAACTGCACAGGTGCTCCTTTGCAAACTTCACATCCCAACTCTGTCATATTTACATTTGAGCTTCAAGGCAATTATTGCATCTGTTCCAGATATTATTTAGGTTGTACTTTATGGTTGCTTGAATGGTACAGGTTATCTCCAGACTGTACTTTGAAAACAAGTACAAGTTTCCTAACAGTAATTGAATCCCTTATATTTCACTTAATACAGTTCAGTGGTACCCTTTCACAAAAGTATGCCATTAGCAATACAAGCTTCAGAAATATCTATTGTTTTCCTTGTTTCTGGTTTGCAAACCTCAATAAGATTTTTCATAACACAGAGCCAGTCAATTCTCGAAGTTGAAATACAAAATATATCACAGCCGAGAGCCTCACTTTCTTTTTAAATCAAACTTAGAATATCGAATTAAGAAAAAAAACCTTTGCTTTTATTTGGAAGCACAAGGCATGCTCAGGGTTAAATTACATCTCTTACCTTTGTTCTGCCAGCTCATAATCTTTTTGGGTATAACTAATAAGGCCTTGGAGTTCCCAAGTCTCAGCCAGGTCAGGACAAGAAGTTATAAGATCTGTTGCAATCTATCAGAATGGAGGAAAAAATATTTTATCTTCCAGTAAAGATTCAATATTCTAATAAATATCTGTATAACGCAAGTAGGTTATTGTTGACAGGAAGAAAATACTAAGATTTAAATTTTTTATACATCATTTTACTATAATTTAATTTCAGCACTAAAATTATGTTTTCCTGTTAACGAGGAATTAAATGTAAGTATTAAAAACAATAAGCTGTAGTTATACAGCAAATGACAGTTGCATTTAAAAAGTGGCAGTTACATTTGCAAAGTGACAATAATTGGAACATGAACTTAATGTACATTTGTGTATTATTAATTATGCAATTTAAAGCACAAATCAACCTGAGATGCTTGTTTCATCAGACCCCTGTTCAAATAAGCTTGGCCTTTCATGGCAAGTAGTGCTGGTTCATTGGAGTCAGAAAGCTGAAAAAGTAGCAACATCCACAGTATTACACAAAGATTAGTTGATTACTTTCTAAACTACCCATAACATCAATTCCTACTCCAAAGTAAATCCTGCTCAGCTATAGTAGAAACATAATTTAGTTATTTCTGAATTTATACAAAATAGCAGACCCTGCCTAACAACCAGTCAACCCAAGCAGTAAGGAGGTGGCAGAAGCAAATATATCTTCACCTGCGAGGATTTGTCTCTATAGAAACTTGGCTATAACTTCATACAGAAACTCAGACGTCCAACTTTCATTCGTCTCCAAAGAAACACAAGAGATAACCCATCTTTAAAAAAGGCCTGATTCAAACATTATTTTGCTACTTGTTATTAGGTTAATAGGCACAAATGCAATATTCATCTCTAGAATTCATCCTTTCATTTGTCTTGTGTGTTCAGTGTTTTCATTGTATTTACATTTCAGGGTACTGTGTGAATAAACATTTATCTTTACTCTGATTTAACCTAACCAGAAAACCTATCCCATGTCTATTATTAAAAGTCACAGCAATAAAATGGTTTTAAAACACTCCCTCTAAATACATATCTTATTGCAGACAACAGAGAAGTGAGGAGCAAGGGGAAAAGTTATTCCACCATCTCTCTCCTACCTGTAACACAGTATATTAAAATCAAAACATTAAGACAGAGTTCCCGAAAAGCAAAAAATTTCAATGGTGCAAACCCCGTTTCAACATAAAAAATGGTAGAAATCTAGTTCTGCAGTAAGAGATCCACTAAGGGTAAAATGATGTCTGCCTTTGTACCAGAAATTATCTCCAAAACCTCCAGATGTAATTTATAGTAATGTTAATAGAAAAAACATCAAGGCTTCGCATTGGAAACATAATGCAGGAATTTACAATGCTGAGTCATACCTGTTCCAAGATACCTGAGGCTTTCTGTGCATTATTTGGGTCACCAGATCTGACCATTGCTTCGACCTGTAAATGAAGTAACTTGTGTTTTTGCTGAGTGTTACCATCACGGACACTGCTTTCCAACAACTCCAGACCTAAGGACATGAATCACAAACATAAACTGAAAATTCAAGAGAACTTCAACTCCTATAATTTTGTTCCACCGAATACACGTATTTGTAAATTTACAGCTTGATGAGGAGATAATTTTCAAAAACAAACACAAGGAGCATTATGAATCTCATTTGAACCTGTGCAGAGGTAGAAGTGTCATGGTGCACCAATATGTTGAATTACAAACTTTTAGGACTTGGCTTGCTACTCAGTATCATCATCTTCATACAGTAGAAACTGGGTGCTTAATTTAGGTTTGGAACAATTGAGAGAGTGAGGGTGGAAAATGTTAATCCCACGCAGCTTCCAGAGGCAAATGCAGTGGTTCTGGTGGTTGTAAGTCACCTGCTGTCTTTTTGATTAAGGTTAAAGCATGAAATAAATCATCTAAATAATGCAAATAAGCAAAATATGAAAATTGTAAGAGTACATTGTGTTATTTTAATTTTAAACTGAATAGTACCAATAAACCTATATCTTTACATACATCTAAAATTGAAACACACTTTAAATTGCAAGTTTTGGATACTGTTGGGGGTATAGCCTCTCGGGAAAATGCCAGCAGCAACTGGGCCTGTAGCACCACAACTGGTTCTGCTGCAGAGCAGGGTCAGGCTAAGTCTAAGCAAGTGATAGTTGTAGGGGAGACTCAATAGTCAGAGGCACAGACAGGTGTTTCTGTGGCTGCAAACGAGACTCAAGGATGGTGTGTTGCCTCCCTGGGTGAGCAGATACAGAGCATCCTGAAATGGAAGGGTACAGACAGATGGCACTAATGATGTAGAAAGGAAGAGGGAAGAAGTCCTGCGAAGATAATTCAGGGAGTTAGATAGGAAGCTAGATAGGAAGCTAAAAAGCAGGACCTCTAGGGTAGTAATCTCAGGATTACTCCCCGTGCCACGTGCTAATGAGGCTTGGAACAGGGAGATAGCTTGTGTGGGAGGGAGGACTTTAGATATATGGATCACTGGGATGTCTTCTGGGGAAGGTGGGACCTGTACAAGGAGGACAAGTTGCACCTGAACTGGACGGGCAGCAATATCTTGGACGGAAAGTTTGCTAATACTGTTCGGGAGGGTTTAAACTAGTGTGGCAGGAAACCGGAACAGCATGCCAGTAAGTGTGTGGACTGGGGAAAAAAGTGAGACTGAGATAAACATAGCACAGAGTAAGAGCAGGCAGAGGGAAGCTGTGGGGTCCAGTGGGACTGGAGGTCTGAAGTGGGTTTGCTTCAATGCAAGGAGTATAACAGGTAAAACAGGTGAACTGAGAGCCTGGATTACCACATGGAATTATGATGTTATTGCAATTACGGAGACATGGTTAAAGGAGGGACAGGACTAGCAGCTTAACATTCTGGGATATCATTGTTTTAGATGGGACAGAAGGGGTGGGGGAGTTGCATTGCTGATTCGGGAGAACATCACAGCTGTGTTGAGGGAGGAATCTTGTAGTGAGGCGTTATGTGTGGGGCTCAGGAATAGGAAGGGTGAAATCTCAACGTTGGGAGTACTATAGACCTTCCAACAGCCCGCAGGAGACAGAGGAGCAGTTGTGTAGTCAGATACTGAAAAGGTGTGAAAAAAGCAGGGTAATTTCGGTAGGGAACTTTAACTGGGCGGCACAGTAGCATAGTGGTTAGCACTGCTGCTTCACAGGTACCTGGGTTCGATTCCCAGCTTAGGTCACTGTCTGTGTGGAGTTTGCACATTCTCCTTGTGTCTGCGTGGGTTTCCTCCGGGTGCTCCGGTTTCCTCCCACAGTCCAAAGATGTGCGGGTTAGGTTGATTGGGCATGCTAAAATTGCCCTTAGTGTCCTGGGATGCGTAGGTTAGAAGGATTAGTGGGTAAATATGTAGGGATATGGGGGTAGGGCCTGGGTGGGATTGTGGTCGGCGCAGACTCGACGGGCCGAATGGCCTCTTTCTGCACTGTAGGGTTTCTAAGATTCTAAGAACTCCCCCCCCCCCCTCCCCCACCCCACATATTGACTGGGACTCCATTTCAGCCAGGGGCTCAGATGGAGAGCAATTTCTTAGATGTATCCAGGAGGGCTTACTGATATACAGTATGTTGACAATCCAACCAGGGAGGGGGCCATACTAGACTTGATATTGGGGAATGAGCCAGGCCAGGTGATCAATGTTACAGTGGAGGAGGCATTTTAGGTTTAGCGACCATAATTCCATAAGATTTATGGTTGTCATGGATAAGGACAAGAATGGCTCTCGGGTAAGGATGCTTAATTGGGCAGGGGCCAATTACATCCAAATTAGACAGGAATTGGGGAATGTGGATTTGGAGCGGCTATTTGAGGGCAAATCCATGTCTGGCATGTGGGTGGCTTTTAAAGGCCAGTTGATTGAAGTGCAGGACAGGCACGCAAAAATCAAGGATAGATATGGCAAGATTCAGGAACCATGGATGGATGACAACGAAAATTGTAAGCACAGTCAAAAGGAAAAAGGAAGCGTAGAATGGTCTAGGCATCTAAAAACTGACAAAGTCATTGAAGAGTATAGTCAAAGTAAGAAGGAACTTAAATGTGGAATTAGGAGGGCTGAAAGAGGCCATGAAATGTCTTTAGCAAACAGGGTCAAGGAGAATCCCAAGGCTTTTTATGCATATATTAGGAACAAGAGGGTAGCAAGAGAAAGAGTAGGCCCACTCAAGGACATTGGAGGGAAGTTATACATGGAGCCACAGGAAGCGAGTGAGATCCTTAATGAGTACTTTGTATCGGTATTCAACGAGGAGAAGGACATGACAGATGTTGAGGTCAGGGATAGGTGTGAGAACGCTCTAGAGGATGTCAATATATTGAAGGAGGAAGTATTGAGCATCCTAAATTGCATTAAGGTAGACAAGTCCCCGGGGCTGGATGGAATATATCCCAGGTTACTGCAGAAGGCAAGGGAAGAAATAGCTGGGGCCTTAACAGATATCTCCATGTCCTCTTTGACCACAGGCAAAGTTCCAGAGGACTGGAGAATAGCCAATGTTGTTCCCTTCTTTAAGAAAGGAAGCAGGGATAATCCAGGAAATTACAGGCCAGTGAGCCTGATGTCAGTGCTGGGGAAACTTTTGGAGAAGATACCGAGGAACAGGATATATGCACATTTGGAAGAAAATGGACTAATTAGTGACAGGCAGCATGGTTTTGTACAGGGAAGGTCATGTCTCACCAACTTGAATGCGTTTTTTGAAGAGGTGACAAAGGCAATTGATATGGAAAGGGCTGTGGATGTAGTTTACACGAACTTCAGTAAGGCGTTTGACAAAGTCCCACATGGCAAACTGGTACAAAAACTAAAATCCCATGGGATTCGGGGTGGGCTGGCTAGATGGATACAGAACTGGCTTGCTTATAGGAGACAGTGAGTAGCAGTGGAAGGGTGTTTTTCAGATCTGTAGCTAGTGGTGTTCCGCAGGGATCAGTGCTGGGACGTCTGTTGTTTGTAGTATATATAAATGATCTGGAAGAAAATGTGGGGAGTCTGATTAGTAAGTTTGCAGATGACAAAAAGATTGGTGGAGTTGCTAATAGTGCCAAGGATTGTCAAAGAATACAACAGGATATAGATGGATTGGAGACTTGGGCACAGAAATGGCAGATGGAGTTTAATCCTGACAAATGCAAAGTGATGCATTTTGGAGGATCAAATTTAGGTGTGAATTATACTGTAAATGGCAGAACCCTTAGGAACATTAACATACAGAGGGATCTGGGAGTGCAGGTCCACAGCTCCCTAAAGGTGGCAACACAGATGGCCAAGGTGATTAAGAAAGCATATGGCATGCTTGCCTTCATCAGCCGGGGCATTGAGTACAAGAGTTGGGAAATCATGTTGCAGCTATATAAAACCTTGGTTAGGCTGCATTTGGGGTCTTGCGTGCAGTTCTGGTCACCACACTACCAGAAGAACCAACACTGAATATTTTTGTTCCATAAAACGATAACACGAACTAGCTGTTGCTTTGAAATCCTTGCTGGACTCAGGGTTTGATTTGGCTCACTTAATTACATTATATGTATTGCATTTCTGGTAAAGATAGAACCATTCTGACAATTTGAGGACCCATTCTGATACATGTTTCTCAAGAACAGGCAGTTACTAGTCCCTATTCTTGGGCATCTTCTTCAGGGTGGGTCCTTTCTTCCATTCCCTACCAGGCTTTCACCAACACTGAATTCCATTGCTGCAGCAGTTATATGATGAGTTTGCAAATGTTATGACTTTTAGTTTAAAATCAGCTTCATATTTCATTTGTTTTGTTGGAAGACTCATTTTCCTTCATCATTCAACATTCGCAGTCTGCTCTGTATAGGCATGTCTTAAACCCCCGCATGAATTCACAACATATATCACCTGTTTGGTCCTTTGTGTCCACGTATAAGGTACCAGTAAGTGAAACAAACATTTGTAAGATGGAAAATTGAGTCTGATTACTAATGCAAGCATGGCACATTGTGGTTCGACTTGTAAGTATATGCAAAACATGATTTTCAGGGCTGGATAAATGGGGTCATTAAAATGCCCTGATCTCCATTACTTAAAAAGGTACAAATACTTCTTAAATAAGGAAGGAAAATGAGACAGAGGTACAGCCAATGAGACATCTGAAAAGAAAAATGAGCAGTGCAAACAAATAAACAATTACAGGAAATGAAAAATGTTCATTTTTATCAAGGAACATTGTTACAGGAGATCAACTAGTACATGATCATTTTTTAAAAATCCAAACAAAACAATATGTCCTACCCTGACTGCAGGAGCTAATTGTTTCTTCGTACTTGTGCATCAGGAGTTGGATCTTTGCCAGATAAAACCATGCTGCAATTGCTGACCGTGTCTTCTTTAATCCTGAAATGCAAGTGATATTCCTCTAGATCGCTTAAAAGGCAGAACAAGTAGGCAAAACAACTTATATTCATATAGCATTTTAAAGTAATGAAATGCTCAAAGTGCTAGTATGACACCAATGTACGCAAGGAGATATTGGGTCAGGTGACCAAAAGCTTGGTCAAAGTGACTAAAAGTGGAGCGTGGCAGCACAGTGGTTAGCACTGCTGCCTCACAGCATCAGGAACTCGAGTTCAATTCCGGCCTTGGGTCACTATGTGTGGAGTTTGCACCCCTGTCCGCATGGGTTTCTTCCAGATGCTCCAGTTGCCTCCCACAGTCCAAAGATGTACAGGTTAGGTGAATTGGTCACTGTAAAATTGCCTTTTAGTGTCCAAAGATGTGTAGGTTAGGTGGGTTAGTCATGGTAAATGAGCAGGTTTTAATTGGGGGGGGGATAAGATGCTCTTTCAGAGGTCAGTTTAGACTTGATGGGCTGAATGGCCTTGTTCTGTTCTGTAGGGATCCCATGATTAAAACCAGGGATGTTTGACAAGGCGGAATTAAAAGAGTGCAGTTTACTCAGAGGAATTGTGGGGCTGGAGGAAATTTCAGAGATAGGAAAGGTCAAGGCCATGGAGAGATTTGAAACGAGGAGGAGTATTTTAAAATCAAGGCACTGCTTAACTGGGAGTCCATGTAGGTCAACAAGCACTGGGGTGTTAGGTGACCAGGACTTGGTATAAGTTAATACAGAGCTTTCGATGATCTCAAGTTTGGACAAGGTAGAATGTGGGAGACCAGCCAGGAGTGCATTGAAATAATCAAGTCTGGAGGCATTGAAGATACAAATAGGAGGGAAAATAATCAAGAGTTTTAATAAGCACATTCATCCGTTATGTAGGGAGTGTATACAAGTTCTAGAATGAGAAGCTCACAGGAATAATCATACATAGCAAAATACTGAAGTATGGTTATATAGCCTCACTTTTTTTGAAATCAAATTGCCAAAAGATACAACTATAGACTGCCAACTAACCCAATCATTAATAGCTCAGCTGGTGCATGCAAAGAGAAAATAAATCTGATCAACAAGTACAGAATGGACTTGGCACTAGGGAGTGGGTGTGGAGGAATGCCCTATTCAAGTTTTTGCAGCTGTCTGCCTGAGAGAGGACATATCCTTGCCATGTTATAGGATTCTGAATAATTCACAAGGCAAGATACCCTTCAGCTACCATTCCACTATATTCCAATTTGTAAACTAACAGAACCAAAATTGCAAAATGTTTCAAATTTGACTTGCTACCAATGAAAATTTGATCACATAATGCCCAAATTGTACATCTGCAATTGAAATTGATTGAGGCTTGTAAAATTGATTTCAATTTGTTATAAATAAATCTGGTGACTTTCTATATTTTATTTGGAGTGAACTTGTTGGTTAATTAGAAATTAACTAACTCAATGTTGGATAATGAAATATATTTCCACTTGTATACTTTACAAGTCATCCAGGAGGAACTCAGATTACTAGTGTCGGTTCCCAAATATTGATGCTATGAGCTAAGTCTTCCAATTGCACTACTACAAACAGGGCAATTGAACCATACTATCAAAAGGAGGTGTGTAACATTGTTGCCACAGGAGATTCAGAAACACCTTAGATAAATCAAGAAATTTGTACACAGCATACCTGGGCCACCCAGTCCCAGATACCCACATCAGGAACTCTCAGATTACATGCACCATTGACAAATAACATGAAGTTATCCATACTCTGCTCAGATGACTTGTTTTAACTCCCAAATATTTTCATTTTTCACTTCATCCTTTTTAAATGAACCTTCCAAATAATTTCAGTTATGAGGATAGATTGGAGAAGTTGGGAATATTCTGCTTGGAGAGAAAGCCAAGAAGGGATTTGATAGGGCTGTTCAAAATCATGAGAGGCTGGACAGAGTAGATAGGGAGAAATAGTCCGGCTCGTAAAAAGATTAAGAACAAGAGGGCACAGATATAAAGTGATTTGCAAAAAAAAAGCTAATGGGATGTGAGAAAAAACTTTTTCACATCAGGTATGGAATACACTGCCTGTAAGTGTGGCGGAAGCAGATTCAATTGAGGCATTCAAGAGGCCATTAGATGATTACTTGAATAGAAACAACGTCCAGTAGTAGGGGGAAAAGGCAGGGGAATGTCCCCAGGTCATAATGCTCGTTTGCAAAGCTAGTGCAGACATGATGGGCTAAATGGCTTTCTTCTGTTTTATAACAATTCTGTGATTTAATTTAGTGTTTGCGAACATGCTTTCGTATGTATATGTAACATGTTAGGACAATTTTAAGCTCAGAGCCAGTAACCATTAGAAACTGGTCCAATACATATCAGGAAAGATGCTTATAGCTGGTACGATCTCATCAATTCCAAATCTGGACTCATGTAAACCTAGGACCCAGTAAAATGTATTCACCTAAAAGTCATAATCAACAGGCCCATTGTAAACACAAATCCACACTTAAAATATTTTGCTAGATTAAACAATTATTTTAAAAAGAAAAAGAGCACAGTTACATTTTCAGAAATCACTGAACCGGAGACATTATCTATAGTATATTACACTTATCTGATAGATTTCTTACCCCACAAGCTTAATTCCCCCCAACAATTCACCCCAAACAATTCACCCTAAAAGAAAACTACCTTTGGTTAGGTTCTTTGCTGCTTCGTCGTATTTCTTTTCTTGCATAGCTTTTATCCCAGCTCCAATAAGCCCTAGTCCATTTGTTGGTTCCATTTTATTAAGTCTTGAATAACACTGAAAAGCTTCTTCACTAAAGCAGTCTGCTTAAAATAAAGGAATAGCGTAACAGAATCCTTCAGTAATGTAGATTACACACTGCTGCAAACTGGATAAAAAGGTTAGCTTTCTGGTAGTGTCATGTCCAATCTTCAAACAAAGGTATCCTCATTATGCGGCATGGACAAGTTGGGCCGAAGGGCCTGTTTCCATGCTGTAAACCTCTATGACTCTATGCTGTAAAAATTTACCACCAATAATACTATTGATGGCAAACTCCTAAAGTATATGAAGAACACTATGATTGAAGAACAACTATTCTTGCAAGGTAGCATGTTTAGAAATAGTACCAATTACAAAAGCACCATTGCAAGTGCTACTAGATCAACCAGACACATTAATGATCACACTTGAAATGTTCAAAGTTAAAACTTGCTGATCTATCAGTTTTAAAGGACAATCTAAATTGGAATATTTTCCTGTAATCTGCGCTGTGTTCCCTGCAATGATACAAATCCTATAAAACAGTGCTGTTTCAATAAGTTTCATTCTTATTCTTTCCAAAGCATTTTACCTTTTGAAAATTGAAAATGTCGTCTCCAACACGACAACATCATTTTTATCTTCAGGAGGATGGAAAGTGCTGGATTTGGGACATTGTCGTGGTGGGTGCCTGGAACTCACTGCCGGGGGAGGTAGTGGAAGCAGATACGATACATGAATAGGATAGGAATAGGGGGGATATGGTCCCTGGAAAGGTAGGGGGTTTTAGTTCAGTTGGGCAGCATGGTCGGTGCAGGCTTGGAGGGCCGAAGGGCCTGTTCCTGTACTGTAATTTTCTTTGTTCTTTATTGTGCACCTTCCCATACTTTGCACTTAGTTGCAATGACACACACGCACACACTAAACTAGTACTGCCCAAGGGAAAGCACTCTCTCCCTTCTATCTCAATAATGTTCCCTTACAGCAAACACCAGACATTGGGGCGATCCAGGACGTGTGTGAAAACGGGAGAGTTCAAATCTGCTATCATATTCACTTAGACCAAAAAAAACCCTCAAAAATGGTTTCTCGCCTGAAGGGGGAGCGGGCAGGACTTAAATCACCCGAACGCTGGCTGAGAGCAGCAGAGGGCGCAATTGCACACGTGCAGGTCTCCAGCAGAAGTCTGTCTCTCAGCCTCTGCCAGCCAACCACAGCACCCCCTAGCTACCGCAGGAGGGGGGAGCCACGGCTTATCGCGACCCCCCCGCCCCCCTTGCCTGGACCAATCTACCCCATTACTCCCCCCTCGCACTGATCTCCCCCCCCCATCGCCAGTCCTGATTCCCACCCGATCGCCAGAGGGACATCCAATCCGTGGCCAGCCCCAATCACCCTTCCCTCCCCCCCACCAATCCCTAATGCAGAGTGGCAGCGGGTCCCCCCTTCTCCACCCCCACTGATCCCAAATGCATAGTTGCAGAGGACCCCCACCCCCTCCCTGGTCTGGCCCCACCACCACAATAGTCACCTTGGCACTATCAGGGTACCAGGCTGGCACTGTCCAAGGGCGCTCCTCCGCCCCAACCCTCCCATCCCCGCCGGGGGCCTCAATGGCCTCCGGTTCTACCAGCGAGGCCATCGTGACTGGTCCCCGTTGCTGGGGACCAGCTACGATTCTCGCCAAAAAGAATCTCTCCTGGAGAGGCCAGAGAGGCAAGTGAGCCCAGACAATTACGTCCTGGGCTCATTAAATCAATACTAAATAGATTCAAATAATTTATTCAGCCTCGTGCCAGAAATGGGTGCAAGGGTAACCTTGCCGGATATCCGGTGCCAGTAAGATCGCAAGGCGAGAAATCAGGTGCGAACCTGATTTCTTAGCTCTCTCGCGATCTTACCGGCTCGCCCCGCCCATCAGCCGGTTGGGCACAACGGTAAGAATGTCCTCATTGTCTCACAGTATTAGTTATGAAATCCCTCACTTCTCACAATATTGACCTTTACTGTTTCTCTGTTCAGGACTGACAATTTTTGTCAAATAATGGGCAATTTTATGAGGCGCTAAGATCTCAACCAGCAAGTATCAACCATATAAACAGAAACCAGAAAAATAATTACCTGTCTGGATAAAATGCATGCTGAGCACTTCTAGTGAAGATGATGAATTAGGATACTGGGCTAGTAAAGCCTCACAAGCTAATTTTAGTTTGTCTTCTTCATGCGGCAGCTGAAACAAATGTTTTTAAAAAAGTTATATGGTTCTATTTTCAAAAACACAGTTTTGATTTTATACAACCTTGACAAAAGTAAAATAAAGCATTTTCCAAATATTGCACTGGAGTTGGTGAAGTTGAAAATTTGTAAATTAATTATTGCTGAAGAGATATGCTGTTATAGCTTTTCATTTTGCACTCATCCAGTCAGATGCAAGGGTGCCAAACTTCAAAGGGAACAAGCATAATTGCATAAGAAAAGAGGTGCTGGAAGGATAAAGTATCTCAAAATCTTGAGAAACAGGTAAAGCTAGCCATTTCCAGTTGCTGCAATGCAGTGGCAACATAAGTGTTTTTCATTAATAGTAAGAAGTCTCGCGCCAGGTTAAAGTCCAACAGTTTATTTGGAATCACAAGCTTTCGGAGTTGTGATGAAGGAGCAGCGCTCCGAAGGCTCATGATTCCAAATAGATCTGTTGGACCTTAACCTGGTGTTGTGAGACTTCTTACTGTGCCCACCCCAGTCCAACGCCAGCATCTCAACATCATGGCTTCCACTAATAGGATGCTGCCATCAAGTCAAAAAAACATATGCCTACCACACAAATGAGTAATGTGGTATTTGAATTTCACTGCCATTGCAATGCCAGGTACATAGGCTTTACATCACAACAATGGGCAGATTGTATCAGACAGCACATCCCTTCAACTGTTCGCAATAGGTCAAGAACTGATCATACTCAATCAACAAGTGCTTGCAAAATGCAGAACATAGTATTTGCAACTGGGCAGCACTTGCCTAACAATCCTCGTTGTGCCAAGAATTACACTAACAATTTACAATCATCAATTTGGCTCACAATATAGATCACTTATACTTGTTAGAAGCTATATAGTTATTTGCAGGGACCTGTCCTTTGCAGACAGAAGGAATATGTCCAGACATTGCACCTTCTCGGAATAAACAAAAGCATGAGGGACAATAGTGCCCCGGTACATTCGCCGTGGCACCCAAGCCCGCAACTGGTACTACCAAGAAGGATAAGAATAGCAAATGCATGGGAACACTACCACCTCTTAAGTTCCCTCCATGTCCCACAGCATCCTGACCTGGAAACAGTGTTTTCTTTCATTGTTGCTGAGTCAAAATCTTGGAACGCTAACGGCAAGTTTGTTTGATGTCACGGGCCTTTGGAGCACTGTTCCTTCCTCGGGTGAGTGGGAGTGATGAGGGAGCGGCGCTCCAAAGGCTCATGATGCCAGGTGGACCTGTTGGACTTTAACCTGGTGTTGTGAGACTTCTTACTGTGCCCACCCCAGTCCAACACCGGCATCTCCACATCACAATATTCCAAATGGGGTCTGACCAGAGCCTTATAAACTGACTCAAGAACAGCTTCTTCCCTGCTGCCATCAGACTTCTGAATGGACCTACCTCGCACTAAGTTGGTCTTTCTCTACACCCTAGCTATGACTGTAACACTACATTCTGCACTCTCTTCTTTCCTTCTCCCCCTACGTACTCTATGAACGGTATGCTTTGTCTGTGTAGTGCGCCAGAAACAATACTTTTCACTGCATCCCAATACATGTGACAATAATAAATCAAATCGCCCCTCAGTGTCCAAAGATGTGTAGATTGGATGAATTAGTAAGGTAAATTTCACTTTAGTGTCCAAGGATGTGTAGGTTAGGTAGATTATCTCATCTTAAGTTGATCTTTCTCTGCACCCGAGCTATGACTGTAACACTACATTCTGCACCCTCTCCTTTCCTTCTCTATGAACGGTATGCTTTGTCTGTATAGCACGCAAGAAATAATACTTTTCACTGTATACTAATACATGTGACAATAATAAATCAGATTAAATCAGATCAGATCAGCACTGTGGGACTAACTTCACTACAAAGACTTCAGCAGTTCAAAAACGCAGTTCATCTTCACCTTCTCAAGGAACAATTAGAGATGGGCAGTAAATGCTCATTTTGCAACTGATAACCATATCCCATGAATGTTTTTTTTTAAAAAAGCTTACTTTTGATAGAAATTTAATGTAGTCAGTGGAAAGCTTCTGATGGTTATCACTTGGAATCTTGTCCATGGATGAAAGGACATTTTCAAAAGCAGTTATCAACTACACAAAGAAGAGAGAGAATTAGCAATACAGTGAGAACAAAATTAAGAAAATTATATTTATAAAACATCTTTCACAACCTCAGGATGTTCCAAAGTACTACAGTTACTTTTGCAGTATAATTATTCATATAATGTAGGTAAAATCAGGAGTCAAATTTCACCTTGGGGAAGTTCCACAAACAAAGAAATTACATGATAATCTGTTTGAGGTATTGAATAAAGATTAAATGTTAGTTAGGGCAATGAAATAACTCCCCTGCTCATCTTCACAACGTGGCATATGAGATGGCAAATGGGGCTTCAATTTAATGCTTAATCCTAAAGGTGCTCTGACAATGTTAGTCTAGATGGTATGATCAAGTTGTAGAGTGGAGTATGAATCCGAGAACAGCTTTCTGACTCAGAAACAGGATTGCCACCACTGAGCTGAGGCTGAAAACGTACTTACAAATGAAAAAAATCATTTAACAATAATGAATTACCCTAATCTTTAGTTCCTATTTAAGCTCTTCAATTCTATAAATTACCTTTTCAAACTCTATGTTGTAAGACCAAAATCAGATTTATTTCACTATCTTGAAGCAGGTCTTTCAATCTCATCTGAAAATCTTCTCTCTAAACGGCACAATTTATGGTGTTTGTTGGTTTAATGTGAAAACCTGTCTCAGCAGTTATAATGGATTTTTGCTGATATAATGGATCATTGTAATAAGTCATAGAGGTTTTACCTCTGACTCAGTGCATGTCAATAAAAAAATTTCAGTTAAGGGTGTGCACTGTATCGACATAATCCTGGAGGGTCGATCACACAGCATCCAATCACATGACACCGGCAGTCAGTATGCAAAGGTACTTACTGCCCCACAGTTTTCATGCCACCTACACAAGTAGCTGACACATACAATTTGTAAAATTTGGATTGTAGTTTAATCTTAGTTTGCAATATCAAAACTCATATTGATTACATATGAGTGCAAGTACTTGGAATGGAGCACCCAAGAAATAAAACTCTATCAAACAACCATCATGGTCAGTAATCAGACTCTGCATATTTCAATGCTAAAAGTAAGAAAATAGGTAACTGGCCAAATACCTGAGAAGATCAAACAATATTACTGAAGAGGAATTTTCAATGGCTAGATCTCTCTCGGTAAGGCCCATTTAATCCATTTGCAATATCTTGAAGAAAACCTTTGTCTCCTTTTTCCAAGATTAAATTTAAATACTGTTCTACACTTTTGAAATTATTTTTTGAACTGTAACATTTTCCATAATATATGTAAGCATTCAGCAGCGTTTTTGGTTCCAACTGACCACTTATTTCTGTCAACAGAATGGCTGTCAAATGAAGAAGAATACCTTATTAAATTCAGCAGCTTCTATTGCGGCTGCCTGCCAGTTCCTTCCAAAACAATAGGATAAGTACAACTATCATTACATTCCAGAACTGCAGAACAGATCACATTAAGATTGGGACTGGGGATAATTGCATTGAAGGAACAAATCAATGAACAAAATTAATTATTACTGAGGGTTTCCTGGTTCACCTTTCAAGCCCATCTCTGGCCCACAAGAAGTGAAAGTACCCAGGGGAAACAAAGTACTTTTCTCCTGGTTTTCCAGAATGGGAGACTAATCCCAAAAGGGTTTTCTTCTGCAGTTTTAGCTGCTGTATGAAATGGTTCATGGTTTCCAAAAACAGAAGCCATATATTTCAATTCTGTTCAGGAAGACAACTGAGTAAGCTTTTTCCCCCAAAGATAATTTTCCTTAAAAGATGTAAAATATGGAAGTTTAAAATTAATACAACAGCTTCATGTAGTATATTATTCTTTGAAAACTTTTGAAGGTAATTACTGATAACAGACATCTTGAGGGATCTTTACCAGTTGGTGGGTCTCATTATCCTGACTTTCTACTTTGTCTGCAAGCAACTGGATCATCTTCCTCCATAATTGATGAAGCTCTTGTTTACCAGCTCCATCGTGTTGTTTTAGCTGTATCAATTGACTCCATGTTTTGGCAACCTGAAATAGAGGTACTATGAGGAATGAGGGAAATACAGATCAAGGAGATTGAGGGGAATTAGGGTTACTTTACAAAGATTAACAAGTAATTATAAATGTAGAAGATTGCAAATATTTATGATTTGGTAACAGCATTCATCAGGAAAATGGAGCAAACTGAGTCATAGAATGTTACAGCACAGAAAGGCCCTTCGGTTCATGCACCAGCCAACAAGCACCTATCTATTCTAATCCCATTTTCTAGCACTTGGTCTGTAACCTCGTATGGTTTGGCATTTCAAGTGCTCATCCAAATGCTTCTTAAATGCTGTGATACTCACAGAAGAATTAAACAGGAGACTAGAAAAATTTAGAGCTTGGAATGTGGAATTCTCTTTCTCAAACCATTGTTGGAACAGCATCCAAAAATTTTCAATAGGAACTATGTGGTTACAAACAAAAATATTAAACCATATGGTGAGTGAGCAGAAGAATAGGATTAGACAAGATGGTTCAAGTTAAAAAGCAGGAGAGAAAATGTAATAGGGCAGCTGGTGTGGCTGTGTACTATAACTCCCTATGGATAGGAGGGACGCTGTTGCTACCGACTAGAAGCTTAACTGGAAAAGCCAAATCAACGTCATGGATATAATATCAGAACAGAGACTGGATACTCAGCTCATCTCCTGACAACACAAAGTCTCTGAATCAACGACATGGTATAATTTAGGAATATTATGGATTACTCACCATTCACCTAGCTCTGACTACATTCAAAAAGCTTGCTAACCATATTATGCTACACAAGTGAAGGGTAGTGTTTAATTGCCATTCCCCCAGACAAGCTGTTCCAGTACAGCTACAACACTGGCATCTATGCAGCAAAGTGGAAGATTGCCCAGACGTGTCCTGTATATAAAAAGCAGGACAAATCCAACATGGACAATAACAGCCCAATCAGTCCCCATTATCAATGGAGTGAAGGAAGGAATCACCAAGTGTTAGCAAACAGCACTTGTTTGAGTAATAACCTGCTGACAAATGCTCAGTTCGCACTCTACCAGGATCATTTAGTTCCCAACCTCATTACAGCCTTGGTTCAAAAGAACTGAACTCCAGAAGTGAGAATGACTGCCCTTGACAAGGCAACATTTGAAAGGGCGGCACAGTGGTTAGCACTGCTGCCTCACAGCGCCAGGGACCCAGGTTCAATTCCCAGCTTGGACCACTGTTTGTGCAGAGTCTGCACGTTCTCCTTGTGTCTGCGTAGGTTTCCTTTGGGTGCTCCGGTTTCTTCCCACAGTCCGAAAGACATGCTGTTTAGATGCATTGGCCATGCTAAATTTTCCCTCAGTGTTCCCGAACAGGCGCCGGAATGTGGCGACTAGGGGATTTTCACGGTAACTTCATTACAGTGCTAATATAAACCTACTTCTGACACTAATAAATAAGCTTTAAATAGGGACAGCGGTTGTGTGTTAAGAGTGTTGAGACAAAACAAAGTCAATAAACTCTCCCAGAGAGAAAAAGCTTGGTGTCTCGATTTTGACTTTACCAGCCAACTTGGACGTGTTAACATAGAATTAGAGCAATTCGCTTGATTGACCCCTATACCATTGGACAAAGCCCCTACCTCTGCTGCCACCAATACATTGTGGCAATTCACTAAGTTTACTACAACAGTCCCTCTCACTCTATTAATCTTTGCACAAGAAGAACAAGAGCATTGATGTGGAAATTCCATCATCTCTATCTCCCCCTCCAAACTGTACATCTTCACTGTGTCCATCATGACTGACAGATCCTTCACAATCATTGGTCAAGATCCTGAAATTTCCTAGCACCATCAGGTAAGAACCATCACCACAAAGTTCAAGACGACGGCCTAATAACACCTTCTCAGGCAACCAGGAATGAACAGTAAATGTCAGCATCACAAACATTCTGATTGCAAGTAAACAAGAGCAATTATGAGTTAGCAAGGTGGGGGGAGAGAAACTCTATTTTCTGCAAGCATTTTATGCTGATCTTGCCAATGTGCTAAATTGCACTGATATTCCATAGCAAAGTAGAAAACACACTTACAAGTTGTTCCAATCCACAGAAATCTCACCTCTAGATATTTCTTTTCTTGATGATAGAGGTCAACTAACTTTAGGCAGACTTCATGCCATTTCTGTTTATCTGAACTGTAAAATGGGAAAAAAGTATGTGAAATGTTATAGGCATGCTGTCAAATAATCTATAGAGCACTTGAAAATAAATTACACCAGCAAAGGAATTTGGTTGGAGGATGGAAAAGCAAAAGAACTTGTACATGGGAACATCATAAATAGGAGGAACCATTCAGCCCACTGAGCAGAATCACCATTCAAACAGATCTTGACTGAACATCTACCATAATGCCACCTTTCTTTACAATCCCATATCCCTTAGTTTCCAGAAATCTATTGATTTCTATTCTGATCATATTCAATTATTGAGCTCCCACAGCGCTTCGGGGGTAGAAAATCCCAAAATTCACCATTCTTTGGGTGAAAACATTTTCTCCTCATGAATGGCCTACCCCTCATTCTGAGACTGTGTCCCCTGTTACAGAACAATTATAGGTAATTATAATATGGTCTAAAACACTAGTACTGTTTCATAAAAATGCTTCCAACTAATGTATAATTAGTATGTTTGTATTATAATACAATACAAAAATCTTCTTCCTCCATGAGTCAAATTTAACCAAGTTCTTGCAAATGAAATATTTTCCAGGGCATTTTGTTTTTATCCACGATATATGCTCCCAGGGCAGAGTCATTTTCTCACTCATGTGCCAAAGAAAACTGGAAGAGCCTGAAAATTTCCCCATCCCTAATAAATACGTTTAAAACTTCATACGATCCTGAGCTACACCAAGTATGCTTACCCTCATTTTTTTCCAATCTGTTTTTAACCTCTAACACTTTGAAATTGCTCACATTTTAATCAATGTAAGTTGGTCCAGAACATCAGCCAGTTCACTTGAATAAATTCAGTTAACTTGTGAGCATTGATAAACTCATGAAAAAAAAAATGTTGTAGTTGTGAGACATGTAAAATTATTACAAGTTAATCTTTTCAATTTATTAGTCTGGCCACAGGACTTCCCAGATAACAAGGGAAGGTCTTATATTATCAATACTGCCGGGCTATGAAGGTGGACAGAATGTGCAGAATCAAAACATCAAATCTGATGCCACATAGACACTCCGGGCCCTATTATACCATTTTGATTATAAGTGCTGGGCGGACTTACAACTGAGAGTGTTTCAGATCCGACTTAGACGTGTTCTCAGGCACCCCCATACACACACTGCCTGAAAAAACATCAGCAATTCCGAATCGCGCTGCACAAGGGGCTTAACGTGCCCAAAATCCTGCAGCTCCGATCGGCGCCTCCAACCGCACGTGCACAGAAAATAAAATGCTAGAATGCAGCGGCTCCCCTGCCACATTGCTCCCGGGCCGGGTAATGCCTCTCCCTAGCCCCCACAGACATTGCCCCACCCCCACAACATTATTAGCCCCCTTATTCCCCCCACCCCCTCCTGCCACCAGACCGATCACGGGCCCCTCCCCCCCTCACCGATCTCAGGCAGAGTGGCAGCGGACCCCTCCTTCCACCTCACTGATCTCAGGCAGAGTGGCAGCGGACCTCCCCTTCCCCCTCACTGATCTCAGACTGAGTGGCAGCGGACCACCCCCTTCCCCCTCACTAATCTCAGGCAGAGTGGCAGCAAATTCCCCCCCTCCCCATCACCCTCACCGATCTCAAGCAGAGAGCCGTCGGAAGCTCAGCATTTACCTCCTCATTAACTGGAGCGCCCGAATCGGACTTTTGTGAAGTATGTCTGTTTTGCGCGGATTCTGAATGGGCGAACATGGTGATAAAGGTGGAAGTGTTGGTAAGGTTGGGCGTGCAGTCCATTAAGTTAATTTAAATGCATTTAAATGGCCGTCGTGCCCATTTAGGGCACGATCCCGATTGCGGCCATTTTCAGGCCTTGATAAAGGGGGAACTGGTGCGGAGGCGGGCACAGATCGTGCTTCTCACCTTACGCCCGACTTTACCAAGTTTTTGCGCCCGCAAACGGGCACAACTTGATGGTAAAAATCAGGCCCACCAGGTGCAGTTCACAAAGTTATGTTTGTGACTTTCCCATTCTGGCCAAAACTGTTCCTAATTTTGAGAAAATGTCTATGCAAGCCAGCAAATCATGAAATTTCAATTTATTGTACAGACAAAGTGGTACGGCTACATGCATGAGGCACCACTACAATTGTCACATCACAGGCATATGGAGACCTTTTCTTTTTTGTGGAAGAGAATATCCAAAGTCTGGATGGTAGACTTTAGAACAACCAAATATCTATATAGCAGGTGCTCCTCCCAGTCTGTGAATTAATTCCAAAGTGTTAAAAGGGGAATCTGAAACCATAGGAATTGAATCATATTGTTTGCTTTGGCAATAGCTCTGAGGAAATTGGCAGGTTTTATTGATAAATCAGAAGTAAAATCCCAGTAGTCAAATTTGGCAATTTATTCCATGAGAAACTAAAATATAGGATTTAAACAAAGGTTTAAAACCATAATTTGAAGTCACACTCCCATTTATTTGTACACTGGATAACTTGCCTGAAAACATTTCTTAAATAAGAAAAGTTGGTTTTGAAGCAAGATATACGATAACATGAGTTCAATAAATTCAAATAGGTTACCTTTCATACAATTTCATTAGCTTTTGGTAAATTTCCAACAACTCATGCTTATTGTCAAATGTATCATTCTTCTCACACAGATTTAGCAACCCCTGAAAAGAAAACAAGACATCATTATCTTCTAATTCATTCTCATAGTCCAATCACAAATAAAAATGATTAGACTATACAAAATAAACTGCATTGACATTTTTATTCATTTAACACAATTATTGAGTAGAGGGAGTGGTGGATGCTGTTGTATGCCTCAGACACAATCAGGTTGAACCAGACTATACACCACTTGAGTCTTATTCAACCTAGACCGCACACATGATCCTATAACCAACCTCTCCATCACAAAAATATCTTCTTGCACCACCATATTACCAGTCAACATGGTTACGACACGTCACTGAAACTGTCATCCATGCCCTTATCATCTCCAGACCTGACATCCTATCCTGTACCAAGTCCCACTCGCCCATTACCCACACCTTATTGCGGCTCCCTGTCTCCCAAGCCCTCATTTCAAAACTCTCAGTTTAGATCCTCCTTGGCCTATTAAAATCTTCCAAAAATATTTTGAGGTATTAGATGAAAGACTGCTAAGATATAATACTTTATGAAGTGTTGAAGGTCTAAGGTTGGATGGTACCATCTGGATGACATATGGTTCAACCAATTGCTGCAGGCCCAGTCAAATTCTTTGTTTTTGTTTGAAGTAACTCACATTCTGGAAATACGCAATAAAGGAGACAAAATGCAAGTTTTGTATGTATTTTCTTACCAATGAAGATAGATGGATAGTTGACAAAGAATATACAAAAATAATTATGCTATGTTGCAACTATAAAAGCTAATATGAAACATAAAACTGTAAACAGGGACCTGATTTTCCTTTAAACACGGACTGTGTACTATATAAATGAAATATATTATTCAATGAGATCACTTCAGTTGAACTTTATGATGTCACAATGCAAGAAATTAAAACCACTAGGTCAGTCATTTGTATAAATAAATAGAAGATACACCTCAGCACTCAGATGATAGGCCAGATGCCAAAGTTCGAACACTATTATCATCAAGTATGGAACCAGGTTAGAGCAGTCCCACCCAGCTGGACTACAGTGGAGAGGCATTGGAGGAGAATGGTGAGGTCAACTGTATTAAAGGCTGCAGGCAGCCTGATAAGCAGAAGGGACAATTACCTTTGTCACAGTCCTCCAGACCTCATGGAAAAGGGGTAAAAGTGATGCTATGCTGGTATCAGTGACACAGGGCTAGCAGGTAATACTGAGAACAACAGACATTGTTAACCTTTGGGTATTGTCATTAAATGTACTTGAAATTGTGTAGACCCCTTGAAATCTGTGCAGATTGCTAGTGTGTTATGGACACCTGATTGAGAATGCTTGTGAGGTCACTGCAAGTGAATACCTTTGTTAAATATTGATAACAAGCCATTTGTTTTAGTTAAATGATTTGTTGTCATATTTCTGGATGATCAGTGTGTTTGTAAGTCCTCTGATCACAGATCGCCGGATAATTTCTCAGCACATGTATTGATTTTGAATGACTGCTGTTATAAAAAAAGAGAGAAAACACAAGAGTCCTTGATTGGCTATTTGACAACTGAGTGGTCAATGTTCTCCTGTCAGAGAAGCAGAAGCAACTAATGGGAAGAGGAGGCTCCACTGATAACCTTCTCCTCAATTATGGAGTAGTCCAGCACATTAGTGCAAAAGGCAAGGCTGAAGCATTTGCAATCATCTTCAGCCAGAAGTGCTGTATGGATGATTCATCTCAGCCTATTCTCCAGGTCTTCAGCATCACCGATGCCTGCCTTCAACAAGTTCAATTCACTCCATGTGAAATCAAGAAGCTGGATACAGCCAAGAATATGGACCCTGATAATTTCCTGACTGCAATATTAAAGATAAAAACAGAAGATGCTGGAAAAACTCAACAGGTCTGGCAACAACTGGGGAGAGAAGAAAAAGAGTTACCGCTTCGAGTCCGCATGACTGTTCTTCAGAGCTATATTCCAGCATAGCCATGACACAAGCATCCAAAAGACAATCTGGAAAATTCCCGAGGTATGACCCATCCATAAAAAAAACAGGATAAATCCCATCAAACCAATTACTGCTACATCAGCCTACTTTCAATCAATCAATGACCAAATGATGAAAGTTTTTTCTTATTTATTCAAGGAATGTGGGCATCACTGGCTGGGCCAGCATTTATTGACCCTCCCAAATTGCCTTTGAATTGAGTGGCTTATTCGGCCATTTCTGAGGGCAGTTAAGAGTCAACCACATTGTTGCGGGTCTGGAGTCACATGTAGGCCAGACTGAGCAAGGGCACAGGAGATCTGATGTATGTAGCCTTCACAATATCAATATAATAAACTCAAAATTTTCCCTCCACATGCTAAATGAAAATTTTAT
This sequence comes from Mustelus asterias, assembly GCF_964213995.1. Classification (NCBI taxonomy): domain Eukaryota; kingdom Metazoa; phylum Chordata; class Chondrichthyes; order Carcharhiniformes; family Triakidae; genus Mustelus; species Mustelus asterias. Next base: position 94,641,508 of record NC_135806.1, on the reverse strand, counting down.
TAATATGTGAACCTATCATACCCAAGCCTTTAAGTAGTTTGATTCATGCTTAGATTTCTGCTAACAAAGAGACAGATAATAAAAAAATATGTACTTTTTTTGGGAAATATACTATTTACAAATCTTGTAGATGTAATACAGCTGCAGCAAGAAACAGTAAAACCCAATTTACATTAAAGAGGATTGTTTTTGAGAACTCAATCCAATCACTGATTTACCTGCCATGCCAGCAACTGTTCTGGATCAAGTTCTGCGGCCTTTTTGTATGCAGTCTTCGCCTGGTCAGGCTGTTCCAACTCTGCTGCAGCAACTCCAATAAAAACCCAGGCATTGTAGTTATTCTTATCTTGTTTCAAGACAGCCTGCATAATAGAATACAAATTAAGAAATAGCAGTTCACGATAGAAATTGCTTCAAAAGAAATCTTTAGTTAGACACGCTGTGGAAATGCCAGCATTGGACTGGGGTAGGCACAGTAAGAAGTCTCACAACACCAGGCTAAAATCCAACAGGTTTATTTGGTAGCACGCGCTTTCAGAGCGCTGCCCCTTCATCAGGTCACTCACCTGATGAAGAGGCAGTGTTCTGAAAGAACGTGCTACCAAATAAACCTGTTGGATTTTAACCTGGTGTTGTGAGACTTCTTACTTTATTTCGACATATAGGCCGCAATTTTACCATCCCGCCTGCCATGGGAATTGGAGCGGGCGGGAAGGTCCGTTGACCTCAGGCAGGATTTTACAGTTTTTGGACAAGTGAGGCTGTAAAATCCCACCCGTATATTCTGTAGACAGAGATACAAAACTGAATTTAAACTTTGTTTTTCAATATAATACAAAATATAATTAATAACATAATTCAGCTATCTATCTGAAATCTGAATGGATGGTCTGTCCCCTTTCCATATTAGAAAAGGAAAGGGAAAGACCAGATGAATCAGATAAGATGAATGATTTAAGTCTCTTGTCAACCTTATAAGTCATACATGATGCAGGAAAGATGTTCCAGATGGCGGGGAGTCCAGAACCAGGAGTCACAGTGTAAGGATACAGGCTAAAACCATTTAGGACTGAGATGGTGGCAGGATGGCACAGTGGTTAGCACTGCTGCCTCATAGCACCAGGAACCTGGATTCAATTCTAACCTTGGGTGACTATCTGTGTGTAGTTTGCACCTTCCCCCCATGGGTTTCCTCCCACTTTGCAAAGATGTGCAGTTTAGTTGGACTGGCCCCACATTGTCCCTCAGTATCCAAAGATGTGTAGGTTAGGGAGATTAGCGGGGTAAATACATGGGATTACGGGGATAGGTGGGATGCTCTCGGAGAGTCAGTGCAAACTCTAAAGGGCTGAATGGTCTCCTTCTGCACTGTATGGATTCTACGAGGAGGAGAAATTTCTTCCCAAGAGTGGTGAGCCTATGGCATTCTCTAGCATAGAAAGCAGTTGAGGCCAAAACGTTGTATGCTTTCAAGGAGTTAGATCTAACTCTTGGAGCGAAAGGGATCAAAGGACATGGGGGGAAACGTGAGAACAGGTTACTGAGTTGGACAATCAGCCATGATCATAATGAATGGTGGAGCAGGCTCGAAGGACCAAATGTCACTTGCTCCAATTTTCTACGTTTCTATGAATTAAATAGTTTCCCCATTTTCTCGGTTTTAACTGATCAACCATTTATCCTGAGACTGTGTCGCTCTTTTTTAGATTCCCCAACCTATGGAAAGAATCTTTCAGCATCCACCCTAACAGGCTCCTTCAGAATTTTCAAGGGTTCAATGAGATCATCTCTCATTCTTCAAAACTTGAGAATATAGTCTCGATTTACTCAGCCTTTCATCATAGGACAACCCTCATCATCCCAGGGGCCAATTTAGTAAAACTTCACTGTATATCCTTTCTTAAATGAAGAGACCATAATTATTACATTTCCTTTGTTACAAGCTCCAATAAATTTCTAGTTTAACGCTCTACCCAATGGTAAAACTAATGTTAGGGCACCTATAAACTACTTCAACCAGTATTTTCTGACTCTTGCGAAGGAAGGACGCATTTGCATTTGGAAGTGGTAGAGCAAAGGTTCACTTGATTGGTTTGTGGGATGAGAGGGTTTTCCTATAATGAAGGACTGAGTAAATTAGGTCTATATTCTATGGAGTTTACAAGAATGAGAAGTGATCTGTGAAACATGCAAGATTCTAAAGGGGCGCAACAGGGAAGAGTCAAATTGTTTCTCCTGCTGTGTAATCTTGAACTCGAGGCTTGTATTAATTGTAATAAATCTGCTAACAATCTCAAACCTGTAGTGCGACAAGTACATAGAACATAGAACAGTACAGCACAGAACAGGCCCTTCGGCCCACGATGTTGTGCCGAGCTTTATCTGAAACCAAGATCAAGCTATCCCACTCCCTATCATCCTGGTGTGCTCCATGTGCCTATCCAATAGCCGCTTAAATGTTCCTAAAGTGTCTGACTCCACTATCACTGCAGGCAGTCCATTCCACACCCCAACCACTCTCTGCGTAAAGAACCTACCTCTGATATCCTTCCTATATCTCTCACCACGAACCCTATAGTTATGCCCCCTTGTAATAGCTCCATCCACCCGAGGAAATAGTCTTTGCACGTTCACTCGATCTATCCCCTTCATCATTTTATAAACCTCTATTACGTCTCCCCTCAGCCTCCTCCGCTCCAGAGAGAACAGCCCTAGCTCCCTCAACCTTTCCTCATAAGACCTACCCTCCAAACCAGGCAACATCCTGGTAAATCTCCTCTGCACTCTTTCCAGCGCTTCCACATCCTTCTTATAGTGAGGTGACCAGAACTGCACACAATATTCCAAATGTGGTCTCACCAAGGTCCTGTACAGCATAACCCCACGGCTCTTAAACTCCAACCCCCTGTTAATAAAAGCTAACACACTATAGGCCTTCTTCACAGCTCTATCCACTTGAGTGGCAACCTTTAGGGATCTGTGGATATGGACCCCAAGATCTCTCTGTTCCTCCAGTCTTCAGAACCCTACCTTTGACCCTGTAATCCACATTTAAATTAGTCCTACCAAAATGAATCACCTCACATTTATTAGGGTTAAACTCCATTTGCCATTTTTCAGCCCAGCTTTGCATCCTATCTATGTCTCTTTGCAGCCTACAACAGCCCTCCACCTCATCCACTACTCCACCAATCTTGGTGTCATCAGCAAATGTACTGATCCACCCTTCAGCCCCCTCCTCTAAGTCATTAATAAAAATCACAAAGAGCAGAGGACCAAGCACTGATCCTTGTGGCACTCCGCTAGCAACCTGCCTCCAGTCCGAAAATTTTCCATCCACCACCACCCTCTGTCTTCGATCAGATAGCCAGTTACCTATCCAATCGGCCAACTTTCCCTCTATCCCACACTTCCTTACTTTCATCATAAGCCGACCATGGTGAACCTTATCAAACGCCTTACTAAAATCCATGTATATGACATCAACTGCCCTACCTTCATCAACACACTTAGTTACCTCCTCAAAAAATTCTATCAAATTTGTGAGGCACGACTTGCCCTTCACGAATCCGTGCTGACTATCCCGGATTAATCCGCATCTTTCTAAATGGTTGTAAATCCCATCCCTAAGGACCTTTTCCATCAATTTACCAACCACCGAAGTAAGACTAACCGGTCTATAATTACCAGGGTCATTTCTATTCCCTTTCTTAAACAGAGGAACAACATTGCTGAATTTTGAACATAATTGCAGAAAGTGGGGACGGTAAACCATTCTGGAACTGTGTGAAGTCCGAACAGAAAGTTAAAAACCTTACTGGCCCTCTACTTAATCCAGTAACTGGCAGAGTCACTAATAATCCCCAACAAAGTACTCAGATATTTAGTGCTTTTTATTCAACAGTCTGCACTGTCGAAGATTTAAATCAGTTGCCTCTCAATATACAGCTGACCAATTGGAGACCATAAACTTCACTCCTAATGGATTTCAACAAAGGCTATTCAAATGAAAGAATTTTGCTCTCCTGGAATAGATAGGATACTTTATGCTCCGAGAAGAGGAGGATTTTTTAATTGCATTTGCTTATTCTGCTCTTTAAACGCTGTTTGGAAGATGGAGAAACACCTAAAGCTTCTCTAGTTATACTTATTTTTAAAAAAGGGAGCAGAAATGACACTCAGAATTATCAACCGGTCAGTTTGACTTGCCACACTGGAAAATTAAAATTGAATCTTGCATTGAAGAGAACATCTGGACTTTTTGAAAGGAGCATGGTCTTATTGGGGGAAACCAGATCAGTTTGGATTCATCCCTGGGGGTTCATGTGCCTCACAGTTACTTGAATTGTTTTTTGTCTGCTATAGTTGACAGAGGCCAATGGTGTGATGCAGTTTACTTAGATTTTTCGAAAGTCTTTAATTCAGTGCCACATGTTATTGAAAAGGTTATCTGCATTGGGGATTAAAGGCAAACTTTACCAGTGGATAAAATCATTTTTGTTGGATAGTGTGGTGACTGTTAATGGGCAATTATTAAATCAAACACATACGATTTCTGGAGCCCCTCAGTTTTCAAGGTGTGAGATACAGCTCTTGGGGTGAAGGGGATCAAAGGATATGGGGGCGGGGGGGGGGGGAGAGAGAGAAAGAGGTGGGATCAGGCTATTGAGTTGGGTGATCAGCCATGATCATAATGAATGGTAGAGCAAGCTCAAAAGGCTGAATAGCCTAGTTTTGCTCCTATTTTCTATGTTTCCAAATGGCTTAGGGGCCCTTTTATTTGTGGCTTATATTAATGGCATAGATGGTCAGATTCAGCATAGTACAGTTTTGAAATATATGGATGACATGAACATTTATTTGGAAGTTAAGAAAAATAATCCAGGATTCTCCAACACACTGAACTCTCTACTATGGTGCAGTGGTCCAAGGAGTGGCAATTTAGCTTTAATGTGGCAAAGTGTTCAATTCGCCATTTCAACCTCAATAATCTTAATTTACAGCACTATATTGGTAGTTAGCCTTTTTGCACATATAACCATTGAAAAGGATTTGGGTGTGACTGTTACAAGTACTCTGAAGTTTAGAAATCACTCAGGTGGTACAGTGGGCAGCTGAGTGCATCATTATTGAGTAAGGATATCAGCATTTATCTTAAACGCTTATCAGCAGCTGGAATGTCCACATCTGGAGAATGCGTTCACAGTTTAAAATCCACATTTTCAGAGAGATATACAGCTTATTGACAGAGTGCAATGACTTGTTACCAGGAAAATGGAAGGCATGAGGGGAATACCTTATGAGGTGTATTTAAGAATTCTTGGATTACAATCTTTAAAGAGAAGACTGATTTTTGATTTAGTTGAAGTTTATAAATTGATACATGGCCTTACTCTAAGCCTGACAAGTTCTTTACCTCACAATTACAGCAAAAATTAATATTCACAACTTTTCCCCCCACATAGAATTGTTGATTCTTGAACGTTTTGCCTGACTTTGTTGTCAATGCTGAAAATGTTGCGACTTTTAGAAGATTTGTTAGAAATGATGTGATTTCTACGTATCTATTGTCTGATTTTTTTTTCTTGTTTTTAACGCTATACCTATGTGCTTTTCACTGTATGGCAATAAAGATAAATACCTAAAATAGGCTCATTTTCAAATCCTTGCCCAGCTATTTTCTTAAAGAGGAGACTGACTGCAGAGAAGTAAGGGTATTAGATGCATATGTTCACAGATCACTTAAAAGCTAGTCCATTAGTAAAAAGAACAGCGAAATCACTATGACTCAAACTCAGATGACCCGAAGTTTCAATTATATCCAAGTTGTCAAGCAACTCAGTCAGCAGAATAGCAAATCCCATCGAATCACATCAAATAAACCAAAATTCAGCACTGATCTCTCCTGATTACCCAAACTTCTCTAAGCTTGTCATTTGACCATGCTGACCAATCATAAGAGCATGAAATCATGGAGAACTGGGCAAGCCATCATTTAACACCTTGATCCCCCTATGAAAGGACATACAAAGCCTATGAAGCATGACAAATCCTATGAGAAAATTAAATGTGTTATCAGAGAGAAGGTGAAGTTGATACAAGTGAAAAACTGTGGTGTGAAGCAAAAGCGGACATCACAAAGGGGTGAGAGATTCCACCACTGAGTTTGTCCACTATTATGAAACACAAGGCAAGCATCTTTGCACAGTTCGGCAAGCTGACGCACTCTCCAGCAAGAAAGAGGATGAGAACATCTGCCTTTTCCATTGTTGAAGAAGTTTCGCTAACACGGTTCAAGGCAGCCTGAGTAATTTAATCTCCAGTCCAATCCTGCAGGAAAGTTTTCCTGAAAAAGAAGCTGGACGCACAGAGTTTGGCTGCACTGACAGATGGCTGGACCGATTCAATTCTTCTGTGCGGTACGCGGTGAGAGTGTGAATGTTACAGCAGTGATGACAAATGATTGGCACCAAGATGGTCCACATCTTTAATAAGGGTGCTTTTAAAAGCAGACAAAACTGAACTGTTTTAGAGTCTCTTGCCAGATCATTCTTCTATGTTTAAAAGTGAACTTTAGGATAGTAATGGAAAAAGATGTGTTGTCCTATGGGTAAGGTGCTGAATTGGGGGAAGGCTAACTACAGCCGGATTAGGCGGCTCTTGATTGGGAGAGGCTGTTCGAGGGTAAATCCACATCTGGCATGTGGGAGTCTTTTAAGGAGCAGTTGATAGGACTGCAGGACAAGCATGTGCCTATAAAGAGGAAGGATAGGAAAGGTAGGATTCGAGAGCCGTGGATAACCAGTGAAATTGTGGGTCTAATCAAAAAGAAAAAAGAGACATACATGAGGTCCAGGCAGCGAAAAACAGATGGAGCACTGGAGGAATACAGAGAAAGTAGAAAATAACTCAAACAGGGACTTTGAAGGGCAAAAAGGGGTCACAAAATGTCCTTGGTAGACAGGATTAAGGAGAATCCTAAGGCATTTTATACATACGTTAGGAACAAGAGGGTTGTTAGGGAAAGAATCGGACCTCTCGGGGACAAAGGAGGGGAATTATGCTTAGAACCAAAGGAAGTAGGTGAGATCCTAAACGAATACTTTGCATCAGTATTCACAAAGGAGAGGGACATGTTGACTGGTAGTGTCTCAGAGAGATGTGTTGACCCATTAGAAAAAATCTCAATTACAAGGGAGGAAGTGTTAGGTTTTTTGGGAAACATTAAGACAGACAAATCCCCAGGGCCGGATGGCATCTATCCTAGACTCCTCAGGGAGGCAAGAGATGAAATTGCTGGGCCTCTAACAGAAATCTTTGTCTCTTTACTGGACACAGGTGAGGTCCCAGAGGATTGGAGGATAGCAAATGTGGTCCCATTATTTAAGAAAGGTCGCAAGGATAACCCGGGTAATTATAGGCCGGTGAGCTTGACGTCCGTGGTTGGGAAATTGTTGGAGAAGATTCTTAGAGATAGGATATATGCGTATTTAGAACAGAATAATCTCATTAGCGATAGACAGCATGGTTTTGTATGAGGGAGGTCATGCCTCACAAATTTGGTTGAGTTTTTTGAGGAGGTGACAAAAATGATTGACGAGGGAAGGGCCGTGGATGTCGTCTATATGGATTTTAGTAAAGCGTTTGACAAGGTCCCTCATGGCAGGCTGGTGCAAAAGGTTAAATCTCACGGGATAAAAGGTGAGCTAGCTAGATGGGTGGAGAACTGGCTTAGCCATAGAAGACAGAGGGTAGCAGTGGAGGGGTCTTTTTCCGGTTGGAGGTCTGTGACTAGTGGAGTTCCGCAGGGCTCTGTACTTGGACCTCTGCTGTTTGTGATATATTTAAATGATTTGGAGGAAGATGTAGCTGGTGTGACCAGTAAGTTTGCGCACGACACAAAGATTGCTGGAGTTGCGGATAGTGATGAACATTGTCAGAGAATACAGCAGGATATAGATAGGCTGGAACATTGGGCGGAGAAATGGCAGATGGAATTTAATCCAGATAAATGCGAAGTGATGCATTTCGGTAGATCTAATGTAAGGGGGAGCTATACAATAAATGGCAGAACCATCAGGAGTATAGACACACAGAGGGACCTGGGTGTACAAGTCCACAGATCCTTAAAGGTGGCAGCACAGGTAGAGAAGGCGGCATATGGCATGCTTGCCTTTATTGGACGGGGCATAGAATATAAAAGTTGGCATATGACATTGCAGCTATATAGAACGTTGGTTAGGCCACATTTGGATTACTGCGTCCAGTTCTGGTCACCACACTACCAGAAGGACGTGGAGGCTTTGGAGAGAGTACAGAGAAGGTTTACCAGGATGTTGCCTGGTATGGAGGGTCTTAGCTATGAGGAGAGATTGGGTAAACTGGGGTTGTTCTCCCTGGAAAGACAGAGGATGAGGGGCGACCTAATAGAGGTGTATAAAATTATGAAGGGCATAGATAGGATGAATAGTGGGACGCTTTTTCTCAGGTCGGAGGTGACGAACACAAGGGGTCACAGGTTCAAGGTGAGGGGGGCAAGGTTCAACACAGATGTCAGGGGGACGTATTTTACACAGAGGGTGGTGGGGGCCTGGAATGCACTTCCAGGCAAGGTGATTGAGGCGGACACGCTGGGATCGTTTAAGACTTATCTAGATAGCCACATGAACAGACTGGGAATAGAGGGATACAAACGAATGGTCTAGTTGGGCACATGAGCAGCGTGGGCTTGGAGGGCCGAAGGGCCTGTTTCTGTGCTGTTCTTTGAAACATGGTGAAAGACAGCGTGTCACTGCTATGAACTGTGGCATCATGAATGGCATAGAGAAGCTGCCACTTCTTATGATAGAAAAGTCCAAGAAGTCACGTTGCTTCGCGGATATAAAGACACCACCCACACAGCATAAGGCTAACAAAACTGCCTGGATGACCTTCAGCATTTTTGAGGCATGGATCAGGAAAGTAGACTAAACATATCAACGAAATAAAAGAAAGATTGTTATCATTAATCACATCTGTCTCGCACACCCTGACATTGCTGGCCTCAAGAGTGTCAAGATGATTGTTCTTGCCTCCCAACATCAGGCCATATGCCAACCAATGGATCATGGGATAAGTAGAAACCTGAAAAACTAATACAAACAGCAGCTGATCTCTTAGGTTATCAAAGCCATTGATGAAAAGCAGGAGTACAATCCAACTGTTCAAGAGGCAATGTTCATGATGAAGGAGGAAGGCACGGTGGCACAGTAGTTAGCACTGCTGCCTTACAGCGCCAGGGACCCAGGTTCAATTCCGGCCTTGGGTCACTGCCTGTGTGGGTTTTGTACATTCTCCCCGTGTCTGCGTGGGTTTCCTCTGGGTGCTCCAGTTTCCTCCCAACTTCAAAGATGTACATGTTAGGTGGATTGGCCATGCTAAATTGCGCCTTGTCAGGGGAACTAGCAGGGTAAATAGATGGGGTTAAGGCCTGGGTGGGATTGTGGTCAGTGCAGACTTGATGGGCTGAATGGCCTCCTCTGCACTGTAGGGATTCTATGAAGTGTGGAAGATGGTAACAGAGAAGCCACAATTGCCAGCTTCTTCCATCATGCTCGGTTCAAACAGATTATAACTGCACAAGATGTTGATAACAGGGAGGAGCAGGGTGAAGCCAACCAACCCAATGACAAAATGCTTTTTGCTCGGCTGCGGGAGCCAGCATGAAAATTCCATCAGAGACAGCCATGGAAACTCATGAATATTTGAGGTTGTCAGCATTACTACAGAGATATAGACAAATGGGAAAGACATTTAAAAAATTACAGAAATTGATTAGTTTTTAACATAGTTCCCAATTAAGTAATGAATGTTGAAGCTCAGTGAGGAACTCATGCTTGGTGCTATTAGAGTGAGCAATTTAACCTCAAAAGAAATTGGAGATAGCAGTTTTAAGAGAAAGAGTAATGTGAAAATTGGCAACAAGGTGGGATAATATTACCTGTGAATGGATAGTGAGCAGTTATGCAGAACAAATTTTGAATTGAACTTTGAAAAAATGAGCGCGCAAAAGCTGAAGGTGAAAAAGCTGGTGATAAAGATCAAGACTCTTAGATAAGGCTCTTAATTCATTATACGACAAATATTAAATCATTAGTTAGATGGGCCAGTGTGAGGTGTTGTACCTTATAAAGTGCAATGTACCAACAGAATTACAAATGAAATTTGATGCAAGGTTTGACAGAAACAAAATGTTACAGGAAACACGTGACACCTACAATGAAGTGCCTACTATGTAATCTGTCACAGTTCAGATGCCATATTATAAACAATTAATGCTATTTAAGAAAAATAAATTAAATTCACCTTGGTTTCTTCTAGATCTAGAAATTTACATGGATTTACTCGCTTCACAGTCAACAGCATTATTACCCCCGCCAATCATAAATATTAGTGGACCAGCCATATAAATGCTACAACTACAAGAGCAGGTCAGAGGCTTTTGTGGTGAATAATTCACCTCACGACTCCCCAAGGACTGTTCACTATCTACAAGGCACAAGTCAAGAGTGTGATGGAACACTTTCCACTTGCCTGAATGAGTGCAGCTCCAACAAAACTCAGGAAGCTTGACACCATCCAGGCTAGATTAGTTGACACTCTAGCCACCACATTAACCACCATAACCAGTTCATTGTAGCTGCAGTGTGTACCGTATACAAATAAACCGCAGCAACTTGCCTTGGTAAAACTCCACCTTTCAATATCTATGAACTATGCCACCTGAAAGAACAAGGGAATCAGCCACATGAAAACACCTCCAAGTCACACCCCAACCCGATTTGGAAATACATCTCCATTCCTCCGTCAGTGGGTCAAAATCCTGGAACTTCAGACCTAACAGTATTGTGGTTGTATCTACGTCATATGCTTCAGCAGATCTCAAGAACAGTTAGGGATGGGCAACAAATGCTGGTTTTGTCAGCAATAGGCATATTCATGAACAAATAAAAGAAACTACTAACATCTTTCAATTATGGCAATTAATCTAACTGACATCATGATCATCCAATTATAGCAATTAACTTTTATTGTCTTAAAAGGGTAGGCCCAAGTTATACAATTGTACCTTTAGCTTATATGCTTAATGTTTCTGAAATATAAAAGTTATAAATAACTCATCACCTGACTTAATATAAGTGACAGTTTGTTGTAAAAATCAGAATGTTTTTGATACACTTTTTGATGTAATCTTGCTATGGATGTATTTAATTTTACAAAAGCTCATTACTTGAATAACATTCGCATTTAGATTTGTTCAACTTTAAATGCTAAAATGCCAAACACTTACAATATTAAACTAAAAATTCACCATTCTATACAAAAATACCTTGCAATGTTTCAGTGCCTCTTTAAATTCTTTATTTCTGATAGCTTCCCTTGCATTTTTCAAGGTAGCCTTGACTTCTTTATTCGACATTATCCTATAAAATAGAAATAAGATTTACAGCACAGTACATATCATGGGTTTTACAACAGGTATTGCAGTTCAATTTTCGGGGTACATTTTACAACCTGACTACTTGAGGACAATGAATAAATGAAGGAAAGCAACACTTATGATGCGGGAGAAAGAGTTACATCAAACAACTGGTGTAAACTGGAACATCAAGACTCTGAACGTATCAATGCTTCATTGTAATACTGAGAGCATGTTGACTTCCTTCCTGTCTCCGTAACTAAGGGGTCCAAAGAGGTGGCTCTTTTCTAGATATGATTCTTGAGTTGACAAGTTACTGTTCAATGTCTATTATAAAATAACTTTAAATCTGACTTTCGGAATAGCGGTACACAATTTTAGGTAGACAAATCTCAAGGTTGCATGTTCTGAGATTTGGGTTTTGAGAAAACTCAGAAAATAAAGACTTAGAAAATAGAAGGGGGAGTAGGTCATTCAGCCCATCAATCCTACTCCATCATTCAATATGATCATGGCTTATCCTCTATATCAATACCGTACTTCCACGCTTTCCCCATACCCCTTTGATGCCTTTAGAATCTAGAAATATATTTTGTTCTGAAATATATTCAGTGACTTGGCCTTCACAGCCATCTGTCATAGAGAATTCCAAACATTTACCACTCCAAGTGAAAACATTTCTCCTCATCTCAGTCCTAAATGGCATACCCGGTATTCTGAAACCATGTTTGTTGGGGACTCCTGAGCCAGAGGACACAACATCCAGTGATAGGAACAGGAGTAGGCCATTCAGCCCATCAAGCCTGCTCAGCCAATCAATATGATCATGGATGATTGGACACTTCAATGCCTTTTACACACACTATCCCCATAACTATTATTAATCAGAAATCTATCAATCGCTACCTTAAACATACTCAATGACAGAGCTTCCACAGCACTTTGGGGTAGAGAATTCCAAAGGCACTCAACCCTCTAAAAAGATTTCTCCTCATCTCGGTCCCAAGAGGCATCCCCTTATTTTGAAATTATGCCTCCTGGTTCTAGACTCCCCAACTAAGGAAAACATCTTAAAGGAATAGACAGGGTAGATGCAGTTAAGTATTTTGTACGTTTCAATGAGATAATCTCTCATTCTTCGAATACAGGCCCAGTTTGCCCAATCTCTCTTCATAAGATAGTTCTGTCATCCCTGGAATAAGTCTGGTGAACCTTTGATGTACTCCCTCTCAGGCAACAATATCCTTATTGAGGTAAGGATAAGGGTAAGGGGACCAAAACTGCACACACTATTCCATGTGCAATCTAACCAATGTTCTACACAATTGAAGCAATACCTCACTATTCCTATATTCAAATTCACTAACAATAAAGGCAAACACATTCCTTTAACCTTCCTAATAACTTGATGCACCTGCAGTGACTTATGGACAAGACCACCCTTTGTACATCTACATTTTCTAATTTATTACCATTTAGGAAATACTCTGCACATATGTTCCTTCTACCAAAGTGGAATACCTCAGATTCACATTTTTCAAGATTATATTCCATCTGCCATGTTCTTGCCTCACTAAGGCTGTTCAAATCCTCCTGTAACCACTTTACAACTTCCTCACAACACACATTCCCACCTAGCTTTGTATCTTCTGTAAACTTCAAAATATATTATTTGGTTCCCACATCCAAATCATTAATATATAATAATGAACAGCTGGGGCCCAATACTGATCCTTGTGGTACTCCACTAGCCACAGCCTGCGAACCCACAAATGACCCGTTTATTCCTCCTCTCACTTTCTGCCTGTTAGCCAATACTTAATCGATGCTAGTATATTGCTTCCCATGTACTTTTATTTTCCTTATCAACGTCTTGTGAGGGCCTTTACAAAAGCCTTCTGAAAATCCAAATATATTATGCTCATCAACTCTCCTTTGTCAATTTTGTTAGTAACATCCTTTGGAAAGATTTATCAAACATGATTTCCTATTCATAAATCCATGCTGACTATGCTCAATCAGATCGTGATGTCTAAGTGTCCATTTATACATCCTTTATAATAGATTCTAGCATTTTCCCTACTATTGGAATACGGTTACTAGATCAGTAGTTCTGTTTTCTTTCTCCCTCCCCTCTCTTAAACAGTGGGGTGACATTTGCTACCTTCCAATCTTTGGGAACGATTCCAGAATCTATAGGACTTTGGAAGATGATCACCAATGCACCTACTATCTCCATCACAACCTCTAACACTCGAATGTATAATAAATATCAGGTCCCGGGGACTTAGCAACTTTCAGCCCCATTAATTTCACCTATGCAATCTCCTTACTTATATTAAATTTCCTTCCACACCTCATTCTCCCTAGTCCCTTGGATCTCCACCTGTAGGAGATTTCCTGCATCTTCCTTGATGAAAACAGATACAAAGTAATTATTCAGCTCTCTGCCATTTCTTGTTCCCCATTATGAATTCTCCTGACTCTATGCACCCACAATTCATCTTAGTTAAATGCTTCCTTTTTCCCTACCTATAGAAGCTTTTACAATCTGTTTGTATGTTTTTTGCTAGATTGCATTCATATTCTGTTATCACTTTCTTTATCAGTTTCTTGGCCTTCCTTTGCTGTATTCTAAAAACCTCCCAATCTTCTGGTTTACTACTATTTCTGACAACTTTATAAGCCTTTTCTTTTAATCTTAAACAATCCTTAGCTTCCTTTGTCAGCCAGGGTTGACTGGCTTTTTGCATCTTGAAGAAATGTATAGGTGCAATAAGCTATGTAATGGTTCTTTGAAAACTATCCATTGCCTATGTGCAATCATACCCTTTAATGTTTTTTTCCAATCCAGCTCAGCCAATTTGTCCCTCATACTTTCATAATTCCCTTTATTTAACTTTATATTCAATCTGAAGACAGGCTGTTAATGTTAAATTTGATTATATTGTGGTCACCCATCCCTAAAGTCTGTCCAACCCTGTCAGAATTTTATATGTTTGAGTGAGATCCCCTCTCATTCTTCTAAACTCCAGTGAACACAGGTCTTGTCCCATTCTCTCTTCCTGTGACATCCTTACAATAAACGTGAATGAAGGATATCCATAAAGTAGGATATAAAGAAAAATACACATCCAAGTACAATAAGTATAAACTAAGCATCAAGTATTCTGCAATTAATCAACCAACTCAGAATAGCTACAGCACAGTGGGTCATCCCTTGGCCCACTGAGCTCATGCCAGCTCTCTGCAGAGCAATTTAGAAAGTCATCTCCCACCCCCACCCTTTCTTTGTCCCTGGATTATTTTCCCTTCATGGGGTTATCTAATTCCCTTTTGAAAGCCATGATTGAATCGACATTTTTTTATGTTGTCTTTGCCAATCTTTCCTCCATTTCTTGGCTCTTCCACGGATGGGAACAGATTTTCCATCTACTCTGTCTAGAGTCTCAATGTTAAATTTGTCAAAAGTTTTTCTCCAGGTTTATATCACAAACTAAAATGTTATTTCAATGTAGTAGTGAGGGGATACTGAGCTGCATGAGGAGCATGAAAAATCCCACTGTACATTCATCTCATTTGCTGTTTGAGACCTTGTTATGTAAAAATTAATAGGCATACACAACTATAAGTGATCTAATTTCAAAACTTAATTCATCAACCATGAGGTGATTTGGGGTACCTTTGATTGCTCATCTTTCAGTACTGATGCAGGGTCACTTCTAAAACATTAACTTATCTTTCCATTGTTTTTGTTTGGAAGGTAACATAATAATAAACATAAGGAACCATAACAGAACCTTCCAAACAAAAGCAATAGAAAAGTAACTGTATAAAAATAACCCAAATTACAGATGATACTGCTTTAGAAGGGGAAAGAGTTGAGCTAACTATCAGTATTTGAGGAAACATCGCAAATTTACCCCGTGAATCAATATTATGTAATATTGCTCCAGTCCTCAGGTCTTTAAAGTACTAATACAGATTTACGTACAAGCTAATGTTAATGTATATCGAAAAATAAATCAGAATTTAAATTTTATTATGTGTCACTTTAAAACAAAGAGGCGTTTGCAAATGAAAAGCACAGTGCCATATTTATAGATCAATTTAAAAAGCTATAATACACACCAAACATGTATCACAACACAGAAATCCAAGTTATGCCACCAAATCAAACAATCATATTTCATGTGGCATTACGTGAAAGCACACCATGCCTATGACAGCTTTTTGAAAGAGCTATCCAATTAGTCCCACTCTTTCTCCATTGCCCCGCATGTTCTTACTTCTACAAGTATTTTCCACGTCCCTATTGAGAGTTAGCATTGTATCTGCTTTCATTATCCTTTTTCAGGCAGTGCATTCCAGATGATCATAACTCACTGCATTAACGTGTTTTCTTCATCCCCGCTGTTCCCCTGCCAATTGGCTTCAGCTAATTAGTCTGTCAGTGGAACATTTCGCCCCGAGTGTTTTATCAAACCGATCTGGATATGGAACACCTCCATTTAAGTTTCCATGAACCTTCTTTACTCGAAGGGGAACAATCCCGGCTCCTCTTTTTTTTTAAAAAAAGCTAAAACAGTTCCAATCAGTAACCTTTAAACTGATGGTCTCACTGACAGCTGGGCTTCTCCAACAACCAAAGCGATTAACGGACATCTACCCAAATCGATTCCTAAACGGGTACCATTATGAAGATTGAGAATATTTACCCTGCAGAGCCCCGACTCGAACCCAGACTTCCCCCTGCCCAGCAATTCCAGCATTCACCGCGAGAATCCACCAAATCACCTGACCACATGGACAAGGGGGGCGTAACTCAAACTAAAACCAGGGCTTTTTAATCCAGAAATAAATTGCCGTATTATTCTCCTGGTCAGAGGAATCTTTCCCTTTATTTTTTATTTTGTTTTTTTAAAGCCACGGTCGGTTCAGTTAGGATCACGTGATGGGGGGGGGGGGTTGTGCCGCGGTGGGGGATGGGATTTGTAGTTTGAAGCGCGGGGACAGGGCTGCTCCGTACGGTCCAGCTGAACGTTGGGAATGGAACGTTGGTTCGGTTTGAACTGGTCCATTGTCGTCGCCGCCGTTGGGCTCTGGATTGTGTTGACATCTCACAAAGCGGAGAGCCGGCGGAGCGACTCCGGAATCGACACACCGGGGCGACAAGTGGCACCGCCGGCACCCAACATAGTGTTGGTCACTTGTGACTCTCTGGTAAGGGGGAAGTTTGGCGGAACTATCCAGCATTAGTGGGAAGAGTGGGTTTACACTCGCGGCCAATTCACCCTGTGTGGTGAATGAAATGCGCGATCTTGTGGCTTGTCTCACGAATTTTATTTCCTGTGGGAGTACTCAGAAGCCTCCAGACACCTATTTTGAGCAATGCTCTGGCAGCATAAAGTTTTAAACGTTTATTTATTGGTCGCAAGCAAGGCTTACTTCACTGCAATGAAGTTACTGTGAAATTCGCCACACTTCGGCGCCTGTTCGGGTCAATGCAGCTAACCAGCACGTCTTTCAGACTGTGGGAGGAAACTGGAGCACCTGGACAAAACCCACGCAGACATGGGGAGAACGTGCAAACTCGACACAGACAGTGACCCAAGCCGGGAATTGAAGCCGGATCCCTGGCACTGTGAGGCAGCAGTGCTAACCACTGTGTCGCCCATGGTGAAGGAGGCAATTTAGAAAAGAATGTATAAATTGGAGAAATGAATGGGCAGAGCAGAGGCAGCCAAATGTAAAGTACTGCACATAAGGAGTAATGAAAAAGCATATGCTCCATGAGTGATTTTGAAATAGCTACACATCTAGGAGTTTTGAGATTCCACCAGCTAGTACAAAACTACGATCAACAAAGTTAATGCAATGTTGAACTATGTAGTGAAACAAGTAGCGTAAGGAGGAATTGGGATCAAACTGTGCAATCCTCTGGTCAGATGGTGGGAACCTGGAACGCGTTGCCAGAGGAGGTGGTGGAAGCTGGCACATTAGCATTTGGATGGGTGCATAAATAGGGATGGAATAGAGGAATGCGGATCAAGTAAGGGCAGAAAGTTTTTTTCAGTTTAGTTAGGGCATCATAATCGGCACAGGCTTGGGGGGCTGAAGGGCTTGTTACTGTGCTGTACTTTTCTTTGTTCTTTATTACAAATTGGGCATTATACCTACTTCTGGAAATAAGTGAGACGTTCAGATCTGAGGGACAGGAAAAGAATCATGAGGTTGATTTTGAATGTTAAAAGTTAAAATTGCTTATAAGGCCTTGGACTCAGGCTAGAAATGAAGTATTTGAAAATTGTTCTTTGGTGCATTATGTATTTAATGGGATGGAAAAGGGTATAAATAACTAATTTGTCATAAATTACAAGAGTAAGTCACAAGGATATGTGTTTGAACTAGTAAAATGTGGCACATTTTGAATTATACGTTATTTGAGGCTCTTTGTATTATCCCAAAAGAATGTAAAATAACCCATTGTATTATTTGAAGACTATGTAATGTGCCTAATGTCTTAGTAAGAAGTTTAACAACACCAGGTTAAAGTCCAACAGGTTTATTTGGTAGCAAAAGCCACACAAGCTTTCGGAGCTCCAAGCCCCTCCTTCAGGTGTGTGGAAATTCTTTTCATCTCCACCTAATGTCTTAGCCAACATTCTCCACTTTGCCATTGATTTAAATTTCTATTTTGCTTAATAGAAATTAACAGACTAGTAAACTAAACATAGGTTTGGTTTATTTGAAGAAATAGCACAGGGTTGCTCAGCAGACAGGTTTACTATAAAGATTCAACAGCTATTGTTAACAGGAAAGTACAACTGCAAGTCCTTCACACCACGTGCTGCTAGCTAAATTGAAAGCCCCTCTGCACAATGTGGCTTACATCCTGGCTACTTAGTCATCAGCACATTCTCACTCAAAGCAATATCACAACAGCCATCATTATTTAAAAAAAAGATTACTAGGTTAGTTATTTGGAAGTAGTGTAAAAAAACATATTTAAGGCTTTAAAGTTTGACATAACTGCTGAAAGGAGAGACATTTTGCTGAAGCTTTTCACCTTGCACTCATCACGACAAATACATGAATGCCAAATTTTGAACCACCGCAACAATTTGTACTACAGAAGAAAAGGGTGCTGATTGGTTGCTGGGTCAACTGATTGCTTTCTCAATGGCAATACTTTAGGCAATGGGGAACTATAGGCTGTTTAGCTCCTGGGTAATTCAAAAAATGTTTGAACATATTCCTAGAAGTGACATGCGGAGACCGGGGCCAGAATTTTTCTGGTATACCCGCCCTGATTCCAGGGTGATCGAGGCTCGCAGAACAGAATTCTCCGTTGGCCTCAGGCAGGAATTTAGCAAATGAAAGGAATGCCTTCAAGCCTTGAACCTTTGTTGAATTATCCTGAAACATTGACACTAAAATTCATACCCATCTTTGCTCAATTGTATAGCAGGCAGAATGTTTGTTTTGAACCAACGGCAGCATTCTACTAGTGAAAAATACAATTCACATCACCACTGCTTAGTAGCAGTGTGAAACAACTTGCTCAACCTGCTCATAGTTTTGAGATACTTTGCCACCCCAGAATAATTTGTGGTAGACCAGACAATTTTCAGGTCCAAAGGTAGGTGTCATTTGGCCCATTTGTGAGCTGCACAATACACAGTGAACCTTGATCTGATCAGGATCACTGTTGTCCTGCAGAATAGCTTTGATGTACTCTGTTTCTTGTCGAGTTTGCTGTTACTTGATAATAACATGATTGAGCAACACCTGCTGAACATTTCTGTGTGTGTTAAAAACCACACTAACAAATTTAAGATAATCAGTCGAGCTTGTAATGTGGCTCATTTACTCTAGCTAGAAATGACGTGTTCATACAAGGGAACTCTTTGTCTGCAAACAAAACAAATATATTCAAGCCCAGTGCCAGTTTTGAATTATCTGGAAGTATGGAGTACCTTTAGTTAGAACCTATAGTTATTTTCTCCATGGCATTGTTGTGATCTTTTGAAATTTGGTGTTCTTGCATTTGTACTGTTGAGTGCAAGCCAAAAAGCTTGGGCAACATGTCTCCCCCTTCAGTAATGTTCAAGTTCTGTAAGCAATGGTCAAATAACTGTTTGACATAATTGCAACATTTATTCTCTAATCAGAATATAATTGTTTTTGAATCCTTTACTTATAAGATGATTGGAAATGTTAATAAAATTTTAATAGCCTGATACAATAATATTTTCCTAACTTTTTTCTAGGATGGACGGTTGGCATTTGGCCCACAGAACCAGACTATTGAACTTCCCAGCATAAATTTTATGAAAGAGAATGGTGCTGTTTTTCTCAATGCCTACAGCAACTCTCCAATTTGCTGCCCTTCTCGAGCAGGTATACTTAAAAAATAATACATTCACAAAATATTCCTAGTTATTCTGAACCTAATGTGGTTTTACACATTATGTTCCAATGTGGTGTGTTCCAGATTGATTTGCGCACTTCTCACTTAACAACTCACTGATGTCAAATCAAGTCCAATTTACTGGTTCCAAACCATGGGTTGCCTCCCCAGATGGGGGTCATAGACATTACATTTGTGTTTATGAGCTGTCCTTTCTCCAAGCAGCAATAGTGACTTTGCAGTAGAGAAGTCTCAGTCTGGAGGCACTGACAGGACAGCACTGGACCCACAGGATGAATCCCACTAAACAGCATGGGAGAGGGTGGGGGTGGCAGTTGCACAGTATACACCAGTCACTATCTGACAGGAAGGAAAAGAAGATCAAATGGGTATCAGTGTTCCTCTTTACTGCATGATATAGCTACGGCTTGAGGCTTTCCAGCAAGTTAACTTCCAAGGAAGGTGCGATGTGTGGAACCTATACAAATGCAGAAAAGCATGCCCATATGATAAGAAATAATGTATTGTGTAATAAAAACAGAAAATATTGGAAATACTCTGCAGGTCTGGCAGCACCCATGGGGGGAGAGAGAGAGAAACAGGATGTTCTGCTTTGAATTTCTGCTGTTGACTTGACCAAAGTTGATAATTTATGGTGAAAGTTGTTGGTTTCATGAATGGGTTATTGTGACTTCCTTCATTCCATTCCACACTCCCAAACCTTTGAAATATAGTATATGTAGCCACACATTCACTTTTTCTTCAGTGGCATCACCAGGCATGTCTCTGCCTACACGAGCAATTTCCAAACCAGGGGTTGCCTCCCCAGATGAGGGGTCACAGACATTATAGTAGTGTTCATGGGCTGGCCTTTCTCCAAACAGCAATAGTGACATGCAGTAGAGAAGTCTCAGTCTGGAGGCACTGACAGGACAGCACTGGACCCACAGGATGAACAAAGAACAGTACAGCACAGGAAACAGGCCCTTCGGCCCTCCAAGCCTGTGCCGCTCCTTGGTCCAACTAGACCAATCGTTTGTATCCCTCCATTCCCAGGCTGCTCATGTGACTATCCAGGTAAGTCTTAAACAATGTCAGCGTGCCTGCCTCCACCACCCTACTTGGCAGCGCATTCCAGGCCCCCACCACCCTCTGTGTAAAAAACGTCCCTCTGATGTCTGAGTTATACTTCGCCCCTCTCAGCTTGAGCCCGTGACCCCTCGTGATCGTCACCTCCGACCTGGGAAAAAGCTTCCCACTGTTCACCCTATCTATACCCTTCATAATCTTGTATACCTCTATTAGATCTCCCCTCATTCTCCGTCTTTCCAAGGAGAACAACCCCAGTCTACCCAATCTCTCCTCATAGCTAAGACCCTCCATACCAGGCAACATCCTGGTAAACCCACCAAACAGCACAGGGCGGATGGTGAGCACTCTAACTTAAAAACACTTTTACCTGTGAGTGCCATGTGGACCTGGGATATTTGTGTGTCAGTTTGGTGCAAGAAGAGGTTGGCAGAAACTGATTGTGTCCAGGGTGTAGTGACAAACTGGGGGGTCATGGGGAAGGTGAGTGGCATCTTCAAATGTATTTCTGCTTCTGTGTGCCGGTTGTACAGTTTTCTTACACCAGGCTAGAGGCTCTGCTTTGCAGGCAGTGGCAATGGGACCAAAAGGAGGGAAGAGAAGAAGGCTGCTGAGAAAGAGTATTTGGAGAGATGGAGTGCTGAGTGATTGAGTAGATGAAGGGGGTTGGAAAGAAATGCCAGTGTGTTTGTGGGTGGCTGAGGGGAGAGGGTTTATGTTTGTGTATGTGTGGAAAGAGTGATTACAATACGCATCGAATATGGAGAGCTTGGCTGAAACCTACAAGTGTACATAAAATAACATTTTTACAGATCACTTAAAGACAGATTTTCATGTTTATCTGGCATTGTTGCATAATACGTGAAGCCTAATTATATGCTGAATGTCACTATGTTACTTTATTGATGCTTTGTTTTTTGCTGTTATCTGGTGTCACGTTAAGTGTTAAAATTTGGATCATATTGGTAAATAGTTTGGAAAGCACTGGTTTACATTCTTCCCCTGAGGTGACAATCTCCAATGTAGGTTTCATGGCACCCGGCATGTTGGGGAGTTGGCACTGATTCACAGTCATTCATAAAAAGGAACTCTTTTATTTAGCAAGCTGGCTTTCCCCCTCACCACCCCACTTTCCCCAATGTGAATCTTTCAAACGAAAGTCTCTTTTTTCATTCCTTTTAAATCTTAAGAATTCTTAAATCCATGCTAATGGATTTGTACGGAGATAGTCTGAGGCTTGACTCTCAACAGGCCTTTCCAAGATTTTCAATTTAAAGCCAGGACTCTACATATCTATGTATGGCATTAACCTGCAGCCCTTATGGTACGCTTCTAGTAACGTTATGGTGGCATGTGCTGGAGGTATCAAGGGGTATGAAGAGAATGCTGGAGTATGGCGGGAGCAGCCATGGTCACGTTGAATGGTGGAGCAGGCTAAAAAGATCAAATGGCCTACTCCTTTTCTATGTTTTTACATTCTGCAGATTTTTGATCCATGTATGTCCAGAACTAAAAGTAAAGAGAAATGATACAAGGTTGCCTAGTCAATGTTTCCAGTAGTGTCTTTGTAAGTCTGCCAGTACTAGTAACAGCATAAAACACTGGGCTTCTTGTTTAAAAAATGATGATGAATCAGATAGGCAGTTTCTGCAGAAATAATTTCTCAGTGAACATGAATAACTTTATTATATTTTAAGGCCTTGACCCACGATGAATTTACCACATTCAAAATAAAAATTGTTCGTCCATGTGTATATCTCATACCGCAGGTTTATTTATCAGTGGCCATTTTTCTTGAGTAAGCAATCATTTGGAGACAATGTGTACCACCACCGGAATAATTTTTACATGTTTACAAATGTGTCTCAATTTTGTCCTGGCTATGTGTCAGCCTTAAGTTACTAATGTTTCCTTTGCGCAGCCTTTTCCCTTTGTTGTCTCATGTGCATCTGGCTCCTGGTCTGCTCCTTCCTTCCTTGTTCAATTATTGGACGTTGGATGATTAAATACTTTCTTGCAGGACTTTCTGATGTGAGAAATAACACCAATAGACAAAGAAATTTCACAAGCTAAATTATCTTGAAGAATAAAAATAGTGATGTTATCAAATTTCAAACAACTTCATAAGCTATAGAACACATTCATGTAAGTAGATTAATGTTGATTTCACTGAATCAAACAATTATTTTCCATTGCATTTCAACAGGGCCTTTAACTTAGGAAGATGCACCAAGGTGCTTTGCAGAAGTGCAATCACACAACATCAAAACCAAACTCAAGAACTTATTAAGAGGAGTCACCAAGGGATGGCATTTAAGGAGACCTTTAAGTTCACACTGTGATAATGTCATTGCTGCTTGACTAGTAATCCAGAGACCCAGGGTAATGCTCTGGGGGCCCAGGTTCGAATTCCATCATGGCAGATGGTAGAATTTAAAGACTCAGTAAAATATCTGGAATTAAAAGTCTAATGACCAATTGTCGTTTAAAAACTCATCTGATTCACTAATGTCCTTTAGAGGAGGAAATCTATTGTCCTTGTCTGGCTGGCATGTGACTCAAGACCCACAGCAATGTGGTTGACTCTAAATGCCCTCTGAAATGGCCTAGCAAGCCACTCAGTTGTATTCAACCGCTAAAGACAGAACAAAAAGGAATGAAGCCAGATGGACCACCTGGCATCGACCGGCAAACCTAGCCATGTCGACCCTGCAAAGTCCTTCTTACTAACATCTGTGGGCTTGTGTGGGAATGTGGGAGACTAGCCCAGGAGTGCATTCGAATAGTCAAGTCTAGGGGGAATGTAACATGGATGAGGGTTTTGGCAGAAGATGAGCTGAGATGATGTTACAGAGATGGAAAAAAGCTGTCATGAAGATGGTGCAAATATAAGGTCAGAAACTCATCTCGAGATCGAATGTGATGCCAAGGTTGCACTTAATCTTAGACTGTCGCCAAAGGGAGGAATGGAGTCCGTAACTCAGGAATTAAATTTGGAGTGGGAACTGTAAACAGTGGTCCTCTTCTTCCCAATCTATAACTGGAGGAAATATCTGCTTATCCAGTACTGGATCCCAGATAAGCAATCTTCTGATTTAGCAGCAGTGAAGGAGTCAAGAGAAGCAGCAATGATGTAGAACTGGATGTGGACAGCGTAATGTGAAAACTGATGCCATGCATTCGGATGATGTTGCCAAGGGCAGCATGCAGTTGAGAAATAGGAGCGTGTCAAGAATTGATTGGGAGATGCAAGGGATAACTGCACTGGTGCAGGAAGAGAGAGAAGCCATTGCAAGTGATTCCCTCGACACCATTAGATAAAAATGGAACCACATGAAAGCAGTCTCATTGAGCTACATGACAGTGGAATCGCGTTAGAGGATAATTGCGCGGTCAACCATGTCAAAGCCGCAGATGGATTAGTACGGTCCAAGGAGGAAAAGTTAACCTTTGGCACAGTTTGTCATTTGTGACTTTGATAGAGCTGTTTCTGTAGTAGTAACTGTTCTGTAGTTTGGTAGGGGCAGAACCTGATTGGAAGGATGGAGTTCCAGGAAAGATGAGAATGTATTTGGGAAGTAACAACATGTTCAAGGACTTTGGAGATGGGACGGTAGTTTTACTGCCATCAAGGGTTGGTGTGAAAAGGCTGATTTGGAGAAGGGATGATAGTTTTGCTACCATTAAGAGTAGGAGGGATCAATGGTTGATGACAGGAGAGATGGACTATATTTGAAGAGAATGAGTGAACCATTTACAATATTTGCTAACATGGAGCCCAGATGGGGTAGTTGGGTGATCTGCAGTTCAGAGGGAACCGGATTGAGGGATCAGGAGGTGGGTCGCATGGACAACATGAGCTCAGAGAGGGTAATAGGAAGGATAGGAGAGGAAGGTGCAAGTTCAGGACAGTGGTCAGATGGGCTCGCAGAGGAGAGGAAGCAAAAAAGGCAGCTGATTTTTTTTTAGTGACAAAGAAATCCTTGAGTTCCTTTTGTGTGGTAATGGTGAACGTGACAGGTTTGGAAGATGGTATGCTGTTGAGAAAAGATGTCAATGGTTATCTTTCACAATGTTTCAGCAGTTGGCATTAGGATCAGTTAGTGTTTTAAGCAGTTCAACCAGATCTGGCATTGATTACTAAACTAGTTGTGTGCCCTATCCTTTCAAGTCCATATCCTTTGGCTTAAAATTAGCCAAGATGGAGGTGAGGGTACAATTGAATAAATCAGTAGCTGCAGAAATGTTATGGTGAATGGAGGACCAAAGGCTACATAATTGTTCTTTTGAAGGTGCGGTTATAAATTAATTGGGGGAGAGATTTCTCTGAGGACAGATACAGAAGGATATGGAGTTGGGCATGCAAGGGTGATCAGAAATGGCCTTATTAATGATTGAAACTGTGGGTAGTGAGATCATGTGAGATGGCAAGATTAAGAGGATTGTGTGAATATGGGTTAGTGAGTTTACATGAAGAGAGGGATTCATGGAGAATAAAAGGGCAGTGAACAGAGGAGACAAGTGTAGGGATGTAGGTTGAAATCATTGAGGAAAAAAAGTTATTCAGTGCAAAGGAAAAGTAAGGAAAGTAGTGAGGATATCTCTCTGATAAAATTATTTCACTTGGAAGAATGTTCTGGAATGGTGATTATGAAAGGAGTGAAATAACGTGAGATGCTCGGAGGACAAGGAAATGAAGTGCCAGAGGAGTGTGTGTGTGTAGGGGATGAGTTAATGGTTGGGCAAAATGTGATTTTTGTGATGAGTACTGTATCACCACCATGATGGTTTCGATGGGGCCAGTGCTGAAATGTCTAATCAGATTGGCGAGCTTCATTTCAAGGAAAGGTGTCATTATCTCAGCCAGGTTTCCCTTTAGGCCATGATGTTGATGCCATCATCCGCTGTACCTTCATGGATGGCAAGGGTTTTGTTCAAAAGTGAATGGACATTCTGGAGGGAGATGAATAGAAGGGTATTGAAATCTGATCTGCTTGTTGGTAAAGTTCACAGGATCCGAAGTGGGAGGGGTGAGTTGGATAGTAAGAAGATTGACAAGGTTAACCCTCAGCAGATGCAATGGGGCTGTTGGGTTGCTGCTCATAATAAACCAGTGCCGACTGCCTCGAGCCTGTTAGCCAGATGCTAAGAAAAGCACAGAGGAAAACTAAACTTATCTAACAGACTCAAGGCTGGGGTGCGACAAGAGAGCAGGAAGGTCAAGAAGTACTGGAGGGTTGGGGTAAGCAATTAGAAGGGCTGAACATCGGAGAGAAAATTGAAAGGAAATTAACAAGTGCTCCACTGTTTAACTTTCTGGCTTACTATTTTGTATTTTTACTATTGCTGAATTGTTTAATTTGCTGAGCTTTGGTTTGTAGGTGTCACATAATACAGTATTGTTGTGATACTTCAGCTCTAACAATTATTCTATGTGGGAATAAGATGAATATATAACCTGTAATGAAACTGATTAAAAATCAAAGAATTTTTTTCCTGGTGTTGAATACTTAAGTTTTTAGATATCGGATTGGTAGCCACGAGCTTTTAGTTTGTCAATGGACATATGCCTCCACTGAAGTTCCATTCTGTATTCATTTGGATTGCTTTTGCTTTGATACCTTATCATCTAAGGTTCACCATTGACATCGATAAGCCAGATGGTGTAAAGACTTGTGGACCTTTTGTAACAGCACAAATTATGCTACTTGATGTTGCTGTGTCATTAGGTATCTTTTCTGTGCATACAGAAACTAAATTCAGTGATCACAAAACTGTAACATGCCATGAGTTTCATAATCATGTTTAATTAGTGCAGAAGAATTAGTTATGAAGATTCTTATTTTACTGACTTTAGATCATAAATTACAAGGAGGTGGTTGTGACTGTCCAAAGGCTATTCTTGTTTTTTTTAAAATTCCTTCATGGAATATGAGCATCACTGACAAAGCCAGCATTTCTTGTCCATCCTTAATTGCCACCTTGAGAAGTAGTGGTGAGCCACCTTCTTGAATGCTGCAGTCCATGTTTAAATCTGTAGTGGCTTGCAAAGCCATTTCAGAGTCAATCATTTTGCTGTGTATGGAGTTGCATGTAGGCTAAACCAGGAAAGGATTACCGATTTCCTTTCCTGAAGGATGTTATTGAACAGGATATGATTTTATAACAATCTAGGGCAGGGGTCTCCAAACTACGGCCCGTGGGCCACATCCGGCCCGCAGCAGGCCACATCCGGCCCACAGTTTTGAGACCGCTGATCTAGAGGATCCAGAAGATGGCCAATAGCATTTCTACCTGAATACGAGGTCTATGTGATTCACATTGCCATGGAAATGTCCTTTGAGAGGGGAAGAGCACTTTACAGGTCATTATGAATTGGCTTACAGGATTATTGAGATACAGACACAGTCTGCAAGAATCTGAGAATGAGGAAGGGTGGGGGAATCTCTAATGTTCACCAGGCAAATGCAGGTGACGGCTCGTGCTGGATCAAAGAGAACAAATTCTTGAGGATTTAAACAGGACTGGAAGATTTGTCAAGGTTTGGCTGGAGGGGGAAATTGAGGGGTACCCTAGCAATGTGCATGTTAGTTAAGGGGCTAGAAGTCATGTAGCTGGAAAAGGAAAATAAAAGCAAGTCATTGGGGAGCTTGAGAATAGCTTGAGACTAATTCCTGGAGAATGGACTGTCCACTTAAGAGACAAGTGGAGTATAATTGTGGAGGGGGGATTTTTGGTTGTTTAAAAATGGGGAAACAGTTCTGTAGTTAAGACTATTAAGTTGCGTGCTGAAATAGTGTTTAGTTGTATTGCTTTTAGTTTGTTTGTTACAGTAAAAGTGCAATTCTTCCAATTGATCACTTGAAATTCAAATACCTTTTTAAAAGTTATCCGTCTCTGTGGGGGTTGTAACAACTGTATTGCTCAAACGTTTTAAAAATAATTAATTTCATGGCATGAGGGTGTCACTGGCCAGGAATTTTATTTCCCATTCCTAATTGCCCTTAAGAAGGTGATGAGCTGTATTTTTGAACTGCTACAGTTCATGTGGTGTTGGGTACACCCACAGGGCCATTAGGGAGTGGCATCCAGAATTTTGACCAAGTGACCATGAAGGAATGGAGATGTAGTTCCAAGTCAGGATGGCATGTGGCTTGGAGCGGCACTTGCAGGTGGTGGTGCTCCCATGTATCTGCTGCCTTTGACCTTCTAAGTGCTAGAGATCACAGGTTTGGAAGGTGCTGTTAAGGAGTCTTGGTGAGTTTCTGCAGTGCATCTTATAGATGGTACACACTGCTGCCACTGTGTGTCGGTAGTGGAGGAAGGAATGATTTTTTTTTTAAGAGAATCGTGCCATGTGGATAAAATTGCCATTCGTGAGGTGCTGTACCTCTGGACCTTGTTTCTAATAACCTAACTTTTATATGCTTATTAGTATACAGTTGGTAATTGAAACCTTGATTGTGATTTTTTTTTCAAATTTTCAATGATACAAGGTGATTAGGTAGTACAGTAGCAAAAAAATTTGTATAGTTCTCAGCCTTCCTAAAATTACATTAGATATTGATGCTTTATTTAAACCTTGAGGTGTATTAAATAGAAGATTGTGTTTTTAAGAATAGAAGCTGTCAGAGAGATCATGGAATATTATGATATTGCCACAAAATATGTGAATAACAGCTGATTTGTTCATGCTTCAAAATCACTGCCCATTAATGCCAAGTTAAGATTAGTTTTATATTTCTGATCATGAACATCAGGTTGTTTTGGTGTGGGAAATGGGGAAGAAACAAATACTAGTTTGGAGGAAAGTTGAAAGTTTACTCTGCACCTAACTGCTCTGCCTGATCTTTGGTGCCAAGAATGGAAAGCAGAGAGCACCCAATCCTCAGCATCGAAGAGAACTTTTAGTTTCAAATAATATTACTGAATGGAGGCATAGAGAGAGAAGCAAATCAATTACGCTTAACCTTCTATAAAACCTGGTTATGCTTCACCTGGAGTATTGTCCAATTGTTGGCATCATACTTAAGGAAGCTGTTCAATATAATGACGATTACAGACGGTGTGTACAAGGAAACATTGTTTCCACTGGCAGGAGGGTCAATAATCTGGATGCAAATTTAAGATAATTTGGAACACCTGATCTCAGTTTGAAGTTATTTTTTATATGCTGAACCTACACCCATAACTTTATTCAAAATCTAGTTTCCAATAATGGTCAATTTAATAAAAATTATGTATTGAGAGCAGTTTCTTTTTGATTTTTAAGCCTTGTGGAGTGGTCTCTTTGTTCATTTAACGGAATCCTGGAATAATTACAAGTGCCTGAATCATGACTACCCCACCTGGATGAAAATCCTGCAGAAATATGGCTATTACACAAAAGTTTATGGAAAAACTGATTATACTTCAGGACATCATTCAGTAAGGTAGGAAACAATGTTTTGAAATCCGTCTTTTATTTGAGGAAACAATATTAAATTATCTTTTCTTTAGAATCGAGCGCTTTTGTTTCCATAAAAGAGGAAAATATTTAGGTCGCAATGAGCTGTACCTCTCATGATGGTGTGGCTGTTAATAAATTGTGCATCAGTTGTATGTAAAAAATTCAAAGCGGATACATCTTTATAGGAAATGCAGATTTCTACAGAGCATGCATGGTATAAGAGGTATTTGAATCATGTATTTCCTGCAGGACAACCTTATTAAATCTGTCAAAGTGCATCATCATCATCCTCCCTAGCATGTGTATGTACCTACACTATATAAATGGCAGTGGTTTAAGAAGGTAGCTCATCATCAGCTTCTCTTGGCTATTAGAGATGGACAATAAATTTTGATTTTTCCAATAATGCTCACATTTTATGAATGAATAATAAGAAAAAGAAAAATGAAGTCCACAATGTCAGTGGAATCTCAGTTGCAATTATAACCCCGGTCTTAAAATGGAATATGCCAACCCATCAGGCAAAGGCAGGTTGGCAGTTATTTGGAAAGAATGAAGCAACCCTTTGGGCCACCCCTGGCTCTGGTGCCCATTGTTTTTTTTTTAATCTATCATACCCATCACCATCCCCAATCTCCACCTTTGCTACTGTGAAAACATCCTGAAAGCCCTTCTCTGTGACTTGCCTGCTTGCTTATGAGCCTTCTCATGATTTTGGCTCTGGTGGCCTCTAACTGCCTGATCTTCCACTCACGTCCGCCTGTCCCTTTTCATCCACCATCTAAGTCCCATAAACTTGACTCTTTCTCCATCAACCCTGTCCCCTCACCTTATTTGAAGCCCACTGTGGGTTAGAATTCTCCTGAAGGCTTAAATTCAAGTTTTTCAAGTCCCAATATAACATTGCACAGCAAATGCCTCCAGGCTTTGACCCTCAGAGTTGCAGACACTGTGGCATTGATAATAATGAGAAGTCGGGACAAAATGGCAGATAGCAATAACTAGAAGGGAATCCTGGAAACTCAGGGTTCTGAATCTCATGATTGTTTTCCTCTTCCGTTTTCCATCCAGCAACTAACCAAGCAGGGTGGTCAGCTGTCGAGCATAAGAGCCAATTTTGCTACAAAAACAGAGGACTATTACCAGGAATCATTAATGAATGCAGGATAGAGGGATGTGTGTGTTGGAGGTCCAGAATTTTTGTGTGTGCGCTCGTGCATGTATGCAACTGAGCCAGCACCCCACTAAGACAAAACAGAAATTTATGAGCACAAAATGGCCTCCTAAACAGTTTTGCATTCTGGCTCCGAGATTCAAAGTTCAAACATTGTGCAGCTAGTTGAGAGATCTCCATTATGCAGTTAAACTTTATGTGGCTAAACTTTTCAAATAAAATTGAATTCAACAATGAGAAATAAGAAATAGGAACCATTTGGTTCCTGCAGCCTGTTCTTCCATTCAATAAATTCAGGGCTGATCTGA
Organism: Mustelus asterias; assembly: GCF_964213995.1. Lineage (NCBI taxonomy): Eukaryota > Metazoa > Chordata > Chondrichthyes > Carcharhiniformes > Triakidae > Mustelus > Mustelus asterias. The sequence continues at coordinate 94,610,617 of NC_135806.1, read as the reverse complement.
CTGTGGCTTTAACTTCACTTTTCCTGTCTGCCCCTGGAACCCTTGATTCCCTTGTGGATCAAAAATTTAGCATGGAATAAGATTTACGGCCTTCCTGATGATTATATGAGAAATGATATATAATGAGTAAAAAGGTCAAACATTAGCAAATGCTCTGACAAAATAATCAATTACTTAACTGCAGATGAGAAAAGCAGGCTATTCATTTTTTAATTAATTTTATTTACTGAAATTTTACACGTTTACTTGAAATGAGAATTTGCCCAATTTTGTGGCACACAATAAGAAAAATAAGCACGCCCCAAGAAAGAATTTCAGTAAAACAAAGCAAAGAAATTAAAAATAAACTTGAATCATTAATAAAGGTCGAACAAAAATAAATTCAGTCTGCACCTTTCTACACAATTCTGGCAATTGGAATTTTCAATCGTAACCAACAAATCATGAAGTTTTGCACAAGATTAATGGGAATGATTGAACTGCTTTTTTAATTTCAAAATATTGCTGAACTGAGGTTTCAAGCTTGAGGAGCCAATTATTAGAATGGACTTCAAATGCTCCTCAGATAAATTTGCTCGCTATTTGGACTTGACATACTTCATTTTTGAAAATGTTTGTTCACACAGGTACGTTGTACCAAAAACTGATACAAATCCACAAGCAAATCGCTTCAAATTTGGAAACTGCTCAGGCTACAAAGATTTATAAAATTGGATCAGATTTCCTTCTTTATACTTGTCTTTCAGCATGTCATCTGATTGGAGATCAATAATTTCCATTTGAAACTGACTTGGGAGTGTTTCAACATTGCAGCCAAATGGATTTTGAAACAGCTTTATTTCATCTGTGCTTCCATCAAGATCAGAAAGTTGTTCCTGAAATTGTTTTTGTGAGTCCTTAATGATTTCTGTTGCAAATGAAGAAGGAAATTCTGCTTTACTTTCTTCATGAAATTTTTCACAACATGGAAAATGAACCAAGTTATGAACTTTCAGCTGTCCTTGAAATAGCATCAGTTTTGCCCTGAATGTCTTGACATGCGCGAATAGATCACAAATCAAATTTGTTTCACCTTGCAACTTCAGATTCAATTGATTCATATGACCTGTCACGTCTGCAAAAAATGCCAATTTCCAAAGCCAGTCGGTGTTTGATAAAAGTGGTTCGGGTCGATTCTTCTCTGTGAGAAAGGAATCAATTTCCTCTCTGAGCTGAAAGAACCGTGATGGAACCTTTCCACAACTAAGCCATCGAACTGCTGTATAATAAGGCAAGTCACCGAACTCAGAATCAGTTTCTTTCAGAAAATCACGAAACTGGCGATGATTAAGCCCGTGAGATCGAATGAAATTCACTGTTGAAACAACAGGTTTCAGAACGCAAGACATATCCACATATTTTCCGCACAATGCTTGTTGATGGTTAATGCAATGCAGAAACATGGGCTTTGAGAATCCACCAACCTCACAAGCTTTTGTGATTTGCCCAACCAAACCTTTCTTCACCCCAGACATGTTCTTTCCTCCATTAATTGTCACGCATTGCAGTTTATTCCACTCCATGTTATATTCTAACAGTTTTTTGCAACTCTTTGAAGATGTCTTCTCCAGTTACTGTGCTGTGCATGCTATGCACTGATGCTAATTCTTGTGTCACATTAAATTCACTGTCGATGCCACGGATGAATACTAGGAGTTGTCATGTGTCACACACACCAGTCGATTCATCAAGTGCGAGAGAATACAACTGAAAATTTCTTGCTTTGTCTGCAATTTGATGAAATATATTGCTTCCTATATCCTCAATTCTACGAGCAACAGTATTTGGCGCGAGACTGATGATTTTGAACATAACTCTTCCACTGCTTCCATTATACAATCTTTGATGAGATCCCCATCGGTGAATGGCTTTCCTCTTTTAGCCAACACATAAGCTAGTTTGTAACTGGCCCTGGTTAAAGCTTTATTTTCAGTTATCTTCTGCGTAAAAAAAGCTTGTTGGGAAAGCAACCTGCGTTGCATTGATTTAAATTTTTCCGAATGCTGTGTTCCTGTGAATTGGGAATAACTTGGTTCATGTTTGGTCTCATAGTGCCGACGTACATTGTACTACTTCAAAACTGCAACAGTTTCGTTGCATACGACACACAAGGCTTTATCACCTGCTTGTACAAAGAAGTACTTTACACCCCATTCTTCATTAAGCAGGCGGCACTCACTGTCCACTTTTCTTTTCTTTTTTCCTTCCATTAACTGAATTGGTCTGAATTGCCGCCATCATTGTCATTGTTCTCGCTCATTTCAGACAGATGGAGCTTATGGATTGGATAAAGCAGCTGTCACTCAGTCAATGCAGAGCGGCAATTGGATAACAGATGTCTCAATTGCTGATTCATTTAATGAACTGTCAGTCACAGGACGGCAGCTCTGATTGGACAATAGGCCGGTAAAGAGGGCAGGGATTCCCATGGGTCCATCAGACACCGCGTGGAGCGGCAGCAAATGTGCGGCCTGTGGCTTCCGTCCGCGCGTCCGGATCCTGAGTCAGCGGCGGGGTTCCGGACGCGGGAGTGTTTTCGGCAGCGGGAATCCCGTCCCGTCCCACTGGTTGCGGGCTAGATGTTAGCCCGCTGTGGGCCGGATGTAGCCCGCGGGCCGTAGTTTGGAGACCCCTGACTTAGGTAATAAATTGCAAAGATTCACAAACCTTTTGAGTGAGGAAATGCAAACCATCCAAACTCGTTGAGTTCACTCTGAGCATACCTAGCCTTTCCAATTCATCTTGATTACCATCTTTCACTCCATCCATATTATCTCTGCTGTATCCACTTGTATCAATAATTTGTCAGCATCTTGTTCTGTAGTAAATGCTGATACAAAGTACTCATTTTAAGTAATCTAGCCTTGCCTAGACCCCTAAGCACAAAACACAATCTTTGAGGCCCCACACCGCTTCTTACTACCCATTTATGCTTTGAAAACTAATAGATTTTTGGGTTACCTTTTACTTTATAGCCAATAATTCTGTCTTGTGCAAGTAACTTGGTCATACGTTGTCAATAACAAATTTATAACCATTAATTCCTTAAGTTTAATGCCATTTCTCATTAACTTCAGTAACCGTGTGGAAGCCTGGACCAGAGATGTCAATTTCTTGCTCAGACAGGAAGGTAGACCAACAACAGTTCTGATTGGCACAGAATCGACTATGAGAGTCATGGACCATGACTGGCAGAATGTAGATAAAGTTACTGAATGGATACGACACAAAGCAACCCAGCTAGGTCAACCATTTGTTCTGAGCTTGGGTCTGAATTTGCCTCATCCTTATCCAACTCCAAGTATGGGGGAAGCATGTGGAGGGTCTACATTTAAAACATCTCCCTACTGGCTTAAAAAGGTACACTGCTGGGCGGATTTATTACATCTGCTATATTAAGTTACATTTAATTCCCACTTGTAAGTAAAATTTAATACGTATGAAACTGCTAAGGTTATTGTGTTTGGTTATTTTGAAACAACATTGTATACTGTGCAAAGTGGGACATTTCCCTTTTCTTCCATACAACATCCAGGAAGCAGTTAAGGGACATGCAGTCCTATGAATTTGTTTCAGTATTGAGAGCAGTGGAGTTTTCATTTGGCTCAGATAGGCACGTGTACAAACGTTTGTAAGTGGGGAGACAACATGAAGGAACTGTTTTTCCTTTCCTGCTTTGACAAAGGATCATCTGGACTCAACATTAGCTCTTTTCTCTCCCTATCAATGCTGCCAGACATGCTGAGATTTTCCAGCATTTTCTCTTTTGGTTTCAGATTCCAGCATCCGCAGTAATTCGCTTTTATGGACTGTTTTTCCTCTTTTTTTAGTTACGTGTTGGGTTTCAATCTCAACTGTGCCTGCATGGAATGTTAGAAAAGGAAATAGTTATGGCTGTTGCAAATATATCTTTTACACTTAATTTTTCGTTATTTTTAATTCGAGGCCATGAGTAAAGTTAACCCTAACTACAACTTTAATAAATAGACCTCCTTTCTTACCACTTTGCAACACTGCAAACCAAACTGGCATTTGATCAAAAAGGAAAGACCATAAGGATAAATTTTCCTGATTTGGTGCTTCTGGTGAGGAGCAGCACTTGAGAGCTGATTGTAGAACTGCCTGCCCACCAATGTTTTCAGAAAGCCTGTGTATAAGTCAGGTCCTTTACTCCAGAGAAATATAGAGGTGTTGCCACCTATCCTTCCTATTTTTATTTTACTCATTAGTTTTATCAATCAATCGTTATAATATGTTCACTCTCATCTGAAGTTTAGGTATTATTCATTTAACCACATACATATCATTTCCTACCATTGAATTCTGCTTGGTGCATCCAAAACTGACTGTACGAGAAATGAGTGTGAAGGTATGTTCATATACCCTCACCTTTTGATACAAAGTGGAGTACCTAGTGTATTTTAATGTGTCAGCCATGGCTCAGTTGATAGTGCAAGCACACTCATCTGAGTTATAAGGTTTCAATTTCAAATCTCACTTCAAGGTCTGAGCACAAAAATCAAGGTTGATGTTCCCGTGCAGTACAGAAGAAACATTACACTGTCAAAGATGTAGTCTTTCAAATGAGATATTACATTGAGGCTGTGTCTGTATCCTCGAGTGGATGCAAAGATTCCATGCACTATTTTGAAGAAGAGCAGAGGGGTTATCTTTGGTGTCCTGGTCAATATTTATCCTTCAATCAATACTCTGGAAACAAATTATTTGGTCATTATTGCTACTGTTTGCAGAGCGCAAATTAGCTGATTGTTCCCTACATTAGAAGAATGATTACATTTCCAAAGATATTTAAATGGTTGTAAAGCACTTTGAGATGAAGGTGATCAAGAAAAGTGCTGCATACGTTTTTTTCCGCCATTATGTTGCAGTTGTCTGTTTCAAACCTAGACTTCTTCATAATTTGCCCTTTCCCCTGTACAATAAACTTTTTCCCATCAAAATACTGTATGTGTTAAATTCCCCCAATCTTTCAGACTTAATTCAAAACTTAAAGATTGTAAAACCAAATCTTTCTCCCATTTAGCTCTTCAAATGCTCAAAGAATTCTGGGTTTCAAGCTCCAAATAAAAAAATAATTAACTTTTATAATATCCCAGAATTTTGCTGAACAGATTAGCTTGGGACAAGTGCTCTTGAGTTTAACTTTTATTTTCCCCTCATCCTTCAGTGCAATTATTTTTATGCTGCAAATTACTGGGAGTGCAAATGGATAATGATGTGGTGAGGTTAGTGGCTATTTGGAACCTTGATGCATGACAGGACCAGTAATTTGTCTCCATAATACATGAAATTTAAGGATAGTGAAGGAAACAAAGCGAATGATGGATTAGGAAGTAACATGGTCTAGTCAAATTGGATACAGAAAGATAAATCGACAATGAAGAAAAATTGGATTGGGGACAACTAAAAGAGTAAGGAAATATAAGAGAATATTTTTAAAGGGAGCAAAAAATGTACCACCATTTCAATTCTTCCCTTTCTGGGTTTCCAATGCCGAGTGACATTTCAGGACCAGAAATCACTCCATTAAACAGGGTCCGTGTATGAAATTAACAGGCTGACATTCTCTGACAAGTTTAATTCATCTGCAGCACAAATCCAGCAATTTTCTTGAAATGCACGGCAAGGTTGACGGCAAGTTTCTATTTTTATGACGGTAACAATAGAACTGTGTAAATCATGAAGCAGCAGTGGTGAGGCGTAATTCATGGTATATCTCTTGCTTGCCACAAATTGCTCAGTTTATTAAGCATTTAAAAACAGTGGCACCATGAGCTGCCTGTTATTTTTCTAGCAAATGCTTTGCTTATATGTCTTTTTACTCCGTCAACAGCTACCATAGGAATTAATCATTATTTAAATTATAGCAGTTACCACCACATTTAAAGATTTTATAGTTGCAGTTAATATTTTTAAATTTGTTTTCTAAGTTTGTCTTTTTATCTGTAATGATACACAATTGAACTTTACAACGGTTTTGCTATTATTCTTAATCAAGTAATTTAACTATAGCAGTCATTCTTAATTTCACCCACTTCTGAGTGTAGAATTTAATCTCTTTTAATTATAGGTGAAATATCATTCAATCAAAATTCCAAAATGGCTTCCTTTCTCTGAAATGCACCCTGTAGACTTTTATTCCTCTTACACCAAGAACTGTACTGGTAATTTCACAAATCAAGAAATCCTGGATACCAGAGCATTTTACTATGCAATGTGTGCCGAGACAGATTTGATGCTTGGTAAGTGATTGATTGACTACTTCTAAAAGATTGCAAATAACAGTGTGAAGTTTAGCAGTAGGTGATGATGACTCAATAATGTGTTAATTAGCCTGCAGGTTCATACCATAATGAGATATGAACGTCACGCCAAAGTTAATCAGATGTAAACTTCATTTTTTTAATGTCAGTGTATTACAACCTTGGTATTCATTTCTCTTTATTTCACCTCCCCACCTGCTCACTGCTCCATCCCCCACCTTATTCACCTTCACAGTCCCATTCTTGGGGGCAAACAGTATAAATCTAGATTTGAATCTGTCATTTTGAAACTTTGAAAAGTGCTATTAGAACATAGAACATAGAACAGTACAGCACAGAACAGGCCCTTCGGCCCACGATGTTGTGCCGAGCTTTATCTGAAACCAAGATCAAGCTATCCCACTCCCTATCATCCTGGTGTGCTCCATGTGCCTATCCAATAACCGCTTAAATGTCCCTAAAGTGTCTGACTCCACTATCACTGCAGGCAGTCCATTCCACACCCCAACCACTCTCTGCGTAAAGAACCTACCTCTGATATCCTTCCTGTATCTCCCACCACGAACCCTATAGTTATGCCCCCTTGTAATAGCTCCATCCACCCGAGGAAATAGTCTTTGAAAGAACCTTGGACAGTTACTGCAGTGCATCTTGTAGATGGTGCACATTACTGCTACTGCGCAACAGTGATGGAGGGAGTGAATGTTTAAGATGGTGAATGGGGTGCTAGTCAAGCAAGTTGCTATTTTCCAGGTGGTGTTGAGCTTCAAGTGTTGTTGGAATTGCCCTCATCAAAGCAAATAGAAAATATTTCATTACACTTTTTGTAGATGATGATAACACTGGTAAGGATAAAATCATGATGATGATAAAATCATGATGGCATTTGCTACCAAATAAACCTGTTGGACTTTAACCTGGTGTTGTTAAAACTCTTACTAAGGATAAAATCAGCCTTAGACTTTCAATGCATGAGAGAATAATTCGACTGTAACTAATTCGCCATCATTACTGACGAGGAAACAAAATGTCATGACTGTGATCTCAGTAACCATAGCATCTGCGCTTAAACTCAACATACCAGTGTTACAGATTGGACATGAAATAAATATCTCGTGCTGACTTTATGCCTCTAAGCACACTACTTGTTACCATAGCAATTATGAATATACTTGTATTGACCTTGATTGAACATTGTACAATTTCAGTACTCATCAGGACTATTGAAACTAAATTAAAGCAACAAGAAATTAAATGTTCATTTCTAAATGCCTCACAATGTAGATGCAACATCCCCTTTAAATGTAACTGTAAACATTTTCTCTTCAGTGTAAAGTGAATGGGCAACTAAAAAGGTAGTTTCAATTTCAGCACAAACTTCCAGTTTGACATGATTACCTTTCATTGTGAAAATCTCAACTTCTGAAGTAAATATGCATTTTGGTGAAATATAATATATCTTTTGCAATATAATATATCTTTTGCAGTACAATATCATCCAGAGCAATCCATGTGTATCGAGTCAGTTTCTAACCACCACAGGTGTTATGGTACTAATTACTCAACAAATCAAACTATTTACAGTAGATAACACAAACCATAACATTATATACTGAAACAATATGTTGCATGATGATTTGCATTGCCACGTGAAAGAAAGCATCAAGGAACGCTTAACAAGGTGGAAAGAGGAAACTCCGTAAAGGTTGGAAAAAGTAGAGGAGGCCGAATGTAAATTGAAACAGATGGTGATTGAGATATAGGACATTGTGTGGGAGAGGATGCAGTCCTCGCTGTTCTGTGGCGAGGTTGATGAGACTTCCAATTGGGGAAGTAAGTCTTTGTAGAGATTAAAATATGAATAAGGGAGGAGTGTAGATGGCTTGTGTTTTTGGAAGGAAAGGTTAGTGCTGTTCTCAAAAAACTTCATGTAGGATAAAAGGCTGAGCTCAAGATGCTGAGGTTCCACACCTGGGTTTCTCGTTTGGAGAAAAGTGGTTGATGGAAGTCAGAAGCCCCAAAGTGCTGGCAGAAGGTATAGAGGGATATCCTTGGCCTTACTGACTCTGCAAATGGGTTGATTTTATTTTTTATTTTCTTAAATACAGTTAAGGTCAAAATGGACATCCACCATCAATGTCACCAAATGAAAAACACATGGTTTGTGTTGGGGGAACATTTAACTGATAGTCAAGCTGTATGCACGTATGAAATTTATCACTAGTTCAAACAGCTTGTTCTCTTTGATTACTGAGCCATTCAGGAAACCATTATGTGAAGCCTAGTTTGTAATAAAATATACAAATAGGAGGCAGTAGTGTTATGGTGATATCATTGGACTCGTAATCCACAGACCCAGACAATGCTGTGGGGACTGGAGTTCAAATCCCACCATGGCAGCTGGTAAAATTTTATGTTAGTGAATAAATCTCAAATTAAAAGCTGGTGTCAGTAATGGTGACCGTTAGGGTGGCACCGTGGTTAGCACTACTGCCTCACAGCGCCAGGGACTTGGGTTCAATTCTGGCCTGGGTGACTGTGTGGAGTTTGAATGTTTTCCCCGTGTCTGTGTGGGTTTCTTCCAGGTGCTCCGGTTTCCTCCTCCACTCAAGTTGTGCAGGTTCGGTGGATTGGCCATGTTAAATTGCTCCTTAGTGTCCCAAGATGTGTAGGTTAGGGAGATTAGCGGGGTAAATATTGGTGTTACAGGGAACAGGTCTGGGTGGGATTTCCCCTTAGGGAAATTACGTGGAGTTATAAGGATTGGGCCTAAGTGGGATTGTTATCCGTGCAGACTTGATGGGCCGAATGGCCTCCTTCTGCACTGTAGGAATTCTATGACCAGGAAACCATTGTCAATTGTTGTAAAAACCCATCTGGTTCATTAATTCCTTTTAGGGAAGGAAATTCTGCCATACTTCCCTGATCTGGCCTATATATGACTCTAGACCCACAGCAATGACCTAGCAAGCCACTCGGTTGTATCTGGAGAGAAAAAAAAGAATAAAACCATATAGACCACCCAGCATCCACACAGACAGCACCTAGGCACCAGTAATGACAACTTCAAACCCAGTTTGAGTGATCCTGCCAAGTCTTCCTTAACATCATTGAGTGGCTTGTGTCCAATAACCTGCTCATTGATGCTCAGTTTGGGTTCCACCAGGGCTACTTGACCTGGTCCAAACATGGATAAAGAATCTGAATTCAAAAGATGAGGTGAGACTGACTGCTCTTGACATCAAGACGGCATTTGGCCACTGTGGCATTGAGGAATCGTGGCAAAACAGAAGTTGGAGAGTTTTCCCCAATTTCCAATGTTAAAATTGAATAATTGTTTTACACAGGTGAGATTTTAACAGCTCTGCGTGACACTGGATTCCAAAACAATACTTATGTCATTTTTATTTCTGATCACGGTGAACTGGCAATGGAACATCGTCAGTTCTATAAAATGAGTATGTTTGAGGGAAGTTCTCATGTTCCTTTACTGATGGTTGGACCACGTATCTCAGGAGGACAACAGATTTCAGATTTGGTATCTCTTGTGGACATTTATCCAACTCTACTCGGTGAGTGATACATATACGTCTGAGATTATAAAGAATGAAATAATATTTATATTATGTATAAAATACATGTATATTATATGTATAAAATAACGTATTTTCTGTTCAGCATTTAGATGTAGATTATCTACATATACTTCAGTTCTGAAATCTACATTTTAGTTTAAAATTGAATCGAGAGATGAAAGTTTGCATGAAGGAAAGTTCAGATGAACGTGGGTAGTCTCAAATGAGCTCCATTGCTGGCACCACCCATAATTTGGAAATCTGGTATTAGATAGGAATCTATTCATTATCAGAGGAACAATAATACATTTTGCTATTAATATAAGATTTTTGTGCTTCTGTTCTCCATGCACACTTATTGAAAGTCAACTAGTTTAGTAGCTCATGAAGGGCATTTTATTCATTTCAAACCATACTGATTTGTGTATACTGTCACAGAACTAGGGTTTGAAGAACTGTTGACTCATCACCTTGGGACCAATTTTCTGAAACGGACACGGAGTTGGTAGAATGGCTCTGCTGTCCGTCTGAAGCCAGCAACTGTGCAACAACTCCCTCCCTAAAATCCCTAGGCCCAATCTCCAAAAAGGTACCTTAAATTTTGTGCCTGAATTGCGTCTTTAGGTTTCCATGTAGTTTTATGTTTCTTTTTTAACTAGTACTAGTGAAGGAATGTTATGTATGCCCACAGCTTAAGGTACAAAGCAGAAGTAAATATTTGCTTCACACATCATAACCATTAAAGTTGTCAGCTTTTTTGGGGACCAGTGTCTATTTTAAAGATATTAATTGTCTCTTTGCTACTTTTCAAGTTTGGCACATTCACCTGAGCAATTCTTCCACTAAATTCCCTTAGAAATACACCTGAAAAGCTAAATTTTTGAGTAGGTTAGGAGGAGTGTGCAGTGCCTGATATTGACATTGTGTGACAATATTTTAAATTCCCCAACAATGACATCCCTCTCATGAAACTAATGATTCTGCCCAAACTGAAAAATTAGTGTCATTTTTAGAATGTTGTGCTGTTTAGTTAAAGGGAAGTTGCCATTTGAGATGGTGAAATTTTCTTGATTAGCTGTGTTTTAATATAAGCAGCTAAGGTTGAGAGCAGCAGAATGCAATTGTTTGTTCAACAGTGAAGTGATTTAATAGAAAGCAAAATTTATGCACTATTAAAATATGTTTATTCAATTTGTGACAGACTGGTAACCAATTTATTATCACTGAGCAGAAACTATAGTCATAATCTCCAAAATGATATGGATGGGTTGTTGGAGTGGGTGGTAAAGTGGCAGATGGATTTTAACATAAGTGTGAGGTCATGCATTTGTGGAGATCGAACAGTTATAGGAAGTACACAATACATGGGAATATACTAAGAGGGGTCGATGAAGTGAGAGATCCTGGTGTACAAATAAACAGGTCCCTAAAGGCAGCAGTTCAAGTAGACAAGGTTGTCTACTTGAACATTGTTGGACAATACAGCAGGATATAGATAGGCTGGAAAATTGGGTGGAGAAATGGCAGATGGAATTTAATCCAGATAAATGCAAAGTGATGCATTTTGGAAGAACTAATGTAGGGGGGAGTTAGACAATAAATGGCAGAGCCATCAAGAGTATAGAAACACAGAGGGACCTAGGTGTGCAAATCCACAAATCCTTGAAGGTGGCAGCACAGGTGGTGAAGAAGGCATATGGTATGCTTGCCTTTATAAGATGGGGTATTGAGTATAAAAGCTGGAGTCTGATGTTGCAGCTGTATAGAATGCTGGTTAGGCCACATTTGGAGTACTGCGTCCAGTTCTGGTCGCTGCACTACCAGAAGGACGTGAAGGCTTTAGAGAGAGTGCAGAGAAGGTTTACCAGGATGTTGTCTTAGCTATGAGGAGCGATTGGGTAAACTGGGCTTGTTCTCCCTGGAAAGACGGAGAATGAGGGGAGACCTAATAGAGGTGTACAACATTATGAAGAGTATAGATAGAGTGAACAGTGGGAAGCTTTTTCCCAGGTCGGAGGTGACGATCACAAGGGGTCACGGGCTCAAGGTGAGAGGGGCGAGATATAACTCAGATATCAGAGGGACGTATTTTACACAGAGTGGTGGGGGCCTGGAATGCGCTGCCAAGTAAGGTGGTGGAGGCAGACACGGCATCGTTTAAGACTTACTGGATAGTCACATGAGCAGTCTGGGAATGGAGGGATCCAAACGAATGGTCTAGTTGTTCCAATGAGCGGCACAGGCTTGGAGGGCCGAAGGGCTTGTTTCCTGTGCTGTACTGTTCTTTGTTCTTTGTTGTAAAGAAGGCATGTGAAATGCTCTCCTATATTGGCAGAGGATTAGAATATAAAAGTCAAGAATTGTATATTGGAATTGTGTAAAACAATAGTGAGGACACAGCTGGAGTATTGTGTGTGTGGTTCTGATCAGCACATTACAGGAAGGACGTAATTACTGTGGAGAGAGTATAGAGGAGGTTTACAAGAATATTGCCAAGGGCTAGAAAAGTGTAGCTACGAGAAGAGATTGGATAGTTTGGGGCTATTTTCCTGAGAACAAAGAAGTCAGAGGGCTGATTTGATTGAGGTGTACAAGGTTATGAGAGGATGAGATAGAGTAGATAGGAAAAAAGTGTTTCCCTTGGCAGAGAATTCTAGAACGAGAGGACATAGATTCAAGATAAGTGGCAGAAGGTATGGGGGGACAGGAGGAAGAACCTTTTACGCAGAGGGTAGTGGATGTCTGGAATTTGCTGCCCGAGTTGGTGGTGGAGGTAGAGCCTCTAAACTTTTTTTTAAAAGGAGTACCTGGATCTGCATCTTAAGTGCTGTAAGATACATGGCTATGGGCTGGGTGCCGGAACGTAGGATTAGAAAGGGCACCTGGGTGTCCTTGGGCTGACATGATCAAGATGGGCCAAATGGCCTCCTTCTGTGCTGTAACTTTTCTAAGGTTCTGTGGTTGTCCCTTAGAAGATAGTGGAAGACACAAATAACATGCCAAAAATTGATGACAGGGAGGCTATGGCAGGTGAGAACCTAGAAACTATCATTATCACAAAATAGGTAGCGTTGGGCAAGTTAATGGGGCTAAAGATAGACAAGTCTCCTGGTCCTGATGGAATGCATCCCAGGGTACTAAAAGAGATGGCGGGAGAAATAGCAAATGCACTGGTGGTAATTTGCCAAAATTCGCTGGACTCTGGTGTGGTTCCTGCAGATTGGAAAACAGCAAATGTGACGCCACTGTTTAAAAAAGGAGGTAGACAAAAGGCAGGTAACTATAGGCCGGTTAGCTTAACTTCTGTAGTAGGGAAAATGCTTGAATCTATCAGCAAGGAAGAAATAGCAAGACATCTGGATATAAATTGTCCCACTGGTAAGACGCAGCATGGGTTCATGTTTGACTAATTTGGTGGAATTCTTTGAGAACATTACATGTGCAGTGGACAATGGGGAACCTGTGGATGTGGTGTATCTGGATTTCCAGAAGGCATTTGACAAGGTGCCGCACCAAAGACTGCTACATAAGATAAAGGTGCACAGTGTTACGGGTAATGTATTAGCATGGATAGAAGATTGGTTAACTAACAGAAATCAAAGAGTGGGGGTAAATGGGTGTTTTTCTGGTTGGCGATCAGTGACTAGTGGTGTGCCTCAGGGATCAGTGTTGGGACTGCAATTGTTTACGATTTACATAGATGATTTGGAGTTGGGGGCCAAGTGTAGTGTGTCAAAATTCGCAGATGACACTAAGATGGGTGGAAGAGGACGATGAAAGTCTGCAAAGGGATATAGATAATCTAAGTGAGTGGGTGAGGGTCTGGCAGATGGTGTACAATGTTGGTAAATGTGAGGTCATTCATTTTGGTAGGAATAACAGCAAAATGGACTATTATTTAAATGGTAAAAAATTGCGGCATGCTGCTATGCAGAGGGACCTGGGTGTCCTTGTGCAGGAATCTCAAGGAGTTGGTTTGCAGATGCAACAGGTAATTAAGAAGGCATTGGAATTTTGTCCTTCATTGCTAGAGGGATGGAGTTTAAAAACAGCGAGGTTAAGTTGCAGCTGTATAAGGTGCTGGTGAGGCCATACCTTGAGTACTGTGTACAGTTTTGTTCTCCTTACTTGAGAAAGGATATACTGGCACTGGAGGGGGTGCAGAGGAGATTCACTAGGTTGATTCCGGAGTTGAGAGGGTTGGCTTATGAGGAGAGACTGAGTAGACTGGGGCTATACTCATTGGAATTCAGAAGAATGAGGGGAGCTCTTATAGAAACATATAAGATTATGTAGGGAATAGATGAGATAGAAGCAGGGAAGTTGTTTCCACTGGCGGGTGAAACTAGAACTAGGGGGCATAGCCTGAAAATAAGGGGAAGCAGATTTAGGACTGAGTTGAGGAGGAACTTCTTCACACAAAGGGTTGTGAATCTGTGGAATTCCCTGCCCAGTGAAGCAGTTGAGGCTACCTCATTGAATGTTTTTAAGGCAAGGACAGATACATTTTTGAACAGTAAAGGAATTAAGGGTTATGGTGAGCGGGTGGGTAAGTGGAGCTGAGTCCACAGAAATATCAGCCATGATCTTATTGAATGGCGGAGCAGGCTCGAGGGGCCAGATGGCCTACTCCTGCTCCTAGTTCTTATGTTCTTATCTCAATGTTGAATGAATTTCTATTAACTGATAATTTAAATACGCATCATTCTTTATGCGCAGAATTATAAGCCATTACAATCACTTTCAAACTCATTTAGCAACAATTGCCTTTCTCATTTAGATATTGCTGGAATCCCCATCCCTGGAAATTTAAGTGGTCATTCTTTGTTCCCGTTATTGAGAGGATTTGTAGAGAAAACTTCTACAAAAAATTCACGACCTGACTGGATTTTCAGTGAGTTTCATGGCTGCAATGTAAATGCCTCTACCTATATGATTAGAACTGGCCAATGGAAGTATATAACCTATGCAGATGGAATTACTGTACCTTCCCAGCTGTTTGGTAAGTTTGGTTAGAATAACTAATTTTAAATTTTCTTTTATGATGTAGTAAAATTTGATGATCTGAACTGCAAATCCATCTATAAGTTTCATGCTTTCAAAATGAGTATTTACAATTTCTTCTTTGTACAGTATGTTACTAATTTAATATTGCACATTTCAATCCTATTAGTAAGTTTCTGAATGTTTGAGCGCTCAGAAGATTTGTTACCTTACACATCATAGTACCCAATGTGTTTATACTGTTATGTCACATTTTGCAAGCTATTATGAAAGTTCCAGATTTTCAGTTGAAAGAGAATTAACCGCCTGACCATTGCTTATCTTTTGATAGTTTATATTGGGTGTAGCATAGTGATATCACTTTGAATCACACAATTATTATGGTGCAGAAGGAAGCCATTTGGCCCAGTGTGTCTGCACTGACTCTCCAAGTGAGCGTCTCAGTTAGTTCTATTCACTCATCTTCTCTTCATAGTCTTGCACATCTTTTCAGATGATCATCTCATTCTCTTTTGAATGCTTCAGTTGAACCTGCTTCTACCATACACTCAGACAGAGCATCCCGGACCTCTCCCACTTGCTACATAAGAGATTTTTCTTGAATCATTTTTGCTTTTTTTATTAATTACATTAAACCTGTGCCTGCTCGGTCCTCGGTGGGCAAACTTTCTCCCCATCGCCTGTGTCCAGATACCTCATGATTTTGAATACCTCTATCAAATCTCCCCTTAGCTGCCTTTTCTGTAAGGACAACAATCCTAACTTCTCCATCTTGTCTTTACAATTGAAATTCCTCATTCCAGTCTCTTGAATCTTATCTGCACTCTCTCCGATGCCTTCACGTCCTTCCTAAAGTGCGGTGCTCAAAACAGGACACAAAATACTATATATGCTCAACATAACCTCATGCTTTTGTACTCTATGCCCCTATTACTAAAGCTAGGATACTGTATGCTTTATTAATAGCATTCTCAATTTGTCCTGTCACTTAAAATGACTTGTGTACATATGCACTGAGGTCCCTCTGCTCTTGCATTCTCTTTAGAGTTGTAGCCTTTATTTTCATATTTAACAATGTTTTTATTGAGAATTTTCAACTTTATATTCAGTACGATACACAACAAACTCTCAGGATTCTTCATAGTACAAAATGATCATCATTTTGCATACATACATGAAGAAGACCGGCAGAGATCAATATAAATAAATCAAGGAATCTGGCATCATAATTACTGCCATTGCGGTCAGTGCCTCCTTTTGTTTATGGATATTGAAAGGATAACAGAAAAGTAGTGTTGAGAAACAAGACAACAGGTTAAGGCCATTTAAACATGGCACTATGGTGCACACCCTTTCACGGAGCAACAAAATAGAAAGAAAGTCTCTCAGAACAAGGCACACTGAAAGGCACCACTGAGACAGGTGATATCCTTAAATGCAGCTCTCCCTCTACATAAAGGAGACTCCCATACCAAGAAAACACCCCTCCCAAACAAGTACCAGGTAGCTCTCAACTCTGCTGACCCAGTCAAGTAACCTCAGAAAACTAGTCCAAAGATATTCAAAGATCTATCAATTGTGCTCGGGTGTGCACCACCACATTTCTCTCCAACACTTCCACCAATCATTGGGGACTCGTTAGTTAGAGGGATAGATAGGAGGTTCTGTGGCAGCAAAAGAGACTCGAGGATGGTTTGTTGCCTACCGGATGCCAGGGTCCGTGACGTCTCGGACCGTGTTTTCCGGATTCTTAAGGGGGAGGGGAAACAGTCACAAGTCGTGGTACACATTGGTACCAACGACATAGGTAGGAGAAGGGACGGGGATTTAAAACAGGAATTTCGGGAGCTGGGCTGGAAGCTGAGAGCAAAGACAAAACATGTGGTCATCTCTGGTACGCTACCGGTGCCACGTGATAGCGAGTTGAGGAACAGGGAGAGAGTGCACTTAAACATGTAGTTGCAGGGATGGTGCAGGAGGGAGGGTTTCAGATACGTGGATAATTGGAACACGTTCTGGGGAAGGTGGGACCTCTACAAACAGGACGGGGTGCACCTGAACCAGAGGGGCACCAATATCCTGGGAGGGAAATTTGCTACGGCTCTTCAGGGGGATTTAAACTAATTTGTCAGGGGAGTGGGAAAAGGAGTTGTAGTCCGGAAGTCAGTGTTGAGGGTGGTGAGGTATTGGGGAAGGTATCAAGGTCAAGGGTGGGTACCGGTAGACAGGAAGGTGGGTTGAAGTGTGTCTACTTCAATGCAAGGAGCATCCGGAACAAGGTGGATGAACTTGGGGCGTGGATTGCTACTTGGGACTACGATGTTGTGGCCATTACGGAGACGTGGGTAGAACAAGGACAGGAATGGTTGTTGGACGTTCCGGGGTATAGATGTTTCAGTAAGTGTAGGGAAGCTGGTAAAAGAGGTGGAGGAGTAGCATTGTTAATCAAGGATAGTTTAACGGCTGCGGAAAAGCACTTTGAGGGGGATATGCACACTGAGGTAATATGGGCTGCAGTTAGAAACAGGAAAGGAGCGGTCACGTTGTTAGGAGTTTACTATAGGCCCCCAAATAGTAATAGAGATGTGGAGGAAGAAATTGCTAAGCAGATTATGGATACGTGTGGGGGTCACAGGGTAGTTGTCATGGGGGACTTTAACTTTCCAAATATTGATTGGAACCTTTGTAGGTCGAATAGTTTGGATGGGGCACTTTTTGTGCAGTGTGTGCAGGAGGGTTTCCTGACACAATATGTGGATAGGCCGACAAGGGGTGAGGCCACATTGGATTTGGTACTGGGAAATGAACCGGGCCAAGTGTTAGATTTGGTTGTGGGAGAGAACTTTGGAGATAGTGACCACAATTCGGTGTCTTTTGTTATTGCAATGGAGAGGGATAGGGCCGGACGGCAGGGCAAGGCTTACAATTGGGGGAGAGGTAATTATGATGCGATTAGGCAAGAATTAGGGGGCATAAGATGGGAACAGAAACTGTCAGGGAAAGGCACTGATGAAAAGTGGAACTTTTTCAAGGAACAAATACTGGGTGTCCTTGATAGGTATGTCCCTGTCAGGCAGGGAGGAAATGGCCGAGTGAGGGAACCGTGGTTCACAAAAGAGGTGGAATGTCTTGTGAAAAGGAAGAGGGAAGCTTACGTAGGGATGAGGAAACAAGGTTCAGATGGCTCGATTGAGGGTTACAAGTTAGCAAGGAATGAGCTGAAAAAGGGGCTGAGGAGAGCTAGGAGGGGACATGAGAAGTCCTTGGCGGGTCGGATCAAGGAAAACCCCAAGGCTTTTTACTCTTATGTGAGGAATAAAAGAATGACCAGGGTGAGGTTAGGGCTGGTCAAGGACAGTGGTGGGAACTTGTGTATGGAATCAGTAGAGATAGGCGAGGTGATGAATGAATACTTTTCTTCAGTGTTCACCAAGGAGAGGGGCCATGTTTTTGAGGAAGAGAAGGTGTTACAGGCTAATAGGCTGGAGGAAATAGATGTTCGGAGGGAGGATGTATTGGCAGTTTTGAATAAACTGAAGGTCGATAAGTCCCCTGGGCCTGATGAAATGTATCCTAGGATTCTTTGGGAGGCGAGGGATGAGATTGCAGAGCCTTTGGCTTTGATCTTTGGGTCCTCGCTGTCCACGGGGATGGTGCCGGAGGACTGGAGAGTGGCAAATGTTGTTCCTCTGTTTAAGAAAGGGAATAGAAATGACCCTGGTAATTATAGACCGGTTAGTCTGACTTCGGTGGTTGGTAAATTGATGGAAAAGGTCCTTAGGGATGGGATTTACGACCATTTAGAAAGATGCGGATTAATCCGGGATAGTCAGCACGGATTTGTGAAGGGCAAATCGTGCCTCACAAATTTGATAGAATTTTTTGAGGAGGTAACTAGGTGTGTTGATGAAGGTAGGGCGGTTGATGTCATATACATGGATTTTAGTAAGGCGTTTGATAAGGTTCCCCATGGTCGGCTTATGATGAAAGTAAGGAGGTGTGGGATAGAGGGAAAGTTGGCCGATTGGATAGGTAACTGGCTATCTGATCGAAGACAGAGGGTGGTGGTGGATGGAAAATTTTCGGACTGGAGGCAGGTTGCTAGCGGAGTGCCGCAGGGATCGGTGCTTGGTCCTCTGCTCTTTGTGATTTTTATTAATGACTTAGAGGAGGGGGCTGAAGGGTGGATCAGTAAATTTGCTGATGACACCAAGATTGGTGGAGTAGTGGATGAGGTGGAGGGGTGTTGTAGGCTGCAAAGAGACATAGATAGGATGCAAAGCTGGGCTGAAAAATGGCAAATGGAGTTTAACCCTAATAAATGTGAGGTGATTCATTTTGGTAGGACAAATTTAAATGTGGATTACAGGGTCAAAGGTAGGGTTCTGAAGACTGTGGAGGAACAGAGAGATCTTGGGGTCCATATCCACAGATCTCTAAAGGTTGCCACTCAAGTGGATAGAGCTGTGAAGAAGGCATATAGTGTGTTAGCTTTTATTAACAGGGGGTTGGAGTTTAAGAGCCGTGGGGTTATGCTGCAACTGTACAGGACCTTGGTGAGACCGCATTTGGAATATTGCGTGCAGTTCTGGTCACCTCACTATAAGAAGGATGTGGAAGCGCTGGAGAGAGTGCAGAGGAGATTTACCAGGATGCTGCCTGGTTTGGAGTGTTGGTCTTATGAGGAAAGGTTGAGGGAGCTGGGGCTGTTCTCTCTGGAGCGGAGGAGATTGAGGGGAGACTTAATAGAGGTTTATAAAATGATGAAGGGGATAGATCGAGTGAACGTTCAAAGACTATTTCCTCGGGTGGATGGAGCTATTACAAGGGGGCATAACTATAGGGTTCATGGTGGGAGATATAGGAAGGATATCAGAGGTAGGTTCTTCACGCAGAGAGTGGTTGGGGTGTGGAATGGACTGCCTGCACTGATAGTGGAGTCAGATACTTTAGGAACATTTAAGCGGTTATTGGATAGGCACATGGAGCACACCAGGATGGTAGGGAGTGGGATAGCTTGATCTTGGTTTCAGATGAAGGTCGGCACAACATCGTGGGCCGAAGGGCCTGTTCTGTGCTGTACTGTTCTATGTTCTAAAAACACCAACAGCAAGGAAAAGAAATCCAATCCACTCCAGGATATTTAATCTGCCTGCACCATCATAGGATAAGCACAGGATTTCTTAGACCACCAAAAAGCAAAAAAAAAACATGGCACCAATATAATGGGGGGAGCTTCCTTCAAATAAAATGAGTCCTTAAAGCCATACCAACCACCTTTACATCTATACATCTACCCACCACCCTGCTGTGGCACAGCTTATCTTTTCTATAACTAAATGCAGCGAAGAGTATTGCAAAAGAATGTACTCCTGTGCAAATGCACGGATTGCAACACATGAACAAAACTAATTAAATAGGTATCGCATGATGATTTAAGACATGCAACCCACTTGAAGCATTCCTCAACAAGAAGGAAGAGGATCCCTAGCCAGAGAACCAAGGCCCCTTTCCCCTCCCATTGCCAGAGCACACCTGTGGAAACAGATATGGAAGATATTGATCGTGAATTTACAGGATAATAGTCAAGGGTAAAGAAAAATAATACCAAGCCTCTGTGTTCAACATATGCCTTTATCAGGATAAAAGACAACATCACATCAGCAGGAGTAAAAAAAATCACAAGGGAACGGAAGTCAGGATAAATGATGAACTGCAGGATTATAGCCATTCACGGAGTTAGAAAAGGCCGATGCCATGACTGGGTTGTTAAGGAGCATCCAGGAATCCTCCCAGACTTCACCGAAGTTTCCACACCTCGATCATGCTGCTATCCCAGAGCCCAGATGAACAGGAGCCCAAGCCCCAATGGACAGGGAACATCCATAGCGATTAGTTGCCTCCAACCCCTCTCGATCACGCATTGAGGTCAAGATAATGCAAGACCAGTGGTCGGGGTCTCCAGCCAACTGCAGGCTTCGAAAACCAGATGAAATGTGCTTCATCGAACTCGAGGCCCAGCCCTCGAATCGAGATTGTGAAAGCATAGCAGCCAGTTCTCAAAATCAACCAGGAATCTAACTACAGTTCTTCTTTCTGGGGGGACTAACATTGGCAATCCTAGAAATGCTTTGATCCCTTTTCACCCCAAGGGCAATATCTAACTACCTCTTGGAAGCATACAATGTTTTGGCCTCAACTGCCATCTGTCATAGTGAATTCCGCAGACTTACCACTATCAGAGTGAAGAAACTTTTCATCTCAGTCCTAAACGTTTTACTCCTGACCTTTGATTCTGGCCCCTCCGCCTTTGGGAATGTCCTTCCTGCATCTACCCTATCTGGTCCTGTTTTAGACTAATACAGACACAGTCAGAAGAATGGTATGTAGGTTAAACAGAGCTTTTTTAGGAGTCTAGTTTCTGCTTAAATGTGCTATTGGCTGTGCAGGATTGACTAGAATACATGGTATTGCATCACTTACTGTGTTGATGTATATGTACGTAAACATATATTCAAATGATTATAGTTATTTTGTCCAACATATTATTTTAACATACTAACCAACATGTTATCACATACAGGAAATTACATAATCATTTACTGTCTAATAATTTCTGACTCTTGTCAATTTCTAAGTAAATGAATTCTAAGAATTTAAAAGGTGCAGATTCATGTCCCTTTGTCTAAATAAAGTTTAATTTATTATGAAGCTCAGTTCCTTTTAAACTGAAACCAGTAATTTGAAAATTTAAGCAAATCTAATTAAAAACCACATATGAATGATTCAGACTTCTTATATTCCCAGAAGAAAATGCTGTTTTTGGGGCACAACAAACTCTGTTATAGTGCATGCAGTTTCCTTGTAAAAATTGTCAAGTCATCCCTTATGGCCCTGTTGTAGGGAAATATCCCTTTACCAGTGCAGAATAGAAGTTGAGTCGCAAATCAAGGTTCAAAGCGTGTCTTTATTGTACAATTACTGGGATCCCAGGGAGACCCCCGTAGCCAGCTCAGAAACAGTGGCTTGGCCACGTTGATCTCAATTAAATCACATCAGCTCTGGATCTTTATAGGGATCCAAAATTCGCGCGGGAACATTTGATTATGCCTTTTTTTACACAATGTATAAAGTGGTCTGTCAGTTTCAAAAGTCCCTAGGAAGTTTCATGGATTAGCATTTGTATGGTGTGTGTTCGTGTTAATGGGATTACTTGGTCCTGCCCCGGTGTCTAAATGCGTTTCCCATTACTATCTCTATGTGTCCTCTTATTTAAATTGGTCCTATTGTTCCGTGTCTGTGTTTCCTGCTTGTGAGATTGAGTGTTAATGTCATCCTGTCCTGTTGGGTGTCTGGGGTATTTCATTCTTAACCTTTTATCCTTATCTCTTAGTTTATCAGATTTTTATGTCTGCCTTGGCCGAATTGGTAATATTTCAGTGATAGCTTGGTTTTGATAACCCACTCTCTGTCTCGTTTCATAGGGATCTTGATCTTCCTTGGCCAGTTTAAAATGCAGCTATGCGCTGTTGCTAGGCAGATTAGGGATCTTCCGTAGTTTCTGAAATTCGTGAGTCTCTCAGCTGTGCAGGGGGAGACCCGATCGAATATCCATCCGGGGGTGCCCCTCTGCATTGTTGGCCCGTTATGAGTGGTGCCAATTAGTCCAATAAAAATATATTTGATGATACAAATATGGTTTTCTGGAAAATTTCCTCCTTCAGTCCCTCCTCTCGTCCAGGGGGTGCCATTCATGGCTGACCCCCCATGGACGACCTTCAGAGGAACTGTGATTTGTACAGCTGTTGTCCTTGCCGTTGTTCCTCCTCTTCTGGGTCGTTGTTAAGTTCTTGCATCTGGATACTGGCAGTGGGTAGCATTCTTGATGTAATATTTGCACATATCACTTTAATACAGGTTAGGCCAAGGCAGAGTGTGAACAGGATGGCTACCACTAGGATTAATCCCTTCATAATATATGCTCCCCAAACTGTGTTAAACAGCCATCCTAACCACCCATCAGTCCCTGTTAACCCCTGTTTAAAGTTATCCAATTGCTTTTGTATCCCGGACATGGCTGCTGTTATGTTTAGTGTCTTGTCGTGTACGTATGTGATGCATTTTTCCTTGATGATGGTGCATACCCCCCCTTGTCTGGCTAGCTGATAGTCCACCGCATATCTCGTTTGTTGTGTGTATAGTCTGAGTTCTGCGAGTTCTTGGTCAATTGCGCCTAATGCTTGTAGGGTGTTGTTTCCTAAAATGGTCAGTCCACATATGAAGAAGTTCCTATTACTGGCACTGATCACCCCTGCGGCGCCTCCCAGGGATAGTGTCCCCAGAAATCCATATCCTAAAGAAGACCCTAGTGTGACAGGGGCCTGCCAGTCGGAGCAAAATTCTGCGCTGATGGCCCTGGTCACTATGCGTTTCTGGACATGCCCTTCACTTGGGCATGGAACCGTGAGAGGTCTGATTGTCCCTACGGAAAAGAACCTTGGAGGCCTGTCTGTGGCCGTCATATATACATTTTTAAATAAAAACACGTACCCGTCTTTAACCCGATAACATGCATTACCCCGGGGTCGTTTGACCGCATGGCCCCATCTTGTGGAACCTTCCCTCCCCCTGGACTGTCCACTTGATTGTACCTCTTGGTGAGAATCAAATGGATATGTCCCTGAGGCTGAGCTTACGTGGGTGCTGTTGCACTTGCCACACATAAGCTGCCTACCCGCGGTGACTGCAATGCATTTTTGTTGCTTGCAGTCACAAGTGAAGTGTCCTTCCCGGACCCGGCACTCCTGGAGAGCACAATGTGCCTCAGCGCACGAATCATTTTTAGGGACAAAGGCATGCACGCACCCCCATCCCTCTCCCTTAAAACATTGTGGGTAGTTCCCATGTGTCTCCTCCGGTTGGGGTCCCGTCCCCCTTAGAATTCCCGGCTCAGTGAGCTCTACACACCTTCCTTGTATCCCTTGCTTAAAGTACCCAATATGTTCTTTGCAGGGTGCCCCCGATGTGTCAATAGTGAATAACTCTTGTGGGAGCCACCCTGGTGTTGCTATGAATAGGGAGTTTACTGATCGCGCTGAGGGGTAACAAGCGGTCCTATTCCCATAGATCTGGATGTGTGTTTTCAGGAATAGGTTTCCTTCCATGATTGGTGGTTCTGCTCCCCTAACCCCCATATGTTGGAGTGTATTTACAATGGTCAGGGTTATTATCAGATATGTCCCTGTTCCCATATCGCTCTTTTTTTTTTTTCAACAGTATTTTACAATTACAGTATATACAGAAAATAAACAGGCAATCAAATTAAAAGTAGTTGGTTCCGACGTCTTGATAGTAGATCTGGTCCTGGTTCCTGTTGAAGTTGAATGAGCAAAACGGTATCTTTTAGTTCATTTGTTCTCATATAGTTTTAATTGGGTCCAGTGTTTCCAGACCCCCTGTCCCCTTATATCTATACAGGCACAGGTATCTCCGCTAATAATGACCTCGTAAGGTCCGTGCCATCTTGGGGCAAATCCTGGTTTTGCAGGAAGCACTTTTGTTAATACCCGGCTCCCGGCTTTTGGGACTTCTGGTAATATTTCTGAGTCCCCCTCTGCGTCGACCTGTGCCTGATTAGAAATTACGGACCGGCGCATCCCCTTCAATTGGGTGCTAAGGTCTCGGATGTATTGTCGGATCCTATCTTTTATCGGACCCACATCTGTCCAGCCTGTAATAATGTTTTCGGGCAAGCGCATTGCTCGCCCGGTCATCAGCTCGTATGGAGTCAAGCCGGTAGTTCGATTTGTGGTCGCCCTAAGCCTCATCAGGACTGCAGGTAGGACTTCTGTCCAATTTCTACCTGAGGATTGCATTGCCTTTGCCATTGTTATTTTTAGAGTCCGATTCATCCTCTCCACCATCCCGGAACTTTGTGGGTGATAGGGGATGTGAAATTTTTGTTTTATTCCTAATAGTTGGCAAATGTTTTTCAGAACCTTTCCTGTGAAATGTGTTCCCTGGTCCGAATCAACTTGAATTGGCATCCCCCATCCATAGCAAGCTTAGTGTGAATTAAATAACACTTTGTACTGGCCTTTTTTGGCTGCAATTGGACAGCCATTCATTTGTCTGTAATCTTATCAAAAGACATCGCTTTCCCCATTAAAATCACATGCCATACAGCTCCGATCTTTATATGATGTACTCTTACACTATCTCTAATTTGATCATTTGTTTGCGTGCAAGTGCCGCACCACAGTACTTCACAAAATAATTATGTCTTTATCAATATTCAATATAGTATATGAATATATCATACAAAGTTGGTTAAGGCTTTTCAGGATTTGATGTTATTCTTGTGTCTATATGGCAGTGCTATACTGTATAATAAAAATAATCAAGCGGCAGTTGTATCATACCACTTTACACATCGTACCCGTGATATCCAAACCCTTTTAATTTAAGCCGTTTCTTTTTTTAAACTGAGCTCCAGATCGAAACCCCCGCACTCTAGGAAAAGTAACAGGCGCCGAATCAAAATCAAAGCAGGTACAATACATACCAGTTATTTGATTAGGAACATTTTGGTTTCTTAACTGGCTAGGTTTTAAGCTTTGCAGTGCTTTTATATTTGGCAAACCTTGAACCTTGATGGCTCATGAAATTCCGACGGCAGTACATAATTTTAATTAGTTCAGAATACTAAACTATCTGACGTTCGCAAATCGCGATATTCTGCGATTAATACTGTATTTCACTGACTTGATACACTTTAAACTGATTCATAGACCTCAGTCTTTTGTTCCTGCTTTTCTATCTTTCCACAAAATAACTTATTTTCTTCTCTTAACTCCTCAACTAACTCTTATAATTTCTACTTCAAGACAAAGGAAAGAGCACATGCTTCCTTCCAAGGTTTAAATCCTTTCTTAACATTAAAACAAACAACAACAAAGCATCCACGCAACCACTTTGTTTAAACACACACAGACACACACATGGAAGCTTCCAAAAGTCATTCCACAGTACATCCTTTTTCATTCAAACTTATCATTTCAGACTGGGATGAGTGTAAAACATTCAAAGAGAATACTGAACATTGATTAAGACAATCGCTTTTATTCTTCTTTCTTCCAAACTGTAATTGACTCAAAGCAGAAGTAAATTCAAGAAATCCTATCACTTGAATCTTTACAGTTTTAACACTCTCCCAGCCCCCCTGAGGCTAAACCAAGGTGCAATGTACTGCACCCACTGCCTGTAGCAAACATTCCACAGGAACAAAGAGCTCCCTGCTCTCAATCTAATTACAACAACAACCACCTACATTCGACAAGCTACCAGATCTCACAAACACACTGAAATACAAAAACTAAGATCTCTCCTATCCATCTGCTGCCTTTCCCCTGGCGTAAAAGGCTTATAGGTTGCCTTTGGTTGTGCTAACGTCCCTCCTCTCGTGACTGGCGCTAGATTATAATTGTCTATGTTTTCTTTTGATGCTGGAGTGGCTGTATGTTTCTGCACTGACTCGTATGGGCGCCGAGGGTCCGTTTCCTCTGATCTCTGCGTTATCTCCGCAGTGTGGTTTCTGTATTCTAATTCCCTCACTCTCTCCTGTAATACTTTAATTTGCTCTGTCTCTTTGTGTCTCTCCTCCATAGAGGCATTTACTTCCTCAATTAGTCCAGCTAACTGGGTCACTAATATTACTCCCATTACTTTTGTTTTGTCCCGTTTAACTCCGTCTACCCACTTTCTTTGATCTTCTAAAGTTTGTGATGCGTTCCACCCATTCCGTTTCATCTTTGCAACAATCGCTTCTCTGGCTAACAGATACTTCAAAATGAGAGCTACTGCAGTTTCTCCCTTAACAACGTGGTCTGCCATTTTTCTGTCTAGCAGTCCTGCAACCCCCGTATGCTGGCTGCTACAGTAAAAGTGCCTCAACTCTCTCCCTTATCTCCTGTCACTGATACTGCCCCAGCACCGTCTGTATTGCTGTAGGTTCTCGTAGTGAGGTTCCAGTGGGTCTCTTTCCCCTGGGCTCCCCCAACTATTCCTGACACCTCACGCTTGGACTATTTTGTGTTGTCTTATTGGGATGTGTGCTGGTTGTTTAGTGGGTTTGTCCGCCCCTGTTCCCAGCCCCTCTAAGTACAACGCCTCCCGCTCGGCCACCACCCCCACTAGCAGGGTTGATCCGTTACCCCCCAAAACCGGGTATCCTGCTATGGGCTGTGGTGTTCCCTACAGACGAACAAGGTTATCAAACTCCGCCCGGGTCCCTAATGGATCCTCCGTCGTCGTGTCTCTTGGTCAGGATGGATCGGGTCCACTTTTCCTCAACACTTACACACCTGTACTCTGTTATCAAAGCCCCTGTTATAGTTAGTAACTGTATCGACTCTGAGGTTGTTCGTCCCTTCAGAGTCAGTGTTGTTACCCGATTTACACTGTCCGTGCCTTGCACCCTGAGTGCCTGTCTCTCTTAGCGCCCGCTTCAAAACCCAACCTTAGCGTGGGAGATTTCTCCTCTTAACGTCCAGTTTAGGGTAGGGCACCTTGAGTCAAGCACTCCCTTGTCCTATTGCCTTGGCACAGACAGCGGTTTCATTTACAATCCTGGGTTAGTTACACCAATTAGTTCTGCATGCGGTACTTATCTTTATATTAGTCTTAATTCTTTGTTATCAAATAGCCCAAAACCTGTTATCTTTACCTTTGGTCTTTTACTCCTATTAAAGTTAACAGTTACTTACCTTCTTCCACGCGGTTGTTCTGACCTGTACCTCTTTAGTGCGGACTTCTGTTTCAATTTAAAACTTAGGCAAGATTATACAGTTCTACAAGACAACAATACTCAAAACAGACAAACCCTAACCCTTAAAGGTACCTCACTTTGAACGGAGACCTGCACTCGCCTTTGACTGCTCTGGATTTGTATCAGATTCGTTTAAATTTGATCCCGACTTTCAAACTGTGGCCATCAGTCAGAAGTCAGATATCAAATCCTGCCGTGACTACGCCATTTTGTTGTAGGGAAATATCCCTTTACCAGTGCAGAATAGAAGTTGAGTCGCAAATCAAGGTTCAAAGCGTGTCTTTATTGTACAATTACTGGGATCCCAGGGAGACCCCCGTAGCCAGCTCAGAAACAGTGGCTTGGCCACGTTGATCTCAATTAAATCACATCAGCTCTGGATCTTTATAGGGATCCAAAATTCGCGCGGGAACATTTGATTATGCCTTTTTTTACACAATGTATAAAGTGGTCTGTCAGTTTCAAAAGTCCCTAGGAAGTTTCATGGATTAGCATTTGTATGGTGTGTGTTCGTGTTAATGGGATTACTTGGTCCTGCCCCGGTGTCTAAATGCGTTTCCCATTACTATCTCTATGTGTCCTCTTATTTAAATTGGTCCTATTGTTCCGTGTCTGTGTTTCCTGCTTGTGAGATTGAGTGTTAATGTCATCCTGTCCTGTTGGGTGTCTGGGGTATTTCATTCTTAACCTTTTATCCTTATCTCTTAGTTTATCAGATTTTTATGTCTGCCTTGGCCGAATTGGTAATATTTCAGTGATAGCTTGGTTTTGATAACCCACTCTCTGTCTCGTTTCATAGGGATCTTGATCTTCCTTGGCCAGTTTAAAATGCAGCTATGCGCTGTTGCTAGGCAGATTAGGGATCTTCCGTAGTTTCTGAAATTCGTGAGTCTCTCAGCTGTGCAGGGGGAGACCCGATCGAATATCCATCCGGGGGTGCCCCTCTGCATTGTTGGCCCGTTATGAGTGGTGCCAATTAGTCCAATAAAAATATATTTGATGATACAAATATGGTTTTCTGGAAAATTTCCTCCTTCAGCCCATTAATGATACAAATAAGGCAGGGTTATGGATCAACAGAACATAGGGGCTTACTAACGTATATCTGGATTATTTCTGAGGATATCTTTTATGAGAGAAAATAATAGGTGGGCTGTGAGTGACAAGAGATTCTGTTCAGTGTTGAGGGTTATTGCTCTTTTTTGTGTAGAAACCGAAGATTGTTGATTAGTGATTTGTAACACAATGAGAAATATTATTTTGTTTGATCTTTCCTCCTGGCATATTGATTAAAGTAATTAATATCTAATTATTAATTGCATGTTTGTGTATTGTAATGTTGTGAAGTCCTTTCAATCAGAATGTTGGACCAGAGACTGCTGCCTCTTAGCATCACTGAATTTTAACTAATTTAATTTGAGTTTACAATCCCTTCATCTTGTCCATTCATCCAATTAACTCCTAGAACCATTGAGGTTGTGTTATTTATAAGTTCATTTGTATGATTGAACAAACCTCATTCTATCAGAAGTTTATTTTCTTTATAACCACAATGATATTTCTTCACCCAAGAAGAAATGAGAATAAGATTCATCACAGTGCTTAAGACGTTTCAGCAATTTACAAAAAAACATAAATTACCCCTTTCCATCTGCCAATTGCTCCAATGTTTTTGCTTCTTATCACAGCCCATACAAATGCAGTAACCTCCATCCCAGTAAACACTTCCTGTTATCAAATCTACTACTTCTGTCCGTTCTCTTGCACTCCAAGGACTTACCATAGCTCAGACTTGATGTGAAGAATGGGCACAATAGAGCAAAAGCCATATCCGTTGCAATAATTAATCTGCCTCCACATTCCAGTGTCAATTCCAACTGTCCTGTACTTGACAGCTCTCTAACTTGGTTATCAAATGCACTCTTGTTTCCTGCCTTTTACAACTTTCCACAATTATGTAAGTAAAAGTTGAAGCTGTTCTAAATCCACTTGGGTATAAAGAAGCTGCAAAGTCATATAAGCTTCTCTACAAGAACAATAATGTAGAGAGCAGGTTATCTTCCATTGCATCAAAGTGTGCCAGTCATCTGCCCTTGCACCTTGAATAGAGTGTTCTGTGGACCATGCAAGCTGTAGTTGGATGGGAAAGCTCAGGCTACAGCCACTGTAACACATTAGACAGTATGGATACTCCTGTCTCTTGTCCAACTTAAAATTGGTCTTGTGGTCATTGGCAATGATAGAACATAGAACACTACAGCGTAGTACAGGCCCTTCGGCCCTCGATGTTGCGCCGACTAGTGAAACCAATCTAAAGTCCCTCTAATCGACACTATTCCAATATCTTCCATTTGAATGCTCTTAATGTTGACGAGTCCACTACTGCTGCAGGCAGGGCATTCCACGCCCTTACTATTCTCTGAGTAAAGAACCTGCCTCTAACATCTGTCCTATATCTCTCGCCCCTCAATTTAAAGCTATGTCCCCTCATGTTAGCCATCACCATCCGAGGAAAAAGGCTCTCACTATCCACCCTATCTAATCCTCTGATCATCTTGTATGCCTCTATTAAGTCACCTCTTAACCTTCTCTCTAAAGAAAACAACCTCAAGTCCCTGAGCCTTTCCTCATACGATCTTCCCACCATAGCAGGCAACGTTCTGGTAAATCTCTTCTGCACCCTTTCCAACACTTCCACATCTTTCCTATAATGCGGCGACCAGAACTGTACGCAATATTCCAAGTGTGGCCGCACCAGAGTTTTGTACAGTTGCAGCATGACCTCCTGGCTCCGAACAACCCTATCAACCTGGGTGCCAACTTTCAGGGATCTATGCACATGGACACCCAGATCCCTCTGTTCATCCATACTACCAAGTATCTTACCATTAGCCCAGTACTCTGTATTCCTGTTACTCCTTCCAAAGTGAATCACCTCACACTTTTCTGCATTAAACTCCATTTGCCCAGCTCTGATAGAGACATTCCCAAGATCTCCTTGGGTTTTTCAACTTCACCCAAGGAAATCACATGTTGCTCCATTATATTTTCTATCTCCCGGATGCTGCTTGATCTGATTGGTCTCCATTTAAATTTTTGAGAAGGAGACTTGCAATTGTGGCACACTGCTTTAAAATGGCCCAGACCCCAGTAGGCCTGACACTCTGCATGTATGAAGGGACATTCTTCACGCCTATGTGTTTCTTGGCACCACAGCGGGAACACTGGTTAATGATGGCCACTATCCTTTCCCTGTTCTGGGTTTGCTTTTTTTTCGTAGGTACACTGCTACCTCTTGCCCACAGACTGGACTGAGTCAGTAGTCTGATTCCACAAGGTTCTCCATCACTGGGGATGAAAATTCTGTTCTGCTGCCGAAGCTCAGCCTGTCTCATTAATTGAGATTGGATAATATTAACTCCCTGGATTGCAGAAAGTCAAATAAATCTTCTTCAAGGTCACCCACCACAATATACCTGATAAGTTACCCCTTTAGATCCCCATATTCACAACTATCAGCCAAACAATATAGGTCATTAATGAAAGGATCAATATTTTCTCTGCATTCCTGAGAGCAGCTATTAAACCTTGTCCCTTGTATTAACAATCTTCTATTCCCCTGAAAGCATGAAATATGAATCAAAATCTTCGCAAGTTGCTGTGTCCTCCTTAATGCCCTGTTTTATTAAAATGTCATCTATTCTGCAGCAGTGGAATACAGAAGTGTGTTAACCTTCTCTTTCTTGGTCTTCTGTGCTAACCCTGATACCAGTGCTTCCAGTGTGCTGCTTGGTCGGGGCCTTCCATGTGGTCAAAGAAGTTAGGTAGAGATAGTGTTTTTCCTTGATCACCTATTACTTTAATCAATTGTCCTGAGACTCTGGCACTTTATTTTTGATTCCTGCTGCAGTAGTTCTTGCTCTTCTATATTCTTGATGGCTTTTCCTTTCCTGGCAGCAGCCATTTTGTGTAGATCCTTACAAACAAAGTTAACCACTGCCACGCTGAGATAATATCAGAAATGAGCCCAGAGTGGTTTTGACCAAGACTAATGGAAACGAGGCATCCAGGAACTTCCAAATGTTTATTCGCTACTTCGTACAGGGGCAGATAAACATGAGGCTCTTTCCAGAGGCATCTAAGTTCTAGTGATATGTAATTTGACATCAAATTCACTATTAGCATAATAGCTATCAACCCATTATACTACAGAGTTAAGTAACAGAAAAAACATGAGTGAAATAGCAGGTACTGTAGGGTTGAACAGAAAAGCTGACATGATCAAATAGAAAGAAAAAGAGAGAGAGAGAGTAGAATTTTAAAAAGTGGACAATTCCTATCTATCTTTGGTTTTTGTCGACCCATTATCTCTGAAGCAAACATACAAGTGACATTGGCAAAATTTGCCGTAACCCCAAAATAGTTGCTGTATAGAAAGTACAAAAGAGCATCATTGAACAAATGCAAACTAGGACAGACAAAAGGAAGAGGTGGTGGGGTTGAATTGCTAGTTAAAAAGGAAATTGACGCAATAATGAAGGATATTGGCTCCAATGATGTGTAATCTGTATGAGTAGAGCTGAGAAACACAACAGGGCAAAAAACACTACTGGAGATTGAATATAGACCACCAGACTAGTGGTGATGTTGGAGATGGCATTAAGCAGGAAATTAGAGATGCATGCAATAAAGAAACATCTGTAATCATGGATGACTTTTATCTACATATAGATTGGGCAAATCAAATTAGTAACAATACCAGAGAGGAGGAATTCCTGGAGTGTTTACAGGATGCTTATCTGGACGAATACATTGAGTAACCAACCAGAATGAGGTAGATCTCAGAAATCTATAAACACGATTGGATGGGGTAGAATTTGATTTGATTTATTAATGTCACATGTATTAACATACAGTGAAAAGTAATGTTTCTTGCGTGCTATACAGACAAAGCATACTGTTCATAGAGAAGGAAATGAGAGAGTGCAGAATGTAGTGTTACAGTCATAACTAGGGTGTAGAGAAAGATCAACTGAATGCAAGGTAAGTCCATTCAAGAAGTCCAGATCAAGAAGAACGTTCCTGATGGCAGGGGAGCCCAAAACCAGGGGGTCACAGTCTGAAGATTTGGGGTAAACTATTTAGGACTGAGATGAGGAGAGATTTCTTCACTGAGAATAATGAGTCTGTGGAATTCACTACCACAAAGGTTTAAGGCCAAAACATTGTATCTTTTCAAGAAGGAGTTAGATATAGCTCTTGGGGCTAAAGGGATCAAAGGATAGGAGGGTAAAGCAGGAACAGGTTACTGGGTTGGATGATCGGCCATGATAATGAATGGCGGAGCAGGCACAAAGGGCCTAATGGCCTTTCCATGCTCCCATTTTTTATGCTTCAAACACAGCCTTGCAGGTTCAAAACCCATTGCCTCCTCCCCTTGCCCGAGAATTTGTCTCCGTGCACTTTTAGCTTGTATTAACATTTGTTTGATTATTACTATGAATCTTTAATTGCCACAGCATTTTACGCAACTAGACCATTAAAAGACTTCTGGAAAGTCACTAAGACAAATTTATTTTAAAATGTCTCCTTGAGCGATTTTCTTTTCCCTGTTGTTACGATTTATCTTCTGACTGATTCCTGCTAAATCTTTGCATCATAGTTTTATCACTATCATTTTCATCCATTTCAAGAATTGGTGCTCAAGACACTTATTTCTCATTTTCAAAAGGCACATATAATAATCCTGTAGAGCAGTAACAGTTAGTTGACGGCAAACTTTCCATGGTTACAACAGATTTTGTCTGGTGGTCACCATGGAAATGGTAGCTGGACAGAAAAAATGCACAAACTAAAAATAATCAGCAATATTATTCAGTGTCATCACTCATGTCTCTGTTTGTAATTTTGCAGGGATTCTATGGCTTACTGTAACACTCTGGTGACCAGCAGAGCCTCAAGGGAAATAACATAAAAAGATTGTTGGTGGCGTAGTGGTATTGTCACTGCATGGTAATTCAGAGACCCAGGTTCAAATCCCACCAGGGTAGAGATGCAGTGGGTGCTGCCTGGGGTGGTTACAATGAGCGTGTCTCTCTTTGCACTTCTAGCGTTCCAGAAGATAGCTGTGGCGTTGTTGTGGTAGTCTTCAACTGCGTTGTTGCAGATGGGAATGTTCTGCATCTTGCTATCTTAAGAGCTGTTGAGATTGTTTCCATAGTCATCGCCAATAACAGTGGCAATTTTTTTCAGGTAACTTTGCTGCCTTGCAGTCATTCCTGTCGTGCCTTCTTCACATAGTTTCTCTGAAAAAATGATGTACTGTGACTTGGCTACTTCTGAAAAATCTTCCAGCATGATGGTTTGTTAGGCCTTCGTAATTAAGCAAGTTATCATAGCCTAACTTCAGAGTTCATATTTTCAGGAGCACTAATAATTAGTCAAATGTGGGAGTTTTTTATTTGTTCATGGGATGTGGGTGTCGATTGCATGACCAGCATTTATTGCCTATCCCTAATTGCCCTAGACAAGATGGTGACGAGTTGCCTGCTTGAACCTCTTCAGTCCATGTGGTGTTAGTACACCCACAGTGCTGTTAGGCAGAGCGTTCTAGGATTTTGAGCCAGCACCAGTGATTGTTTCAAGTCAGGATGGTGTGTAACTTGGAGGGGAACCACAGGTACTTTTAGGTTACTTTAAGTGACATAAATTGTGGGGCCTGAAGATGCTGTTGAAGAATTCTTGGGAAGTTGTTGTAGTTTATCTTGTGAATGGTGCACTCTATGGCTGTGGTATGCTACTGATTGGGAATGAATGTTTGAGTTGGTGGATTGGGTGCTAATCAAGTGGAAAGTGTTGTCCTTGATGGCGTTGTGCTCTTTGAATATTGTTGGAGCCATATTCATCCAGGCAAAAGGGGACGTATTCCATTATGCTCCTGACTTGTACCTTGTAGATGATAGGCACTGGAAGTTAATGGCAGAGCAGTGTACGTCAGCCAGCAGCTTGCAATTCATGAGGTAATCCTCCTTGCCATAAGCTTGTACATTAATCATAAACATGTGTCACTTAGGTGCCTTTTTTTAACAAAATCTGTTCTAGTGGATTTCAGGATGCAACCTGACAGGTTCTTTTCAACAAATAGAATTTGGGTTATTAGAAATGTACAATGGAAACATTGTGAATAGGAGTAAGAGATGGTGAAATTTGTTCATGGACGTGGGCATTGTTTGCAAGGTCAGCACATGTTGCCCTTTCCTAATTTGTGTTGAGATGGTGGTGGTGAGCTGCTGCTTTGAGCTGCTACAATCTATCTTGTGCAGGTCCACCCATGGTGCTGCTGAGAAGGGATAGGATCTTGACCCCACAACAGTGAAGGAATGACGATACAATTCCAAGGCAGGATGGTGTGTGGCTTGCTAAGGAGCTTGCAGGTGGTGTTTTCCCATGTGTTTGCTACTCTTGCCCTTCTAAGTGTTAGAGGTCATTGGTTGGAAGATGCTGTCAAAGGAGCTTTGCAGAGTTGCTGCAGTCCATCTTGCATATAGTACACACTGCCACCACTGTGCATCGGTGGTGAATGGGGTGACAATCAAGCAGGCTGCTTTGTCCTTGATGTTGTCAAGCTTGTTGAGTGTTGCACTCATTCAGGCAGACGGAGAGTGTTCCATCACACTCCTGACTTGTGGACAGGCTTTGGTTAGTCAGGAAGTGAAATACTCACCCCTGACCTACTCTTGTAACCACAGTGATTATATGGCTGTTTCAGTTTAGGTTCATTGTAACCCCCAAGATGTTGAAAGGGGTGGGGGTGTTCAGTGATGGACTGAAGGTTTTGTCTGATAAATCTCTTCAAAACATTTATTGTGAATCTTTATCGACAGGTCTCCTGTCATGAAGTTTGAGATTAATTTCTATCTATTCATGATGGCACCTATGTTGTGAAGTTGGTTTTAAAAAACTTTGCGTTGATCGCTTTCTTAAAATCTCCCTCCAGATCTATCTACTGATCCAGATGAATTGACAAATGTGGCTACTAAGTATTCAGAAGTTGCAAGCATCCTTGATGAGAAACTTCGCTCCATATTAAATTACCCAGAAGTGTCTGAAACTGTTCATCAATACAACAAACTTCAGTTTATCAAATGGAAAGAAAGTCTAGGAAAAAATTACACAGATGTTATTGCCAATCTCCGATGGCACCAGGACTGGCAAAAAAATCCTGTAACTTATCAAAATGCTATTGAAAGATGGTTATATTCGACTACTAAAGTGTAGTGTTACATATATTGTAGTTTTTCCCACTTGCATTGTGACCTCAAGTGTTCCCAAGAGATCCATCCTTGGCCCTTTCCTCTCATTATCTACTTGCAGACATTATCCACAAATGTGGGGTCAGCACCATGTATTTCTTTTTCTATGATGGGCTGTGCTTCCAACTCAGGATGGTGTGTGGCTTGAAGGAAGACCTGCAGGTGGTGGTGTTTCATGTATCTGCTAGAAATGGTAGCATAAGTGTGATTATGTTACTGGACGACTAATCCAGAGGTCTTGCCGAATGCTCTGTAGTTATCAATGAAGGATAACTCCCAACAGCTCATGTGATACTTTGTCATCAAACCAACCCAGTATTATTTTGGGGGAAAGGTTGATTAATGCCTGATCACAAAACAGATGGTTCAACAGCATCATATTCCCAAAGAATCTGCCCAAGGATTGCCTGAATTTGGTACTCTTAATGAGGTGTGGTATTAATGAGCTGATGCAAAAAGCTCACAGACTTTGTCACTAAGATTTGAAGCTATCAATTTAGCTCCCGCTACTGCATCTATCTCTCACACTAGCCCAACAAACCCAGGCTCCTCCATGCACTATTCCTAAAATTCCATCTTTCTCTCCTATGGTCTGTCTGATTTCACCTTGTCCATGAGACCCACCTTTTGGTCTCTCGATCCTCTTCAAGCTGCTGGCCACCCAATTTCCCTTCCTGGTCCGAATGCTTAGCTGATACTGTAATTGGTTTATCACCTCAGGTAATATAACCTTTTCAAATCCTGTCAGTGTTATCCTCCCTTCTCAAATGAAACGGTAGTGCTATGCCCCATCTCCAACCTCACTTACTAAGTCCTTGAGCATGTCTCTTCCCAAATCTGTGCCCATCGTTAACTTAACTTTATAGTTGAATGGACCTCATCAGTCACCAGTGATATCCCCTGAGATTGGTGGTGCTGTATTCCTCTTGATTCTTTTCAAGCTCTACACTGCCTTTGACACAGTTTATCATGTTATTGTCTTCAAACACTTTTACTCCACTGTCCAGTGAGTTGGAATGCCCTCACCTGGATCCATCCTTTTCTATCCAATCGTAACCAACAAATTTCGTGTGATAGCTCTTTCCTCACCCTTTGCAAACAATTATGGTTCCTTCAAGAAACTATCTGTGGTCCAGTCCTATTTCTCACCTAAGTGTTGCCTCTCAGGTAATATCATCCAAAGGTGCAACAGAAGACCCCACGTGTATGCTGATGATATCCAGCTCCGCCTCCACGATTACCTCTGTGTTTGTCACTGTTTTTCCAAGATTCAGCCCTGGATGAGCTGCAATTTCCTCCAATTCAACATTGACGAGACCAAATGCATTGTCTTCTCCAATATAAAATAAAAATCACTGCTGGATTGTTGGTTAACCTATTAACTTCTGCCTGCTATTCTGTGAATTTATCGATTCACTGGTGCCTACATGGCTGTGCTGCAGCATTTTGATTTGATTTATTATTGTCACATGTATTAGCATACAGTGAAAAGTATTGTTTCTTGCGCCCTATACAGACATGCCTTTATTTATGATGCATGTGTTTGCATTAATTTCTTTGGATTAATTTTCTTACGCTCCTTTTGTATTGCAGAATAACACCTTTGTTCTCGTCTTGTCTTTTGTTTATTCCATGCACTTTTAATCTCTTATAGTTTTATTTTGTTTAATGGATTGTCGTCATATTATTTGGCGAATGAAGTAAAATGTACAGACCTTGATTTCCTTTATGTTGGGGGATCAACTAGAATATTACAAAGATTGCCTGAAGGGACTTGGTGTTTCACATTTGGATGGGCCTTCATTATACATCAATGGTCCACAAGCTCAAGGTTATATACATGTCTGTGTAGTCGCTCACATTAATCTGTGAAAATGTTAATAATAGAGGTTGATTTGAATAAAATAGCTCCAGAGTAACAGTTGACCTTTTTCTTTATTTTTTTCAATGACATATTGTTGGCCAGTATTTGTTGGCCACCCTTCACAAGTAGGCCCGAGCAGGTAAGAGCAACAGCTTTCTTTCCCTTAAAGGAGCGTAATGAACCAGATGAATTTTTACAGCAATCAATGATAGTCACCATTACTGATAGTAACTTTATATTGCAGATTTATTTATTGAATTTTTATATTCTACCAGCTGCCATAGGGGATTTGAACCATTGTCCCGAGAACATTAGCTTTGGTTTCTGGATTATTGGTCCAGTGACTCCCTATTTAAATTATTTGCTTTTATATCTCATGTAACCTTCCTGCTATCAGCATATTGGGCGGCACACTGGCGCAATAGTTAGCACTGCTGCCCCATAGCGCCAGAGACCCAGGTTCAATTCCAGCCTTGGGTGACTGTGTGGAGTTTGCGCCGCCTTCTGCACTGTAGGGATTCTGTGATCATATAAGGCCAAATTAATGTGTTATCCATGACTAATTGGTTGCGTACTTGTCTCAGAGTCACATGTTGAGGGTTCAAGTTCCACATCAGGGAATTCCACACATAATCGAGGCTTACAAGGTACGGCCAAGGAAGTGTAAGTTAGAATAGTGAATTAAAAAATCTCCATTTACAGTTAAAACCAGAAAGAATGAGATTCAGCTGCTGTAATGTTCAGAGAATAGAATCATAGAAACCCTACAGTGCAGAAAGAGGCCATTCGGCCCATCGAGTCTGCACCGACCACAATCCCACCCAGGCCCTACCCCCATATCCCTACATATTTACCCGCTAATCCCTCTAACCTACGCATCTCAGGAGACTAAGGGGCAATTTTAGCATGGCCAATCAACCTAACCCGCACGTCTTTGGACTGTGGGAGGAAACCGGAGCACCCAGAGGAAACCCACGCAGACACGAGGAGAATGTGCAAACTCCACACATACAGTGACCCAAGCCAGGAATCGAACCCAGGTCCCTGGAGCTGTGAAGCAGCAGTGCTAACCACTGTGCTACCGTGTCGCCCCTAACTAAATTTGATTTAGTTTATTTGTTTGGTATTTAAAAGAGCTACCTGATGAGCCCTAATTGATGGTTAGATCAGGGAGCCTCATGCTCCCTATTTAAAGCAGGTGTGTCAGACTCCGAGCCTGCACTCAGCAGGAAGCAACTGGAGAGCTGGCTGTGTACAGATGTATGGTGTAGATAAAGTAACTTGGTGACGGGACTTTTGCCTCCGTGGAGTTATTACAGGGTTACTGTATGGTTTCCTGCTGCACACCCTCCACCTTCTTTCCTTCCTCTACTGTTCAGACATGCCTTGCCGTTCTGTTCTACCATCTAGTGATGAGGGAGGTCCCCAGTGGAGGGTGCTCTGCGTGTCAGCCCTCCCTTCTTCCATCAGATATGGAGGATGTTCCATGCAGTAGTGCTATCCAGTCGCAGACCAAGATAGTTCACGGACTCCCAGATCTCATGTCTTTTTTGCGGCCAATGTGAATCTGTTTTTTACGTTTATCTAGATTGCCTGAGGTTGCAACACTTTTTCCATGATTTGAACGGGCTGCTCCTCAATCTTTCTCTGCAGTTCAGCCCCACATTCCTCATGTTCGGTCACCCAGTGCGGAAGTGGGAGCGCGGAGGGACGAGGAGGACCTCCTTGTAACTCTGCTCAAGTTGGTCTGTTCAAGTTGGCCATTAACAGGTCCAGGCAGGGGGCGGTTGTCCGACCCAACCATCTGACCCTGTGCCGTGGCTACATTCACAGTTGGTTGGCCTTGGATAGGGAGCACATGGTGCCCATTGGCACGATCCAGGCCTTCCGTGACTGGTGGGCACTGCAGGTGCCAGAGTTCATCATCAACCCCGGGAATGCTATCTTGGCTTTGTTAGTTAAGTTTCTGATGCCATTTTGATTTTTGTTAGTGTCCCACGAGGGCTGTCACCCTTCTCATTCTGGTTTACTGATTTTTGTTTCATTCAAAGAGTGCACCCAGGTCCCTCTGTCCTGCACCTCCTTTCCAATGGTACACTTTATTTTATTGTTTCTCCATGACCTTCTTACCAAAATGAATTACTCCTCGTTTCTCAGCATTGAACTTCATCTGCTACTCATTGCACCAACTTGTCTACTTCCCTCTGAAGTTCCACACTGCCCTCCTCACAGTTTACAACACATCCAGGTTTTTAAAATTGTGACCGGTACACCCAACTAGAGGTTATAGCATATGTCAGGAAAAGTGAAGGACCCAACACTGACCGCTGAGATTGCCAGAGTAGAGCTCCCGAGGCAATGCTTAACACAGTCTGTACCACCAAGGTGCAAACCATTATCTGATAAGATGGAAGTTTGCCAATGGATACTGTCACATCTACACTCCCAGGGCAGATAGCAACACGGATGTTCCATCAAATATCTCTGGGAGAGGTCTCCCCTCAAGGGCCCCTCAAACTTCCTTCACCCTCACTCCAAATTAACCCGCGATAAACTGATTGCCTCCCTCGTGACTCCCCAGGAGACCCCTACCTCCACCCCACTTCCCAGGACCCCTGCCACTTATCTTCACACCGGATTTGGGTACAGGTACAACTCTGCAGTATCTCTACTGGCCACAGCGCTCTGCCTGGGTGGGCTAGAGGACTGTTGGCCAAGGCCAGTTTGGACAAGTTTTATTGGTTTTAAGGCAGATTTACATCAACTCCTTTTATAGAAAATGATTTGTTGCATCTCAACTGTCCCCACTGCTTCAACCTTGTCCAGTCCACATTGAACCTTATATTGGAGACATTAGAATCAAATAGGAGAACAGCAACAACCCTGTGGCACTCCATCGCTTCTTCATTAATAATTCTTACTTCCTCCTTTCTGTCAGCCACTTTCTTTATCAGGAGCTGCTGCTGAAAGCAACTTCATCAAAGGCACCACTCAATTTCCTGCTGCTCACTTTGAGACAATGCTTCTTCAAACAAGTCAGAAAGTCACCAGGCAGCATTGGCCTCCTCTGAATCATTCACAGCTCTGGCTGGGATTCAGTGATTGCACTGTTATCTTCTGAAACAATAGATTGTGCTTTCCAGTCCTGTACCATAAACAGGAGTGTGAAACCCAGGCTAACACTCCAGTGCAGCACTGAGGAAGTGCTGCATTATCAGAGGTACTGACTCTGACATACTAAGCCAAAGTTGACCTCTTCGGTGGAAGCCAATGATCCCTGGTACTATCTGAAGAAGAGCAGAAAGTTAGGCCAGTGTCCTGTTTGTCGGATCCTGTCATGCACAAACATTACTTATAGGAACTGTATGTGAAAGTATTTATTTGCCTGTAAGGTGCTTTGGGTGGTCCTGAAGTGGTGAAAGACACTATAGAAATGCAAGAGTTTTGGCTTACGTTTCAAAAAAGGTAAAGTCATCTTAGTCTGAGATGACCATGGGCTGCTCTCCCCTTTGAGCAGGGGAGTTGACTGGTAGTGATCTAATCTGAGGATCACCACACCTCATGTAAGAGGCAAGGTAGAGAAGGCAGAGTCTTCATGAATAACCTCAGCCTGGGTGGGAATTGAACCCACGCTGTTGGCATTGTTACACATCATGAACCAGCCATCCAGCCAACTGAACTAACCAACTCACTGCTTTATTGATGACTTATTTGATTATTCAGACACAGGCGCTCCTTTGCTGCACTTCACATAGCTCTGAGTTGTTGACACTCTCTCCCATCCTCTCGCATTCAGTGCAAGGGAACCCCTGGATCTGATATGGGAATTACCAATGTTAATTACCAATGCAAGAAGGGTTGGTTGACTGTAGTAATTAAGACTTATTACTTTATTAAATCAGTACTTAATATAATTTTGAGGACAGCAATGCTCACAGAGTGATGTAAGAGAATACATGATCTGAACCCAGCGGTCAGTGTAATGTTGGACAGAGAAATATGTCAAAGCAAGCATGGAGACAGCTTCCAGCATAGACCTTTACTGTATCTATGCATATATTTTCTAGTATTAATAAATATTTAAGGTATTCATAGCCTTAGGTAGTTCAACATTATGATTTATCAAACTACACCCGACACTTTCCAACATGGTGGTAGTGAATAGAACAACTCAAAACCTCAGACTATAAAAGAACATTAAAAATCCTAGAAAACTGGAGGAAAAGTTAAACCAGTATTCTGCCCTGAAGAAAAGCTCAGGCACAGAAGGGAATCACCAGAGAAAAACTCAAAAAGGTTTGGAAGCTGAAGGCAATAATGTAATTCCTCACTGCAGCAAAGATTTATAATTTCTGGAAAACTGAACTCCTGAAAAAAGTTAAATAGAGCAGTGGTCAGAAAATGGTACTCAAGTCACAGTCCAAGAAACCTAATTCAATGCCTGAACATATAGCAGCTGAGCTCACTCCAAACAAAGAAAATAAATAATTAACATCAATTGTGACAGAGTAGGCAGTTTTAAAATCACAGGATTCAATGCTTTCAAGAACCCAGAAGGTTGTGTTAAAGCTTGGAAGAATCAAGTCAGTCAATGCGACAGGCATTGTTGAGTAAATGTTAATGCTGCAACTGCAAATGCCATTACTGCAGGAGTATGGGAAAACCCTCTGTCCAAAATGTACAGTGGCACCATCGTGGATTTTCACAAACCTCTTAAAGCTGAACAAGCAATTTAAAAGGGTCGTGAATGTAGACCAGTCCATCATGCAAACCAGCCTCCCATCCATTGATACTGTCTACACTTCCTACTGCCTCAGAAAAGCAGCCAGCTTAATTAAGGACCCCATGCATCCCGGACATAGTCTCTTCCACCTTCCATCGGGAAAAAGATACAAAAGTCTGAGGTCACAGACTAACTGACTCAAGAACAGCTTCTTCCCTGCTGCCGTCAGACTTTTGAATAGACCTACCTCGCATTAAGTTGATCTTTCTCTACACCCTAGCTATGACTGTAACACTCCATTCTGCACTCTCTCCTTCCTTCTCTATGAATGGTATGCTTTGTATAGCATGCAAGAAACAATACTTTTCACTGTAAACTAATACATGTGACAATAATAAATCAAAACAAATCAAAAAGTTTTACCCATTAATCAGACTAAATTTAACCAAATCCACACTCCAAGCTCAATTTGAACTTACCCAAGCCCCACATCAATCACAAGATTGGAGATTTTGAAGAAAGAAATACCTTAGCTACATGATGACTTCAAGTTTGGATAAGAAGACAAGATGTAAAACATAACATACTGCTTTAATTAGTCAATGATATAATACCCAAGTCATGGGCCCTGATTTTACCAGCATAGCCGCCCCGAAATCAGGGTGGGCGAGGCTCACAGAACGACACTCCCCATTGGCCTCGGGTGCAATCTTGCAAGCCTCGGGCAGCTGTGCCGGTAAAAT
Organism: Mustelus asterias; assembly: GCF_964213995.1. Classification (NCBI taxonomy): domain Eukaryota; kingdom Metazoa; phylum Chordata; class Chondrichthyes; order Carcharhiniformes; family Triakidae; genus Mustelus; species Mustelus asterias. Next base: position 94,567,247 of record NC_135806.1, on the reverse strand, counting down.
CAGCATGAATCAATGAATCAGCTGCAAAATTTGATGAAGTTTTAAAGTCATTCAAAGCTTATTTTAACTTCAGAAGTTGCAAAATCCTTGAAGGGGCTGAGTTTAATAAATGTATCCAGCAACCAGGAAAACCTGTCAACTCCTTCATTAATGAACAATACAGAATGGCTGAAGGATGTGATTACAGTGACCTGAAATCTGATATAATCAGGAATGGAATAGTTGTATGAGTGGCTGGCGATGCACTCTCAGACATGCTTCAAAGGAAAACCTAATCCTTGAGAAAGCCATCCAGATTGTGAGACAATCCAAAATCCATTTGTAACACATACATAGTAAGAGGAGAAAGCAAGCTGTGGTACAAAGTAATTTAATTCTGTCCAGCCAGTGAAACAGCACAGAAACAGATACTCAAGGCAAGCAATATCCTAACTGACCAGTAGAGCGACTATGCCAGCACGGTGAAGCAAAGCACTCCTACAGGCATGATCAATGTTTGATCAAGTGTGTGTGCTGCACAAGCAGGACCAACGGGATCCCCTTATACCTACACAGTTCTCTATCAGACCTTGGGAGAGATCAGGAATCAATATATTTGTCTTCAACAGCAAATCATTCCTTACTGTGGTGGATTACTTTTCTAGGTGGGCTGAGATGAAGCAACTATACACAATACCCACAGATTCAGTAGTTAAAATACTGAAAGAGATATTCACAAGTCACGGCTTCCTGGACAATATTCTACCCAATAACAGCCCACAATTTTCAGACAAGTGCTTCTCCTAATATGCCAATATATCCAAGTTCCACGAGTGCTCCAGTTCCCCAAGATACCTACGGTCAAATGGGAGGACAAAAGAGGGGTCAGCATGATAAAAGCCTTCCTTAAAAAAAAATGAAGACATCCAAATAGCACTGTTAACGTACAGGACCAACCTGTTACAATGTGCCCTAGCTCCATCCGAAATCCTGATGTGTGCAGTTTTCTGCCCAGCTCCCAACTCTGCCGAAGAAGCTAATACCAGGATTGGTAGCCTAGAATTACCAAGACATCCAAAAAAGAGAGCAATCCCACCAGCAGAAGCAGACCTCTGGCTACAACAAAAGGTACCACATCAAGCACTTGCCACAACTAAAAAAGGAAAACAAGGTCTGGAGTAAAGACCTTGAGAGAGAGCACTCTCATCCGGAAAGATGATAATCAACCTCGGCTATGCCTGTTTGGCACCCAAGAGGTTATGGTCAGCAGTGAAGGGGTGAGGCTTCTCCTCTTGCCTGAAAGGGTCCCTCCCACTCTGCAGTGGAAAGAAATTGAGAAAGACATCCAGCTGGCAGAACAATCTCCATTCAAAAAAACTTAGTAACAGAGTGCACTACTCAGTGGTGTGTGCAAGATATGAAAGGGTAATAAGGCCTCCAGACCACTTGAACATGACTAAGAGACTTGAGAGGGGGAAATGGGCTAGCAGTAATGATGCCATGCATGGTGTAAATTGGGATAACTTGGGGGAGGTGAAGTGTAAGGGTCGGGCTCATAATGAGTAAAAGTAGGACTGAGTATAGCACGACTTACACAGTGAGGTAAGAGAACACATAATCCACACCCAGGGTCACTCTAGTATTGCACAGAGCTGTAAGTAGGAGCAAGTATGGATACAACTCCAAGCTTAGACCTTTACCTATGTATATAGTTTCGAATAGTTTTTTTTTTATTCAGTCAAGGGATGTGGGCTTTGCTGACTCGGCCTATATTTATTGCTCATACATAATTGCCATTGAGGTGGTGAGCTCTGATGAAGGGTCATCCAGACTCAAAACATTAGCTCTGTTCTCTCTCCATAGATACTGTCAGACGCACTGAGACTTTCCAATATTTTCTGTTTCTGTACAGAACCTATCCCATTTAACATGGTGGCGATGCTACAAAGCATGATGGAGGGTATCCTTAATGCAAAGACTGGACTTTGTCTCCACAAGGACTGTGCAGTGGTTATTCCTATCAATACTGTCATGGACAGATTCATCTGCAACTGGCAAATTGATGTGGATGAGGTCACGTACCTGGAGTATTGGGGGCGATTCTCCCAAAGTGCTGAATTGGCAAGAAAACTGGTCAAGATCACAACTGTTTTCTCAATGCAACTTCAGACCCGAATCTCCCCACTCTGAGCAATGCAGAGATCCCAAACGTGAAAATCATTAAAAACCCGGGGGGGTGGGGCCTATTCATGCCAGAGGCTGACAGCTCCAGAACACTGCGCATGCGCAGTGGCCCCGATCTGTCAGTCTCCCTGTTTGCTGGCCAGCTCAATCACTGGCCAGCCCAGGACCCCCACAGTGCTGCCCCTCCCAACACCACCACGGCCTGATCGCAGCCCCCATGACAATTCCCAGGCTAGCCCGAGAACCACACCCCCGTCCCTGATTTCCCCCATCTCCAAGCCCCCCCCACCCAGCAGTGGCGATCCCCCCCTCCGCTGACTCCCCCCCCCCCTCTCGCATACCAACCCCTCCCCCCCCCACCCCGGAGGCAGACTGCCCCGACAGGAGGCAGACCCCACCCCGGCAGAGCACCCCCCCAGCCCGCCCCGATCGCTGGCCTCCCTCCAGCCCAGACCGATCCCCGTGCAGAGTGGTAGCAGGATCCCCCATCCCCACCAATCGCCCCTAGACCCTGCCCATAATAGGCCCTGCCCCCTTGGCACTGCCCAATGCCCATTGGGCAGTGCCAAGGTGCCCCTGGGCATGGGCACTTTGCCCCTTGGGCAGTGCTGGGGGCACAGGCTGGCACTGCCAGGGTGCCCATGCCAGGGGGCACCACCCCCTTGCCGCCCAAGCCCTTGGGGGCCCCGATTGCCCCCCCTTCACTCCAGCAGGTCTCTCACTAGTTCTCTGAATGTGGAGAGCTACTCTAAACCCCGCCAGAGTGAAATACTCCTGGCAGGGTGGGAAATGCTATCGGGCCTGGCAAATTCTGTGCTGGGCCTGATAATGACATTTGAAATAGATTAGAAATACATTTAAAACAGATTAAAAACACTTGCCCCTCTTCCCGCCGGTTTCCAGAGCAGTCCCAACTGTGCCTGTTCTCTGGCTCTGGGACACGCGCATGCATCGGGAACGCATATGCAAATCCCGCGAAATGGTCGACATGCACATCTCCCGACCCGACCCACCAGAAAATTTGCGGGTCACGATGGGAGAATCACCCCATTGTGTGCAGTTTTAGTGTCCTTATCTGAGGAAGGATGTCCTTGCTATAGAGACAGTACAGCAAACGTTTACCAGTCTGATTCCTGGGAAGGCAGATCTGTCATATGAGGAGAGACTAAGTCAGTTAGGATTATATTCACTGGAGTTTCGAAGAATGAGAGGGAATTTCATAGAGACTTATAAAATTCTAACAGGGTTAGACAGGGCAGATTCAGAAAGAATGTTCCCAATGGTGCAGGGTCCAGATCTAGGGTCATAATTTAAGGACAAAGGGTAAACCTTTTAGAACTAAGGTAAGGAGAAATTTCTTCACCCAGAGGGTGCCGAATGTGTGGAATTCACTACCACAGAATGTAGTTGAGGCCAAAATGTCTGATTTCAAGAAGAAATTAGACATAGCCCTTGGGGCTAAAGGGATCAAAGGATGTGGGAGGAAGGGGGGAATCAGGATATTGAATTTGATGATCAGACATGATCAAGATGAATGGTGGAGAGGGCATGAAGGGCTGAATGGCCTACTCCTGCTCCTAGTTTCTATGTTTCTAAGTATATTTTTCTTTCTTGTTGGCTCCCTCTCCAATTGCTGCAAACCCAGCCTAGCAGCTATATTCTTTAGGACTCGGCCAGCTCAATCAGTAGTGGTGCTGCTGTGTCATTCTTGGTGATGGACATTGAAGTTTCCCCCAACCCCCCACCTAGAGTACATTCTTGCCACCCTCATTGCTTCCTCCAAATGGTGTTCAACATGGAAGAGTACTGATCTATCATCTGAGGGGACGTGGTATGTGGTTTCCTTGCCGATGTTTGCCCAGATGCCATGAAATTTAATGGGGTCCAGAGTCGATGTTGAAGACTCCCAGGGCAACATCCCCGATTGTATACCACTACCCTGCCACCTCTGCTGGGTCTGCCCTGTTATTTGGACAAAACATATCAAGGGATGATAATGGTGATATCTGGGACACTACCTGCAAGGTATGATTCTGTCAGCATGACTATCCCACGAATGAATAAAAAAATCCCAAATAAATGTTATAGAATCCCTTCAGTGCAGAAGGAGGCCATTTAGCCAATCAAGTCCTCTCCGACCAGTAGTTAATAAATAACCATTGAATTACCTTAGACCACCAATACCTTAATAGGATCAACCAAACTATGCCTAACATCTTACCACACTTAAGATTTGAAATGGCTTGGCATAAATTCTTGTGGCGAGATTACTTCGTATGTACAGGAATTGCTTCATCGCTTTGAATGAGGGGCCAAACAAAAAAGATGCATTTTTGGGCAGTGGAGTGGTACATCTTCAACCATAATCTTTGTGATTTCTGCATTTAATTGTGCATCTGTCCTTACCCGAAGTTGCTATAGTTTTGTATTTAAATAACTGTGAGCTCCACTGGCCCTGTCGTTATTTTGACAGCAATTTTGAGACAATATGAACTATTTGACAACATTTGAGCTGTTGCGAAAATCTTAAATAAAATGCCTATAATTCTAATATGAATGGCATTGTTTACTAACATTGTAAATTGATGTTTTTAAAAGCGTATAGCCTAAGATCGTACTCGAAATCCTGGTTATTTTAGATTTTAGGGGAACACTTGAAAACGTGACTTGCGAATATCTGTAAGCTGTAATGGGCGAGGTGACAATGAAATGCAGCAGAGATTGGCATCCTTTAATTCTACTGAAAATAAAAGAGAGCTGATCCATTTGCTCAGGGAGACTGTCAATGTGTCCACAGGAGCGGTGGTTTCATTTTGGGGATTGAGTTTCCAGCCTCCATGTAACGAAAGCGAATGAACAATCCATCCAAAGAGCTGATCATACAGAATACAGGAAGAACAGTATTGTTCGATTATAAAACCCTGCAGAGCGCAAAAATGTGTTGAACTGTTCATTCAAAACCAAGCAGCAATTTAATAAAAGGGAAATGATCGAAGGCTTAGCTATTTTACATTTCCACATACAGAATATACATATGTAATCCAAAGAGTTTTGTAAAAAAATATAGTCAGTATATTTTGAGAAAATGACTGGCGACGTTTAAATGTTCGCTGCCTGCAATGGACAGCAATGCCAGCTGGGTTGTGTACTTTTCAGATTTAACTATCACAGGGGCGCGAGTTCACTGCTGAGAGATCGAGGTACAGTGTGGATGGTGATGTCTGCTTCAGATGTGGTGGTGCCGGAATGCTCTACTCGTTTCCCAATTGCGCACAGCTCCCTGTGGAAAGTGTTCTCTCTGTAATCTTTCAGACAAACGAAGCAGACATTCTTCTCCAGTCGGCTCAAGTAGACATTGTTGGTCTTGAAGAACAGGTAGACATATGGGTTGACGGCACTGTTGGAAAGCATAAAGATTCCCAAGACCGCAATCACCTTGGTGTCTGTTTTAGTGATGGCCCCGAAGGCGACTTTCATCTCTATGATAAAATAAGGTAACCCGCAGACTATAAAGAGAATGATAATCAGGAGGGTCATCTTGAGTGTCTTCACCTTGGCTCTGGGAATGGAGCTGTTGGTAGCGATGATTCGGATTGGCCTCCTCTGTTGCTTTTGCTCAGTGTTTTCACTTGTTTTGCAGTTTTCAATGTGCAGCTTCTTCCTCCGGATGGTCCAGAGGATTCTCGCGTATGCCACGCACAGGGTGCAAAAGGGAGCAAAGAAGACAGTAATAGCTCCAAATACGATATACGTCTGGAAGTGCCATTTGGGCAGCTGCCCAAACGTGCTCAGGCATTTCTCTCTGTCTTCTTGTAATGACAGTTTGTAGACAAAGGCTTGGGGGATCGAGAGCACAAAAGCACACATCCAAGATATGGCAGTCAAGATCTTGGTAGGGAGGGGAGGATCCAATGGGTTGACTATTACCTGGTGCCTTTCCAACGCGATAAGCGCAATGATGCTGGATGAAGCAATCGGTCCAAAAACCTGGAAAACTTTGAAAAATCTGCACGCGAGATCTCCTGCCAGCCATTCACCTTCCAGCACCTCCCAAATGATCTGAGTTAGCAGCGTCAGTTTAGAGACACAGAGGTCCGCCATAGCCAGGTTAATGATGAGGAAATCAATCTTCCGCCTCCTGCTTTTGTTGCAGCAGATCTTGTGCAGCACGGCCAGGTTTCCTATCAAAGCCAGGGCGAAGATGACCGACATGGAGATGATTCTGATCGCCCTGTTGTACAACGGGAGCTCAAAAACTTCGCTCACCTTACCTGATGAATTCATATTCCAGGCATCCAGAGAAAAGTTTCTTTGAACCAGACTGTCCAAGATAATCGCGATCTCCATTAACCTGTAATTTCACTTATAAAGTTGTTTAGGTTAGGGGTGAAAACTTCACACTCTCGAAGCTCGAAGTGAAAGATTAAAAACTCCAGATCATTAATATCTGATATATAAATATCTGTAACCCACGTCATCTGATGACAGGACCAGTGTGAGTAACACAATGTTTGGTGTTAGCGGGGAGCACGTCTGACGTCTCTGCTTTCTTTCAGTACAGTCAATTCAGTCCAATAGTGTTCTCTCCAAGCCTTTCAAAAGCAACACCTGTGACGTCTCCATCGACTTGTTGCTGTAACTAAGCAAAACCATTGACAGAACTGAATTAGACAGACAGACTTGAACTGTCTCTTGAATTAAATGTTAAAATTCTATTGACGTCTGCCTGCTATGCAGGTTCGAGTAAGGAATGAGGTTATTGTTCTATAAAAGTTCAGTATTTTATACTAAAACAATTTATGTTCAGAGTCAATCGCTGGCATTAATGACAAATAAATTTGATTTGATTTGTTTTATTATTGTCACATGTATTAGTATACAGTGAAAAGTATTGTTTCTTGCGTGCTACACAGACAAAGCATACCATGCATAGAAAAAGAAAGGAGAGAGTGCAGACTGTAGAGTTACCGTCATAGCTAGGGTGTAGAGAAAAATCAACTTAATACCAAGTAGGTCCATTCAAAAGTCTGACGGTAGTAGGGAAAAAGCTGTTCTTGAGTCGATTGGTACTTGTTCTCAGACTTTTGTATCTTTATCCTGATGGGAGAAGGTGGAAGAGAGTATATCCAGGGTGCGTGGGGTCCTTAATTATGCTGGCTGCTTTTCTGAGACAGCGAGAAGTGTAGACAGAGTCAATGGATGGAAGGCTGGTTTGCGTGTTGGACGGGCTTCATTCACGACCCTTTGTAGTTTACTGTGGTCTTGGATAGAGCAGGAGCCAAACCAAGCGATGACACATCCAGAAAGAATGTTTTCTATGGTGCATCTGTAAAAGTTGGTGAGAGTCGTAGCGGACACGCCAAATTTCCTTAGTCTTCTGAGAAAGTAGAGGCATTAGTGGGCTTTCTTAACTATAACATCAGCATGGAGGGACCAGGACAGGTTGTTGGTGATCTGGACATCTAAAAACATGAAGCTCGCGATCATTTCTACTTCGTCCCCGTTGATGTAGACAGGGGCATTGCCTCCATTACGCTTCCTGAAGTTGATGACTATCTCCTTCATTTTGTTGACATTGAGGGAGAGATTATTGTCATCGCACCAGTTCACCAGATTCATAGAAATCATAGAAACCCTACAGTACAGAAAGAGGCCATTCGGCCCATCGAGTCCGCACCGACCACAATCCCACCCAGACCCTACCCCCATATCCCTACATATTTTACCCACTAATCCCTCTAATCTACACATCCCAGGACACTAAGGGGCAATTTTTAGCATGGCCAATCAACCTAACCAGCACATCTTTGGACTGTGGGAGGAAACCAGAGCACCCAGAGGAAACCCACGCAGACACGAGGAGAATGTGCAAACTCCACACAGAGATTCTCTATCTCTTTCCTGTACTCCGTCTTGACATTGTTTGAAATCTGACCAACTACGGTGGTGTCATCAGTAAACTTGAAAATCACATTGGAGGGGAATTTGGCCACATAATCATAAGTGTATAAGGAGTATAGTAAGCGGCTGAGGTCATAGCCTTCTGGGGCATTGGTGTTGCGGATGATCGTGGAGGAGGTGTTGTTGCCTATCCTTACTGATGGCGGTCTGTGGGTTAGGAAGTTTAGGATCCAGTCACCACAAGGTGTTCATTAGGATGTAGACCCCACCTCCCCTAACCTTGCCTGAGGCCTGCAGTGTGGTCCATTCGGTGGATTGAAAAGCCCTCTGGTTGTAGGACACAGTTCAGTGAAGCAGGAGTGAGCCATGTCTCCGTGATGCAGAGTACATAGCAATCCCGATTAAAAGCAACCTGTGAGGATGAAAATGCAAATCAGATCTCCAATTCCATATTTGAACAAATGCCCTTATTCCTGGTGATTTCAGAATAAGATTTGTTTTCATATGTTTTCACATTCTGCTTGCTGGATATGCGGGATAGCATCAAACTACAGTCAGAGACCATTTAGCAGATTCTGTACATTTATTGGATTAAGCAGTGTGGTGTTTACAAATTCAATTCACCACACTGGCTGTAATCATAAGCCCTAAACTTATCTTGCTGGGTTTAGTAGGATAGCAATGATCTATGATTTTTGATACTGTTCTAAAGCCACATTATCACTACGGAACAAAAACAGATAATGCTGAAAAATCTCAGCAGGCCTGACAGCATCTGTAAAGAAAGAATAGAGCTCTGACAAAGGGTCATCCAGACGCGAAACATTGGCTCTATTCTCTCTCCACAAATGCCGCCTGACCTGCTGAGATTTTCCACCATGTTGTGTCTTTGTTTCAGATTCCAGCATCCGCAGTATTTTGCTTTCATCACTACGGAAACTATTTTAACAATGTAAACACCCAATCTCCTTTACTGGCGTGTGCTAGTTTAATATGTTGACAGTACAATACAATCCATAAATGTAATCATGATATTATGAAAAATGTAATTTCAAACTGTGTTTAATAACATATTTTGGATATTAGAATGTTCAATATAGAAGTATTTTAAACAATGTACCAGTGGTGTATTTAGAAGATGCAGCATATGTCAATTTAAATTATGTCCACTTTTTTGTGTTGCACTTGATATAGATTCATGTCAACTGAGAATCTAATATGGTCTTATCATTTAAGCCAGTTGCTTTTTTGAAAATTGCTTCAAATTTAAAAAAAATGTTCTTCTGTTTCAGTGCTTAGCAGAGCTTCATTATTGATTTCAGGTAAAATATAATTTATTTTGGACGTTGTAATTATATTTAGGCATACAATGGATCCAGTTCTTGCTAACATTATTTGTGATCTTACCTTAAATTATACCAAATTGGGGTCAAAAGCAGATGGCTCTACCCTTGAATAAATTGCAGTAAATTCTATGTTACAGCACTGTCCTATAATATTTAGTTGAAAGCCTTAATGTTTTTAAAAGAAAATTCCACAAATGATTTCAGAAAAAAAATCACTATTCTTTTTTAGCAGTTGAAATTTCTAATATTCAAAATATGATATTAAACACAGTTTGAAATTACATTGTTCATAACATCATGATTACATTTATGGATTGTATTATCCTTGTGTCTTTTAATGCATTCATTAAATGTTTAAACTCAAAGGCCTCAACTTCTCCCAAACACAGGTATTGGTATTTTGCACATTAATGATTATTTTCTGAATGCAAATTACCCAATTCTTCAAAATATATCAGCACCAATTAGGAGACTGAACTGTTGGAATATTTTTCTTTAATTTATTCCAGTCACTTTTCAAAATTATTTGATGAAAAGCTGCACAACAATTTTTTAAAACTTCAGCCAGGTAAAACTTTTATGGATTTTTAAATTTAAAACAATGAGTCCATATGTATGATTGTTTATCTGTATGGGTGTAAGAGAGAAATACCATACTGGCTACATGTTTCAGCTTTTACTTTGCATTCTCTAAACTTCAATAAGTCTCAGAAAGCGAGAACACACTTTTCTTCAGCCTAATTTGATATCATTTTGCAGAAAGAACTGATTAATTGAACTTCTAAACAAACAGAAAATTTTCAGTTATTACATGATGATCATTAGTAAAGATAAAAATGATAAATCAATTTAATATTAATTCATATATAAATACTCAAATAAAGATTTTAGAGGTGATCTTACCATTGCACCCTGTCAACCAATGGGCGAGGCGACCCGGTAAGACTACGAGAAAGCCAAGAAATTAGGTTCGTGCCCGATTTCTCACTTCTCAGAATCTTACCAGCACTGGATATCTGGCATTTTGGGTGCAAGGCTGAATATATTATTTAAATATTCTTAAATGGTAATTTAAATAGAATTAGCAAGCCAGGGACACTATTGTCTGGGTTCACTTGCCTTTGTCGCCTCAACAGGGAAAGTTCTCTCTGGCGAGGATCACATGTGGTCCCCCATTTATGGAAACCAGACGGGATGGCCCCACCAGTACAATCGGAAGCCATTGAAGCCTACCTGGAAGATTGGGGGGCTAGGGGGGTGCTCCTGGGCGCTGCCAGCTCAGCACACTGGCAGTGTCCACTGGGCACCAGCCAGTGCCAAGAGGGTGGGGCCTGTCATGACGGGAGCCAACTGAGGTTGCGGGCAAGACTAGGGCGGGATGTTCAGTGGGGGGTGGGGGCTGTTTACTCTGCAACAGTGATCAGTAGGGGAGTGGTGGCACTGCTGCGCACACTGCAGTAGTCATCAGTGGGGGAAGGGAGGAGGGGACTGCTGCCATTCTGCAGAAGCGATTGGTAGGGGTAGGGGCATTTGTGATTATTCTAGGCAGGGGGCCGATCATTCTGGGCAACGGGGAGGACCGATTATTCCGAATGGAGATGGTCATTCTGGTTGGGGGGGGGGGGGCAGTCCTGATCGGCCGTGGAGACCCACAGTAGAAGGAGGGATGGGAGTGCTGGACCATGGGAGCCAGCTGTAGCAACAGAGGCAGTGACAGGTCTCTGTGCTCTCAGGGCACAGAAACCTGTGCATGCACAATGTCACCCTCTGCTGCTATCAGCTGGCTTTCAGGCAATTTAGGCCCTACTGCTCCTCCTACTGGTGGAAAACAGATTGAATTTTTTTTTTGCACTGAGTGTCATAGGATTCGACTGGTGGCCTCGCTGGAATGATGGATTTGAAACTCTCCCATTTTCACGCTTGTTCTCTACTTAGAATTTTTTTTGATAAGGTCATCCCCTTCATCTTTAGATTCTCAAATTGTATCCATTCTGTTCCATAAAACAATCAATGCAGGTTTTTCAATTACTTTTTCAAAAATAGTAATGTATTTTACTAAGTTTCGAAACTACTTGTAACCTTCACATAGCTATATGACAATTCCCAGTATACTGTTCACAACTGATTAATTGATCATGAATTTGTTGGTGGGCCAATGTGTGTCTTTATACCTGGAAACGTTATGCACTATGTAAATGGCCTACCTGTGGCTCCCTCCTCTTGGTGCCAATTATAATTATTGATAGTAGCAGTGTCAGTCATAGATCAAACACTAATGAGTGGAATATTTATTTTTAGTCTTTCTCTGATGTTTAAAGTATGCTTTGAAAGTTTAAAGAAAATTTAGAGACAGTTAAATCTTTTAAGGGCCAATTAATACAGTACATATTTTCCTCTGTGAGTGAAGCACGGTGAGAATCTTCAGCTCCAACTGTGACCTGTTGCCCCTGGTAACACTTAAGCACGAGTGTTGATTTTCTCAGCACTGCACAATAATGCAAAGCAAGTTTGATATTAATAATTATTTTATAACTAACTCTATTCAAGCAGGCAATTAAGGTGTTTGAAATAATCTATCAAACCTTTTTGGAAAAAAAGCAGGAGAAGGATTCACTGAGCTGCTCAGCACTGACAGATCTAGAATGCCAAAGAAGATGTTGGGTTTTTGTCCACCCTCACATTTAATGTTGGTCAGCAAGAGCCCCTGATGAGTAGCAAAGCACACTTGGTATTCCAGACTCAGAAACTAGAAACACATAGCCCCAAGTCTGATGACAGGTGAGTAGTACATTTATCAGATAGTAATTTCCCCTTTTTTTATTTCACTTTATCTTGTCGTTCTTCTTTTGGTTTGATTTCTTTCACATTCTTTTCACCATTTTCTTCGTAATTTGTGTTTCCCTTTTCCCTTTTCTTTGCTGTCTTTCATTATCCCTGTTTTTCTCTTTACCCTTATGTATGCATCATTGCTAGTTTGAAGTTGCAGCTTGTCCTGACTTGTGCTCTTGTGTGTTGATGTTTATCAATGTTAGTGCCAGTTTTTAATGGTAATAGCAGAAAAGAGGGATTTGTTGTTTTGTTGTTGTTACTGTTGAACAAGCAACCAGTCTATTATAACTGAAGTTTTAAAAAGTAAAGTTTCCATTTATGGCCTTTTTTGAGTGCTAGCTCACTATTTACCAACAATATCTTATCAATGTCACAGCTGCAAAAGAATATAAATTCACTTCTTCTTTTCTAGATTGCTGCAAGTCCTTTTCTCTCTATTTTAGTACATGCAATGTTTCATCTGATTTCCACTTATGCTGGTTTTTCAAAATTGATCTTACAAATTCATTGAGTTGTAATTTACTGTCAAAACATATTGAAGCTAATGCACAGCATGTACAAATGGGACAGCAACTTCAGGCAAGGAGTAGCTATATGGTTAAACTTAGATCACCATATGTTACCATTCAAGATATACCACTTCGCTGTTGGCTTTGTTAGTTTTGCTAATTTGATATCTTGTGCTCTCACCATTGAACTGCATTGAATGGCATGAAGTTGTTTGCTGTATTAGTATGATAGACATGAACTAAACTTGCCATTGAAAGTTAAATCTTGTTCGTTTTGGTCTAAGTATCTTTTTTAGCAATATGCTCAATATTAATTACTGCCAAGTCAATATCTCTTACACAAAAAATTAACCATTACGAGCTTGGAATCTCATTTCTTTAGGTTTTAATAATTGTTAGTTTGGAAAAAATATCAAATTTTCCTTTTTACATAGAGACCTAGAAACTAGAAGCAGGAATAGGCCATTCAGCCCTTTGAGCCTGCTATGCCATTAATTTTGATCATGGCTGATCATCGAATTCAATATTCTCATACCCCTTCCTCCCATATCCCTTGATCCCTTTAGCCCCAAGAGCTATATCTAATTTCTTCTTGAAATCCAACAATGTTTTGGCCTCGACTACATTTGGTGGTAATGAATTCCACACATTCACCATCTTCAGGGTGAAGAAATTTCTCCTTACCTCAGTTCTAAAAGGTTTACCCTTTATCCTCAAACTTTGACCCCCTCGTTCTGGATCCCCCCACCATTGGGAACATTGTTTCTCAATCTGCCCTGTCTAACACTGTTAGAATTTTATAAGTTTCTATGAGATCCCCTCTCACTCTTCTAAACTCCAGTGAACATAATCCTAACCGACTTAGTCTCTCCTCATATGACAGACCTGACATCCCAGGAATCAGCCTGGTAAATCTTTGCTGTACTCCTTCTATAGCAAGGACATCCTTCCTCAGATAAGGACACCAAAACTGCACAAAATACTCGAGGTGTGGCCTCACCAACACCCTATACAATTGCAGCAAAACATCCCTATCCCTATACTCAAATCCTCTCGTTATGAAGGCCAACATACCATTTGCCTTCTTACTGCCTGCTGTACCTGTGCGCTTGTTTTCAGTGACTGAGGCACAAGGACTCCAAGGTCTTGTAGAGTATCCACCTCTCTCAATTTACACGCATTCAAGTAATAATCTGTCTTCCTATTATTGCTACCAAAGTGGATAACCTCACATTTATCCACATTATATTGCATCTGCTATGCACATGCCCACACACTCAGCCTATCCAAATCATGCTGAAACATTTCTGCATCCTCCTCACAGCTCATCCTCCCACCCAACTTTGTATAATCTGCAAATTTGGAGATAATACATTCAGTTCCCTCTTCCGAATCATTAAAATATAATGTTAACACTTGGGGTCCTAGTACAGATCTCTGAAAAACCACTGACTGCCAATCAGAAAAAGACCCATTTATGCTAACTCTTAGCTTCCTATCTGCTAACCACTTTTCTATCCATCTCAAGACATTATCTGCAATCCCATGTGCTTTAACTTTACATAGTAGTCTGTTATGTCAGACCTTGTTGAAAGCCTTCTGAAAGTCTAAATAAACCACATCCACTGGTTCTCCTCGGTCAATTCTACTAGTTACATCCTCAAAAAATTCCAATAGATTCGTCAAGCATGATTTCCCTTTTATAAATCCATGCTGACTTTGTCTGATTATACCACTGCCTTCCAAATGCTGAGTCATGAAATCCTTGATTATGGACTCTAGCAACTTCCCCAGTACCGACATTAGGCTCACTGGTCTATTGTTCCCCGTTTTCTCTCTACCTCCCTTTTTGAATAGCAGGCTTACATTAGCTACCTTCCAATCTGTAGGAACTATTCCAAGTCCAAAGAATTTTGGAAAATAACCACCAATAGATCGACTATTTTCAGGGCCACTTCCTAAGTACTCTGGGATTAAGATTATCGGTGGAGATTTATCCACCTTCAATCCCATTAATTTTCCCCAAACCATTTCTCTGCTAATGCTGATTCCTTCAGCTCCTCACTAAAACATATTTCGCTCAGCACTTCTGGCACATTATTCATCTTTTCCTTTGTGAAGACTGAAGCAAAGTACAAATTTAATTCCTCAGCCATTTCTTTATTCCCCATCATGAATCCTTCCATTTCTGACTGGAAGGGACCTACATTTGTTTTTGTCAATCTTTTTCTCTTTCCATATGTATAGAAATCTTTACAGTCAGTTTTTATGTTCCCTGCTAGCTTACTTTCATACTCCATTTTTCCCCTCTTAATTAATCCCTTGGTCCTCCTTTGCTGAATTTTAAACTGCTCCCAATCTTCAAGCCTATTGCTTTTTCTTGCCAATTTGTATGCTTCTTCCTTGAACCTGATACTATCTCTAATTTCCTATTTCATTGTTAGCTTTATCGAGATTCAGCAACCTGGTCTCAGAATCAACTACATCACTATCCACCTTGACAAAGAATTCTACCATATTATGGTCACTTATCCCCAAGGATTCTCTCGCAACTAGATAGCCAACTAATCCTTTCTCATTGCACAACACCCAGTCCAATATGGCCTGTTCCCTTGTTGGTTCCTCAACGTATTGCTCCAGAAAATTATCCCGTATGCATTCCAGAAACGCCTCTTCTCTTGTACTGTGACTAATTTGACTCTCTCAATCTATATGTAGATTAAAGTTACCCATTATCACAGACGTTCCTTTAACACATGCATCTCTGATTTCCTGTCTAATGCTTTTTCCAACATTACCACGACAGTTTGGTGGTCTGTATACCACCCCCACCAAAGTTTTTTGCCCCTTGGTGTTTCTTCACTCGATCCATACAAATTTCACATCATTTATCCTAATATCTTTCCTCAATAACATATCAATATCATCTTTAATCAACAATGCAACTCCACCACCCATTCCTTTCCGTCTGTCCTTCCTAAACACTGAATAGCCCCCAATGTTTATTTTCCATCCTCGCTCACCTTGGAGCCATGTCTCCGTAATGCCAACTATATCGTACACCTTTACATTTATCTGTGCAACTAATTTATCCATTTTGTTTTGAATGCTCTGAGCATTCAGATACAAAACCTTAAGGTGGGCACTTTTAACGTTTTTGTTTTCCTTTCGTACTATTTTTACTCGGTCCTTATCTGATTCTGGCCCTTGATTTCTCTGCCTATCACTTTCCTATTCTCCTTACTGTCTTTTCCTCTTGCTTTTAATTCTGCCTGCTCTGAATCCTTGCAAAGGTTCCAATCCCCCTGCCATATTAGCTTAAACCCTCCCCAACCAATCTAGGAAGTATGCCCCCAAGGACATCAGTCCCGATCCTGCCTAGGTGTAACCCGTCCAGTTTGTACAGGTCCCACCTCCTCCAGGACCAGCCCCAATGCCCTAGGAATCTGAAACCCTTTCCTCAAACCATCTTTTCAGCCATGTATTCATTCTATGTATCCTGCTGTTTCTACTCTGACTAGCATGTGGCACAGGTAGTAATCCTGAGATCACTACCTTTGAGGTCCTAATTTTCAGCTTGCTTCCTAGCTCCCTGTATTCTGCTTTTAGGACCTCATCCCTTTTTTTACCTAAGTCGTTTGTACCAACGTATGCTATGACCACTAGCTGTTCGCCCTCTCCCTTCAGAATGTCCTGCAGCCACTCCAAGACATCTTTGCCTTAGCACTAGGGAGGCAACATACCATCCTGGAGTCTCGTTTGTGGCCACAGAAACGCCTATCTATTCCCCCTACAATTGAATCCCCTATAATTATTGTATTCCCTCACTTTTTACTCCTCCCCTCTGCAGCAGAACCAACTGTGGTACAATGGATTTGGCTGTTGGTGTTTTCCCCTGAAAGGCCATTCCCCTCAACAGTATCCAAAACGGTATATCTGTTTTGTAGAGGAATAGCCACAGGAGATTCCTGCACTGCCTGCCTAGCTCTCTTGCTCTGCCTGGTGGTCACCCATTCCCTTCCTGCTGTGGAGTCTGAGCCTGCGGTGTGACCATCTCTCTATACGTGCTATCCACAATATTTTCCACCTCACAAATGCTCCATAGTGTCCCCAGCCACTCCAGCTCTGAAATGCGGGCTTTGAGGAGCTGCAGCTGGAGACTCTTCTTGCATATGTGCTGGCCCCAGGCACTGGAAATGTTCCTGGTCTCCCACATGGAACACAAAGAGCAGACCATGGCTTGGAGTTCTCCTGCCATGTCGTATCCATTAAAATTAAACTTTTGAAAGATGTTTTGTTTCAGATTATATCCAATTTTCTGGGGCCCTTCTTTCTTGCTCATCGTTACTACCAAATATAACCTTAACAAACTATAAACGACAGAAATTACCCCTGAGACTACACGTGATAAAATTATTAAATACTTACCCGACCTTTCTACTTACCAATCAGCTCTTTCCCTTGTGCCCTCTGCTATTGCAGCAGGGCAAGACAAGTCCTCCCTAAATCCAAATGTCTTTAGTTCCCCTCCTGGAGAATTTATTCATTTTAATTTATAATTCCTTCTTAGTCCTTGTTAACTTTTACAATCTTTCAGTCTGATTTGTTAAGCAGATCCACGAATGCTTGCTGGTACATTATGCCTGGTTATCTAATGGCAACATTAAAAGCCTGCACTTTTGTGCTGCAAAACAGACAAAGACAAGGCTAAACAATAGCAACATTACTTGTTGCGCTGCTGCACCAACCTATGGCCCATTGATGTCCAAGCCTTTCCTTCTGTTTTAACCAGAGCAGTATTACAGTCACTAAGAACATAACAACATAAGAAATAGGAGCAGGAGTAGGCCATCTAGCCCCTCGAGCCTGCCCCACCATTCAATAAGATCATGGCTGATCTGAAGTGAATCAGTTCCACTTACCCGCCTGCCCCCCATAACCCTTAATTCCCTTACCGATCAGAAATCCATCTATCCGTGACTTAAACATATTCAACGAGGTAGCCTCCACCACTTCAGTGGGCAGAGAATTCCAGAGATTCACCACCCTCTGAGAGAAGAAGTTCCTCCTCAACTCTATCCTAAACTGACCCCCCTTTATTTTGAGGCTGTGCCCTCTAGTTCTGGTTTCCGTTCTAAGTGGAAAGAATCTCTCCACTTCTACCCTATCCAGCCCCTTCATTATCTTATATACCTCTATGAGATCACCCCTCAGCCTTCTAAACTCCAACGAGTACAAACCTAATCTGCTTAATCTCTCCTCATAATCTACACCCCTCATCTCCAGTATCAACCTGGTGAACCTTCTCTGCACCCCCTCCAAGGCCAATATATCCTTTCGCAAGTAAGGGGACCAAAACTGCACACAGTATTCCAGCTGCGGCCTCACCAATGCCTTGTACAGATGCAGCAAGACTTCTCTGCTTTTATATTCTATCCCCCTCGTGATAAATGCCAACATCCCAGTTGCCTTCTTGATCACCTGCTGCACCTACAGACTGGGTTTTTAACGTCTCATGCACAAGGACCCCCAGGTCCCTTTGCACAGTAGCATGTTGTAATTTTTTTCCATTTAGATAATAATCCAATTTGCTATTATTTCTTCCAAAGTGAATAACCTCGCATTTGTTAACGTTATACTCCATCTGCCAGATCCTTGCCCACTCACTCATCCTATTCAAATCTCTCTGCAGACCTTCCGCTTCCTCCACGCAATTCACTTTCCCACTTATCTTCGTGTCGTCAGCAAACTTTGTTACCCTACACTCAGTCCCATCCTCCAGATCATCTATGTAAATAGTAAACAGCTGAGGCCCCAGCACCGATCCCTGCGGCACGCCACTAGTCACCATCTGCCAACCAGAAAAGCACCCATTTATTCCAACTCTCTGCTTCCTGTTGGATAGCCAATCCCTAATCCACGCTAACACCCTACCCCCAACTCCGTGTGCCCCAATCTTCTGCAGCAACCTTTTGTGAGGCACCTTATCGAATGCCTTTTGGAAATCCAAAAACACCACATCTACCGGTTCGCCTCCATCAACCGCACTAGTCACATCTTCATAAAAATCCAGTAAGTTCATCAAACACGACTTTCCTCTCATGAATCCATGCTGCGTCTGCTTGATCGAACCATTCTTATCCAGATGGCCTGCTATTTCTTCTTTAATGATGGATTCCAGCATTTTCCCAACTACAGACGTTAAGCTAACCGGCCTGTAGTTACCCTCCTTTTGTCTACTTCCTTTTTTAAACAGCGGCGTAACAGTAGCCGTTTTCCAATCAGCTGGCACTACCCTAGAGTCCAGTGAATTTTGATAAATAACCACTAACGCATCCGCTATTACCTCTGACATTTCTTTCAGTACCCTGGGATGCATTCCATCTGGGCCCGGGGACTTGTCCATCTTCAGTCCCGTTAGTCTACCAAGCACTGCCTCTCTAGTAACAATAATTGTATTGAGTACCAACACTCGATCGTTAATATTCGGTAAACTATTTGTGTCTTCCACCGTGAAGACCGACACAAAAAACCTATTTAAAGTCTCAGCCATTTCCTTGTTTTCCACTATTAAATCCCCCCTCTCGTCCTCCAAGGGTCCAACATTCACTCTAGCCACTCTATTCCTTTTTATATATTTGTAAAAACTTTTACTATTATTTTTTATGTTTAGAGCTAGTTTAGTTTCATAATCTATCTTTCCTTTCTTTATCGCTTTCTTAGTCATTCTTTGTTGTTTTTTAAAGCTTTCCCAATCATCGAAGTCTCCACTATTTTTGGCCACTCTGTACGCATCGGTTTTTAATTTAATACTCTCCTTTATTTCCTTTGTTATCCACAGCTGGCTATCCCTTTTCTTACAGTCCTTCTTAATCACCGGAATATATTTTTGCTGAGTACTGAAAAAGATCTCCTTAAAAATCCTCCATTGTTTCTCAGCTGTCCTACCTACCAGCCTGCTCTCCCAGTCCACCCTAGCCAATTCAGCCCTCATCCTATCGTATTCCCCTCTGTTCAAGCAGAGGACATTGGTTTGGGACCCTACTTTCTCCCCTTCCATCTGCACCAGAAATTCGACCACTAGAGGGCATTAGAATGACATATCATTGGAATTTGCATAAAAGGTCAATTACAGCACTACTCAATAGTAACAAGCATTACAGGAATTTCGATACTTTGTTGGAGAAAGAGGAAAGTAAAAAGTCAAGGAAACAGAAAGACTGAGCAAAATAAAAGAAATGAAAACTGCTGGGCAGGAACAATCTAGGACTTAGACTTGTATGTCTGAAAACTTTGAAATTTGAAACATTATTTGGACAAGTTTATGTAGATGACCAAGTTAGGAAAGATTAGCATCAAAGTTTAATGGTTCCCAATTCCCAAAATTTGTGCCAGGATTTCCAACTACTGCAATATACTTTCTTTCTCTCACCACTATTCATCTGATCAAATTTATTGAACTGTGTATTGTGCTCTGTTTTATCTTAAAATTTGCCACATCAAATGTTTTTTACACAGTACATAGGTGTACTATTTTTTCCTGTTTCCACTCTCTCCCCAATTGATTCATCTTTTTTCCTCTCTCTACAACAATGACTCATCTTGTGCATGATCCCATGAGCATCAACAACCAACAAAGACTTGTTAAAATGGCCATCTTTCATATGCCTGAGTGAGCGCTGGCAGATTGTCCAACAATAGTTAATCACAGCTGAGTATTGATGCTGTTCTCAATTGCAAGAATCACTGAATGGTATCAGGAAGAGCCAATCTGCCTGATTTTATAACCCTCCCCAAATCAGGAACATTGAGTTCAATTATAGTACCATGACCATAATCCTGGTTGAGACCAATTTACTTAGCATAGGCCATGAATAGAATGTGGGAACTTCATAATATGCATAACTCAGCTCCACACCTGCCAAATTGGTGAAATTGTCACGTTGTCCCATCTGTTCGGTAAGTTTCAGTCTAAAGCATATTCCAAGCTCAATTGTCATTCAAAATGATATTCTGAAATGTGCATGATGAATCTTATGTAGCCTGTTAAATAAAACTGGTATAGAAATTTTGTAAGCCAGCTTTACTTCTTTCAGTGCGTGCCAATTGGTGAAAACAATGAGATCTTACAAAGCAGCCCTGCAAGCTACACTACATTTAGACAATGATGCGGTGGTCCTTTTTAGTTATCCAGTCTTCCTAGGTGGTAAAACAAAAGCAGCAAAGCAATTTTAAGCAGCTCCACTGTGTGCATTTGTTGCTTTTTCATCTATCATTCTGATCATGATTTTGTTTAATCTTTCACAACGTTGTTTTTTCCCAATGGAAATCCATTCTTTGTAGTGTGGTGCTTTGAAATTGCATATCGATTGTTAATTGTCCTTTTCCTGTTGTGCAGACTGAATTAAAGTAAAGTCCTTCAAAAGTCCCACTGCCATTTTGCTGTAGGCTGCCTGTGTGGAGATTAAGAAAGAAAAATATTTATTGAACAGAGTTGATTAAATGCAGTGTTGTTGAAAATTAATTTGTATAGTTGCTTACTTACCATGCAGATTATTATTGCATAAGAAGCATACACTAAGTTATTGATGACTGCCCTTGCAGGAAAGCTGATCGCTTTTAGCGGATGGTCCCTCTCCATCTTTTTAAAAAAAACAAAGAAAGTGTTCAATTAGAAAGTGCCAATGAGAAAGTCAAGTTTCTTTAGTGAAAGTTTATTAAATGAATAGGGTGCATTCTCTCAGCATCCTATTGTGGATTAAGTTAGACAAAGTATTCTCACACAAAATCACATATTATGATGCACTTTAAATGATTTGGTGGATCTACATACAGTCCACTCTGATAAATATCGTCATATTAATATTAACTAAAATATAGGAACTAAATATAATATAAAGTATTTTCAAATTGAATAAACTTATCGTTTTGTCCTTTGATGCTCACCATTGTTCAAGGGCAATATGGAAGGAGGTTTTAATGCTGTTCTTGATTACCCATACCCCTCTTCCAAATGTTTCTGGTCTTTGGAAATGTCTTATTTGCAAACAGAGTGATCATTTGCCTGCCTACACTTGCAATGTTCTGGAGATGAGCAATTTATAATGCTGGCAAGTGTGCAATTCATTACTTTTCATTAAAATAAAAACATTAAAAGTTCTGTACGTGGTTTAAATATCAGTTTCTATTCTTAACCTGGACACCACCACCACCGCTCCCCACCCCTCCACCCCCCCCCCCCCCCCCCCCCCCATCAGCAAAGCCCATTCCTGCTCTTTACACCTTAGCTCATTGGACATACCAGCTTTTAATATTTTTCTGGTTACAACCCACAGGGGACGCCCTCACACCCCAGCTAATGACCTCCCCACGATATTCTCCACATTCCTGACACCTCATGGGAATTCCACCACCTCTGATCCCCCACCCTCCGCCACAACCTCCAATGTCCCCAAACCTGACCTCTGATCTCCCACTGGCCTCCAATTCCCGCCCCAACCTCTAGATCCCCTCACCCCCCAAATCCTATCCACTTACCTGAGGCACTTATGTTCTCCCTGGCCTGTCAGTTTCATTGAGACTATTAAACCTCCCTGCTTTATCCCAGCTAGTACAGTAAAAAAGGGAGAATGGGGTTCTTCACTCCGACTTTGTTAGATTTCTATGCTGGATCCAGGGACCCACTGCAACATCTGGATCTCGCCCAGTCTGAGTCAGAAAGGTTGGGTGAGACAGGCACAGGAGAGATTTGGTGCAGGTAAGTGGGAAGTTACAGCCCATTCATCTTGATACCTTGACACCTGTGACTGTGTGGCCAAATTTCCCTCCAACTCAATTTTCAAGTTTGCTGATGACACCATGGGTCAGCTCTTAAACAATGTTGAGACGGAGTGCAGAAAAGAGATAGAGAAGCCGGTGAACTGGTGCAACAACAATGATTTCTCCCTCAATGTCAGCAAAATGAAGGAGATAAGTCATTGACTTCAGGAAGCGTAGTGAAGGACATGCCCCTGTTTGCATCAACGGGGTTGAAGTGGAAAGGGTCGAGAGCTTCAAGTTTCTCGGTGTCCAGATCACCAACAACCTGTCCTGGTCCCTCCACGCTGACGCTATGGTTAAGAAAGCCCACCAACACCTCTACTTTCTCAGGAGGCTAAGGAAATTTGACATATCCACTATGACTCTCATCAACGTTTACAAATGTATCATAGAAAGCATTCTTTCTGGTTATATTACAGCCTGGTATGGCTCCTGCTCTGTCCAAGACTGCAAGCAACTATGAAGGGTCCTGAGTAAACCCAGTCCATCACTCAAACCAGCCTCCCACCCATTGACATTGCCTACACTTCCCGCTGCCTCGGAAAAGCAGCCAGAATAATTAAGGATCCCACGTATCCCAGACATACTCTCTTCCGTCTTCTTCCATCGGAAAAAAGATGCAAAAGTCTGAGGTCACGTACCAACCGACTCAAGAACAGCTTCTTCCCTGCTGCCATCAGACATTTGAATGGACCTACCATATATTAAGTTGATCTTACTCTACACCATAGCTGTGACTGTAACACTACGTTCTGCACCCTCTCCTTTCCTTCTCTATGAACGGTATGCCTTGTCTGTATAGCATGTAAGAAACAATACTTTTCACTATATACTAATACATGTGACAATAATAAATTAAATTTGATATGACTATTTTTACATGCTTGTTGTAGTCTAGATCTATGAATAGTGGTGGTAGAGGCTCCATTTATTTTCCCCATCACATTGCTTACTAGGACCCTCTACTGGTCTTACCACTTGCCGTGGTGTATGTTGGAAGGATTTGCCACAACATTTTGCTATACTACCAATACACCTTCTTTGGATGTAAACTTCTGGAGTGGGACTTGAACTCAGAATTTCTGACTCAGAGGCAGGGACACTACCATTCTTCGTAACCTCCTTGGTAACCTCATTTGATGAAATTATAATGAGGCTTGGTGACACTGCGTTTCCTACTTTTGCACTTGCAAGGTGCTCAGGGTGATTTAGACAGACAATTATAAGCCACACTTTGTCAGGCTCAGCTAGCACAGGCAGATTGAGGAAATCTAAGTCTGAAGAATGTGGAGAGCCTCCGGTTGCTGCAGATGGGGGACATCTTATGTAAGTGACTTTTTTTGCCATTTTGCCACACAGTTGTAAGTCTTGCTTCTCCTATGTCTGAGAAGATCAGAGTTTCACCCCCATCACCCCATCCACAAGCCAACTCAGCTGGGGCTTCTCAGGAGTACATATGCGATTCCCAATGAGCATAACCTTGCAGACTGTTATCACAGAGGAGAAGGCCTAGTAACACAGGATGGAACCAAGGAGAATTAGATCCATTTAAGGAATCACCAGCTTTAACCACACTGCCTCTCCCAGTCTTTTGAAGGTTTTCAAACTTAAAAACATGAATATGAATTAGGAGGAGGAAGAGGCCATTCATTCACCTCAAGCCTATTCCATAGACTGCACGATGTGGTGAGTGCATCTTATTTAATTGGCAATAGGGGAGCTCTGCTGCCTCCTAAAGGGAAACCTGCACCATTGCTTATCTGCTTGGTGTGATTTCTTGCTGTGACTGAAGGAAACTACCACACTCAACTTTTATGGTACAAGCTCTTTTCAGGCAATCATAGGCAAGATCTGTAATATCAGTCAGCAGAATCAACATGCAATTACTGTGTTCACTCCAATGCTTTACAGATCATTTTAGGGATTCATCAGCTTTTGCACCACATCAAGGAAGGAATAAGATAAAGCGATCCAGTTTGATGGGTTTGCTGAATTTCCAATGAGAAAAGCTTCTTTTGCCAATTACTTTAAATCTGTGCCCCTCTCATTCTTGATCTTTTGATGAGTGGGAACAGTTTCTCCCTATCTACTCTGGTCAGACTCCTCCTGATTTTGAATACCTCAATCAAATCTCCACTCAGTCTTCTTTTCTCCATGGAAAAAGAATTTCAACTTCTCCAATTTTACTTTATAATGAAGTTCCTCATCCCTGGAACCATTTTTATAACTTCTTCTGCATGCTCTCCAATGCCTTCGCATCCATCCTAAAACGGGGTGCACAGAACTATATGCAATACTCCAGCTAAGGTTTGATCCATGTCTTATACATCATCTACATGGTGGACCACAGCAAATTTCTAAGGTTCCAACCTCCACCACCTAGAAGGATAAGAGCAGCAGGCCCCAGTTTTGTCATTGGAAAACATTGTGACGATTTTTACTCAATGCAGCCTGCAGTGACTGCTGCAAAAAACATCAGAGCACATCTCTTCACTCTTGCTCTTGTCTGTGAAACACCATTCACATCTTTGACACCAGAGACACATTTCTCCCTCAATTCAGTACCTATTCTACAACAATACTTCTTCATTCTCCATGAATGTGTCATGTTTTCTGATTAAATAAGGTAGCACTAAATAAATAACTCTTTTCTATATAACTCTAAACTCCATGACAACCAAAGCAAGACATAAGCTTAAATTCTATTTTACAATAAAATCCACGTGAAAAAAGTCAATTCATTATTTTGTAACACCATGATTTATCTTGGTGAGTACACAGGTCTTTCTTTCTTTTGTTTAAATATCTCCCTTTGAGTTTCAATGGCATTACAATTGCTCAATTCCCCATCATCAACATCCTGGTGATCACCAGGAATTTAGTTGGACATAACAGCACGGTGGTTATCACTACTGCCTCACAGCTCCAGGTACTTGGGTAACTGTCAACATGGAGTTTGCATGTTCTCTCTGTGTCTGCATGAGTTTCCTCTGGGTGCTCCGGTTTCCTCCCACAGTTCAAAGATGTGCAGGTTAGTTGGGTTGGCAATGTGTAAATTAGATGGATTAGCCATGGTAAATGTGTGGGATTACAGGGAAAAAGGGCTGGGGAAAGGGCCTGAGTAAGATGTTCTTTTGGAGAATCAGTGCAGACTCAATGGGCTGAATGGCCTCTTTTGTACTGCAGGGATTTTATGATAACAGCTGTGGCTGCCACTGTAGATAAAAAGTTCTGTTTTATATGGTGTCCCGCCCACTGTGAGATTGGAAATTCTTGTCCAAAGTCAGTGGACCTTTGACTGGCCCATCAAATATTTTGCCCCATCCGTGACAATTCCTGCCAGAAAATCCCATCCTAAATCTGAGGAAGACTATCATAGCCCTGGAAGTTGTGACGCTGATTCAGTAAAATGATACCAGAGCCAGAAGGGTTAAAAAGTTATAAGGACAGATTGCTTAAACTTGATGTGTATTCTTTTGATTACAGGGGATTGGGGGATGATCTGATTGAGATATTTAAAATCTTATAAGGATTTGATAGGATAAATACGGAAAAACCATTTCCTCTACTTGGAGGAATCAAGTGCAATGGGACATAACCTTAAAGTAAGAGGTAGGCCATTCAGGAAGCATATGTTTACACAGAGGATAACAGAAATCTGGAACCCTCTTCTCCAAAGGATTGTGGATGCTGGGCCAATTGAAAGCTTCGGCACTGAGAATCAACAGTACTATAACAAATATTCTGGCCATTTCTCTCACTGTTCTTTGTGGAATCTTGCTGTGCATGAATTGGTTGCTGTGTTTGCCTAAATTCCAGGCATGACTATTTCAAACTTATTTTCATTGCTTATAAAGTGCTTTGGGATGTCCTGAGGTTGTAAAAGATGCTGAATTATGCCAATTCTTTTTTTCTTCTTTGACCTGCTGATTTTGCAGTTTTTTAAATATGCAGACTACCCTCCGAATTCCATGCTTTTCAGCAGACTATACCCATCTGATTTGTCAATCACTACTCCATTTGAATTGCAAATCTCATGTAAATGCCTTTGTAGACCATTGGGCGAGCACATTTTTTTCCATTGTCACTGTCTTGTGATACTCCATGATGTTGACCTGAGTTCATCTCCTAGTAACAGACATACCTGAAATTAAAATCATTTTTAAACAAAACTAAATATACAGGAAGGTCAACAGAAATAGCAGTTTTACTCAGTGACCATTGGACTGCTTGCCTGATGCCCATTTGGACTTTGCCATGATGAATGATGAATTGTAATTGCCTGTTAAACTGGGATTAAAACATCCCATTTCAACCAAAGTCTGATGTATGAATGGAAGGTAGATTTCATAACTAATCACTCTTCTGCTTTTAGCTGTGACCATTACAAACAGTAATCTGTCCCACAATAAATACTGTAATAAGGCAGATTTCCTACCGGGAGAGATGGATGGATTTGTGCTTGGGCTATCATCAGTTGATGGGTGTTGCGATGCAGATCCCCCATTTTCGGAAGGAGTTGAGTCGGCAGAAGTTGAGGTGTTGATCTGCTGAATTTGAAGATATTGGTCATTCCGTTAGCAAGGTCCTCATCATTGTGCATGCTCATGACTTTAGACATTATGCTTCTTGACCTTTTTAATACTGGTTCTCTTTTCTGTGATGAAATGATACTTGTCAGTTAAAGGTTAACAGTTTAAGTGCCTCAGACAGTAACTTGCGCTTGTAAAATCTGTAAAATCTTCCACATCCACATATCTACTGCAGGGACTCAAAGTTGACTTTTCTCAGTGAGATTTCACTGCAACTGATAGCTGTAAATGTTTGCAGTGACATCCGCAGCATTGTGCAAATATGTTACAGATGGAAGAACTTTGAAACTGTGCAGATGTAGTTCTATAACTGCACAGGTTACATGAGCTGTTTTCAGCAGAGTTACATTTAACAAAAAAGTTGTCCCTGTATCAACATTATGGAATCATTAATATTCACAATAATCTGAACCAAGTTGTGTTGCAAGAGAGGTTTAAAGCAACTTCTCTATATTTGCTAAAAGCAGCTAAACTGCATTTTCTTGTAAGAAAGGCAAGTTTTTAAGAAATTCAGTTAGTTAACTGTCTCATTGGAAGTGTCCAATTATCAAAAGGTTCACTGAGAGTCATCAGCTGCTTTCTCCAACTTCACCAAAGCACAGATCCATTTCCACCTTCCAGTCCGTTCACTGCAGCATTACTTCTACAAACTCAGGGCCAGGCATAAAAATGGCAGCCTACATTATAGCAATTGGTTTGATTTTAAGGAGAGCATTTACATTACTTCTATAATCAATTACGAATTTGAAATCTTTCTGCCAGACACTAATGACAAAACTCCATTGGGCCTGGCCTTTGCCATTTCTTTGAGTTCCTCTGGTTTGAACAGAAGGAACGTCCATCTGACCCTCAGAAGACTTATGAGGTCAAAGGAGGAAAGCCCGGGTGAAAATTTCTTCAGCTCAGAGTTCACAATCCTATGCCTACAAGGGAACCTGGGGTAGTCTGAAGGCTGGTATTGTTAAGTAAGTGAGGGCATATAAGCATCCACAAGTGCATATTTATGGCCTAGTTCTGGGGCCTGGGATAGACATCAGACTTTAAAGGTTTTTTAAAAACAATCCATGACCCTTGCTCAAGAAGCTCATAGGCACTATGGTCAGGGTCAGGCAGGAGGGGGAGGTCTGGGACAAACTGACAGAATTGACATCCACGTAGGCAGGATTTAATAGAAACTTACAAGATAATGAATGGCTTAGATAGGATGGACGTAGGGAAGTTGTTTCCATTAGCAGGGGAGACTAGGACGCGGGGGCACAGCCTTAGAATAAAAGGGAGTCACTTTAGAACAGAGATGAGGAGAAATTTCTTCAGCCAGAGGGTGGTAGGTCTGTGGAATTCATTGCCACAGAGGGCTGTGGAGGCCGAGACGTTGAGCGTCTTCAAGACAGAAATTGATAAATTCTTGATTTCTCGAGGAATTAAGGGCTATGGGGAGAGAGCGGGTAAATGGAGTTGAAATCAACCATGATTGAATGGTGGAGTGGACTCGATGGGCCGAATGGCCTTACTTCCGCTCCTATGTCTTATGGTCTTATGGTCTTATTTTCCCATCCACCACAGTGAACAGAGATTTGGCTGGGCGCCAAATTCTCCAACCTCGCTGCAGCGGGAGCCTGTCGTGAACAACTGGTAAAATTGTGTCCAATGGCCATAAGAGAAGGTTGAGGGCTGGGAATTCTGTGGCGAGTAACTCACCTCCTGACTCCGCAAAGCCTGTCCTTCATCTACAATGCACAATTCAGGACTGTAATGGAATGTGCTCTATTTGCCTGGAAGAGTGCAGCCCCACCAACATTCAGGAAGATTGACACCATCTAGGACAAAGCAGTCTGCTTGATTGGCACATCATCCATCACCTTCAACATCCACTCCCTCCACCAGTGACACATGTCTACAAGATGCATTGCAGAAACTCACCAAGGCTCCTTCAACAGCACTTCCAAACCCATGACTTCTACTGCCTAAAAGGACAAGGGGAGCAGATACATGGACATATCACCTCCTGCAAGTTCCCATCAAAACCACACACCATCCTGACTTGGAACTATATTGCCATTCCTTCACTCCCGCTGGGTCAAAATCCTGGAACACCAGTCAGTACTGTGAGTGTACTACACCAAATAGATTGCAGCGATTCAAGGCGGCAACTCACTACCACCTTCTCAAGGGCAATTAGGGATGGGCAATAAAATGCTTGCCTTGCCAGCAACACCCTTGTCCCATGAAAGAATTAAGCTCCAAGCTCATAAGATAGTGGATAATGTACTAAAAATTGGCTGTTGGACAACAATGAGAGGTAGGACATTAGCAGATATCTTTTGGCTACCAGTTACCACTGGGTTCGATCAACAAGCTTCAGCTGTTGTTTATCTTTCTCTCATGATTTTGAGAAGAAAGTTTGGCAAAAGAGTTCAAATTTGTGGATGACACCAAGTTTAGAGCAATGCTAAAGGACGAATGTTAATGGTCGCAACTTCAAAATAATTTTTAAAGAAAAAAATGTAAGATCATGACACTTGGCCAAGGAAAGGCTGCTGTGGACTATGTGCTATATAAGATTGTAGAGCAGGAGTGAGAGCTTGTGGTCTTAGTGGATAGGTCACCAAAGCCATTCAGGCAATGTTCCATGCTGTTAGAAAAGCTAACATAGAAGCTTCATTCGAAGTATCCATATGATTTCCATTCAGATAACAGCTTAATCTGGATGGAAATAAATGAACTTGTGCAAAACAATTTATGAATATTAGGCACATAGTGCACACCCATAATTATATCCATCACTAGTGTGTTACTGGTGTGTTACTGCAGCCTTTCTCTTGTCCGGAAGCCTGGAATTCTGAAACAGCACACGTCTGGGCAGCTTTTAGGGTTTTGCCAGCAGTTTTGCGTGGCACCTTAACTTCATCAGTGTTGAGAATTGCCTCTCCTCGTGAAAGGATTTGACAAATCTACCTTCTGTGCAGAGCACAGCTGGATGCAGTTTGTCCTTTGCCATGATTGGATGCTGAAGCTGCTAGCCATGGGTTTTGTTATTTCTATGTAGCTAAAAGCAGATTCAGGCCTGGTTGTGCATGCTCTTTCTTCCTTCAGCAATTATTCTAATTGGTTAAACTCTATACAATGTTAATGGTTTTTCTGCGGTGCTGAAGTCGCACATTCATCTCCGTTACTGTTTTAGACAAATCAGCAAGGAAATAAAGCACTTACAATGATAAAATACATTTGTTTTCTCTATTTTTTACCTTACCGTTTTACCAAGCACACTATACGCAGTGCAGACATTGACCATTGAGGTCATATGCCCAGAAATATTAGAATATAGGAAATAGCCGGAGTAGGCTATTTGGCCCCTCAACTCTGCTCCTCCATTCAATTAGATCATGGCTAATCTTCCACCTTAATGCCAGTTTCCTGCACTATCCCCATATCCCTTGATACTTTAAACTGGCAGATGGGGGGCAGGGAAGGATAAAACTACAAGAAGTATAATGGTTAATAGGAACCAAGGCAGCATGTCAGCATGTGAGGATAAGGTAGAGGTTAATAGGATGAACAGGCAGGGCCAGTCTAACGACTATGGAGGGTAAAGGGAATGTAAAACAATTACAATGTAAGGTGACTGTGGGAGAGAAAGCTGATGATGAGAGTGAGGGCCCAATTTTACCATCAAGTTGCATCCATTTTTGGGCACGAAAACTTGATAAGGTCACGCCTGCCTGCGCACCTGTTCCCCCTTTACCAAGGGCTGAAAATGGCTGCCATTGGGACAATTCAAATGCAAATGCATTTAAATTGACTTAATGGGCTGCACGCCCAAATTTACAGGCACTTCCCCCTTTACCATCGCATTCGCCCGTCCATATTCGGCATGAAACAGAAATGGTCCGCAAAGGTCCAATTCGGGCGCTCCAGATTCTGAGGAGGTAGGTTCCAAGCTTCCAGCGGCTCTCTGACTCAGATTGGTGGTGGGGGGGAAGGAAGGTGGGTCAGATGGTCCTCTGGTCGGGGGGGGGGCAGAGGGAGGTGGGTCAGATGGCTCTCTGGTGGGGGGGAGGGAGGCGGGTCAGATGGCTCTCTGGTGGAGGGGAGGGAGGTGGGTCAGATGGCTCTCTGGTGGGGGGTGGGGGGGCAGGGGGTGTCCACTGCCACTCTGCGTGTGATCAGTGGGGGGAAGGGGGGATCCTCTGACACTCTGCATATGATAAGTGGGGGAAGGGGGGATCTGCTGCCACTCTGTGTGTGATCGGTGAGGGGGAAGGCAGGGACTGCTGCCAGTCTGCATGTGATTGGTGGGGGGGGGGGGGGGGAAGAGGGGCAGGTAGCCACGATCAGTCTGGGTAGCGGGGGGTGGGGGGGATAAGGGGGTCAGTAATGTTGTGGGGGTGGGGCAATGTCTGTGTGGGCCATGGGGAGGCATTATCCGGCCCGGGAGCAATGTGGCAGGGGAGCGTTTTCTATTTTCTTTTACTGCGCATGTGCAGTTGAAGGCTCCGATCGGAGCTGCAGTGTTTCAGGCGCATTAAGCTCCGCCCACAGGCTTCTGCAGCGCGATTCAGAATCACTGCTATTTTGTTTCAGGCAGAGTGCATATGGGAGTGCCTGAGAACAGGTCTCAAAGTCGGGTCTGAAACCCTCCCAGTTTCAAGTCCGCCCAGCACTTAGAATTAAAATGGTAAAATAGGGCCCTGAGTGTTATCAGAGATTAATAAAGGAAGTCAAAATGTGTGAAAAACGTAATGCACAAGAAAATCCTGCAAGGGAAAGACAAATCAGTAGGACATATTTAAAAATGCTGTACCTGAATGAATGCAGTATTCAGAATAAGGTCAATGAGCTGATGGCATAAAGACAAATGGGTCTGATTTGGTGGGGATTACTGAAATATGGTTACAGGAGGACCAGGATTGGGAGTTAAACATACTCAGTATTCTGAAAGGGTAGACAGGATGGAAGAGGAGGTGGAGTTATTTTATTGAATTAATCAAATTGGCAAGGGTAGCCTTGAGGGAGATTTCAGAGAGTGTATGACGGATTGTTTCTTAGAGCAATATGTTATGGAGCCAACCAGTGAGCAGGTTATTTTAGATTTAGTATTATGTAACAAAGAAGGGTGGATTAATAGTCCTGTCATTAAGGATCCGCTGGGAAAGAATGATTACAGCATGCTAAAATTTCAGATTCAGATTGACTCGAGTTTTAGTATTGAGCAAAAGTAATTATACAGGCCGGAGGAAAGAGTTGGCCCAAGTAGACTGGGCACAAATAATTGAGGGTAGGACAGTTGAAGAACAATGGCAGATGTTCAGGGAGATATTAAATACCTCTTAACTAAAGTATATTCCTGAGAGGAAGAGGAATTGTAAAAGGCAGAAAAATGTTCCATAGCTAAACAAGGAAGTCAAAGAGGACATAAAGGCAAAATCTAGGGCATACAAACTGCAAAAGCTAGTGGTAAGCTGGAGTATTGGGAGAACTTTAAGGTTCAGCAAAACGCTACTAAAAATAAAATCAAAAGAGCTAAGATGAACTATGAAAGGAAACTAGCAAAAAACATAAACACTGATACCAAAAGCTTCTATGAGTATATAAGGAGGAAGAGAATAGCTAAAGTAAATGTTGGCCCTTTAGCAGGTGATACTTGTGTGGTAATAATGGAGAGCACAGAGATGGCGGAGGCACGAAACCAATATTTTGCTTCTGTCTTCATGGTAGAGAATAATGAAAATTTTACAAAAACTGCAGTTAATGCAGAAGAACTTGGTTCAATAACCATCATCAGGGAGAAGGTATTGAACAAACTAATGGGATTAAAGGCA
This sequence comes from Mustelus asterias, assembly GCF_964213995.1. NCBI lineage: Eukaryota > Metazoa > Chordata > Chondrichthyes > Carcharhiniformes > Triakidae > Mustelus > Mustelus asterias. Next base: position 94,534,269 of record NC_135806.1, on the reverse strand, counting down.
GGTAAGTCTCCAGGATCTGAAGACCTGTATCCTAGGTTATTAAAGGAGGTGGCAGCAGGGATAGTGGATGCATTGGTTGTGATATTTCAAAATTCCTTGGATTCTGGTAAGGTCCCGGTGGATTGGAAATACACTAATGTGTTGCCCCTATTCAAAAAGGGAGATAGGCAAAAAGTAGGAAACTATAGGTCGGTTAGCCTGTCCTCGGTGGTGGGGAAGTTGTTGGAATCAATCATTAAGGAAGAGATGACTGAACATTCAAAAAAACAAAGCTCAATCCACCACTGTCAGCATGGTTTTATGAAGTGTAAGTCATGCTTGACAAATTTACTTGAGTTCTTTGAGGACATGACCAACAAGGTGGATAATGGGGAGCCTGTGGATGTGGTATATCCAGAAGGTGTTTGACAAGGTGCTGCATAAAAAAACTGATCCAAAAGGTGAGATCACAGGGGATTGGGGGGTAGGGTATGAGATTGGATTGAGGATTGGCTGACTGACAGAAAGCAGAGGGTTGGGATAAATGGGTTCTTCTCTGACAGGTGAACTGTAACTAGCACGGTGCCGCAGGGATCAGTCCTCGGACCTCAACTGTTTACAATCTATAGAAATGATCTGCAAGCAGGGACAGAGTGTACCATAGCAAAATTTGCGGATGATACTGAAATAGGTGGGAAAGCAGGCAATGAAGAGGAGATAAAGATTTTACAGATGGATATAGATAGACTAGGAGAATGGGTGAAAATTTGGCAGATGGAATTTAATGTGGATAAATGTGAGGTTATCCATTTTGGCTGAAAAAACAGAAAGGCAAATTATTACCTAAATGGAAAGCAGATTCAAAATACATCTGGGCAGAGGGCTCTGGGTGTCTATGTTCATGAATCACAGAAAGTCGGTATGCAGGCCTAGCATGTAATAAAAAAGGAAAATTGAATGTTAGCATTTATTGCAAAAGGACTGGAGTATAAAAGTAGAGAAATATTGTTGCAATTGTATAGGATTTTGGTGAGACCACATCTGGAGTATTGTGTCCACTTTTGAACTCCTTATTTGAGGAAGGATGTGGTGGCATTGGAGGCAGTTCAGAGGAGGTTCAGCAGATTGATTCCAGGGTTGAAGGAGTTGATGTATGAGGAGAGATTGAACAGTTTGGGCTGAAACTCACTGGAATTTAGAAGGATGAGAGGGGATCTGATCGAGGTATATAAAATAATTAAAGGGGTTGATAAAGTAAACATAGACCAAATGTTTCCCCTTGTGGGGCAATCTAGAACAAGAGGTCCAGGTATAGGTTGAGCGATGGTAAATTTAAAACTGAGATGAGAGGAATTACTTCTCGCAGAGGGTGGTGAATTTGTGGAATTCACTGCCCCGTAGTGCGGTGGATTCTGAATCGCTGAATGGTTTCAAGAAGGACATAGATACATTTCAGATTTTAAAAAGCGGGTTAAAGAGATATGGGGAACAGCTAGGGTGGTGAATTTGAGACCAGGAAGAGATCAGCAATGATCTGATTGAATGGCGGAGCAGGTTCAATGGGCTGAATTACCTACTTCTGTTCCTAATTCCTATGTTCCTATGATACCTTTACTATATAGAAATCTATTGATCTCTGTCTTGAATGTGCACTATGACTGAGGCTCCATAACCCTCTGGGGCAGAAAATTCCAAGCATTCACTATCCTCTCAGTGAGGACATTCCTCCTCATTTCAGTCCTACTATGGCGTATCTCATATTCTGAGACTGTGCCCCAGTTCTAGTCTCCCAGTCAGGAGAAACATCATTCCTGCATTTATTCTGTTGAGCCCTTGGAATTGTGTATGCTTCTAGTTTGATATGCTCAATAGTGACTATTACTCATTTTTAACTTGCTGATCAAAAATGCAAAGAACTACATCTAGATTCCCATTTGGTCACATGTGTCTCAATGGCTAACATATTCAACATTACTGTTGTGGATGTCGTATATGTAGACTTCCAGAAGGCATTTGACAAGGTATCGCATAAAAGATTAATGCAGAAGGTGAGATTGCAGATGATTGGGGGTAGAGTACTAAATTGGATTGAGGATTGGCTGACTGATGGAAAACAGAGGGTTGGGATAAATAGGTCTTCTCTGATTGGTGAACTGTAATTAGCAGGATGCCTCAGGGGTCAGTCCTCGGACACCAACTGTTTACAATCTATATAAACGATTGGCAAGCAGGGGCAGAGTGTAAGCAAAATTTGCAGATGATACTAAATTAGGTGGAAAAGCAGGCAGTGAAGAGGAGATAAAGATTTATTAGATGGGTATAGATAGACTAGGAGAATGGGTGAAAATTTGTCAGATGGAGTTTAATGTGGATAAGTGTGAGGTTCTCTATTTTGGCTGAAAAGAATCGAAAGGCAAATTATTATCTAAATGGAAAACAGATTCAAAATGTGTCTGGGCAGAGGAATCTGTCATCATGGCAGAGAAAACAGCTTAATAATTCAGTTACACCTGTCAGAATTAGTTCAGGAATTATCATTTAGCATTGCTATAAATTTGGTGTCATCAACATTATTGCTAAAAAGTATCTTGGGTATAATTAGTATCATTTAGCAGTGAACACCACAGCTCACACAGAGTTCACCTTACTCCTGTTTACAGATCATTTCAATAGAAATTTTATATTTTCATTCCTCAAGGTGGCTACAATATACCTGGGATTGCACCAGTGCTGTCAGATTTGGAAATTCATCCTTGGCCTCCTCTACAATGCTCAATGCAGCCCGCTGGATGATAGTAGCTGCAAGAGAAACAGAGTAGTGCAAAAAGCAGAGCCATTACTTCAAGCAGATCTTAATAGGACTTTCTATAAATCATCAAAAAATGAGCTAGTAAATTTTTGAAACGGTCCTTTAAATCATTCACAAAGTAAAATATGAATAAATATGCCAGCATTAAATGTGATGCAACAAAATTTAAGGATTCAAAACAGGTATCAAACAAGATACCTGTAAAAATACAAGCAGAAAATGCAGGATACACCATTATCTTAGCAAAGAAAACAGGTTAGTCATTCAGTTACACCTTTTGTCAGAATTAGTTTAGTTGTTTTCGTTTAGCATTGCTCTAAATTTTGTGTCAATTACAAATTTGGACACTTCGTGCACAATTTCTTCTCAAAATTATTTTTAAAAAGATAAAAAACAGCAAGGCTGAACCTTCTGGTAACTGGTAGCCAACTGCTTATGTCCTACCTCTCATTGTTGTCCAAAATTATTTTTAGTCATTCATAGAAGAGTCATAGAATTCCGACAGTGCAGAAGGAGACTGTTCAGCCCATCGAGTCTGTACTGACCACAATCCCACCCAGGCCCTATTCCCATAACAGCACACATGCTAAATTGATCCTAGTGTCAGGGGGATTAGCAGGGTAAAAATGTGCTAATCCCCCTAACACTAGGGTCAATTTAGCATGGCCAATCCACCGAACCCGCACATAGGGCGGCACGGTAGCACAGTGGTTAGCACTGCTGCTTCACAGCTCCAGGGTCCTGGGTTCGATTCTCGGCTCGGGTCACTGTCTGTGTGGAGTTTGCACATTCTCCTCGTGTCTGCGTGGGTTTCCTCCGGGTGCTCCGGTTTCCTCCCACAGTCCAAAGATGTGCGGGTTAGGTTGATTGGCTAGGTTAAAAATTGCCCCTTCGAATCCTAAAATGCGTAGGTTAGAGGGATTAGCGGGTAAATATGTGGGGGTGGGGGTAGGGCCTGGGTGGGATTGTGGTCGGTGCAGACTCGATGGGCCGAATGGCCTCCTTCTGCACTGTCGGGTTTCTATGATTTCTATGATCTTTGGAGTATGGGAGGAAACCAGAGCACCCGGAAGAAACCCACACAGGTATGGGGAAAAAGCGCAAACTCCACACAGACAGTGACCAGGGCTGGAATTGAACCTGAGTCCCTGGTGCTGTGAGGCAACAGTGCTAACCACTGTGCCACCGTGCCACCCATGGGACCTCACACTTATCCACATTAATCTCCATCTGCCATTCATGGGACATGGGTGTCGCTGGCTGGCCAGCATTTATTGCCCAACCCTAGTTGTCCTTGAGAAGGTGGTGGTGAGCTGCCTTCTTGAATCACTACAGTCCACATGCTGTGGATTGACCCACAATGCTGTTAGGGAGGGAATTCCAGGATTTTGACCCAGCGACTGTGAAGGAACGACGATATATTTCCAAGTCAGGATGGTGAGTGGCTTGGAGGTGAACTTGCAGGTGGTGGTGTTCCCTTAAAATTGTTATTTTTGCTTTCCAGATGGTGATGAATTTGCTGTATAATTCCTGGTTATTCTCTTAGTAAACTAAAACCTCTAATAAGAAAGATCTTTCATGTAATTAATATGAAAGGTGTGGATGATTTCCATTTCAGCTGTCTCAGGTCAAATATAATTAAAGTCAGAATAAAGTTCCTTCAACAATTTCTCAACTTCAGGCCAGCATTCCCCACTGCATTATTTCCAATTTTCACAACAACCACTTTATGAAACTGTTAAATGGAGAATATTTATGCTTCAGACCCCTATCCACTAACAACTGGATTGAGAACGGCAAACACATTTCAAGTAGGTCCCTCCTAGAGGAGGAGACTTTCATGGGGAGGCGATGGCCTGGTGCTATTAATCCAGAAAACTCAGCTAATATTCTGGCGACCCAGATTCGAATCCCACCATGGCAGATGGTGGAATTTGACTTCACTAAAAAATAATCTGGAATTAAGAAACTACTGATGACCATGAAACCATTGTCGATTGTCAGCAAAAGCACATCTGGTTTACTATTGTCCTTGAGGGAAGGAAATCTGCCATCCTTACCTGGTCTGGCCTACATGTAACTCCAGAGCCACAGCAATGTGGTTGACTCTCAAGTTCCCTCCAAAGGCAACTAGGGATGGGCAATAAATGCTGGCCAGCTAGCGCCACCCATGTCCCATGAATGAATAGAATAAATCTGTTAGCCTGAGCTGGATTTGAAGCCAAACCTCAGAATGAAAGGCTAACCTTTCACCCCACTGCACGAGCATGCATGTAATGAGTTAATCAACAAGTCATTTGTTTTCACTTAACTTACCATGCCCTGAAATCTTAGAGAGAAGCTCACCACATAGCCACCCTAATGGCCTTGTGAACATACTAATGTCAATTCCAGTGGGCCTACCCAGAAGATGAGCACGTTATTATGGTAAAATGGTCAGTGGGTGTTTCTTTGTGAAGACTCTTAAAAATGGTTACAATGCAGCCCCAGGGAGTCTTGTGGTTGTGACTGAGCCACTCCTCAGTGCAGCAGTAGGTAATAATATCAACCCATTGTGATGCAGCAGTAGCTGCATGAAAGTTATACATGATAGACATAACTGTAACCTGACATTTTTCACATCGATGTATATTTAATATCAGCTTGGCTTAGCTTGTGCTATCTAAGTCAAGAACTTGTAGATTTGAGTATTACAGCTAGAGCTGACTCCTGCGCAGTATTGAGAGATTGGTTCATAATCATAGGTTACCCTTTGGGTGAAATGTTAAGTTGTGTTCCACCTCATTGTCAAGTGAATACTAATTGTGGTAATAAGATTATGATAAGATGTTGAGACCGGAAGGCTGTAAAGTGCCTAGCCGGAAGATGAATTGCTGTTCCTCCAGTTCAAGATTATGATAGGGTTGGACTAAAAAGTCTCCTTCATTCAACTCCCAGTTGTCCTGGGAGTTCTCAACATTGACTCTGAACTGCGTGAAGTCTCATGACATCAAGTCAAATATGGGCAAGAAAAGTTCCTTCTGAATATTGCGCTCCCACTTCACCTTCCTCAGCCAAATAATTAATACTCGTCCATTTTGAACACTACTGGAAGAAGCACTGGGAGACAGAATTTTAAAAAATTATTTTGTGGGCTGTGGGTGTCACTAGTAAGGCCAGCATTTGTTGTCCATCCCTATTGTCCTTTAAATGAGTGGCTACCAGGCCAAATAGAGGGCAGTTAAGAGCCAACCATAGTGCTGTGGGTCTGGAGTCACATGTAAGCCAAACCAGATAAGAATGGCAGATTCCCTTCCCTTAGGGACATTAGTGAATCAGTTGGGTTTTTACAACAATTGATGATGGGTCCATGGTCACTATTACTGAGACTTGCTTTCAATTCCAGATTTAATATTTGAATTAAAATTCCTCTAGCTGCATTGGTCGGATTTGAACCTGTCCTCAATGTAGGAGAATCAAGCAAATCAGAAGAAAAGACAAGACAGAAGCATTTGCAGCCATCTTCAGCCAGACATGCCGAGTGGATGATCCATCTCTGCCTCCTCTGGAGGACCCAAGCATCACAGATGTTAGTCTTCAGCGAATCCATTCACCCCACAATATCAAGATATAGCTGAAGCCACACGATACTGCAAAGACTTTGGGCCCTGACAATATTCCGGCAATAGTACTGAAGACCTGTGCTCCAGAACTAGCCATGCCCCTAGCCCTTTGGCATCTATCTGGCACTGTGAAAAATTGCCCAAGTATGTCCTGTCCATAAAGAGCAGGACAAGTCCAACATGGCCAATCAATCTGCTCTCAGTCATCAGCAGATTGAAGGTGTCATGCAGTGTTAGCAAGTGGCACTTATTCAGCAATAATCTGCTCAGTGACACTCAATTTGGGTTCCACAGAACCACGCAGCTCTTGACCATGTTACAGTTTTGGTCCAAACATGGACAAAAGAATTGAACTCGAGGTGAGCTAAGAATGACTGTCCTTGACATCAAGGCTGCATTTGACCGAGTGTGGTGTCAAGGAACCCGAGCAATGGGAATGAAGTCAGTGGGAATTGGGGAAAACTCTCCAATAGTTGGAGTCATACCTGGCACAAAGGAAGATGGTTGTGGTTATTGGAGATCAATCATCTCAGTTCAAAGGCATCATTGCAGGAGTTTCTCATAGTAATGTCTTAGGTCCAGCCATCTTTAGTTGCTTCATCAATGACTTTGTCTCCATCATAAGGTAGGGATGTTTGCTGATGTTTGCACAATGTTAATCACCATTTGCGACTCAGTCCTTGTCCAAATGCAAAAGGAACTGTACAATATCCAGGCTTGGGCTGATAAATGGCAAATACCATTCACACTACACAAGTGCCAGGTAATGACTATCTCAAACAAGAGAGTCCCCTTGGCATTCAATGGCATTATCATCACTGAAATCTCCGCTATCAACATTCCGCCAGAAACTGAACTCAACTGGCTACAAGAACAAGTCAGAGGTTGGGAATTCTGTGGAGAATAATTCGTCTCCTGACTCCCCAAAGCCTGTTCACCATCTACAAGGCACAAGTCAGGAGTGTGATGGAATACTCTCCATTTGTCTGAATGAATGCAGCTCCAGCAATACTCAAAAAGTTCAAAGTAAGCCACTTGGTTGGCACCCACCCAATATCTTAAACGTTGGCTCCCTCCACCACCAAAGCACAATGGCAGTGTGTGTATGCGTACCATCTAAAAGATACACTGAAGCAACTCACCATGGCACCTTAGACAGCACCTTCCAAACCTGCAACCTGTGCCACCTGGAAAAACAAGGGAAGGAGATGCAGTGAAGCACCACCACCTGCAAGCCACACACCATCCCGACTTGGAACTATATTGCTGTTCCTTCACTGTTGGTGTGTCAAAATCCTGGAATTCCCTTTCTATCAGCACAGTGGGTGTGTTTACACCACATTCTTCAAGAAAGCAGCACATCACAACCTTCTCAGGGCAATTAGGGATAGGCAATAAATGCTGGCCTAGCCAGTGATGCCCACATCCCGTGAATTAATAAATAATTCAAAAATATCTTGTGTGTTAAACGGGGGCGAGAATAGCGGTTGTGCAGGGTGGACACACTATTACTTTTCATAGAGGTACTCTGGGGGGAAGCGATCAATTAATTTAAAAAGATCACAATTCTGAATAAATGCAGGAGAGGAAAGCCTGCAAAATTTGGCCCTAAGTGTTAATCTGGTATCACTTGTTTCTAATTGTGTTAAGCTCTGCTCTAGAATCTTGAGCACACAATTCGGGTAGACAGTGAAATAATGAAGGATTGCTGGCTGTACTGCTGGGAGTACAATTTTTTAAATGAAATGTTAAACTTATTCAGATGGATATGAAAGACCCCATGACTGGGACTGTATGGGGTGGCAGTGGCCATAACAATTGGCTGGAAAATCAGAGGCGACCTCACCTTGCCTGGTTTTGGGAGTCCCAATCCAACATTATATACAGCAGGCAATTAATTGGTCACAACAAGCTCCCCCCACACCCCTGACCTACACCCCCTCCAAGAGCTGCTGATCAATTGCTGGACTGGCAGCTGTTCAGTCCCAGCAATGTTGCTGAATCTGCCACTAGACAGGAGCAACAGTGATGAAGGGAGCCACAGAACCCAGGTAAGTGGGGTTGGGCTCACCAAGGCCCATCAGGCAGACCACAGTGAGAAGAGGGATGATCAGTGGATCATGCCTCAGAGGGCTGAGGGGACTGTTTCTGAAGGTGTGATCCTTGTTGCTGGAGGGGGGAGGGGGTGGTAGTGGGGGTGCTGTGGGCCCTCAATGGGTCACAGGGTGTCTGATTTGTGTCCACAGGGAATCAGGGTTTACCAGTGGTCAGCTCACATGGCAAATTTGCCATTGGTAAGATCACACTGGAGATGGGGAATGGTCCTTAATTGGTCTCTTAAGGCTGTCAGTTGGCCTCAGGGTGGGAGGGCCAGTGTCACCTTCCTCACCACTGATAAAATGCCAGTGGCGATGGGAAGGCAACAGGCACACCAACCCCAATCCTTGCACTTGAATTTTCACCCCACCTCCCAGTCAACTCCCTGAGGCCCCATAAAAATTCAGCCTTAGCTACAGGGAAGCTTTCCCTGGTATCTCGCTCAGCTTTCATTCCTTCACCAGAAACAAATTAACTGGCCGTTTAGCTTATTTTCTGTTGTAGAATCTTTCTTTGTGCACTTTGGTTGTCATATTTTACAGTCAGTTGAACAAAACCTGTACTTCAAAAGTAATTTATTGACTGTGAAGTTTGGCTGATTCTGAGGACATGAAAGGCCCTGTATAGTAGCACTTTTCTTAGAGCTTTTAACTTCAGTGGACGCATAAAAAAGACAACATTGAATTGAGTTCCCATTATAGACTCTAGTCAATATTTGGGTGGAAGAATTAGGCAGGTTGTATAAAAAGTAGCTGATTCCATATTGTCAGCTTTATGGCCCATCAACGTGGCATTGCTACCCATGATTCGAATATTTGTTTTTATGTCTTTTGAGGCACCATGATCCCATATAGATAGTGAAAGCCATATTACTCAATTCCAACCATCGATGATATGATATGCATCTTAGTAAAATACTATTTTGAATGTTCCCACTGTGTGCACTGCATTACTGGAGCCAACAAATTCATCATGACCCTTGCTTCTAAGTGGGTCGAGCAAACTGATCTGAATATCTCAGGACATATTGGAACCGTGACTTTGTTCAGATCGGAATGAAGCAGCATTGGGTTGGAATATTTGCTTTACATGGATCCTATTTCTCCTGCCCAGTCGCTGTGGTGGAATATTCCCTAAAGTATAAGAAAGGAGGGGATTGGTTAGCTCAGTTGGTGAGATGGTAATGTGTGGTTCAGAATAACGTCAAAAATGTTGGATTTAATCCCCACTGTAGCTGAGGTAAACCTGGGGCTTGCATCTTTGCCCTACCCCATAGTAAAATCATAACACAAGCCTTGGTTTGGTGACACTTGAATAATCACAGATGCTACCTGGACCATAAGAAGAATAATTGTGTGGCTGAGCTTTATCATAAAGAAATGAGGCATTTCATTTCAGAGGGACAGTGCAACATAAACTGATGTCCTTCCTACACAAAATCATCCACATGAGCAGGTGATGCCTCATATTTAAATTGGAGAACTCATACTAAAAGTTAAAGTTGTCAAGTATAATCCTGGTTATACAAAGTTAACTCAATTCCTATCATAAAGATAGTTTTCCATTTCGCTGAGGGAAGAGATGATGGTAGAAGATACAACAAAATCATCCATTAGCATACATAATGATTACTATGTTTAAGCATTTAAAAAAATTATATATGAAAATATAACTGCTGCCAGGCAATGGGATTAATATTTGCTCTGATACATTTCCTAAAACAAATAAAACTGTTTGGTTTAACTTAGGACTTAAACCCTGAACATGCTGCATCATTTGCCAAAATCTTTTCTTTTGTGTTGCGTTCTAGAAAAACTTACATCAGGCTCAATAAGCAATTTTCAGCACAAGTTCTGGTTCGGCATCTATTCTGAACAACAATCCAGGATGCTGCAATGGCTGTCATTATGATTTAATTTGATTTATTATTGTCACATGTAGTATATAGTGAAAAGTATTGTTTCCTGCGCACTATACAGACAAAGCATACCGTTCATAGAGAAGGAAAGGAGAGGGTGCAGAATGTAGTTAGAGTGAAGTTTTAAAAGCATAGAACGAGTTTAAAAAATAGAATTAGAAGGTATGCTGGGTACTTGTAAGAAGTCGACTTGCTCTGGCGCCATCTTGGATGGATCCCCTAAGATGGATCCCCTAAAATGGTCTCTTCTGATTGTTAGGCATGCCTTTTGGAAACTATGACTATGCTTAAGCATATAAAGCTATAATGATTTTCACTACTAGCATAAAGAAGATGTATTACTGAAATGGGCACGGTGGTTAGCACTGCTGCCTCAGAGACCTGGGTTCAATTTCGGTATCGGGTGACTGGGTTTTTGCATGTGCTTCCCATGTCTGTGTGGGTTTGCTTTGGTGTTCCCATTTCCTTCCACAAAGCTGTCCAGGTTAGGGGATTAGCCATGCTAAATTGCCCCATAGTGTTCAAAAGTGTGTAGATTAGGTGGATTAGCCACGTAATGTGTGGGGTTACGGGGATAGGGTGGGAGTGGGGAGTGGGGGATCTGGGTAGGATGTTCTTTCAGACAGTTGGTGCAGACTCAATGGGCCAGATGGCCTCCTTCTGCCTGTAGGGATTCTATGGAAATGGGAGATGATAACCTTCCCCTCTCCCCCAATAGTATTACCTGGATGGAGAATCAATGGGGCACCTTTCCCTGAGAGAATGATGCTTCATTTTTGCTTAGAAGGAAGGTTCAAAATAATCTGGTGATTCCTTGATCTGAATATCCACCAGTGGGCTAGTGCACCCAGTGAAAGTATGTCAATCAGCATATGTGATTCTGAACCAAGTGTACTACATCTGAGTTGAGACTGACACATCACATGTATGGGTAACCAAAGAATAGGACAGAAAATATAAGAATTACTGAGTACATCTACACTCGAAAGTCTGCTAGATTTAAAATCAATGTGAAAAGATATAACATACAAAAATATGGCAGTCAAAACCCTGTACATTTTATTTAATAGATCAAGGATTAAGTTCAACATGAGTTATATCACCTGCCTTGTCTAGCCAATTTATAGGAATCTTCAGGGGCAATTAGTTTGACAATAAGACAGCAACATGGCTTTCCAATAATATTCATGCTATTCAAGGGAATTTTTCATCGTTGACTTTTAATAAGATCTATTAGCTGTCAAAATGATTAAAATCAGAGCATTCACTTTAAGCTTTAAGAACAGTAAAATTGTACATAATAATATATATTAATAATAATATGATGTAAAGAAAATTGGAGCCTTTGCCATCACTATTTGTAGCTCTGGACTGCAACAAAAGTGCATGTGGCCACAGCAACATGGACCCTTTGGGGGGCCGATTTACTCAATTGACTGGAAATCCAATTGTTCATTGATGCTGAAATTTAACACACACTCTAGACCACAAGGTTTACCTGGCTTGTCACCAGGTCGGATATCTTTGTTGAATTCAGTAAGTGAATCGTATTGTATTCATTCCAAAGAGAAGCCAGAGAAAACCTGGTATCCACAGTCATGCAGTTGGTGGGTAACCAGACTGGCAGGTTTTTAAGACTCCTGACAATAGAAAATGATCTGGTGCATTTCAGACATAGGTATATCCCTTTGACAGTTATTTATTATTACAAGTAATTACAGTTTATCAAAAAGAAACTCTCTACTGCATTAGCAATTTAATAATTCAGTGTGCTGGATCTAATTTGTCAGTAACAGTGACCATAGCTTCAGAACGCTATGATTATGTAATTAGTTTATCAACAGTTCTAGATATTAAATACCAAAATACATCAAAGTCACTTTGAAAACATAATTCATGTGGAGAAAATATAATTTAGACTGTAGTAGGGCATTTGTGATTAGTAATTATCAATGTTCACAAATTGAAATAAAGTAGGCTGAGAGAGTGATAAGAAAATAAATTATGTATTTACATGCATTCATACTTTAATTCCATTCCAATATATCATTGCTTTACAAATAACAATGCAATACTTTTTCCTCCGCATACCAGTTGTCTCCATTAAACTAGAGGTTTTCCGTTTAGAATATCAAAGATATCATTCAAAATCTGGATCAAATATTTCAGGAATTCATTTCCTTTTCTGCTACCATACTAAATGAGATTATATCCAAACCAAGTATTGTAAATGTTGTATCAACAGCTATCTTCAATGTGTTTGTTGAGATATTATTGAGTTGGATGTAGGCAGGATCTTGGTAAAATTGTGATAGACACACCCGTGCACTCTGACAGGCAGTGCATTGCAAACAAATGTCAATCAAATCCATTGCCTACAGATTAATTGAAAAATCAATGTATAATTCTTGAATGAATATGAAACAAATAATCAAATATATCAGAGTAAAATCTTAATAAATGAAATGTGATTTCAGTTTTTTACGGGTGATTTATGCGAAGTGGGTTGCCAATGCTCTGGTTCTTCTTTCTAATAGCCCACTGGAGTGGGGGCTCTGTGCCGCATGCCCTATTATGTGGAGATGCCGGCGTTGGACTCACCTGAGGAAGGAGCAGTGCTCCAAAAGCTCGTGATTCCAGATAAACCTGTTGGGCTTTAACCTGGTGTTGTGAGACTTTGCATGCCCTATTAGTTAGACTAGACTTTTTACTCTGGCCTTTCAGCTCAAATATTTTTGTGCTGCAACTAACTGGATGTTTAAGCTGTTGCAGCACATTTGGGACCTTAATGAATACTGGGGACAACAGTCAATCTCCTTACCCAATGAGACTTATGGATTGAGAAAGAAATAGAGGAATGACTGAGAAGGAAATACAGTTAAAAATGAGAAACAAAGAGAGGGGATAGTAGTTTGGATTAGGAGAAAGAGGGACAGAAAGGACACATCAGAAAAATACATTTAAAATTTTCAGTAAGGTTTACCAGCTGAGATTCCACAGTTCAATTGTTCCCTTTCCAGAGAAGCTGAGTGGTATTGCAGAATATAAATCAAAATCATTAAAATACTTCTGTTGTTAAGTACCAGCTCTAACTTGCTGCTGAAGGTTTAATTGGTAGCTACTGTGTAAACGCAGCATCTTATTGAAAGTCATAAGGAGATTGAGGGTGAGCTGCCATTTGTATAAGCCTGGCAGATTGCTGCAAAGTGTGCAGCAACTTGTATAAATTAGCAATTCACAGCATATCTGTTCCTCACCATTATGCCCAATTGCATCTGGACTTAAATTCTGTTCCATTATGATTTTTTTCCAAACTTGCGATACTCCAGTTGTCCGACTTGCAAGGATTTTCTTTGACTCTCTGATGTCTCCTGCGCCACACTGACCGCTGCTTTCACTGACTCGTTCAGCTTGAATTCAAGTTTCCTGACAGCTGCAGATGTGTTGGATGAGTTTGGCTCAGGCCTGGGGCTGATAGCTGGATTTTTTGTGCTGTCCTTAAATATCTCCTCTTGGAACCGCAGCACGGCCACACCATACCGTCCGTCCCCCCCCCCCCGCCCCCCAGGAATGCTCATGTTAATGCCAGATACCCCGTTCTTAGTAATGATCAAACTGAAGGATTTGTCAAACTAGCGGTTCCCACCATAACCGTGGAGTATAGTGTGGGCGGGCGAGTTCAGTTTCATTCTCAACCCGAGTATTGTCCAGCCAGAGACAGAAAATGGCAGTATCCACTTAGTGCAAGTTATCTGTGTTTCCCAAATCCATCAAATCCTATCTCGCTTTTGCTCAGATATCCCTGTCTTCAGTTGTCATATAACCCCGTGGGAACTTTGGGGGAGGGCTATCCACTTGGAGTAAAGGCACTTCTCGATTTCTGAGTGCACATCAAACACATAAAAATTACCATTTCTCATCACCAGCAAATGTTTGGGTTGCTCCACTGTCAGAAGTTCATCTTTATTCTGTCTGGGGATCCTGGTGGTGTTAGACATGTTGAGACATATCCAAAGGATAAGCACTGCTCCGGTAGGCTGCACACTAGGAAATTCTGGAGGGAAGCCAGCTGACCAAACTTTTGAAAGTATCAGTCTCTCTCCAATCTATTTTATGTGAAATATATCTGGCTTCAAATAATTGCTCCAGTGTTTTGAGAAATCTTAAAGCTAAGATGATCAAATTTGTGGCTCCAACAAGTTGATTATTGTGTTCTGGTTTGGGGTCAAAGTGCATACTGAGGAATGGATTGATATAAAAACAAGAGGTTCTCTTGCTGTACCAGGGAGCTGAAAAAGAGGACATGATGAAAAAGTTATCTTACATTTTATCAGGAGCTGACGGTTACTATGACAAGAATGCCAAGCAATGCTCTGCCTACTTCGCGTTAGAATTTTCTTTTCTCCAACCAAAGCTGGTTCTGTTCAATTTTCTTTAAAGGTTTTATGCTGTAGGATGATGGAAATGATCCTGTTGCCTATTATTGAAGTGGCCGAGCAGACATGCAAGATTTCAGAATCTCTGTTACTCCCATCATCATTCAGAGAAGGGGACATTAATGAATGCTAATATAGGTTAAATACCAATGTAGTCCAATGCAGCAAATGATAAGAAGCAGATGAGTTGAATTACCATGCAAACAAGCAAAACAACATTTGAGTTATCCATTAAGCAAAATTTTCTGGTACCTGCATGATGGCTTTCTGATGGTACTGGTGCAGACAGCAGCAGAAAATGTTTTTTAAATCAGACTTTCACCCAAGAATGATGGTGATACTGAGAAACAACTTTTTCACATAATGAATGGTTCGGGTCTGGAATGCACTCCCTGAAAGTGTGGTGGAGGCAGGTTCAATTGAGGCATTCAAGAGCACATTATGATGACTATTTGAATACAAATACTGTTTAGTGTTAGGGACCAGGTCAGAAAACTCCAACAGCTCCACTCAGCAGGCTAAGGAAATTCGGCATGTCCACTACGACTCTCACCAATTTTTACAGATGCACCATAGAAAGCATACTTTCCAGATATACCACAGCTTGGTATGGCTCCTGCTCTGACCAAGACCGCAAGAAACTACAAAGGGTTGTGAATGTAGCCCAGTCCATCACGCAAACCAGCCTCCCTTATCCATTGACTCCAGCTGCACTTCCCACTGCCTTGGAAAAGCAGCCAGCATAATCAAGGGCCCCACGCACCCATGATGTACTCTCTTCCACCTTCTTCCCTCAGGAAAAAGATACAAAAGTCTGAGATCATGTACCAACCGACTCAAGAACAGTTTCTTCCCTGCTGCCATCAGACTTTTGAATGGACCTACTATATATTAAGCTGAGCTTTCTCTGCTCCCTAGGTATGACTGTAACACTATATTCTACACCCTCTCCTTTCCTTCTCCCCTATGCACTCAACGAACAGTATGTTTTGTCTGTATAGCGTGCAAGAAATAATACTTTTCACTGTATCCCACTATATCTGAAATAATAAATCAAATCAAAACCAAAGTATGTTATGAAGTTAGCCCAGACCCAAATGGTTTTTGATTTTGGCAATATGACAAGCATGAGGTTTTTACTCCAGATATGACTCGATTGACCCACTAGGAAGTGTTTAAAAAACTTTATTTAAGAATACAGAATAGAATAAAAAGAATGAGCATAACTTGTGCCAATTTTAAATACTTAAACATGACAAAGTATATTTTTAGCAGCTATTCATCCTGATAGTTCCAATTTAAGCAATATCCCCATTGACATAAATCCTACTTCAGAACCAATTAGCACCAAAAACAGACGTGCTCACATGGATGCTAGATTTCCAGCCTTTTAACTCTTCTGGACATCTCCAGAAAGACAGACACAAAAGTGCCTTCTGACCCCCATACAGCAATTTCCAGAGAAGGATATATCCTTAAACAGTAGATTTTCAGAGAAATAAACGTGGGCTCTGGCAGATCCCAGTCTCCAGACTTCAGAGAGACTCAGAGCTATTCCTTCTTTCTACAGCTCCCAAAAAAAAACAACTGAGCTGGGTTTCTCTCTGTGAGCCTAGTCCTGCCCAATCATGACCTTATCTGTCAATCAACCTAATCAAGCCCCACTCTGAAAAACCCCAAGGGAAAATGCAAAAATAACAATCTTGCTTTAGTCCAGATTAAAACAAACATTTTAGCAATTAAGATCAATTATGCTACTTCAGTAATAAGAGGGCTGCCAGATCCCGGCAAAACGGCACTGATTATAAAAGAAACTGCCAAAACAGATTCTGCACAAGAAACATGACCCAAATACATTTCTTAAAGGCGTAGCACATTTCTGGTGAGATGCTGACCGCACTGGAAATCCAGCGCTCGTAAATTGGCACCGGTCGTGAAAACTGGCACCAAATGCACTAAGCGCTTTACGCCCAACTTTACCACTGAAAACGGGCGCAACGCGATGGTAAAATCGCCCCCTATATATTTTACATCAGGGAACCAGAATTTTTTTGTGATTCTGGTACGGTGTTCTTGGGTGAAATAATCTTCCGAAAATTTCTCTATTGGAAATGTTGATGTCTTCTCTGTGTTAGATGTCCATTGTAAGGCAGTTCTATTTTGTTGTAAGGTGTAAAATGTAATTGCTGTAACTAATTTCAAAGTACAGGTTAATTACTGTATTTTTAATCTAAGTCGAATTTTATTATTGCTTCCAAAAGATATGACCATATTGCAAGTTCTTTCCTCCTCCAAACATGTTCACATATTACAACCTTGAATATACATTGTCACCTGTCATAAAGAATAATTCTTTTTATTAATAAAGTTAAAGTGAAGAATCAGCAATAAAATGATCTGAGTATCTTACCACTAATGTAACTTGTATGTTTATTCTTTCAGTTTAAATAAGCCAGTTCCTTGTGTCGTGTTCTGCCAACTCCTGTTTCAAAACTCTTAGCAATCTCTTGTGTTTTCCTGTATCAGAGAGAACAAATGCAGATGTCTTGAAACACTTGGTTTACCCATATAGCATTTAAATTTAACTTGTGGCGGGTGGGCAGTCATTCAATATTTTAATATGTATTTTGCCGAGACAGAATTTGTATATAGGAAGTGCAATTTGAGAAATGACAAGATAATTACAGATGATTAAGATCAATCAACCCATCTCATTTCATTCATCAGAAAGTTCCTAAAGTCCTCCAGTAACAATACCCAATTGTTCCTTAAATGATTTTAGAATTTCCATCTCCAGTACATTATCCTTACATTGAATTTTTGGCTCCTATCAAGGTCAGGGACAGAGGTGGACAGTTGAATGTGTATGTTCAGTTGGTGTCAAAGAGAAGTTTTGAGTCTTGTATGGTTGAACATTCAATGTTATTGATAACAGATAACTCTGTAAATATATAGCTCTATGCCAGGATAACTATTGCAGTCATATAAAGAAATTGAAATGTTAAAATTTGATCAGAATTTGAACTCCTAAATTGAAATACACTTAGGAATTCATTTTTAGCATCAGTTAACTTTCTGATTCGCACTGAAATGTCTTCCTATGGGACTCAGTTATTTGTCTGCAAAAAAGCTGTGCAAGAAGCTACGTGAACAACACATATTTAATGTGTGTGTGGGCGTGCGCATTTGCATCCTGAACCATCTTGTAATTCAAGAGTCCATATGGACTGCAGTAGTTCAAGAAGAAGCACAATGGCACCTTTTCAAGAACTATGCATGAATATAACACAAAAGATTAGTGAGCAAAAATTAAAGCTCATGGTATGAGGGGTAATGTATTGATGTGGATAGAGAGCTGGTTGGCAGGTGGGAAGCAGAAAGTGGGAATAACGGGACCTTTTTAGAGTGGAAGGCAGTGACTACTGGGGTACCGCAGGGTTCAGTGCTGGGACCCCAGCTATTCACAATATACATTAATCATTTGGACAAAGGAATTGAATGCAATATCTTCAAATTTGCAGACGACACTAAGCTGGATGGCAGTGTGTGCTAAGTGACGAGGATACTAAGAAACTGCAGGGTGACTTGGACAGGCTGGCTGAGTGGGCAAATACTTGGCAAATGCAATATAATGTGGATAAATGTGAGGTTATCCACTTTGGTGGCAAAAACAGGAAGGAAGATTATTACCTGAATGGTGGCAGTTTAGGAAAAGGGGAAGTGCAATGTGACCTGGGTGTCATAGTGGAACAGCCGCTGAAGGTTGGCATGCAGGAACAGCAGGCATTGAGGAAATTTTTTTTTTGTTTTTATTCCAATTCAATCAAATCAAGTCCAATTCAGAGTCTCAACAAGTTGAGACATTCCCGATCCAAGCTGACAAGACAGGGCTCTCACCTCCTGTCTTGGTTTGATCTACACGATCCAAGCTGATTAGAGTAGGCATAGCTCCTCCTCCAAGGCTTGATCTCATTTGCATCTTAGCCAAATGGCCAAGATGCCACTTTTAAAAATTGCTTCAAATGAAGCTAAAATGTAACCTAATGACTTCAACCAAGCACAGCATGTCAATACTACACTTGATCTTGGCCAAGAAGAAATTGAGGAGGCATTGGAAAAAATGTGAAAATTAAGTTCTATCAACTATAGCAGACAGCTCTGGCAACAAGAATGGAAAGTGTTTATGTAAAGACAAGGCCTGCTGAGGTCAGAGTTGCTTATTCAGAGAAATGACTAATCTAACCATGTGTCAGTTTCTTAAACACTGTGTTCTCAGCCATGGCCATAGCCACAGGATGAACCAAAGACAAGTACAAGAACAAATACCAAAAACAAGATATGGTGACATATTATGCTAATGACGGATTAGAAGGAGACAGCTTCTATTGGATAAGAAAGGACAATAAGGTGTGCTATCATTGGTGGACTATGTATGTAAATTAAGGATTAAAATGTTGCTCATTTCTCATCTGCTGTAATGAACTAAAACTGCAATACATCTGTATGAATCAACAGATGTTGAACACCTAGCAGTGCATCCCACTGTATGTGTGTTCTCCTTGTGCACAAATAATAAAGCTTGGAAGTTTGAGAAGGTATGCTGGCCTTCATAGCAAGATTTTTGAGTACAGGAGTAAGGATGTCTTGCTGCAGTTATGCAGTGTGGCCTTGGTGAGGCCACACCTTGAGTATTGTGTGCAGTTTTGGTTTCCTAGTCTGAGGAAGGACAGTCTTGCTATTGAGAGAGTCCAGCAAAGGTTCACCAGATTGATTCCTGAAATGGCAGGACTGACAAATGAAGAGAGACTGGATCGACCGGGCTTGTACTCACTGGAATTGATAAGAATGAGAGGGGATCTCATAGAAACATATAAAATCCTGATGGGACTGGACAGGCTAAATGTGGGAAGAATGGTCCTGATGTTTGGGAAGTCCAGAACTAGGGGTCACAGTCTAAGAATAAGGGGCGAGCCATTCAGAATTAAGATGACAAAGAACTTCTTCACTCAGAGAGTTGTGAACCTATGGAACTCGACTGCAGAAAGCTGTTGGGGCAGTTCATTAGATATGTTCAAGAGGGAGCTGGATGTAGCTTTGTGGTTAAAGGGATCAAGGGGTATGGAGAGAAAGCGGGAGTGGGATACTGAAAGTGTATGATCAACCATGATCAGATTGAATGGTGGTGCAGGCTTGAAGGGCTGAATGGCCTACTCCTGCACCTATTTTTTCTATGTTTCTATAAATAAAGAAACATAACATTTTTCCACCAGTGAATGTAAGAAATGATGGAAGAATGCTACAGATATTGTTTGAACTCAGAAATTTGCATAGTTGTGGATTATCATTTCAAATCTTGACAGCATTCACCTGGATTATCTATCACTTCACAATTAGTTGCTAATAATGCATTAATACATATGATGTGTATTGGAGACATAATACATGGAATAGACATTGCTTAAAAACAAACGGAGCTTTATTAATGGTGTGTAATCTCTTCCATGGCTGCTTCTTCTCTCTGGTTCTCATGCTAGGTCTATTACAGCATTTCCATTGCATACATTAATACAGCAAAATTTCAGTGAGCCAATAGGAATAAATACAAATACATAACAAAACAAACAAAAGAACAAAGAAAATTACAGCACAGGTACAGGCCCTTCGGCCCTCCAAGCCTGCACCGACCATGCTGCCCATCTTAACTAAAACCCCCTGCCCTTCCGGGGACCATATCCCTCTATTCCCATCCTATTTATGTACTTGTCAAGACGCCCCTTAAAAGTCACTACCGTATCTGATCAGGGATAGTGATCACAGCTGAAGAGAAGGTGGAAGCCGTGGAGGGATTGTCTACGGAGTCTCTGTGGGTGGAAGTTCGGAGCGGGAAGGGGTTGATAACTTTGCTGGGTGTTTTCTACAGGCCGCCCAATAGTAACAGGGATGTTGAGGAGCAGATAGGGAAACAGATCCTGGAGAGATATAGTAATAACAGGGTTGTCGTGATGGGAGACTTTAATTTCCCAAACATCGATTGGAATATCCCTAGGGTAAGGGGTTTGGATGGGGAGGAGTTTGTTAGGTGTGTTCAGGAGGGTTTCCTGACACAGCATGTGGATAAGCCTACAAGAAGAGAGGCTGTACTCGATCTGGTACTGGCTAATGAGCCTGGACAGGTGTCGGATCTCTCAGTGGGGGAGCATCTTGGGGATAGTGATCATAATTCTATCTCCTTTACGCTAGCATTGGAAAGAGATAGGATCAGGCAAGCTAGGAAAGTGTTTATCTGGAGTAAGGGGAAATATGAAGCCATCAGGCAGGAGATTAGAGGCGTAAATTGGAAGGAGGTATTCTCGAGGAAAAGTACCGAAGTAAGGTGGCAGATTTTCAAGGAATGTTTGTCTGGAGTTCTGCATGACAACGTTCCAATGAGACAGGGACATTTTGGTAGGTTACGGGAACCGTGGTGCACGAAAGCTGCGCTGAACCTAGTCAAAAAGAAAAGGAAAGTGTACAAAAGGTTCAGAGAGCTGGGTGATGATAGGGATCTAGATGAGTATACGGCTTGTAGGAAGGGACTTAGGAAAGAAATTAGGAGAGCCAGAAGGGGTCACGAGAAGGCCTTGGCAGGTAAGATTAAGGACAACCCTAAGGCGTTCTATAAATATGTGAAGAGTAAAAGGATGAGATGTGAAGGAATAGGACCTATAAAATGTGAAGGTGAGAAAGTCTGTACAGAACCGGAAGAAATAGCAGAGGTGCTGAATGAATATTTTTCCTCGGTATTCACGGTGGAAAAGGACCTGGCTGGTTGTACTACAGGATTGAGGTGGACTGAAAAGATTGAGTATGTGGACATTAAGAAAGAGGATGTGTTGGAAATTTTGAATAGCATCAACATAGATAAGTCGCCGGGACCGGATGGGATGTACCCCAGGTTACTGTGGGAGGCGAGGGAAGAGATTGCAGAGCCTCTGGCGATGATCTTTGCATCGTCGATGGAGACGGGAGAGGTTCCGGAGGATTGAAGGATTGCGGATGTGGTTCCTATATTCAAGAAAGGGAATAGGGATAGCCCAGGAAATTACTGACCGGTGAGTCTAACCTCAGTGGTTGGTAAGTTGATGGAGAAGATCCTGAGGGACAGGATTTATGAACATTTAGAGAAGTTTAGTATGCTCAAAAGTAGTCAGCACAGCTTTGTCAAAGGCAAATCGTGCCTTACGAGCCTGGTGGAGTTCTTTGAAAATGTGACTAAACACATTGACGAAGGAAAAGCGGTAGATGTGGTTTACGTGGACTTCAGCAAGGCATTCGATAAGGTCCCCCATGCAAGACTTCTCGAGAAAGTGAAAGGGCATGGGATCCAAGGGGCTGTTGCCTTGTGGATCCAGAACTGGCTTGCCTGCAGAAGGCAGAGAGTGGTTGTAGATGGGTCTTTTTCTGAATGGAGGTCGGTCACCAGTGGAGTGCCCCAGGGATCTGTTCTGGGGATCTTGCTGTTTGTCATTTTCATAAATGACCTGGATGAGGAAGTGGAGGGATGGGTTGGTAAGTTTGCCGACGACACGAAGGTTGGTGGTGTTGTGGATAGTTTGGAGGGATGTCAGAAGCTGCAACGTGACATAGATAGGATGCAAGACTGGGCGGAGAAGTGGCAGATGGACTTCAACCTGGATAAATGTGTAGTGGTCCATTTTGGCAGGTCAAATGGGATGAAGGAGTATAATATCAAGGGTAAGACTCTTAGCAGTGTAGAGGATCAGAAGGACCTTGGGGTCCGGCTCCATAGGACTCTTAAATCGGCATCGCAGGTACAGGAGGTGGTTAAGAAGGCGTATGGTGTGCTGGCCTTCATCAATCGAGGGATTAAGTTTAGGGGTCGGGAGATAATGATGCAGCTTTATAAGACCCTCGTCAGACCCCACTTGGAGTACTGTGCTCAGTTCTGGTCGCCTCATTACAGGAGGGATGTGGAAATTATTGAAAGGGTGCAGAGAAGATTTACAAGGATGTTGCCTGGATTGGTTGGCATCCCTTATGAGGATAGGTTGAGGGAGCTCGGTCTTTTCTCCTTGGAGAGACGAAGGATGAGAGGTGACCTGATAGAGGTGTACAAGATGTTGAGAGGTATAGATCGGGTGGATTCTCGGAGGCTTTTTCCCAGGGCTGAAATGGCTGCTACGAGAGGACACAGGTTTAAGGTGCTGGGGAGTAGGTACAGAGGAGATGTCAGGGGTAAGTGTTTCACTCAGAGGGTGGTGGGTGAGTGGAATCGGCTGCCATCAGTCGTGGTGGAGGCAAACTCGATAGGGTCTTTTAAGAGACTTCTGGATGAGTACATGGAACTTAATAGGATTGAGGGTTATAGGTAAGCCTATATATAAGCCTAGGTAGGTAGGGGCATGACTGGCGCAACGTGTGAGCCGAAGGGGCTGTTTGTGCTGTATTTTTTCTATGTTCTATGTATCCGCTTCCACTACCTCCCCCGGCAGCGAGTTCCAGGCACCCACTACTCTCTGTGTAAAAAATCTGCCTTGTACATCTCCTTTGAACCTTGCCCCTCGCACCTTAAACCTATGCCCCCTATTAATTGACTCTTCCACCCTGGGAAAAAGCGTCTGACTATCCACTCTGTCCATGCCTCTCATAATCTTGTAGACTTCTATCAGGTCTCCCTTCAACCTCAATTGCTCCAGTGAGAACAAACCAAGTTTCTCCAACCTCACCTCATAGCTAATGCCCTCCATACCAAGCAACATCCTGGTAAATCTTTTCTGTACCCTCTCCAAAGCCTCCACATCCTTCTGGTAGTGTGGCGACCAGAATTGAACAGTATATTCGAAGTGCGGCCTAACTAAGGTTCTATAAAGCTGCAACATGGCTTGCCAATTTTTAAGCTCAGTACCCCGGCCGATGAAGGCAAGCATGCTGTATGCTTTCTTGACTACCTTCTCCACCTGCATTGCCACTTTCAGTGACCTGTGTACCTGTACACCCAGATCCCTTTGCCTATCAATACTCTTGAGGGTTCTGCCATTTACTGTATATTTCCTATCTGTATTAGACCTTCCAAAATGCATTACCTCACATTTGTCCGGATTAAACTCCATCTGCCATCTCTCCGCCCAAGTCTCCAACTGATCTATATCCTGCTGTATCCTCTGATGGTTCTCATCGCTATCCGCAAATCCAGCAACCTTTGTGTTGTCCACAAACTTACGAATCAATCCAGTTACATTTTCCTCCAAATCATTTATATATATTACAAACAGCAAAGGTCTCAGCACTGATCCCTGAGGAACACCACTTGTCACAGCCCTCCATTCAGAAGCACACCCTTCCACTGCTACCCTGTCTTCTTTGACCGAGTAAGAAGTCTCACAACACCAGGTTAAAGTCCAACAGGTTTATTTGGTAGCAAATACCATAAGCTTTCGGAGCGCTGCTCCTTCGTCAGATGGAGTGGAAATGTGCTCTCAAACTGGGCACAGACACAAAATCAAGTTACAGAAGTTACAGAAACTTTGACCGAGCCAGTTTTGTATCCACCTTGCTAGCTCACCTCTGATCCCATGCAATTTCAGTCTGCCATGAGGGACTTTGTCAAAGGCCTTACTGAAGTCCATGTAGACAACATCTACTGCCCTACCCTCATCAATCATCTTCGTCACTTCCTCAAAAAACTCGATCAATTTCGTGAGACACGACCTCCCCTTCACAAAACCTTACCTCTCCCCTGAAATTGAACATCCCCAAACAAGTTCAACATGACCAATAGTCAATAAGTCAGTCACCATTAATTAGTGAGATGATCTGGAGGTTGTTGCTCTTGGAACAGTTAATGGTGAACCTCTGGCATCTTCTTCTTCACATTGATGGAATCCTCTGGCATCTTCGTCTTCTCACTGACATCATGAAGAAATAGTGGAGGCGTTAGTTATGATCTTTCAAAAGTCACTGGAGTCAGGGAAAGTCCCAGAGGATTGGAAAATCGCTGTTGTAACCCCACTGTTCAAGAAGGGAACAAGAAAAAAGATGGAAAATTATAGGCCAATTAGCCTAACCTCAGTTGTTGGCAAAATTCTAGAATCCATCGTTAAGGATGAGATTTCTAAATTCTTGGAAGTGCAGGGTCGGATTAAGACAAGTCAGCATGGATTTAGTAAGGGGAGGTCGTGCCTGACAAACCTGTTAGAGTTCTTTGAAGAGATAACAAATAGGTTAGACCAAGGAGAGCCAATGGATGTTATCTATCTTGACTTCCAAAAGGCCTTTGACAAGGTGCCTCACGGGAGACTGCTGAGTAAAATAAGGGCCCATGGTATTCGAGGCAAGGTACTAACATGGATTGACGATTGGCTGTCAGACAGAAGGCAGAGAGTTGGGATAAAAGGTTCTTTCTCAGAATGGCAACCGGTGACAAGTGGTGTCCCGCAGGGTTCAGTGTTGGGGCCACAGCTGTTCTCTTTATATATTAACGATCTAGATGACGGGACTGGGAGCATTCTGGCCAAGTTTGCCGATGATACAAAGATAGGTGGAGGGGCAGGTAGTATTGAGGAGGTGGGGAGGCTGCAGAAAGATTTAGACAGTTTAGGAGAGTGGTCCAAGAAGTGGCTGATGAAATTCAACGTGGGCAAGTGCGAGGTCGTACACTTTGGAAAAAAGAATAGAGGCATGGACTATTTTCTAAACGGTGACAAAATTCATAATGCTAAAGTGCAAAGGGACTTGGGAGTCCTAGTCCAGGATTCTCTAAAGGTAAACTTGCAGGTTGAGTCCGTAATTAAGAAAGCAAATGTAATGTTGTCATTTATCTCAAGAGGCTTGGAATACAAAAGCAGGGATGTACTTCTGAGGCTTTATAAAGCACTGGTTAGGCCCCATTTGGAGTACTGTGAGCAATTTTGGGCCCCACACCTCAGGAAGGACATACTGGCACTGGAGCGGGTCCAGCGGAGATTCACACGGATGATCCCAGGAATGGTAGGCCTGACATACGATGAACGTCTGAGGATCGTGGGATTATATTCATTGGAGTTTAGGAGGTTGAGGGGAGATCTGATAGAAACTTACAAGATAATGAACGGCTTAGATAGGATGGACGTAGGGAAGTTGTTTCCATTAACAGGGGAGACTAGGACGCGGGGGCACAGCCTTAGAATAAAAGGGAGTCACTTTAGAACAGAGATGAGGAGAAATTTCTTCAGCCAGAGAGTGGTGGGTCTGTGGAATTCATTGCCACAGAGGGCTGTGGAGGCCGAGACGTTGAGCGTCTTCAAGACAGAAATTGATAAATTCTTGATTTCTCGAGGAATTAAGGGCTATGGGGAGAGAGCGGGTAAATGGAGTTGAAATCAACCATGATTGAATGGTGGAGTGGACTCGATGGGCCGAATGGCCTTACTTCCGCTCCTATGTCTTATGGTCTTATGGTCTTATCAGTAGTTGACATAGGAACTAGAGGTTGTCTCTGTTTGAACAGAAGGTTGCTTTCCTCAATGGTGACTGGTAGTATACCGGTTGTAGGAAGGTTCAAGTCAGAACTTTGTAAGTCTGATCCTGAAATTTCAACAGGCTCCACATTTGGCAGATCTTCCAGCCAATAACTGGTCTCATTGTTCCACTGGAGCAAGCTGAGAGGGAGTGATTGGAGGCAGGAGTGCTGGTGAGAGATTGATTGGATTAATTATTTATTTAATTAGTCAGCGAGTGTGTGTTTTTTTTTGGCCTTTACTTTTGTAGTAGTATTTTTCTTAAGTTTAAAGTGAAAACTGGAAGTGGGCTGCTAAGGAGTCTGGGAAGGGTTTTTTAAGCGCGCGAAGTATAAAAGGTAGGCTGCAGTATACAGCGGGCGGCGTCGGGAGCTGGCAGCGGAGTGTGTGGGAAGCAGAGTGAGCTATAAGGGCTTTGGCTCACAGGGCTTAGGCAGAAAGGGCGAGCAGGGGTGAGTTTAATTCATTTTTGCTGTTTCTACCTGGTACTGGCAAGGTATCTAGAGGGGATGGGTGTGCAGGCAGTGCTATGTTCCTCTTGCACTATGTTTGAGGTGAGGGACGACGACAGTGTCCCTGCTGATTATATCTGTGGGAAGTGCACCCATCTGCAGCTCCTCCAAAACCGTGTTAGGGAACTGGAGTTGGAGTTGGATGAACTTAGGATCATTAGGGACGCAGAGGTGGCCATAGACAGAAGCTTTAGGGATACAGTTACTCCGAGGAATGAAAACAGATGGGTGACGGTGAGAGGGGCTGGGAGGGAGCAGTCCGTGCAGGGATCCCCTGTGGTCGTTCCCCTTAGCAACAAGTATTCCGCTTTGGATATGGTTGAGGGGGACGACATACCAGTGGTGAGCCGCAGTGAGAGGATCTCCAGCACTGTGTCCGTCTCTGTGGCTCGGGAGGGTAAGGGGCAGAGCGGGAGGGCAATAGTTATTGGGGACTCGTTAGTTAGAGGGATAGATAGGAGGTTCTGTGGCAGCAAAAGAGACTCACGGATGGTATGTTGCCTACCGGATGCCAAGGTCCGTGACATCTCGGACCATGTTTTCCGGATTCTGAAGGGGGAGGGGAAACAGACACAAGTCGTGGTACACATTGGTACCAACGACATAGGTAAGAGAAGGGACGGGGATTTAAAGCAGGAATTTCGGGAGCTGGGCTGGAAGCTGAGAGCCAAGGCAAAACATGTGGTCATCTCTGGTACGTTGCCGGTGCCACGTGATAGCGAGTTGAGGAACAAGGAGAGAGTGCAGTTAAACATGTGGTTGCAGGGATGGTGTACGAGGGAGGGTTTCAGATACGTGGATAATTGGAACACATTCTGGGGAAGGTGGGACCTGTACAAACAGGACGGGGTGCACCTGAACCAGAGGGGCACCAATATCCTAGGAGGGAAATTTGCTACGACTCTTCAAGGGGGTTTAAACTAATTTGTCAGGGGAGTGGGAAAAGGAGTTGTAGTCCAGAGGTCAGTGAGGGTGGTGAGGTATTGGGGAAGGTATCAGGGTCAAGGGTGGGTACCGGTAGACAGGAAGGTGGGTTGAAGTGTGTCTACTTCAATGCAAGGGGCATCCGGAACAAGGTAGATGAACTTGGGGCGTGGATTGCTACTTGGGACTACGATGTTGTGGCCATTACGGAGACGTGGGTAGAACAAGGACAGGAATGGTTGTTGGACATTCCGGGGTATAGATGTTTCACTAAGTGTAGGGAAGCTGGTAAAAGAGGTGGAGGAGTGGCATTGTTAATCAAGGATAGTTTAACGGCTGCGGAAAGGCACTTCGACGGGGATCTGCACACTGAGGTAATATGGGCTGAGGTTAGAAATAGGAAAGGAGCGGTCACGTTGTTAGGAGTTTACTATAGGCCCCCAAATAGTCATAGAGATGTGGAGGAAGAAATTGCTAAGCAGATTATGGATATGTGTGGGGGTCACAGGGTAGTTGTCATGGGAGACTTTAACTTCCCAAATATTGATTGGAACCTTTGTAGGTCAAATAGTTCGGATGGGGCAGTTTTTGTGCAGTGTGTGCAGGAGGGTTTCCTGACACAATATGTGGATAGGCCGACAAGAGGTGAGGCAACATTGGATTTGGTACTGGGAAATGAACCGGGCCAAGTGTTAGATTTGGTTGTGGGAGAGCACTTTGGAGATTGTGACCACAATTCGGTGTCTTTTGTTATTGCAATGGAGAGGGCCATACGGCAGGGCAAGGTTTACAATTGGGGGAGAGATAATTATGATGCGATTAGGCAAGAATTAGGGGGCATAAGTTGGGAACAGAAACTGTCAGGGAAAGGAACTAATGAAAAGTGGAACTTTTTCAAGGAACAAATACTGGGTGTCCTTGATAGGTATGTCCCTATCAGACAGGGAGGAAATGGCCGAGTGAGGGAACCATGGTTCACGAAAGAGGTGGAATGTCTTGTGAAAAGGAAGAGGGAAGCTTATGTAGGGATGAGGAAACAAGGTTCAGATGGCTCGATTGAGGGTTACAAGTTAGCAAGGAATGAGCTGAAAAAGGGGCTTAGGAGAGCTAGGAGGGGACATGAGAAGTCCTTGGCGGGTCGGATCAAGGAAAACCCCAAGGCTTTTTACTCTTATGTGAGGAATAAAAGAATGACCAGGGTGAGGTTAGGGCCGGTCAAGGACAGTAGTGGGAACTTGTGTATGGAGTCAGCGGAGACAGGCGAGGTGATGAATGAATACTTTTCTTCAGTGTTCACCAAGGAGAGGGGCCATGTTTTTGAGGAAGAGAAGGTGTTACAAGCTAATAGGCTGGAGGAAATAGATGTTCGGAGGGAGGATGTCCTGGCAGTTTTGAATAAACTGAAGGTCGATAAGTCCCCTGGGCCTGATGAAATATATCCTAGGATTCTTTGGGAGGCAAGGGATGAGATTGCAGAGCCTTTGGCTTTGATCTTTGGGTCCTCGCTGTCCACGGGGATGGTGCCAGAGGACTGGAGAATGGTGAATGTTGTTCCTCTGTTTAAGAAAGGGAATAGAAATGACCCTGGTAATTATAGACCGGTTAGTCTTACTTCGGTGGTTGGTAAATTGATGGAAAAGGTCCTTAGGGATGGGATTTACGACCATTTAGAAAGATGCGGATTAATCCGGGATAGTCAGCACGGATTCGTGAAGGGCAAGTCGTGCCTCACAAATTTGATTGAATTTTTTGAGGAGGTAACTAAATGTGTTGATGAAGGTAGGGCAGTTGATGTCATATACATGGATTTTAGTAAGGCGTTTGATAAGGTCCCCCATGGTCGGCTTACGATGAAAGTAAGGAGGTGTGGGATAGAGGGAAAGTTGGCCGATTGGATAGGTAACTGGCTGTCTGATCGAAGACAGGGGGTGGTGGTCGATGGAAAATTTTCGGATTGGAGGCAGGTTGCTAGCGGAGTGCCACAGGGATCAGTGCTTGGTCCTCTGCTCTTGGTGATTTTTATTAATGACTTAGAGGAGGGGGCTGAAGGGTGGATCAGTAAATTTGCTGATGACACCAAGATTGGTGGAGTAGTGGATGAGGTGGAGGGCTGTTGTAGGCTGCAAAGAGACATAGGTAGGATGCAAAGCTGGGCTGAAAAATGGCAAATGGAGTTTAACCCTGATAAATGTGAGGTGATTCATTTTGGTAGGACTAATTTAAATGTGGATTACAGGGTCAAAGGTAGGGTTCTGAAGACTGTGGAGGAACAGAGAGATCTTGGGGTCCATATCCACAGATCTCTAAAGGTTGCCACTCAAGTGGATAGAGCTGTGAAGAAGGCCTATAGTGTGTTAGCTTTTATTAACAGGGGGTTGGAGTTTAAGAGCCGTGGGGTTATGCTGCAACTGTACAGGACCTTGGTGAGACCACATTTGGAATATTGTGTGCAGTTCTGGTCACCTCACTATAAGAAGGATGTGGAAGCACTGGAAAGAGTGCAGAGGAGATTTACCAGGATGCTGCCTGGTTTGGAGGGTAGGTCTTATGAGGAAAGGTTGAGGGAGCTGGGGCTGTTCTCTCTGGAGCGGAGGAGGCTGAGGGGAGACTTAATAGAGGTTTATAAAATGATGAAGGGGATAGATAGAGTGAACGTTCAAAGACTATTTCCTCGGGTGGATGGAGCTATTACAAGGGGGCATAACTATAGGGTTCGTGGTGGGAGATATAGGAAGGATGTCAGAGGTAGGTTCTTTACGCAGAGAGTGGTTGGGGTGTGGAATGGACTGCCTGCAGTGATAGTGGAGTCAGACACTTTAGGAACGTTTAAGCGGTTATTGGATAGGCACATGGAGCACACCAGGATGATAGGGAGTGGGATAGCTTGATCTTGGTTTCAGATAAAGCTCGGCACAACATTGTGGGCCGAAGGGCCTGTTCTGTGCTGCACTGTTCTATGTTCTATGTCTCCTCCAGATAACATCATTTCTGATCTGGACAGTGTAAGAGACAGGTCCAGTCTGCACAAGGACTGTGGCAGGAGCCCATTTCTGCCCCGTGGTGTAGTTCCAAGCCAAAACTCCTTGTCCTTGGTGAAAAACTCTGTTCCAACTTGCCTTTCCGTCGTTCCATTTGTGCTTGTTGTTGCTGTTACATAATCTCATTAGTTTTTGGAAGTTGCTAAAGATCAAATAGAAACATAGAAACATAGAAAAACTACAGCACAAAACAGGCCCTTCGGCCCCACAAGTTGTGCCGAACATATCCCTACCTTTTAGGCCTACCTATAACCCTCCATTAAGTCCCATGTACTCATCCAGGAGTCTCTTAAAAGACCCTATTGAGATAGAAACATAGAAAAACTACATGTGGAACGTATTTGCCTTTTTATCATGTGAAAGGCAGGAGAGGCCTTGGTCATGGAATGTGTGGTATTCTGGTAGACCAACAAGAATTTGTTAATAAGCGAACCTTGTTCATTGGTTGCTTTCAAGGTCTGTTTCAAGGTTTGGACGAATTGTTCTGCTGGTCCATTAGTAGCAGGGTGATATGCTACAAATTTAATGTGTTGAATACTATTTTCTTGTTGGAAATTCTGAAATTCCTGCAAGACAAATTGAGACAATGTCGCTTACCAGCTGTTCAGAAAATCCAAAGTGGCTAAATACTTCACCGAGCTTCTCAATAGACCTCTCAGATGAGGTAAATGTCATCACAGCGACCTCTGGCCATTTGGTGTGAGCATCAACCATTACTAAGAATATATGTCCTTCGAATGATCCTGCAAAATCCACATGCACTCGTTGTAAAGCCTCTTCAGGCCATTCCCATTGACGCAGCAGCTCAAAGGGCGTCAGGTTTCTTACCTTCGCACAGAAAAAATATATTCTAGCTTCCAGCTCAATTTCCACATCCAATCCAGGCCACCAGAAATAACTGCTTGCTATTTCCTTCCTGCGTTCGATACTGCAATGGCCCTTATGTAACTTCTCTAACACCCGCTTCCTCAATGCTGGCAGAATGATCACTCTGAGCCCCAGTAGAAGACATCCTGACTGTACTGACAACTCCATTCACCTGGAATGCTGTGTTTCAGATTAGGTATTGTTTCCAAATTATTTCCTCGTGAAAACATATCCATCACTTCTGAGAGTACTGGATCATTCCAAGTGTGTTTTCTCACTTGCCCAGAAGTGACAGGTGTGATTTCTATCTTTCCAAATTGCAAGATGTTCCTGTTTGAGCTGTCCGACAGACTACTATCCATTACAGTGTCGACTTGACTATTGGTACTGAGTGATGTAAGTATGTGCAGACAAAAGCAATGCCCATCTTTACATTCCACTTGCTGCAAGTGACAGAATTCCCATGTGTGGTGCACAAATGCTAGCGAGTAGATGATGGTCCATCAAAAATGTAATCCCTGTCCCATACAGGAACTGATAATGTGCCGGTCCTGAATCCCTATCAATTTACACTTGAAAGCCTCCCACATGCCAGATGTTGATTTGCCCTAAGTAGGCAGGAACTGAAGAATGTAGATTGGGGCAGATGTTTGAGGGCAAATCAACATCTGGCATGTGGGAGGCTTTCAAGTGTAAGTTGATAGGGATTCAGGACCGGCACATTCCCGCAAAGATGAAGGATAAATATGGCAAGTTTTGGGAACCTTGGATAACAAGAGATATTGTGAGCCTAGTCAAAGAGAAAAAGGAAGCGTTTGTCAAAGCTAGGAGGCTGGGAACACACGAAGCGAGTGTGGAATACAAGGGAAGTAGAAATAAACTTAAGCAAGGAGTAAGAAGGGCTAAAAGGGGTCATGAAAAAGCATTGGCCAGCAGGATTAAGGAAAATCCCAAGGCTTTTTATACATATATGAAGAGCAAGAGGGTAGCCAGGGAGAGGGTTGGCCCACTCAAGGACAAGGGAGGGAATCTATGCGTGGAGCTAGAGGAAATGGGCGAGGTATTAAATGAGTACTTTGCGTCAGTATTCATCAAAGAGAAGGACTGGTGGATGATGAATCTGGGAAAGGATGTGTAAATAGTTTCAGTCCTGTTGAGATCAAAAAGGAGGAGGTATTAGGGTTCTTGAGAAACATTAAGGTAGACAAGTCCCCAGGGCCTGATGGGATATACCCCAGAATACTGAGAGAGGCAAGGGAGGAAATTGCTGGGGCCTTGAGAGAAATCTTTGTATCCTCACTGGCTACAGGGGAGGTCCCAGAGGATTGGAGAATAGCCAATGTTATTCCTTTGTTTAAGAAGGGTAGCAAGAATAATCCAGGTAATTACAGGCCGGTGAGCCTTACTTCAGTGGTAGGGAAATTATTGGAGACGATTCTTCGAGACAGGATTTATTCCCACTTGGAAATAAGTGGACATATTAGTGAGAGGCAACATGGTTTTGTGAAGGGGAGGTCGTGTCTCACGAACTTAATCGAGTTTTTCGAGGAAGTGACGAAGATGATTGATGAGGGTAGGACAGTGGATGTTGTCTACATGGACTTCAGTAAGGCCTTTAACAAGTTCCCTCATGGCAGGCTGGTGCAGAAGGTGAAGTCGCATGGGATCAGAGGTGAGCTAGCAAGGTGGATACAAAACTGGCTCGGTCAAAGAAGACAGAGGGTAGCAATGGAAGGGTGTGCTTCTGAATGGAGGGATGTGACAAGTGGTGTTCCTCAGGGATCAGCGCTGGGACCTTTGCTGTTTGTAATATATATAAATGATTTGGAGGAAAATGTAACTGGATTGATTAGTAAGTTCGGATGACACGAAGATTGGTGGATTTGCGGATAGCGATGAGGACCATCAGAGGATACAGCAGGATATTGATCAGTTGGAGACTTGGGCGGAGAGATGGCAGATGGCGTTTAATCCGGACAAATGTGAGGTAATGCATTTTAGAAGGTCTAATACAGATAGGAAATATATAGTAAATGGCAGAACCCTTAAGAGTATTGATAGGCAGAGAGATCTGGGTGCACTGGTACACAAGTCACTGAAAGTGGCAATGCAGGTAGAGAAGGTAGTCAAGAAGGCATACGGCATGCTTGCCTTCATCTGCCAGGGCACTGAATTTAAAAATTGGTAAGTCATGTTGCAGCTTTATAGAACCTTCGTTAGGCTGCACTTGGAATATAGTCTTCAATTCTGGTCGCCACACTACCAGAAGAATGTGGAGGCTTTGGAGAGGGTGTAGAAAAGATTTACCAGGATGTTGCCTGGTATGGAGGGCATTAGCTATGAGGAGAGGTTGGAAAAACTGTTTGTTCTCACTGGAACGACGGAGGTTGAGGGGAGACCTGATAGAAGTCTACAAGATTATGAGAGGCATGGACAGAGTGGATAGTCAGAAGCTTTTTCCCAGGTTGGAAGAGTCAATTACTAGGGGGCATAGTTTTAAGGTGCGAGGGGCAAGGTTTAAAGGTGATGTACGAAGCAGATTTTTTACACAGAGAGTAGTGAGTGCCTGGAACTCGCTGCCGGGGGAGGTAGTGGAAGCGGATATGGCAGTGACTTTCAAGGGGCGTCTTGACAAGTACATGAATAGGATGGGAATAGAGGGATATGGTCCCCAGAAGAGTAGGGGGTTTTAGTTAAGTCGGGCAGCATGGTCAGTGCAGGCTTGGAGGGCTGAAGAGCCTGGAACTCGCTGCCGGGGGAGGTAGTGGAAGCGGATATGGCAGTGACTTTCAAGGGGCGTCTTGACAAGTACATGAATAGGATGGGAATAGAGGGATATGGTCCCCAGAAGAGTAGGGGGTTTTAGTTAAGTCGGGCAGCATGGTCAGTGCAGGCTTGGAGGGCTGAAGAGCCTGTTCCTGTGCTGTAATTTTCTTTGCTCTTTGCTCTTGGCTCTTTGATAAAATTTCTTTACTCGCAAAATAATTCCCAGTGCTTTCCATTCAATCTAGGCATAGTTACTTTCAGTTTTGCTCAAGGATCGAGAAGCAAAAGCAATGAGTCTTTCTTCACCCGATGGCATGGAGACCACTGCTCCTACATCATAAGGGGATGTATCACAAGTTAATTGTGAGGGTAAGGTAGGATCAAAGTGTGTGAGAGCTTCAGACTTCAGTAACACTTGCATGAAGGCATTAATGCATTATTGCATTGACCTGACCACTTGTTCTGGCAGAAGAGATTATGCAGTGGTTTCTGACTTGTTGCCGAGTTTGGGAGAAATCTTGCATAGTAATTTAATATCCCAGGAAGGAACATAACTGGTTAATATTCTGAGGTGCAGGCACCTCAGTAATGGCATAAACCTTAGTGAAGGCCAGAGATTTGTGAAGGCCAGTGGTGTCAATCACGTGTCCCAAATTCCCAACGGAGGATTGGAAAAACTCACATTTGTCCTTAGGGATTCTCAAACCATAGTCTTCCAATCTCTGCAGAATGACATCCAAGTTTCGAAGGTGTCCCCCTTCATCTCTTCCAGCGACTAGGATATCATCCAGAGAGCACTGGACTCTGCTCGATCCACTCAGGATCTGATCCATTCCCCTTTGAAGCAATGCAGGAGCAGACATGATATTAAATTATAATCTTGGGTACTGGAACAAGCCTGTCTGTGTCAAGATTGTGAGAAATTCGTGTGACTTCTTATCCACATTTGTCTGCAAGTAGGCCTGGCTCAGGTCAATTTTGCTGAAATGTTGGCTTCCTGCCAATCCTGCAAACAGGTCTTTAATGTGAGGTAATGGGTACTGTTCAGCACATAACGCTGGATTTATGGTGACCTTGAAGTCTCCACAAATCCTTACAGATCCATCTTTCTTGATGACTGAAGCAATAGGTGTGAGCTATTCACTGATGCTGACAGGTTCCTGAACTTCAGTTTTCATAAGTCGATCCAATTCAGCCTCCACCTTCGGCCTAATGGCATATGGTACAGACCTTGCCTTCAAGCATTTTGATTGGCTTCTGTCTTTAATTTTCAATATGTTTCATGCTCCATAATTCTCCATCAAAAACAGCAGTATGCTTCTTTAAAATTTTCGTGAGGCCTGATTCTCCATTGGTCATCATGTTGACTTCAACCCAGTTCACTCAAATCTTCTCCAGCCAGGTATAACCCATCAATGCTGATACCAAAAGAGAAAATGCTGGAAAATCTCAGCAGGTCTGGCAGCATCTGTAAGGAGAGAAAAGAGCTGATGTTTCGAGTCCAGATAACCCTTTGTCAAAGCTTTGTTATCTAGACTCGAAACATCAGCTCTTTTCTCTCCTTACAGATGCTGCCAGACCTGCTGAGATTTTCCAGCATTTTCTCTTTTGGTTTCAGATTCCAGCATCCGCAGTAATTTGCTTTCATCAATGCTGATAGTTGCCCTTCACTACGTGTAGAGACAAATCTGCGGGTTTGCCCATTGAGTTGCACAGCCACTTCAATGCGGCCCTTCACCCCTATAGATCTTCAGCACTATCCTTAATGGCTCAAAGGGAATGTGTCGGCATTTCCGATTGTTGATAATCTCTGACACCAATGAGACTGCTGCCCCAACGTCAACTTCCATCCCTACTGGCTGTCTATCCAGCAGTGGAGAGACCAAGTATCTATGTGTAATACAAGAGATGGCTAGCACATTTAGTGATGACTCCTCCTTTGTGTGTCTCTTTGCTTTTCTGAACCCTGTTGTACAACATGGACATTTCTCCTATTATTTTGTTTAAATGCTGTCTTGATTAGTTCTTGCTTCTTATTTTTATTCATTGCTTGCTGTTTCTTCCTACAGGCACACGCTCTATGTCCCTTTCTTCCACATCTTCAACAGTCAACAGGGGTGATTTTCCCAATAGAAAACTAAGTGCCCAACAATACCGTCCCTGACTCACTAATGACATGGAAATGAAGGTTTAAATATTGTAATCAGCCTGTTTCCCGGTATGAGGTTGATTACACCATAAAAAATAATGCGGGAAAATCCCACTTCACCCCTTCCGCTTACATTTCCATGCCCACTCTTTATACCAGCATTCAGCAGCAGAATGCCCTGGCTTTTCACACCAGTAACATGTACGAGTTTTGAGTGTCAATTCAGTGGACAATCTGTGTATTTGAATACACAAACTTAATTGCTGGGCTTCCTTTGCACTAATTTGCATAGAAACAATGATTTCAATGGCCTTCTGCAGAGTAAGATTGCCCTCAGTTAACGGATGATTTTGTGTCACTTCACTGCATAGATCACAAACAAATCTGTCCCAAATGGGGTCATTCAGCACGTCTCTGAACTCACAATATTCTGCAAGTTCTTTACGCACTGCCATGAATTGCACGATTGATTCCCCCTCCTCTTGGTTTCTTTTATTGAATCTAAAGCACTCTGCAATCACCAGAAGTTTTGGTGTAAAATGTGCTTGCAGAATGTCCACAATCTGTTTGTAAGTTTCAGTGCAGGTTTGTCCGCTTGCACTAAACTATGGAGGAGATTAGAAGTTTCTCTCCCCATCATGTTCAAGAAAGTGGGCACCATAATCTCTTCAGCTGTTTTGTTTGCCTGCGCAAAATGATCAAAACACTTGGTATAAAAGCTCCATTGCTCCCCATTTTCATCAAAAGGTCCCACAATTCTAAAAACGCCCATGATTTTTTTACGGGTTTCCCATATGCACGATTTGCAACTGTGTTTCCAGCAGCTATCTCAATTTTCTTACACACGGAGTACCTAATCAAGCTTCAGCCTCTTATTTATCGCAGCCAGCGTATCATTGCAGAGTATCATTTATTAATGTTCATCTGGCCCATTTGTCTCCATAGCATGTGTGAAAGTTTTCTTTTTATTTCAATTTCCTTAGTTAATTTCATCTTCCCAGGTGGCCAGCAAATGCACGTCAGTCGTCCGTGTCACCAGATTTTGTTGTGTATTAGAGGCTTGATACATAGGACAGATTTTGGGTTAAAAATGAACGGAGCTTTATTAATGGTGCGTGATCTCTTCCAAGGCTGCTTCTTCTCTCTCTGCTTCCTGTGCTAGGTCTATTACATCACTCTGGTGCACATA
This sequence comes from Mustelus asterias, assembly GCF_964213995.1. Lineage (NCBI taxonomy): Eukaryota > Metazoa > Chordata > Chondrichthyes > Carcharhiniformes > Triakidae > Mustelus > Mustelus asterias. Next base: position 94,496,488 of record NC_135806.1, on the reverse strand, counting down.
TTAATACAGCATAACTCCAGCGAGCCAATAGGAATAAATGCAAATATATAACAACATGCACTTGATTTCTGTCCAAATTGAATCTGTATAGAATCATAGAATCATACAGTGCAGAAGAGGCCCTTAAACCCATCAAGTCTGCACAAACAAGTAAGAAACGCCTGACCTTCCACCTAATCCCATTTACCAGCACTTGGCCCATTGCCTTGAATGTAATGATGTGCCAAGTGCTCATCCAGGTACTTTTTAAAGAATGTGAGGCAACCCGCCTTTACCATCCTCCCAGGCAGTGCATTCCAGACTGCCACCACCCTCTGGGTAAAAAGGTTTTTTTTCACATCCTCCTAAACCGTCTGTCCCTCACCTTGAACCTATGTCCCCTCATGACCTTTCAACTAAGGGGAACATCTGCTTCTTATCCACTCTAGCCTATCCAACTTCTCTTCATAACTTAAGTGTTCCATCCCAAGCAGCATCCTGGTGACTGCACCCCCTCCAGTGCAATCACACCCTTCCTGTAATGTGATGACCAGAACTACACACAGTACTCCAGCTGTGACCTCACCAAAGTTCTATACAACAGGGGCAACACAGTGGCACAGTGGTTAGCACTGCTGCCTCACAATGCCAGGGACCTGGGTTTAATTCCCGGCTTGGGTCACTGTCTGTGTGGAGTCTGCAAGTCCTCCCCGTGTCTGCGTGGGTTTCCTCTGGATGCTCCGGTTTTCTCCCATGGTACGAAAGACATGCTGGTTAAGTGCATTGGCCATGCTAAACTCTCCGTCAGTGTACCTGAACTTGCGCTGGAGTGTGGCGAATAGGGGATTTTCACCGTAACTTCATTGCAGTGTTAATGTAAGTCTACTTATAACACTAATAAATAAACTTTTTTTAAAAATTCCAGCATGACTTCCCTGCTTTTGTAATCTATGTCTTGATTCATAAAGGCAAGTGTCCCATATACCTTTTTTCACTACCGTACTAACATTTCCCAGTGAATGACATGGGGTGGTGGCATGATCACAATACAATAGTCAGTGGAAAAGCCAGGAGTATTTCTCCCAGCTTAACAAAAATAATGTAACCCCTGCCAATGCACCATGCTTGCCGTCCCTCCAGGTTTGTCTCTAACCCCCCCATCCAGGTACACCGGGCTAGCTCAGTGTAATAGCTGGCAGATTTTCTACCCTCCCCTTACTGGCGAGCTACAGTGGAGCATCCATTTGACACCCGTAACTTGTAGCTGTCAAATTCTCTTAACATCTTAAACCTTCAATAAGGTCATTTCTCAATTTTCTATAGTAGCAGGAACACAAGTCAAATTTATATAACCAGTGCTATTAATTTAATCCCTAAAAATTGAAATTGTAAACTATTGCTACTGTAGTAAGGTATTTTTGATATTGTTATTTCTGCTGCTCTTGTTATGCCTGACCATTATATTCATACATGTAGGCTGTGATTTATCTTTTATATTCTATCTGTCAATTCTCTTTCCCTTGATACATTTGGATCATTGCAATATATTTTTAAGGTACTATGCATGACGTTTCATGTGCTGTACAGCTCCTACCTGTAGTCATCTTCTTCCTGTGGCCTTTGAGCAGCTAAATAATGACGAATGCTATCTTTAAGTTTGGGGATAGGCAACCTGGAGAAAGATATTATTAACTTTTTTTTAGTTTAATTTTTCATAATTGCGATACATGCGGGAGACAACTTACAACCAGGTTAGATCTACCGTATACAATGGCAACAATGTTCATTTCAATATTGTCCTTAATGTAGTAAATTATCCCAGAGGCTCTTAATGGAAGCATAATCAGACAAGATTTTACACCAAGCTGAATAAGGCATTATTAGGACACATGACGAAAAGCATAGTCACAGAGTGGCTTTTAAAGAGCTTTCTACTTATCTTCCTTTTAGGGAGGGAGAAAGGAGGAGTGGTTTAGGGAAAGAATTTCAGATTTAAGGGCCTGGGCAGCTGGAGGAACAACCATCAGTTCTGGAACAATGAAAATTGAAGACATGTAAGAAGTCAGGATCGAGGAAGCACAGAGATTAGTGAGGGCTTGAAGAGGATACAGAGAAACGGAGGGACAAAAGCCATGGAGAAATTTGAAAATGGTGAACATGTTAAAACTGAAGCATTGCCAGATTAGAAAACCATGTAGGTTAGCAAGCACAGCGGTGATGGGCAAATGCAACTTTGTGCGAGTTAGGATCTAGCCAGCAGAGTTCATGGAGGGTCAAGTTCAAAACAGTGTGCTATCATTAGTTTAACTGTGAAACATTGCCTCACGGATCACTGCACATCAACAAATGAAGAATCAATGCACTGAACTAGGAGAACAATCTCTCTGACTGTATATTCTCTTCATAATTGCTGATTTGTTAAAATGACCTCCTCCCTCCTTTGAGCTGAATGATCTAATCCTACAGCCCAGCAAATGTTCCAGCTGAATTAATTCTCATTCTTGCACTATTTAGTTTGTCATGTTGAGGTCAGACTGAATTCAGCTCTGAATAAGTTTCTGCCTGCACCAATCTGGATTCCAGGGAGCATGGGCTGTAAGCAGACTCAGCACAATATTAGTCTTCCTATGTGCTGGATATATTGTGGTGGGAGAGGTCCAGGAGCGTAGGAAATAAGAGTCAACAAGTTGCAGTAGCAGCATCACAATTGAGATGGAATACTTACTCAACAGAAACCTGCAGGGACTGTCAAATGTCTGCTACATACTAATTCTGATTTGATTTGATTAATTATTGTCACATATATTAGCATACAGTGAAAAGTATTATTTCTTGCGCGCTATACAGACAAAGCATACCATTCATAGAGAAGGAAATGAGAGAGTGCAGAATGTAGTGTTACAGTCATACCTAGGGTGTAGAGAAAGATCAACTTAATGCAAGGTAAGTCCATTCAAAAGTCTGACGGCAGCAGGGAAGAAGCTGTTCTTGAGTCGGTTGGTACGTGACCTCAGGATTTTGTATCTTTTTCCCGATGGAAAAAGGTGGAAGAGAGAATGTCCGGGGTGCATGGGGTCCTTAATTATGCTGGCTGCTTTGCTGAGGTAGCGGGAAGTGTAGCAGAGTCAATGGATGGAGGCTGGTTTGCGTGATGGATTGGGCTACATTCACGACCTTTTGTAGTTTCTTGTGGTCTTCGGCAGAGCAGGAGCCATACCAAGCTGTGATACAATCAGAAAGAATGATTTCTATGGTGCATCTGTAAATGTTGGAGAGAGTTGTAGCTGACATGCCAAATTTCCTTAGTCTTCTGAGAAAGTAGAGGCATTGGTGGGCTTTCTTAACTATAGTGTCGGCATGGGGGGACCAGGACAGGTTTTTGATGATCTGGACACCTAAAAACTTTAAGCTCTTGACCTTTTCTACTTCGTCCCCATTGATGTAGACAGGGGCATGTTCTCCTCTATGCTTCTTGAAGTCACACCCCAGCGAAGGTTACCATTGGCCTCAAAGGTTTTGTTATTTGGATTTTATGAGCACTTTCACAACACCTTGGGAGTCAGCAACTTTTCCATGTAACATTCCATTAAGGAAGTACGTAATCATGATTCTATAGGGAGGCGCTGGCCTAGTGGTGTTATCGCAGGAAGCCAGTTTGTTTCCAATGATAGAGTCACATTTGATTTCGACATGAGCCTCTGAATGTTTGACCGGAATTTTCCAGCCCTTCATACTGGCAGGATCTTCCTGTCCCGCCGATGTGAACAAGAATTTCAATGGCTTGCCGACCCTGCCACAGAGACACTGCCACTGAGGGGCAGAAACATTATAGCCTATTCTCACTCATGCCATCACTCAGACTGCCTATTTCCACCTCCCTGACACCTCTTGCCTTCGCTCTTGTCTCAGCTTATCTGCTGCTGAAACTCTCATTCATGTCTTAATTACCTCCAGACTCATCTATTACAATGCTCTCCAGGAAGGTCTCCCCAAAGCAGGCATGAACCTGGTTTGCATGCATTAGCATGAATTTTAATACTATTAACCCACCCCCCTGCCGTATCTTGACACCCGCCCGCCCGCCAGATATTGGCACCGCACTGATGTGACATCACGTTGGCACAGTTAACAGGTTCACATAGACGTGTCTAGATCTCTCATGATTTTGAACGCTTTTATCAAATCACCTGTTAACCTTCTCTTCTCCAAGAGAATAGTCCTAACTTCTCCAGTCTTTCTACATAACTGAGGTTCATCATCCCTGAAATTATTCTCGTGAATCTTTTCTGCAACTTCTCTGAATGCCTTCACATTCTTCCTAAAGCATGTTGCTCCCAATGAAGCTAAACTACTGTGTTATAAATTGATCATAACTTCCTTGCTTTTGTACTTCTTCTTCCTTGTATGTCAGGTTGGTGTATAGCCAGAAGCAACAATTCTGACGGTGGCACAGTGGTACAATGGTTAGCACAGCTGCCTCACAGTGCCAGGGACACGTGTTCGATTCCTGACTTGGGTCACAGTTAGTGCGGAGTTTGCACGTTCTCCCCGTGTCTGTGTGCGATTCCTCTGGGTGCTCCAGTTTCCTCCCACACTCCAAAGATGTGTGGGTTGAATAGTGAATTGCCCCTTATTGTCAGGGGGATTAGCAGGGTAAATGCGTGGGTTACGGGGATGGGGTCTGGGTAGGATTATTGTCGGTACAGGTTTGATGGGCCAAATGGCCTCCTTCTACACTGCAGGGATTCTATTCTTCTATTCTAATTGGTGGATTAGTGGTACCATTGCATGTCCTCGCCTCAATGGAAGAAACAGTGCTCACCATCATTGGAACAACCAAACCTAAGGCTATGACCAGCAGCAGGGTAGAAACCATCACAGATGATGATATGTTCCTATATTATCCACTTTCACCTCATCTCTACTGATTTGCAAGCTGCAGATGGGGTCTACTTACGCATCTCTTACTGTCCCCTACTTTCCACAGTACAACCCTGATCTGTGCCTTACTCTCTTAGATCTCCAAGAACTGCAACCTGTCCAGGCAGCTGTGGAAGAACAAGAAGTGGATGAGCATGGAGACAGTGATGAAGAAGAAATACTCTCTCGCTCTCACACATGCAGCTATATCAGCTCAGTTCCTAACACTCCCTATTGTTTAAGCACAATCACATTTTGTGTGGCAGCATGGTTTTCATTATATGCATTATATGCGGCATGCTGGAACAGTGGTTAGCACTGCTGCCTCACAACACCAGGGACTTGCGTTCAATTCCAGTCTCGGGTCACTGACTGTGTGGAGTTTGCACGTTCTCCTCGTGTTTGTGTGGGTTTCCTCTGAACGCTCCGGTTTCCTCCCACAGTCCAAAGATGTGTGGGTTCGGTTGAGTGACCATACTTAATTGCCCCTTAGTGTCAGGGGGATTAGCAGGGTAAATATGTGATGTTACATCGAAAGGGCCTGGGTGAGATTGTTGTTGGTACCAGCTCAATGGGCCGAATGGCCTCCTTCTGCACTGTAGGAATTCTATGATGCTGCTCATGCTGTGTGGATTGTGAACTGGACTCATGAACATGTGGTTAGCAGTAGTTCTCATTGCTCAGTTGGGAAGGAATAAGGGTTATAATGTATGGAATTGATACAAGAAATTAATTTTTAAAAATAGTTCTCAGTAAAACCAACAGTAAGTTGCATTTTCCAAGAGCAAAAATGACCAAGCATAGACATGGTCAACTCCCTCTACGTCAATGTGACATTGCTGATAGAGATTACATTCAGAAGCCACTATCCTGGAGGTCCTTACAATGACAACTCACATTCAAGTACAATGCTAGTTTGGATAAGTAAAACCACAATCTGGTAAAGGAACACACACAGTCCCAAATCTTATCTTACTGGATGCAATATATTGACCAAGCAGTTTGACCAACCCTAGTTTATCAAGAATAAATTCAGAAAAACATTTCTTAGAATTTGAACAGGCAACCTAATTACTGTAGGACGGTCTTCTCACCTAATATGGAATAATGATTAGGGGATGGTCTATTATTGAACGAATGACTGTCTTCCACACCATTTTTTAATTATACAAAATCAAAATTCCATTATCTCTACGTAATTTGAATTATCAGACTTTGTTAGAATCATAGAAACCCTACAGTGCAGAAGGAGGTCATTCGGCCCATCGAGTCTGCACCGACAACCATCCCACCTAAGCCTTATCCCTGTAACCCCACATATTTACCCTACTAATCCCTCTAACCTACGTATCCTGGGACACTAAGGAGCAATTTAGTATGGCCAATGCACCTAACCCACACACCTTTGGGCTGTGGGAGGAAACCGGAGCACCCGGAGGAAACTTACGCAGACATGGGGAGAATGTGCAAACTCCACACAGACAATGACCCAAGCCAGGAATCAAACACAGGTCCCTGGAGCTGTGAGGCAGCAGTGCTAACCATGGTGCCAACGTGCCGAGAGCATAGTTGGGGTCACCTCCACAGGAGATCCACAATAAACCTGACAAGTCTCACACTCTCAGTAGTCAATGTTACTTTTATGTTTGATGGATATCTGACTTCTCTTTTTTAATGTCTAGTATTGTATCAAGTAAAAAAACTATATTTGGGGTTCCTGATATCTTTTCAGGATATTATTAAGTGAAGCAATTTATACTTTGTATATAACTACCAAGTTGCATGTTTTCCATATTAAAGTGATGTATTTACTTAAAATATAAATTGTCTCATTTAACCTTCTGTATCAAACACCACAAACCCAACTCCTATTCCGTCTGATGGGGGAATAATTTCTGAGGAATTCTCACCCGACCCTTCGATATCTGGGAAAAAAATAATTGGATTTTTAGACTACTGGGAGGATGGTAAATCCTGGACTGATCCTCTTGCTTTGTGGGGTGGGAGGGAGGGCGGGGGGGCGGGGGGGCGGGGGGGGCGCGTTGGTTGGTTGGACTCTGCGGACCCAGATTACGTGTCCTGAAATCTAGCTCCCTATTGCTGAAGTAGAGGGAAGTTAGTTTAGTGATACACCAGATCCTATTGACTTCATATAAAGGTTACGGTTGTAAAAACATCACAATCTCTAGTTGGTCATGTGGTTCAAAAGTAGCTGGCACAGCAGAATTAAGGCATTATGACTAAGATAGCAAACGTTGGTGCATTGAGTATGGTCACGTACTAGATATTGAGGGGGTGGAATTTCTTCTATTTGCGATGCATCTCACGCTTGGCATGTGGCGCTTGCAAAGTGGTGTATAGTCACTGGCACCCTGTACAAAGAGGAAACATGCAATTCTGGTAAAGCTGCATGCTTATTTTGACTGCTTCTCTCTGGCAAAAAATGATGAAATCTTTGCAGCTCTCCTTGTATACCAAACCTTAGTGATTTCTATATTCAAAAGTGAATGGCAAACTGGGAGATGTTGCAAATATTACCTACTCCTGCTGGAAGAAACCCAATACATTAAGGATCATGACCATGGTCAGCTATTAGCAATGCTATTCTCACCCTGCTCTGAGGCTGATGTTCAGGCTGCAAAGTGGAGATGTTTGATGCACTGTTCTCTCACTGAAGTTCTGGTAGCAACATAGCTCCCTAAATACCCTGAGTAGAAATGTTCTTCTGCTGAGATCCTTTCTCCCCAGAGCTCCCCCTCCCTCTTTGAGTAGTTGAGGGTGGCACAGTGCCTCACAGCGCCAGGGACCCAGATTCGATTCCCATCTTGGGTCACTGTCTGTGTGGAGTCTGCACGTTCTCCCTGTGTCTGTGTCCTCTAGATGCTCTGGTTTCCTCCCACAGTCTGAAAGATGTGCTGGTTAGGTGCATTAGCCATGCTAAATTCTCCCTCAGCGTACCCAAACAGGTACCGGAGTGCGCCGGCTAGGGGATATTCACAGTGACTTCAGTGCAGTATTAATGTAAGCCTACTTGTGACGAATAAATAAACTTTACTTTAGTTTGTCTTGCCCTTTGCGGCCACTCTTCATTCTCCCTGTCTCACTGCAGACCAAAGGAGATGCAAACAACTGCACCCATGCTGGGAACGTGTGTTTTGCCAGAACCCTTGAAGTCAGGACCAAGGACTTCAGCACCTTCTACACCACTGTAGAAATAACAGTACAAATCTCCAAGTACAGCTACAAACTAAGCAACACTATTAGGAATCTTTCAGCAACTCACCTGAAAGCAGTCAATGATCCCTTTAAATAGCACTGGTGGTGTGTGGGGACTTTTCTGCTGCTGAACACATGTTCAGCTGAGCTAGATGAAAAGAGAGCATTAGCTGGACAGTTGAACTATAAAATGATGCTGCTAGGGTGATGTGGTGATCTGCCTATTCTGCATAGCTACAACACAACACATTGCACCTGCACTAACAACCTATCCAAGATGGTATTTGGTGCAGAGCCATATCAGAAGTTATATCAGGAAGGAGTTGGAAACCGCAACTCCAGTGGGGTTCTCCTGCTCACCAAATGTGTTGGGACACCAGCTTGTCATTACTAACATACTGTTCTGCCAAAAAGACAAGTTCAAGACTTCCTGGAGACAGCCATGATCAAAGCACTGGTACATGATCGACCTTGTCATCGCCTGATCTCGAGACCAAAAGGAATCCCTCATCACCAAAGTAATGACCAGTGGAGATGACTACTGGACAGACCACCGGCTCATTCGCTCCTCAATGTCAATTAAACTCCATCAGAAGCAGCAGAAGATGAACAGTTCAGAAAAACAATCAACGTTGAACGGCTTCAAGAGCCAATCATTCATGCGAAATTCTAACAATGCCTTTATCAAAATCTCCAAAGCGTGCATTCCTAACGGAGTGGAGGAAAACTGGAAAGAGCTGAAAAAACCATCATCTCATGCTGTGAAGCAACCAGCAGCTATGAACAACCATATCATTGAAGATTTCATTGACAAGAAGAGGAAATCTTTCCACACCTGGCAAAATGACATCATCAGCAAAGCAAAGAGAAGAACTTATCAAACAGCAAAGGTGGAGGTCCAAGAACTAGAGAAATCAAGAACCGATGGTGGACTGAGAAAGGGAAGGACATGCAACTCTTCACCGACAAACATGGCATCCAGGATTTTTTCAGTGCTACCAAGGCAATACATGGACTAACCAGCCTAGGCCTCAAACCAGTGTGGAGTAAGGTCAAAACCCTTTCGAGGGTCAGAGAAAACATCAGCCTTCAATGGAGAGAACACTTCAAAAAACACCTAAACCTTGATACAATCATAGATGAGGATGTGTTTGAGGAAATCCCAAAATTCCCCACCAAAGGTGATCTTGGACTCTCACCAAATGTGGACAAAGTCAAAACCATGTGAAGAATTGAAAAGCTGTGGGAGTGGACAGGAATCCAGTGGAGATTTTCAAACTTGAAGAAGAGATCACCTATCGTTTCCATCAGCTGTTCCCGAAAATCTGGGACAGAGAAGAAATTCCTGCTGACCTCAGGATTGCCATCTTCACCACCATCTTCAAGAAAGGAGACAACGTGGACTGTGGGAACTACTGAGGAATCTCCTTACTCTCTATCACCAGGAAGATCGTCGCCCAAATCCTTGTTAGCCACCTTCTCCCTGTCTCTGAAGAAATACTTCCAGAAAGCCAGTGTGGCTTCCAACCAAACCGTGAAACAATGGGCATGATCTTCACTGCTTGACAACTTCAAGAGAAATGCCAGGAGCACCATCAACCACTCTACATGGCCTTCATCAGTCTGACCAAGGCTTTCGACTCAGTCAATCAGGAAGCGCTATGGAAGACCGGCTATCCAGAGACCTTCATCAACATCCTCCGACTCCTCCATGACAAGATGTCAGTGACAGTCCTCACCGACAGAAATAAGGCAGACACCTTCAAGTTTAAGACTGGAGTCAAGCAGGAATGTGTCATCACCCCCACCCTTTTCTCCATCTTCATTGCCACCATTCCCCACTTTGTCAAGAACAGGCTTCCCAGTGGAGTGAACATCGTCTCCAGGATGGATGGAAAACTTTTCAACCTCAAACATTTGAAATCCAAGGAGAAAAGGACACTGACATCACTTGTGGAACTTGAGTATGCAGATAACATTGTCATCTCCACTTACTCAGAAGAGGATCTGCAAGCCATGCTTGACACCTTAACTGAAGCATACCGAAAAACCAGTCTCAGTCTCAACCTCAAGAAGACTCAAATCCTTTACTAACACACCCCAGGGCAAGATCCAACCTCTCCCTCCATCAGGATCAATGGAACAACCCTCCTAAACGTGGAATATTTCCCCTACCTTGGAGTCACCTCTCATCTAAGGCTGACATCGATGCGGAGATCCAACATCATATCTAATCCGCAAGCACCGCCTTCGATGCCTGAGGATGAGAGTCTTTGATGACGGTGACATTCATGATGACACCAAGATCCTTGTGCATGAGGCAGTCATCCTCCCAAAACTTCTGTATGGCTCAGAAAGTTGGATGACGTACACTCACCACCTCAAGGCCCTGGAGAGGTACCATCAACACTGTCTGAGACAAATTCTCTGCACAAGCGTACTAACATTCGCATCCTTGAAGGAGCTAAGAGCACCAGCATCAAGACCATGATCATCTGAAACCAACTCTGCTGGCCTGTCATGTGATTAGGATGTCAGAATCCAGTTGCCAAAGCAAATCTTCTTCGTCAGCTCAAGGAAGGCTCCTGAACCAGAGGAGGACAAAGGAAGGGCTTCAAAGACACCCTGAAGACTCCTCTCAAGAAATGCAACATAGATGTCAATGCCTGGAAGGCCCTTGCTCAGAAGAGACCTACTTGGAGGAACCTCCTGATTGAAGAAACGCAATTTTTCGAGGACACCCGACGGCAAGAAGAAGCCTGGAAAAGGAGCCCGAGAAAGCAATACCAGCAAGCACTGAACCCACCTCCTGGAAACATCTGCCAAGTGTGCAGTCGAAGATGCGGCTCTAGGATCAGGCTCACCAGCCACACAAGAACCCACAGAGCCATGACCAGTAACACAGAGTTTCTGAGGTGGACTATCATACTCATTAGCAAGTGGTCACTCAAGAAGAAGATCAGAGGTCATATCAGTAAGGTACAAACACCATTCTGAGTCACAAAGAGCCCTTGTAACACCAGAATAAACAATTATGTGGCAAATTTCTTCTTTCTATCTTATTTTCTTTAATGATAACTAATTTAGTACTATGTATTTCTTCCTATATCCTGGAACTCTAAGATGCTGAATTATTTGTTGCTTTTTTCTGAGCAACCTCAAAAGTGTCAATATATTTTGAAGGAAAGTTCAAAGAAGATAGAAGGTGGTATTTCAAATGTGGTCTTAACAATGATTCAGATAAGGTTGGAATGAATTGTTTATTTAACTTATAATTGAGTACAGTTGAATTACAGCATAGAACAAAGAACAAAGAACAGTACAGCACAGGAAACAGGCCCTTCGGCCCTCCAAGCCTGTGCCGCTCCTTGGTCCAACTAGACCAATCGTTTGTATCCCTCCATTCCCAGGCTGCTCATGTGACTATCCAGGTAAGTCTTAAACGATGTCAGCGTGCCTGCCTCCACCACCCTACTTGGCAGCGCATTCCAGGCCCCCACCACCCTCTGTGTAAAAAACATCCCTCTAATATCTGAGTTATACTTCGCCCCTCTCACCTTGAGCCCGTGACCCCTCATGAACGTCACTTCTGATCTGGGAAAAAGCTTCCCACTGTTCACCCTATCTATCCCCTTCATAATCTTGTACACCTCTATTAGTTCTCCCCTCATTCTCCGTCTTTCCAGGGAGAACAACCCCAGTCTACCCAATCTCTCCTCATAGCTAAGACCCTCCATACCAGGCAACATCCTGGTAAACCTTCTCTGCACTCTCTCTAACGCCTCCACGTCCTTCTGGTAGTGCGGCGACCAGAACTGGACGCAGTACTCCAAATGCGGCCTAACCAGCGTTCTATACAGCTGCATCATCAGACTCCAGCTTTTATACTCTATACCCTGTCCTATAAAGGCAAGCATACCATATGCCTTCTTCACCACCTTCTCCACCTGTGTTGCCACCTTCAAGGATTTGTGGACTTGCACACCTAGGTCCCTCTGTGTTTCTATACTCCTGATGACTCTGCCATTTATTGTATAACTCCTCCCTACATTATTTCTTCCAAAATGCATCACTTCGCATTTATCCGGATTAAACTCCATCTGCCACCTCTCCGCCCAATTTTCCAGCTTATCTATATCCTGCTGTATTGCCCGACAATGCTCTTCGCTATCCGCAAGTCCAGCCACCTCCGTGTCATCCGCAAACTTGCTGATTACACCAGTTACACCTTCTTCCAAATCATTTATATATATATCACAAATAGCAGAGGCCCCAGTAAAGAGCCCTGCGGAACACCACTGGTCACAGACCTCCAGCCGGAAAAAGACCCTTCGACCACTACCCTCTGTCTCCTATGGCCAAGCCAGTTCTCCACCCATCTAGCCACTTCTCCTTGTATCCCATGAGCCTTAACCTTCTTAACCAACCTGCCATGTGGGACTTTGTCAAATGCCTTATTGAAATCCATATAGACGACATCCACGGCCCTTCCTTCATCAACCGTTTTTGTCACTTCCTCAAAAAACTCCACCAAATAGTTCATGATTAATTTCAATGATTGCTACTTCTCATTAGTTTACATTAAAAACAATAATGCATACTGTAGCATTTGTCACAAGACAGAAATAGGAATGCAACTTGATTCTAATTGAAAAGTGCAGACTTTGAAAGCAGTTCAACACTGAATGTGATGCTGAAAACTGGCATCAATAGTAAACGTTAACCAACACAACAATTAAACAACAGCATCACAATATTCAAAAGTTTATATAATAAACAGATTAAGCAATATCCAATCAGCAGGCTGACTGGCAAACAACAGAAAACTCAGCCTGAGTTATAGAAAGAAGTGCACAGAATTACTTCATTATCAACAATCTGTGCTAGGCACAGAAAATGAAGAACTGCCTTGTAGTCGGTGAGCCATGCGTTTTGTAAGGATGGTCAAATATTTCCTTGTAATCAGACCATTAAAGTCATTTAAGAGATTTTGAAAAGAAAACATTCAGAGCCAACATGGTTGGAATGGAGATAAATCTGGATATGAGTTGAGAACATGAAGTGAATGCGAACTATAGAGCATAATACAGGTCAAGTATCTTTTATCCCTAAATCCAAAAACCAAACACATCCAAAAACCACACTTTTTTGGAACCTCATTGATCTTAAACAGAGGAACTTTGACCTGAACCGACACAAACCTTACTGACAGGAACCTTGCTGAGTGCACTCACCTTTGGCGAGAAAGTCTCTAATCAAAGCCGACACGAACCTTGCTGGCCACACCCTACCTTTAGCATGAGAAGTGCAGTTATTTGTCTGCACTGTTTACTGTGTGAGCCCTCTCCTACAAGTAGAATCGCAGATGGTGCCACAAGTGGGAACCTATTACAGGTACCCTGTATTTATTATTTAGTGGTACATCTTACTTTTCTAGCCATTTTATTGACTTAAGACTATAACTAGCCTAGGTTTAAGCCATTGTAATGTAAGTAAGCTCTCTATACATTACCTGAAAACCAAAATTATCTGAAATCCAAAATGCAATTGGCGCCAATGTTTTTGGATAAAGGATATTCAACCTGTACTGCTACTAAACTGACATTTTGTCATGACTATGCAACATCCCTCCTTCTTATTCATGATAGACTATCCATTAAACATCACCAATATTTTATGTTTTATGGGATCATTTTTAAATGTTTCCAGATTGTTGCAATGAGGAGTTATTTTATTATTTAAGTGATATGTTGTTAGCTATCACTGAGTAAAATAGGTGTTGCATTTTCTTCTCAGTTTTTAGAGTTGTTAAGTTACTTCAATTTTGAGAGCTTTACCCTCTTTTGATGTTTCAAATTGATCTTTGATTTAAAGTTTTGTATTTATTTGTCTGTATTTCTTGAGGCACCCACCTTGGCAAACCGTCTTGAAAATGCATTGTTGGGATTATACTCTTGTGTAAAAACTGCACCTCTGAACACCTTTCTTCAGTTTTCTTCGAGTGACTCTTGTACCTCTGTATCCCTAGTGGTTGACTGAAGCACTCACAGTTATAGGAAGCTGGAAACATAGCTGCCCGGTGACAACTGTAAGTCGTGCACTGAGGAACATAGCGACAAATATTCATTCTTAAAACACTTCTCATGAAAACTTTGACCTCAGTGAAGGTCTTCTGCAAACTCTTTCACAATTCCTGTCCAGATTAAACAAAGACCTTTATTCCCCATTCTGACAGTCAAGAACTACACATATCTGAAGGAATAAGCTGAAGATAGTACTGAAGAATAAGTGGCAGGAGTTTGACATCTACATTTCAGCTTAATTCTGACATATGCCTTCTCCCTATTTTTGCCAGTTTAAAAGTGAAACATTAAAAGGTTTTTTTTGTGTCTGGGGCTAAAGGATTGCTACGCAACAGCAATGACATCACAGTGCAAAACTCTATTTGATGTCAGTGCATTCGAATAAGTACTTATTGGGTGACATCATCTGATAAATCGGTGATACGGCAATATGGTGATTACATCATCCTCAATGTGTACTGATATGCATTTAACACTGTCATAACCCCAAATTTTGTTATAATTCCTGTAGTTGACTCTCCCAATGAGTTAATCTTATGTGCAACTGAGCCATGTGGCCCAGGAAGGTCTGAGGTTCCATCACCAATCTGTGCGAATTAACTTATCTCAGTGTTAGGAGTAAAACGTTAGCTTCAGTGTTAAGAAGGGTTTCTTGTTTTTGATAGCAATCCTGAAGTCTTAATGTTCTCCACTGTTGAATAGAGAGGAAACTCATTGTCAAAACACACTCGTTGTCACTGAAGGATTTTCTGGTATCTTACCAAGTGACCATTAGTTATGTGCAAAAATATTCAAAACTTTCAGGGGAGAAGTGTGAGATTATGCATTTTGATAGAAGGCTTAAGGAGAGGCTATATTGACTTATTGACACAGTTTGAAAGATAGACAGGGACAGAGGAAGGTGAGGGTTCATGTGCATAGTAGGCCTTTGAAAGTAAGGGTAGTTAGCAAGGCGTATGGGATCTTGGGTTCATACATAGAGGTATTAAGTACAAAAGCAGGGAAAATTATGCAGAACTTTTATGTTGCTCCGGTTAGGCCACAACTAGAGTGTTGAGTCTAGTCCTGGTCACCATACTTTAGGAAGGACTTGAGCTCTTGAGAAGATTTATCAGATTTGTCCCAGGAATAAGGTTAGTTTGGAGAAGTTGAGACTGTTTTCAGTGGAGCAAGGAAAGCTGAGGGTAGATTTGATAGATGTGTACATGGTTACGGCAGGTTTAAAGTAGATGAGGAAAAGTTGTTCCTTGCTGGTGCGAGGACCAGGGGACACAGATTTAAAATTTTCCACAAGAGATTCAGCAGCATATAAGAAATAACTTTTTTCCACAGTGAGTGATAATAACCTGGCACTCGTTGCCTACGAGGGTGATGGAAATGAAGATGATCAATGATTTCAAAAGGTAATTAAATGGAAACTTGCGGAAAATAAACTCACAATGACACTGGGATCAATCATCAGTTTGACTGATGAGTTTCAGTCAAACTCATTGCTCTTGCTAAAAGGCTAAAAGAATTGTGACTTAACCAGCAACGGCTAGCAAGAAAGAAGATGTCATGTCTGGTATAGGCATGTCATATTTGGAATTATACCCAGTGTGGGATCTTCTGGAACTGACTTTTCTTTCTAAAGTAGACTATGATGCACTGCCAAAGATTGTTGCTTAGGGTTATCTGACAAGGGCCTATGGATTCGGAAACTTCCACACTCTCTCAAAAGGACACATTCCAGGCTAGAGATGTCACTACATATCTCTGAGACCATACAAAAAGTATTTCCTGACTTGAATGGATCATTCTGAAACTATGGGCGTGGTTTTACCACCACGCCACACCTGGCAATCAGCACGGTAAACTGGGAAAATAGCGGGCGAAGCTAAAAATCTGAATGGTGCCCGGCACAAAATAGTTTCCTGACATCCCGGCCCCTTCCGTGACATCACGCCGGCGCCAATTAGTACTGCTCTTGAAAAGTGTGGCTCAGGAACAGCAGTAGCGAAGGAGAGCGAGGTGGTGATTTTTGCCTGACACCAACCCCGGGGCTGGAGGGGGAGCTTAGCTGCAGCATGGTGCGGAATGGGATGGGGGCCTGCATGGGTGCAGGGGTTCGGGGTGTTCGTGCCGGTCTGGGGGTCCTCAGGTTGTGGGTCACTGCTGGCTTGGGGCTCATGTTGTGCGCATCCCCCTGGCTGCTGAATGATCCCTGAGGGGTTGCATATGAGGTTGAGTCCCAACTCCACTGTTTACCCTGCCATCCTTGCACTGGAAAGGCTCTGTGGTTTATTGTGGAGATTCAATCCCAGGCCCACTAACAGCAACAAGCATCAGGCCTGGCAGCTGTCACTCCAATCAAGGGAGCTTGGCAGGTGTCAACCTGGCTCCTCACACTTCATGGACTCTGTAGTGGTCCCTACATTGGCCACCTGTCACATGAGAGCCACAAGGGCGCTTCTTCACCATCTGTCTGAACTTCAAAGCATTCCTGAAAGCCATTGCACCAGACGTCCAGGTGGGTGTACTCATGTCTCGTGCCCTCTTAGTGACCCTACAACTTTTTAATCTTACGTGGCTTACTGCTTCATCTAGCTGATCCCCAGGCTGCCCATCAAAGGTAGAGATGGTCAGCTGTGTTCTGCGGCCCGTGGCCTGTGATGACCTTGGCAGAGTTGGGCCCTAGAGGGCCTTGGCTGACTTCCGGGTGTCACAAAGGTAGCTGTGTCACCTTGTTTAGGTCGCTGCCTGTGAGATGCACCAGTGTCAGCAAGGTGGGATTCAAAAGGGCTGGGGATGGCTGGAGTCTCTCGAGAGGAAGGCCCCGGCATGGGCTCCAGCACTTTCTCCTCCCTCTGGGTGCCAGTGGGCCCCTGGGACGCTCCACTGGACAGAGGGGCAGCTGGAGTGAGCTCTGGAAGCCTCTGGAAGCGCCACCTGGCAATGCCAGTCTCAACTCCGTCTACACCATGGTGTGACAGCCCTCAGTGATAGTGCTCTGAGTCTGGCTCAAGCTCTGGAGCCCCTCAGCGGTAGCCCTCTGAGACTGGGCCATGTTCTCAAAGCCCATAGCCATTACCCTCTGTGTCTTCTGCGTGCTCCTGGTCAGTAGGCCATGGTCCTCAGTGATTCAGCCATGCCTTGGACCCTGCCACCCATGGCTACCATTTCCTGCCCCAGGCTTTACATTGTGGCTGCCACCCTTGCAGTGTTGGCCAGGGTGTCATGCAATGCTGGCACTATCTCCTGCACCTGAAGGCTGTGGGACTCTGCCAAACAGCCTCACAGTTGCAACAATGTTGCTGACACCACCACCCCCCCCCCCCCCCCGCCCCCCTCCAGTGGGGGTCACAGCAGGGTGCCAACTCCTGATAGCCCAGCCTTGTTGGGTTCATCTCCTGCAAAAAAAGACACATGGTTCAGTGCAAGGGAGGGACAGATATCTGGGCAGATTGCAACTTACTTAAGAAAGCTCATATGAATGAAGGTTTTGTGGCTTCTCACTTCCGTGGCATACGCTGACCTGGCTGTCAGTGACGGCTCTCTCCACTGCCTGCCCTGACAGCTCCATCACAAGCTCCTCGAAAGGAGTCAGGAGATGTACCTTGGGAACTCCACCGCCGGCTTCTCCCGCTCCCTCCTGTTATGGGCTATCTTCTCCAGTGTGGACTAAAGGGGGATTGAAAGCCTGTGGCTGGACAGGCATGGGGTGTCAGGGGTATCGGGGATGGGGCAATCAGGTGGCATATGGAGGACCGTGCCTCAGCAGACAGTGGTTGTGACGG
The DNA here is from genome assembly GCF_964213995.1 of Mustelus asterias. NCBI lineage: Eukaryota > Metazoa > Chordata > Chondrichthyes > Carcharhiniformes > Triakidae > Mustelus > Mustelus asterias. Next base: position 94,478,514 of record NC_135806.1, on the reverse strand, counting down.
GGAGTGCCAGATTGGTTGGAGGAAGATGCTCGGGGGTCGTGGAATGGATCGACATGGAGATTCCAGGTGTGATGGACGAGACTGATGACAGGACGGGATGGACACTCACCCTTGCTGCCCAAATGAGGTTGTTCATTTTCTGGCGGCACTGGGTACCGGTCCTCTATGTCAGTCTGCAGGCACTGTATGCCACTGCCATTGCTTCCCAGGCCACATTTTCAGCCAGACCCCTGGATCGTTGACCATTTTGGGGGTAGAAGATGGCCCTCCCCTCCTCTGCAGCATCCAGCAGCCATCCCAGCTCTTCCTCGGTGAAGTGTGGGGTTGCTCTGCATGATGCCATCTTCCTGGCGTGACTGACGGTGAGTACAGGGGGAGCTTTTAAATAAAACACTCTCTGCTCAACAGTGCACAGCTGTGGCTGCTTCGGGTAAGTCACTCAGCTGGAGCCTCTGTGCTGGCATGCTTTGCATGGAGGCTCTTTCATTGCACTGAGTGTCGAAAGATTGCTGTGCAGAACGTGCCTGAGAGACCAACACAGTTCATCCCATTTTTCTCGCTGTTGTGACACTTGTAAATGTTTGGGGAAAATTTCTCTCTACATTATGATTGTTGCAAATAATGTGGGAAAATGTGAACTTGTTCACTTTTGTAGGAAGAATGGAAAGACAGTATATTATTTAAATGGTGAAAGATTGCAGAACTCGGTGGTACAGAGGGATCTGGGTGTACTGGTACGTGACTTATAAAAAGTTACAATGCAGGTACATCAAGTAATTATGAAGGTGTTTATTGCAAGGGGAATTGAAGTTTAAAGTAGAGAAGTTTTACTGCAGCTGTATAGAGCATTGTTGAAACCACATCTAGGAGTATGATGCTCAGTTTTGGTCTTAATTGAAATACAATAAAATGGTGTTAGACACTTTAGACACTTTAGGAACATTTAAGCGGTTATTGGATAGGCACATGGAGCACACCAGGATGATAGGGAGTGGGATAGCTTGATCTTGGTTTCAGATAAAGCTCGGCACAACATCGTGGGCCGAAGGGCCTGTTCTGTGCTGTACTGTTCTATGTTCTAGAAGTGGTATGGAGAAAATTCACTCTGTTCATCCCTGGAATGAAGCGCTTATCCTATGAAGGAAGGTTGAACAGGTTTGGGTTTAGAAGAGTGGGTTGGAATTGAGATCCTGAAAGGACTTGACGGGATGGATACTGGAAGAAAATTTCCACTCGTGCGGGGAGTCAAGAACTAGTGAACACCATTTCGGAATAAGACTTTTAGACTCCCTTTTAAGACTGAGATAAGGAAAATCTCTTTCTCTAAAAGAGTTGTTAGTCTGTGTAATTCTCTTCCCCGGAGCGCAGTGAAGGCTGGGTCATTGAATATTGTAATGACTTTAACCAAACAATTGAGATGGCCTGCTTGAATATGAACTCCCTATTTAAGGGCCTAATTGATGGTCCAATCAGGGAGCCCTAGGCTCTGTACTTAAACAGGAGTGTCAGAGCCTTTCCACTCGTGATGTAGACTGCACACTGAGAACATTCTGTATGGTGTTGTTGGATCTTGTAGATAAGGAAATTCTGATGGAGGGACTTTTGCCTCTGAGGACTTTTACAAATATATTTAAGACAGAGTTAGACAGATATTTGATAGACAAAGGAGTGAAGGGTTATGGGGGGTAGACAGGAAAGTGGAATTAAGACCACAACTAGATGACCCAAGGTGTTATTGAATGACAGAGTGGGCTGAAAGAGCCAAACGCCTGCTCCTACTCCTAAGTCCTATGTTTATATGTTATCTGGAGCTGAGTGTAAAAGATTTCCAGGCAACAGTGTCATGTCCATTCAGGTATCAGTATTGAGCCAGGTCAGCTGAAATTCATCAATAGTGACATGGGGAACTGCAAATTTGCTGGGTTCAGGTACAGAATTGAGCCTGTTCCAATGTTCACATCTTTTGGAGCCATTTAAACTCCAAACTGATGCTACTTATATGGACTTACTTACCTGTCTGCCCATTGCCTGGGCAACCCAGAATATGCTGTACCTGCAATCACATAAAACTGCCTGAATTTCTGGGTTCAACCCCCTGTTGTAGGCCCAATGCTGCGTTGGAATTAGAGACTGCCAGATGTCTGCATCAATGAGAGTGACTGCTGGCTCCAAGGCCTTCTGGCTGCTGTTCAACACAGGCTTTGGATATAAGATAGCTGTGACCCCTGCACTGAACTGCCCAGATTACTTTAGGCTGCAGATTCTACCTCATCAACGTGCTGCCAACTGTGGCTCAGTTGATGACACTCTTATCACTTATTCAGAAGGTTGTGGGTTCGAGTCACACTTCATGACTTGAGCACAGTAATCAGTGCTGACAGTACAGGACTGAGGGAGAGCTACATCAGTGCTGTCTTTTGGATGAGATGTTAAAAGAGAGCCTTGTCTGCACTCTCCGTTGGGTGTAAATGATCCCATGGCACTGTTTTGAAGAACAGGCAAGTTATCCTCAGTGTCCTGGCCAATATTTATCCTTCATTCATCAACATAAAAACAGATTATCTGATCAGCATCACATCTTGCAATGCCAGATCTAAAATTCTGCTCAGTCTCAATTGGCAGAAAGTCCATTTCCTGTTTGTGCCAACGCATATATTTTCTGTTTGTTAAGGTGTTAAGTTGTGATGATCACTGCTGAGCTGTGACTACTTTACGGCTGTTTGCTGAACTTGATGATCAGTGAGCTGAGATGAAGCTTCAGCATTCTCATCCTGTTTGTAATGACAGTAATGTTTGCGCATCAGTTAAAGCCATAAATCTCAGCTATATGATCTTATTGAATCTTATAAGATGATTAGAGGTTTAGATAGGGTGGATAGTGATAGCCTTTTTCCTCTGATGGAGAAATCCAGCACGAGGGGGCATGGCTTTAAATTGAGGGGGGGTAGTTATAGAACCGATGTCAGGGGTAGGTTCTTTACCCAGAGGGTGGTGAGGGATTGGAATGCCCTGCCAGCATCAGTAGTAAATGCGCCTAGTTTGGGGGCGTTTAAGAGATCCGTAGATAGGTTCATGGACGAAAAGAAATTGGTTTAGGTTGGAGGGTCACAGTTTTTTTTTTTAACTGGTCGGTGCAACATCGTGGGCCGAAGGGCCTGTTCTGCGCTGTAATGTTCTATGTTCTATGTTCTATGGCATTTTTCTTCCCATCTCCAAAATAAAGTAGAAATTATGGTACCCATAAGAACTAAGAAATTTAACCCTGAAATTGGAAAAATATTTGGTGAAATGATGGTATGTGAAATATGGTACATTCTAATAAAATATTGGTAAATTTTGAAAAATTTATCAAAGAAATTTCAGGTATGAAACATACAAAAGAATCTCTCAGAGTTCAGGATCCAACTGTAAAACCTTATTTCCCTTGATAGCTGGCTTTGTTGCTGTACTCCTTTTCATTCATCTAGGATATTCAGATGAACCACAGGTGTTTTTAAAACTGTATTCTTTCACAGGTTGTGGGCTAGGTCAGCATTAATTGCCCATCTCTACTTGCCCCGAGAAGGTGGTGGTGAGTTGCCTATTGAACCACTGCAATCTGTGTGGCGTAGATACGTTCACAGTGCTTTTAGGAAGGGAATTCCAGGATCTTGACCCCGCAACAGTGAAAGAATGGCAATATAGTTCCAAGTCAGGATGGTGTGTGACTTGGAGGGGATTAAGATGGTGAATGGGATCCAATCAAGAGGGCTGCCTTGTCCTGGATGGTGTCAAGCTTCTTGAGTGTTGTTGGATCTGCACTCATCCAGGTAATTGGAGTGTATTCCATTGCACTTCGGATGCAGGCTGCTTTGTGCCTTGTCGATGGACAGGTTCCAGGGAGACAGGAGGTGAGTTACTCGCTGCAAAATTTCCAGCTTCTGACGTGCTCTTTTAGCTACAGTATTTTTATGGTTGGTCCAGTTAAGTTATGGTTAATACTAACCCCTGGGAAGTTGATAGTGGGGGGATTCAGTGATGGTTATGCCATTGACTGTCAAGGGGAGATAATTAGGTGCTCTCTTGTTGGAGATGGTCATCTGTGGCACTTTTGTAATACAAATGATACTTGTCACTTATCAACCCAAGCCTGAATGTTGTCCATGTCTTGCTGCATTTGAACACAGATTGCTTTAGTAACTGAGGAATCAGGAATGGTGCTGAACATTGTGCAGTCATCAGTGAACATCTCCACTTCTGATCTTATGACGAAGGTCATTGCTGGAGCAGTTGAAGATGGTTGGGCCTAGGACACTACCCTGATTAATCCCTGCAGTGATATCCTGGGACTGAGATGTTTGATCTCCAGCAGCCACAGCTATCTTCCTTTGTGGTAGGTATGACTCCAACCAGTGGTGAATTTTGCCCATTGATTTCCATTGATAATTTCCATTGATACATTTTTTCTAGGGCTCCTTTATGCCACATTCAGTCAAATGCAGCCCTGATGCCAAGGGCAGTCATCCTCACTTTACCTCTTGCGTTCAGCTCCTTCTTCCATGTTTGGACCAAGACCGTAATGATTTCATGAGCTGAGTGGCCCTGGCGGAACCCGAACTAAACTGATACCACAGGGCTTCACAATCGCATTGTTTTTAATATTCATTTGTGTGATGTGAACATCACTGGCTAGGTTAGCAGGTATTGAAATCCTTGATTACCTTTGAGAAGGTGTTGGTGAGGAACCTTGCTCACGTGCTGCAGTCCATGTGGTGTAGGTACACCCATAGGACTGTCAGTGAGGGACTTCCAGCAACAGTGAAGAAATGGTGAAGTAGTTCAAAGTCAGGATATTGTCTGACTTGGAGGGGAACTTGCATTTGTCTATTGCACTTGTTCTTATAGGTACTAGAGTTTGTGAGCTTTTAAGTTACTGTCAACAGAACCTTGGCAAGTTGCTGCAGTGCATCTTGTTGCTGGTAAAAACTGTTGCCACTGTACACTGTTAATGGAGGAAGTGAATGTTTACAGTGGTGAATTAGGGAGATGATCAAAACAGGCAGCTTGTACTGGAATGTGCCAGTACAAGTTGGCACATTCCCTTCAATGTTATTGGAGCTGCATTTATCCAGATAAGTAGAGAGTATTCTATTACACTCCTGACTTGTGCCTTATAGATGATCGACAGGCTTCGGAAAGTCAGGATGTGAGTTACTCACTACAGAGTTCCCAGCCTCTGACCTACTCTTGCAGCCAGAGTATTTATATGGCTGGTCCAATTAAGTTTCTGATCAATGGAAACCCCCAGGATTCACACTTCTACCTCATGTCGTTATCCATTGTCATCATTCCATTTAAGGGTTTACATGCGCTGTCGTACCATCTTAGATATATGGCTTCCTTCTTGATACTTTTCATAACCACCATTGCAGACAATGTGAGAAGTAAGTGAATGCTTTATTCATTTCAAAAGGTTATGGAAGCAATGATTTTCACAGGGATATAAGCCCAACAGTTACATGGGAATAGGTATCTGAGATTAACCTTGTTGGGCTACGCAGGAAGTCATTTTAATGTATTAGCATAGTGAACATAGATGCTAAACTCTGACACTTAACTGCCCTCGGGGCCTCAAAATGTTGCATTGGTGGCTGAGCCAAAGGGATTGCCCGGGCCTTCTTGGAAACACCAGCCAGTGCTTCTGAAGGCCAGGATGCCAACCTAAATATTTCCGCTTCCCACTTCAACAGAGGTCCAACCTGCAATATCAGCCTGAACCTCTAGGTGGGGCCCACATCTGCCTATCAGCAGACAGGCATGCTCCTTCTCATTAAGCATATCAAGTTTCAAACTTAGGGATTGAAAACTTGCAGCGTCAGGAGGTCAAGACACTTGGCCCTAACCATTCCATGGCCCCAACCAGAACCAAAAGAGACCCCTTTACAAGATGAGGAGTCAGTTTTCAGGTGGATTTCCACTGGAGTTACAGCAGAAGTCCACCAGAATGGTCAGACCATTTGGCTCTGATGGTGCTAAGAATCTAGAGAATTTATTTCCTGTTTTTGAAATTTTTTCTTTCATTTGAAATTGATAAAAAGATTATTGAGTGGAATTTCTCATTTTTTGCGTGTCCGGCTGCCTTTCTGGGTTTTTACACCATATTTTTAAACACTTTGGAGGTCCACAATGCCATGTTGGCAGGCCGGTTCTGAATGAGCTCACTCTGTGCATTTGTGGTAGTTCTGCACTGCTATGTTGAAACAAACTTCAATGTTCCCTCCCTTACTATCTGTGTCCCAGGTGCTGCCAGAGCTGCTGAGTTTTTCCAGTGTTTTCTGTTTTTATTATATAAATGGTCAAACCCATGGATAGTGACTGTGAGATAGCCCTGCATACCAAGCTGTGCATTATTCCTCATGAGCACACAGCCCTGTCCTCTCCCTGGAACTGGAGTATCTTGTGCTTCCAATAAATACTCCTGCAGAATGCCCACTGTACCCCACAACTGTCTATTGTCCCAGCAGTGTGGCCTTCATCGCAACAAGATCAGCACAGCACTACCGCAGGTGGCTACGTATGTTGCACTCATTCAAAGTTGTAATTGAAGTGAGGTATGGTATTTGCATGCTGCTCTTTTTCAAGTGGGTTTCAGACCTACATAATTTCTCGCAGGTGTGTTGCAAGATTGGAAAGAGGCACGTGATCCTGGTGAGCAGTTGTTTTAATGAGATTTCGTGAGATGGTAGTGAATGCAAATCGCATTCATACCACTAGTCAGCACGTTATCTAACTCACCATTAACCTGCTATCAGGACAATCACAGTATTTACTGAGGAAACGGGCATGGAGTCTACGGAAATAGGGCAAACAGGTAGGGAGGTCATGGAACCTTTACAGATTAAAGGGGAGGAGGTGCTCGCTGTCTTGAGGCAAATCAGAGTGGATAAATCCCCAGGACCAGACAGGGTATTCCCACGGACCTTGAGGGAAGCTAGTGTTGAACTTGCAGGGGCCCTGGCAGACATATTTAAAATGTCAGTATTCACGGGGGAGGTGCCGGATGATTGGAGGGTGGCTCATGTTGTTCCGTTGTTTAAAAAAGGTTCCAAAAGAAATCCGGGAAATTATAGGCCAGTAAGTTTGACATAGGTGGTGGGCAAGTTATTGGAAGGTGTGATAAGGGATAGGATCTACAAATATTTGGATAGACAGGGACTTATTAGGGAGAGTCAACATGGCTTTGTGCGTGGTAGGTCATGTTTGACCAATCTATTAGAGTTTTTCGAGGAGGTTACCAGAAAAGTGGATGAAGGGAAGGCGGTGGATGTTGTCTACCTGGATTTCAGCAAGGCCTTTGACAAGGTCCCTCATGGGAGGTTAGTTAGGAAGGTTCAGTCGCTGGGTATACATGGGGAGGTAGTAAATTGGATTAGACACTGGCTCAATGGAAGAAGCCAGAGAGTGGTTGTGGAGGATTGCTTCTCTGAGTGGAGGCCTGTGACTAGTGGTGTGCCGCAGGGATCGGTGTTGGGTCCATTGTTGTTTGTCATCTATATCAATGATCTGGATGATAATGTGGTAAATTGGATCAGCAAGTTTGCTGATGATACAAAGATTGGAGGTGTAGTGGACAGTGAGGAAGGTTTTCAAAGCTTGCAGAGGGATTTGGACCAACTAGAAAAATGGGCTGAAAAATGGCAAATGGAATTTAACGCAGACAAGTGTGAGATATTGCACATTGGAAGGACAAACCAAAGTAGAACGTACAAGCTAAATGGTAGGACTCTGAAGAGTGCAGTTGAACAGAGGGATCTGGGAATACAGGTACAGAATTCCCTAAAAGTGACGTCACAGGTGGATAGGGTCATAAAGAGTGCCTTTGGTACATTGGCCTTTATAAATCGGAGTATCGAGTATAAAAGTTGGAGTGTTATGGTAAGGTTATATAAGGCATTGGTGAGGCCTAATTTGGAGTATTGTGTACAGTTTTGGTCACCTAGTTACAGGAAGGATGTAAATAAGGTTGAAAGAGTGCAGAGAAGGTTCACAAGGATGTTGCCGGGACTTGAGAAGCTGAGTTACAGAGAGAGATTGAATAGGTTGGGACTTTATTCCCTGGAGCGTAGAAGATTGAGGGGAGATTTGATAGAGGTGTATAAGATTTTGATGGGTATAGATAGAGTGAATGCAAGCAGGCTTTTTCCGCTGAGGCTAGGGGAGAAAAAAACCAGAGGGCATGGGTTAAGGGTGAAAGGAGAAAAGGGAATATTAGGGGGGGGCTTCTTCACGCAGAGAGTGGTGGGAGTGTGGAATGAGCTGCCGGATAAAGTGGTAAATGCGGGGTCACTTTTAACATTTAAGAAAAACTTGGACGGGTTCATGGATGAGAGGGGTGTGGAGGGATATGGTCCAAGTACAGGTCAGTGGGACTAGGCAAAAAATGGTTCGGCACAGACAAGAAGGGCCAAAAGGCCTGTTTCTGAGCTGTAATTTTCAATGGTTTCTATGGTTTCTGAACTAATTTTACACTGGCGCATTTTTGACTTTTTGGACTCCTGCCTGCTGGATTCTCTGCTCCGCCACACAACCCCGTCACAGGCAGGATAGGAAAATTCCACCCTCGGAGTTGATTCAAGCTATACATTAGCAGAGATCCTGATCTAAAGAATAAGTGTTGCAAATGAAAGACAATGCTGGAAGTCAGGATTCATGATCAGGCATTAAGATTGTCCAATTACATTAAACTGGAGTCCCTGTTATTTGATACCATGGATGAGCTATTTTATTTCGTCAAGATAACATTCATGCTCAATTATCTTTAAAAATGATTTCCCGTAAACATTTAATAGAAAGTGATGAATCATTAAACTCTAACATTTGTTTTCTTTTCATCCATATGCTGTAGAAATTATACACTAAACAGATGTTTCCTTGGTAATCACAGTAACATCAATCAGTGAGACAACCGAGATAATTTAACAAATTAAAGTACACCTTGCAATTGCATCCAAAACAAGAATGACAAAATCAATGCTTTTAAAGTTACATTTTATGCTCCTGCGACATCATGTCAGGCACTTTGTATCATCTCATCCTAAAATGCCCCTCTGAGGTCCATTGCAAAACAAGTTATATGTATCATTTCAGTTTATACCAAGGATTAAGACCAACCATAAAAGGTAGAAACCATAAAATGTAGAAACCAGCTGGATACTGTAATTCTCTAAAAGATTGACCAGAAATCATAATGCAACATAAATAATGGTTATTCATTCGGTGAGGCATTATACAATGCATCTGTGATGCATGTAATCCATTTATAATGCTTAAGCAGAAACAGATAGAATCACAGAATTGTTGAAAAAAAGAGACATGCACATTTCAAAGGAAACAACAGTGTATACTGCATGAGAAAAGGTGCTGACTGGTTGGCAAGTGGACTCTGATGATATTCGAACACTTGAACATACAAAATAGGAGCAGAAGTAAGCCATTCAGCCCTTTGAGCCCTCTCTGCCATTCAATAAAACCATGGCTGATCTGTCGGTGATGAGTTCCACATTCTACATCTACCTCCGATAACCTTCGATTCTCTTACCTAACAAGAATCTATCTACCTCTGCCTTAAAAATATTCAATTACCTCATTTCCACCATCTTCTGGGACAGAGAGTCCCAAAGTCACACAATCCTCTGAGAGAAACAAATTCGCATAATCTCTGTCCGAAAAGATTAGCTCCTAATTTTAAAGCAGTGTCCCCAGTTCTGGACTTACCCAGAAGAGGAAACATCCTTTCAATGTCCATCTTGTCAATATCTTTCAGGATCTTATATACTTCAACCAAGCATTAGTCAAGCTTTGCCATGGATAATGCACCAGGGAATCGTTGATGGTGGGATTTCATTGATGGCAATGCCATCGAACATCGAGTGGAGATCGTTAAGTCCTTTCTTGTTGGAGATGGTAATTATTTGGTATTTTTGTGGCACAAATGATATTTGCCATTTATCAGGCGAAGCCTGTATGTTGTTCAAGTCTTGCTGCATGGAGGCATGGACTGCTTTAGTACCCGAGGAGTCACAAATGGTGTTGAACACTGCAATCATCAGCAAACATCAACACTTCTGATCTTATGATGGAGGGAAATTCATTGATGACCTTGATTGCTACCCGGTGGAACTCCTGCAATGTAGTCCTGGGGCTGAGATGATTGATCACCAACATGCACAACTATATTCTTTTGTGTTAGCTATAACTCCAAGCATTGGAGAGCATTGATCCCCATTGGCCCAGCTTTGCTAGGGGTCCTGATGCCATTCTCCATTAAATGCTGCCTTGATGTGAAGGACAGTCACTCTCACCTCACCTCTGGAATTCAGCACCTTTATCCATTTTTTGGATTAAGGCTGAGATGTAGATCTGAGTGGTCTTGGCAGAACCCAAACTAAACATCACTAAGCAGGTTGTTGCTCAGAAAGTGCCAATTGATAGCATTGTTGACAACACCTTCCAGCAACTTGCTAATGATTGAGGGTAGATTAATGTGCAGCAATTTGCCATAATGGATTTGTCCTGCTTTTTTGCGGACATGACATATCTGGGCCAGTTTTCACATTATCTGCTAGACACCAGTTGTGTAGTAGTACTGAAATAATTTGACAAGGCCCACAAGTGGTACTGCAGCAGAAGTCTTCGGTACTACAGTCAAAATGTTGTCAAGGCTCCTGGTCTTTGCTGTAACCAATGCCTTCAGCTGAACCAACAGATAAGAAAAACCTACTTGACTTCATACGCACCAATCTACCTGTTATGGATGCATCTATTCATGACAGTATTGGTCATTGTGACCCCTCCACCTTGTGTGGCACTACCACTGTACTAAGTGAGATAGATAAAGACCAGATCAAAATTGGACATCCATAAGGCACTGTCAGCCATCATCAACAGAAGAACTGTATTGTACCACAATTGGTAACTACATGGCCTGGAATATTCCTCACTCCACTATTCCCATTAAGTAAGAGAACCAACCCTGGTTAATAAAGGATAGAAGAGAGCTTGGCAGGTGCAGAGCCAGCATACTTGCAAATTAGTTAACAAAATATTGAAGCACATCACAGTGGAATACTATTGGTATGTCCCTACGTTATATTATTAAATGGGTAGTTATTACCCAATATTAATGTATCATATGAAGGACATGAAGTCCAATTTTAGGAGTAACCAAGACCACTGATCCTGAGAACAGGTCTAGCACAGACTTGTCACTGTAACAGTACTCCTGCATGATTTAGCTAAGGGGAGAGTTGCTTTATGTGCCACCTTTCAAATGGGTTCTTATTGTAAGGTTTGGAGATAAGCTTCAGACTACAACAATCTGATCCCAACTTTGCATAGTAACTGTAGGTAATCTTGCAGAAGATAGCATAGGTCTAGGTTTCTGCTATTGTAAAATCTGTGAAGGAGTTTCTCTCCACTCATGGTTTTCTCATGGTCTGTGCTGCTATTGTGGTAGGAATGGTTGTTGGGCACACTGGCACACTTTATTTCACGCAGTGCACTGATAGCATGATGTATAATAATTGGGGTGCATCTAACAGAACCTTCAATTTTCTGAAATAAAAACAAAAATGCTGGAAAAACTCAACAGGTTTGACAGCATCTGTGGAATGAGAAACAGAGTTAATGTTTCAAGTCCATGTGACTCTTCTTCAGAGCTAAATAGAGGGACAAATCTGATGGATTTTATACTTTTAAGAGGGTGCAGAACAAGTGAAGCAGAGTAGAAGGTCAGGGGTAGGTGGGAGCTCAGGAGAGATTTGACAAAGATGTCATGGAACATAAGCAAAAGAAAATGGTAACGGTAGTGTTAAAGACTAAAGAACATGCTGTTAGTGGCATAAAGGTGTCAATGACAGAACAAGGGTCAACGCTCTATAAAAGTAAAACTTAAGAACAAGTGACAGATGGCCCTGTAGGGGAGGGGCACAATATTTTAAAAATCTGGTTGGTCATGCTGTTGGTTTGGTTCCCCAGTTTCTTTTGGAAAAATGAGCCTCTGCATCCAATAATTACCTTTTAAAGCAAAGTTCATCCATCTCTTGCATTTCTAATTATAAGGCTGTGGTGGATGGGTACGAAATATCTCTTTGCCAGCATGACTTACATGGTATCCTGTGCAGCCTCCTTTTCCTCCAAACATATCAGATGGGGGGATTCATAAGAAGATAAGAAATAGGAACAGTGGTAAACCGTACAGCCCCTCAAGCCTGTTCCATCATTGAACATAATCATGACTGATCTTCTGCCTCAATTCTACTTTCCTACCTGCTTCCCATGCCTCTTGATTCCCTGAAATAAATAAATTCAGCAATGGAGCATCCACAATTCTCTCGGTAGAGAATTCCAAAGATTGACAACCCTTGAGTGAAGTTTCTCGTCAGCTCAATCCTCAATGACCGTCCCCTTATCCTGAGACTGTGCTCCTGTGTTCTAGATTCCCACATCAAGTCACCAGAAACAACCTCTTAGTGTTCTAATGTTAAGTCTTTTCAGAGTTTTGTATGTTTCAATTAGATCACTTCTCATCCTTCTAAACTCCAAAGAGTATAGACCCAATTTACCTTCTGTTTCATCCCAGGGACCAATCTAGTGAATCATTGTTTTACCACCTCCTTCCTGAGATATGGAAATCAAAAGTGCAACTTCCCATTATGACGCCCATTTGCATCACTGAACCTATGAGGAGAAAGAAAAGTTTGTACATTAAGGGCAATCAACAGTTTTTAATAAATGATGAAACAGTTGAAGTTGACTTTTGTATTGGGCCTTAATTTCTGTCAAAATAACCATGATGTTGATGTTCAGCAACTTCAGAAGAGTGAAAATGCATGGTTAAACTCAAATATCCAAAAGCCAGTGTCTGAAGTTAGCTTCATTAATACAGTATCTCACTGTCTGCATTATCATAGAAATGCATGGAATGTGAAGTTCCTGTATTTGCACATTGAATCAAACTAAACTCCCCACCAAAAATTAAGTCTTCTCCATTTCAGTCAAAGTACCCTTTTAATGAAGTTGACTCCTAACAATCAATCACTTTGGCACTGAAAATTAACTATTACAAATGTGGAGTTTCATTGTTTTCAGTTTTAATTGGAGATTTTAAAAAGCTCTTTTTTCATGTTTTTATTTTTCCTTTCTGTCTCTTCTCTCTTTTAATCATTTTTTTTCTTTCCCTTTCTTTAAATCACTTCCTGTACCTGTCTGAGATTAAATTCATCCACATGGTTCATCTTTTCTTCTTGGACCTTGCAATGTTACTTTCACAATTTTTCTAGCTGATTGAATAAGGAGATCTACAGATACTTGTCCTGTTCACTCAAAATCCTGATATCTTTGTTGTGAGTTTTTTAGCTCCTACTTTAAGCAAATTGTCACACACAATTTGTGTGTGACAATTTGTGTCACACACAAATTGTCACACACAAAGGCTACAAAATTCAGCTCCATGGTGCTATTGGTGTTGGTGAAATCAAAATTTGTCCATTGGAATGCTACCAATGCAGCCCATGTGGTGTATGCCGAGTGACAGGGTGCTAGAGTGGGTGGATCATGATGTCAGGTAGACTCTAACACTGGGTGAGCTTCATGGTCCTGCCACCCAAAGTAAATGGACTAGGTATGCAGAGTCATGTAAGTTTTGATTAGGTTGACGGACAGGATAGAATCATGTGAGTAATGGGAGGAGCTAAACTTGCAGGAAAGCCCAGTTTCATTTTCATTTTAAACCAAGAGCAGTTGCTGCCTGAGCCGCCAGAAGAAAGAAGTGTCTCTCTGTCTCTCTTCATAAGCTTTCTGCAAACTCGAAGCCTGGGAACCTAGCTTAAAGCAACCATACTAGTATTTTGCGAACAACTTTTAAAGAGGGGTTTAAGTTTATAAGAGAAATATTACTAGATTGGAGCTCATAGTGATAGATTAGCAGTTAAGAATTATGTCTTCTCATGTTTAAGAATTTTTCAATTGTTAAATGTTAATTCATTTGTTGTAGTTAAGCTGTGTTGTTAAATAAAGTGTGTTTTGATAAAAACTTCCCAGTTTGTCAGTATAATCGTGCCTGGAGTGAAACATCATATCCTCACTCAAATGCCAGGAATAGAAAAATGTTGGGGTCTAGTCTGACTTCACATTGTAGCATAGGGTTTCTGATCCATACCCTAACAACAGCTGGAAATTCAGGCTTCAGTCATGGTGTGCTATCGGAAATAATGAACATTCCTGCAACTATGTCCAGTTTAAAATTAATCTTCCATCCATTAACAATGATATCTGCATTCTAGAAAGATTCTTATGATTCTGCCACTTCACTAAGAAGAATATATCCTGCTCCTCAGACACTTGCAAATTGGAATAGTCTGTCTTTACATTTTTGACCTGCTGTAATGTTATACTATTTCAAAATGTCTCCTCTTACTACAGGAGCAGCACCTGGCATTAATGGTTTGGCAGGCCTCGCTCTGATGAGTTTTGTTTCCTGCCACAACATGGAACAATGGCACTGATCACATCCTCTTCATACTGGCTCTGTTTACTGGCAGGCACGCTGATAGCCCTATGGTTCACAAATTGGACTGATTCAGTAGTCTGCCCTCATGAAGGCTCCCTATTACTCCAGGTGAATAGCCTATTTTGCTTGCAAAGTTCAGCCAGCCTGCCTAACTGCACTGTTTTGGACTAAGTGAGATTTTCTCCGAACCGCAAAAGTGCTTCATTGATCACTCCCACCAAGATACAGGGGCAAACTTTCCTGTTCCGCCTGCCACGGGATTCAGAGCGGGCAAGGGGTGGACCATGGAAAGGTCCGTTGACCTCAGGAAGGACTTTCTGATTTGGGGGTGAACTCGGCAGGAAAATCGTGTCCACAGTCTCTGATCAGCTCCTCCCTCAATGTCGCATATTCACAGTTATCTGCTAAGCAATGCAGTCATTTATAAATGAATCAATATTCTCTCCAGCTTACCGGCTATGTGAGCGTCATTTAAATGAATTGAGGGTTTCTACCTCTACTATCCTTTTCAGGCAATAAGTTAAAAACCCAATCACACTTTGGGTGGAAAAACTCTTTCTCCATCTCACTCGAATCCTTCTAACAATCACTTTGAAAATATGCGCCCTGGCACTGACCTCTCTGCTGAAGAAAATAGGACTGTCCTATCCACTCTATCCAGGCTCCTCACAAATGTACACTGTTTCTCATCGTCCTCGTAAATCTCCTTTGTATCCTCTCTAGTGCAATTACATCCTTTCTGTAATGAAGTGCCTAGAATTGCGCACAGTACACAAGTTGTGGCCTAACTAAATAGTTCCAGCTTAACCTCCTTGCTCTTATATTCTATGCCTCAGCTTATAGAGGAAAGTATTCTATATGCCTTTTTTTTCACACTTGCATTGGATGTGGGCATCAAGGCCACTCAGTTGCTGTTGAACTGAATTGCTGCCAGGTCAATTCAAAGGGTATTTAAGAGTCCGCCATATTGCTGTGGATCTGGAGTCACATATAGGCCAAACCAGGTAAGGATGGGAGATTTACTCCCCTAAACGACATTAATGAACCAGATGGGTTTTTACAACGATTGACAATGGTTTCATGCTTATCATTTTACTTTTAATTGCTAATTTTTTTTATTGTTTTCAAATTTCACCATCTGCCGTGGTGATATTCGAACCCGTCAATACCACTACGCCATCAACTCTCCTCATATTCCGCGTCGCCCAGATCTACTGGACACTTTGGGAACTTACCCAGAATTACATAAAATGTTCTAATAACCCAAAGCAAATATTTCAACCCGGTGTTCCTTAACCCACATTTTCTGATATCTGGGATCATCCAGGTATCCAACATGGGTGGAATATTGATAAATCCGATTAAGTTGCAGAATAAACTTTAAGGCAATCATAGAATCATAGAAACCCTACAGTGCAGAAGGAGGCCATTCGGCCCATCGAGTCTGCACCGACCACAATCCCACCCAGGCCCTACCCCCACATATTTACCCGCTAATCCCTCTAACTACGCATCTCAGGGACAATTTGTAACCTGGCCAATCAACCTAACCCGCACATCTTTGGACTGTGGGAGGAAACCGGAGCACCCGGAGGAAACCCACGCAGACACGAGGAGAATGTACCACACAGACAGTGACCCGAGCCGGGAATCGAACCCAGGACCCTGGAGCTGTGAAGCAGCAGTGCTAACCACTGTGCTACCGTGCCGCCCTATGGCAATGTTTTAGATAACTCATGTATAACATCTAATGAATCATATCAGGAAACAGTGTAAGGGTGTGTTAATCAGCTAAAATCCACAAACCCCACCATTAAAGTATTTGGAAACAAGATTAACTATATCAGGCAGGGATGCATTAACCATTTCCAGTCAACTAGTCTCAAAGCAAATTAATGATTCAATTTAAGAAAACTCAAATTTGGAATTGAAATAATAAGGTGGGCACAGTGGGATGGCATCATCGGTTTTCTGCACATGTGTAGACCAGCGTGCATGCACTAATGGATATCAGTGGCCATCTTTGAATCCAGCTCTGTTGGCAAGTGTTTACTGTGTATTCCTTTGTCTTGTTTGAACTCCCCAAATGGATCACCTCAACACATCTAAGGTGAACTTTTGAGGTGGGCCTTCGCATTACTGTTACTCAACACCCCATAAAAAGCTTGCTGTGTTGAAATCTTGAATCCTCTCCTTTTTGGCTGCCCGATTAATGGGCAACAGCAAACATAGGATCCAGTCTTAATTTAATCATCGTTCTATTTGTTGACTTGTGATTATTTTATCTCTGCTACACACAGCTATATGTTTGTCTAGCATTTTAAGTTCCACAGTATTCCCATTGATCAAACATATCACTCCTTGTCAAGTGATATTGGCTTCTAAAATTCTAACTGATAAAATAGCAGGGTGGGGGGTGGGGTGGGGGGGTGGTGGGGAGAGCAAGCTTAGTAATATCAATACTGTAGGAGAGTTTAGTACATCCAATGCAAAGAGGGTAATCACCAGTCCTGACCCCTTAATCTCAAAATGCTGAATGGCATCAAAAATAAATCTTCTCAAGGGTTTGGCTCAGTCATGCAATACAATGCTGCTTCAGTTTGTTGTGACAGGGTTTGGTACATTGCAGATTTGTGCCTGGATTAACTCGTGTGAAAGGGTTTCTGAGTGCAGCTTACTCGCGTGTACCTCCTGGAACAAGATCAAAAGAATCATTTGAAGTGTCCCCTGGCCAGGAAGTAGTGTCTGCAGTAGGGAGGCCCAACAAGGAAGAATGAAAATATAATAGAATTACATTAAAATTCACACAAGCAAATGATCACCTTGTTACTTAAATGATTTTAAAAGGTTTAGCAAATGTAGTGGGGGTGTTAATCAGCCTCAAATAACAGTTATTTTTCCTGTGTTTAACCTACAGTGCACTTAAATATATTAGAAAAATGAATATGTTTTAACGTCAGCAGAGATAAAATTGGCCAAGGCCAGAAAGTGAGCTCAGGGGATTGTGATGTAGGATTACCCCACACCCATTACGCCTAATGCCAGTAGCACACAATCTCTTGTGCTTCTCGCCACTTAACTGATTGCAGCATGCAGCTTGTATCCAGCCGTCTGTGAGTGGCTGCATGTCTGAGCAGAGGGTGGAAACTCGTGAGAGGTGAATACAAGTTAAAGCTAGCCTGAACCACACAAAATCTCTTTCTAAAAATGATTTTGACATGGGGAACACTCAATAACAGGATAACATAGCAGAGAGAGGGCTGTACGGTATTCCAACACTGCACTGGAGGTCTGCTGCAGACGGTAGAGAGAAGAGATATGATCTACTCACAGGGAGCTGGAAGGACTTCAGGAGGCACTGGGATGGAATGCTGTACCGATCAATGGCAGAAGTATGGAAGAATCTGGCACCAACTTGGCACAGAACTTGGAGGCTGTCCCTTAAGTAGTGGCCAACTCTGTTAGCAAAGATATGTAGAGGGACAGGTTGTATTGAGGAAGCAGGGGGGCTACAGAAGGACTTAGACAGGTTAGGAGGGGGGGCAAAGAAGTGGCAGATGGAATACAATGTGGAAAAGTGTGAGGTTATGCACTTTAGAAGGAGGAATGGAGGCATAGACTATTTTCTAAATGGGGAAATGCTTAGAAAATCAGAAGCACAAAGGTTCTTGGGAGTCCTTGTTCAAGATTCTGTTAACATTCACGTGCAGGTTCAGTCGACTGATAGGAAGGCAAATGCAATGTTAGCATTCATGTTGAGAGGGCTAGAATACAAGAGCAGGGATGTACTTCTGAGGCTGTATAAGGCTCTGGTCCCATTTGGAGTATTGTGAGCAGTTTTGGGCCCCGTATCTAAGGAAGGATGTGCTGGCCTTGGAAAGGGTCCAGAGGAGGTTCACAAGAATGATCCCTGCAATGAAGAGCTTTATGAGGAACGGTTGAGGACTCTGGGTCTGTACTCATTGGAGTTTAGAAGGATGAGGGGGGATCTTATTGAAACTTACAGGATACTGCGAGGCCTGGATAGAGTGGACGTGGAGAGGATGTTTCTATTAGTAGGAAAAACTAGAACCAGAGGGCACAACCTCAGGCTAAAGGGACAATCCTTTAAAACAGAGATGAGGAGGAATTTCTTCAGCCAGAGAGTGGTGAATCTGTGGAACTCTTTGCTACAGAAGGCTGTGAGGCCAGGTCATTGAGTGTCTTTAAGATAGAGAAAGATAGGTTCTTGATTAATAAGCGGATCAGGGTTATGGGAAAAAGGCAGGAGAATGGGGATGAGTAAAATACCAGTCATGATTGAATGGCGGAGCAGACTCACTGGGCCGAGTAGCCCAATTCTGCTCCTATGTCTTTGGTCTTATAGCACAATTGTGGGTGACACATGATGGCCAATGTCTCAGCTTCCATTGTAGCACAAGCAGAAGCCACCCCGCATCTGCGTGCTGCCATGGAAGCTCATGCTGTTCTCATGCAAGCTCACACTGCTGTTACAGAAGCTCACACTGCTGTTACAGAAGCTCACACTGCTGTTACACAAGCTCACACTGCTGTTACAGAAGCTCACACTGCTGTTACAGAAGCTCACACTGCTGTTACACAAGCTCACACTGCTGCTACACAAGCTCACACTGCTGGTACACAAGCTCACACTGCTGCTACACAAACTCAGAGTGCTGTTACACAAGCTCATACTCAGAACGCTGTTACACAAGCTCACACTGCTGCTACACAAGCTCACACTGCTGGTACACAAGCTCACACTGCTGATACACAAACTCAGAGTGCTGTTACACAAGCTCATACTCAGAACGCTGTTACACAAGCTCACACTGCTGCTACACAAGCTCACACTGCTGCTACACAAACTTAGAGTGCTGTTACACAAGCTCACACTGCTGCTACACAAGCTCACACTGCTGATACACAAGCTCAGTGCTGATACACAAGCTCAGACTGCTGTCATTATGGCTGAGGGTAGCCGTGCTCAAAGGAGCTTGCAGGGTATCATGGAAGTCCAGCAATCTGTCCTCCACTAAATTACTAGGATTGCTAAGGCACTGCCCTGGGGAGTGTAATGGCTCCCCGGAGCATAAATCTGTTGCCCTCTCTCAAAGTGTCATCCTCCCACCCTCCCATCCTCCCATTCTTCCAGTGCCCTTGCTGAATTCTGTCAGCCGGCCAATTGAAATTAACGGTGCTCATGCCAAGATGGTTCAGTCTGAACCTGGACCTTCTAGACTTGCTTGAGGCTGTCCCGCAAGCCCATTGGCAATGCCCTCCGCTGAAAGTCAAAATTTTATTAAACTCCTGCTGCAGCCACTGGCATAGCCCAGCATAGGAGAACTGGGTCAGGCAAAGTCACATGGAACAGACACTAAGGAAATCTAAAAGGATGATGCTTGTGTGTAATATGGAATGGTTTATATATTTGGTTTGGAATATTTATTTGGTGGTTTCTTTTATTTTTACACTTTGACCATCACAGTGTTCACTTAGACAATGATAGAGGGAAGGTAAGGTGTGGAAACATTGGTGAATGAGGAATTTGCGTTTACTGGTATTTCTATTGGATGAGTCAATCACAGGCAGCATGTTCAGAAAGGGGCTGTGTTGGTTGCTTCCCTTCTTCCTCATCCTTCTCCTCTTCCACCCTTTCTTCATTCTCTCCTTCCTGCTCCCCCTCCTCTTCCTCAGCTGGTCGCTATTTGGTGCTGGCTTTGTCCTCATGATGGTGAGGTTGTGCAGATGCAGCAGGCTACCACAAATCTTGGTATGTGCTTTTCTGAGTACTGCAGGGCTCCTCCAGAGGAGTCCAGGAAGCACAAGTGCTGTTTAACTTCACCCACTGGTCTGTTCTACAACATTTTGTGTGGCTGCAAGGCTCCCTTTGTTTGAATGCTGCCCATGTATGCATAGGAGTCACAGCTTCACAGCAGAAGAACAGCTTCTTCCCTGCTGCCATCAGATGTTTGAATGGACTTACCTTGCATTAAGTTGATCTTTCTCTACACCCTAGCTATGACTGTAATTCTGCAATCTCTCGTTTCCTTCTCTATGAATGGTATGTTTTGTCTGTACAGCGCGCAAGAAACAATACTTTTCACTGTATGTTAATACATGTGACAATAATAAATCAAATCAAATCAAATCAAGCCAGATCATCAAGTGACACACAATAGTCATCCTCTGGTTTGACAGCTCAAATCTAGATGGCACAGAAGACAGCCGCAGGATCAAGGCATCATGCCTGCTGTCAGAATATCCAGTATTATCCTGTATGATACTTTGCATCACATACCAAATGGACATTGAGCAATCCTTCAGTTCTGGTCCATCTCACTGTTGATAAATGGCACCTACAAAGCAACATATGCACATTAAGTGGAACCTTGTACTATGGGAAGCTTGTAATTCTCATGAAGCCGTGTACTCACTCTGCTTCCTACTCTTTGGTGAGAATCAAGTGCCTTTAGCTCTCCTGTGATACAGAGCCTCAGAGTCTTCCCAGTAAATGGCAAACTAAGAGATGCTACTCAAAAGTGGAAGGAGCCAGATCCATAAAGATTTATGGTCACAGTCAACTTCACAGCCAGCTGTGATGCTGTTCTTGTCCCTCTGACATTGTGGTTCTCGCTGCAGCTGGATATCCTGACTGAAGCAGAGACATCTAACAAATTGTTCCTCACATAAAGCAAGAGCATTGTTTCCTGAACATCATGGGCTGATGTGGCCTCCTGCTGAGACCACTTCTCCCTGATTCTCTTCCTCCCACGTCCAGCAGTTTGTCCAGCTTTGCAAGGGCTCTGCTCATTCTCCAAGACATGAGGTATTCCAAAGGGAATGCCTATATTACACCCATGTCTTGGAGCACCTGGCTACCCACACCTGGCTCAGAATCCTTGAAGTCTGGATGAAGCCCTTCAGCACCTGTCACAACACTCCCTGTAGACATTAACAACTTTAAACAACTCTGGAAACCACCAAACACTAATACAGTCATAGCAAGAATCAGTAGAAATGAATTTGCAACTAAACTGAAAGTAGTTAACGGTCCCTTTAAATGGCAGAGGTGAGGTTCTTCCTACTGCTGCACCCGTGTTGAGTTGTGCAAGACTAAGAGAGGGGATTAGCTGAAGCATTGAGCCCCAAAATGGCATCAAATTATTGAATGTGGTGATTGGTTTCATCATCTGACCACTCCGAGGACTCCTGGTTGTCATTGCGGTTGTCAGGATAGGTCACAGTGAGAGAAGGCAATATGTCTTTGATCTGATGGAATGTGTGCTCCTGGTTTGCATCCCAACACCAGGATTTAGCCTTTATCAGTAGGTGCCACAAGGGCTTCATGACTGCTGCCAAGTTTGGCATGTATCTCGTGAGCTGGTTTACCATGCCCAGGAATTTTTGGCAATCTAGAATGGATGATGGGGTTGGAAATTCACTGATCACCTTTGTTTTACATGGGTCTACCATTGTGCCTCTTCATATTTTCGGCAGAAATTGATCTTAATGGAATTTTATTTTCGGGGGAGGAAAAGATCAATCTTTGTGGGATTTTAATGTAGGCAAGAATTGGAAGAATTTTTCAAGTTTCCACTTTAGGACAGGTTGAACCACAGGACACTTCATTGAAATCCTGCATTATTGCTAGTTTACACAAAGCTGTGGTGATTGGGTAATGTTGAATTCTCAAGTCTGCTTTGTATAAAAGATATATTTTCCATTCTGTACAAATAAAGATATTCACAACAGGAATCTTTCTCCAGGAATTTATTTTCCCCTCTTGTGCTCCCTTAGAACCCAATTGCGCCATGTGACACCACATCCACCAACATCTCCCTAAATATGTTCCACCAGAGTTAATGACCTTAGGCAGAACATACCCAAAGTTCACTCGATCTGATGTGACCTAAACTCAGTTATAATTGTGGATCTAAATCTTTATCCAAGGCCTGATGTACCCCAGTTGCATGACCACCTGTCAACAGACCCTCGTGATTGAAAACATAGTTGGGGGAGTGGTGGAGATTGGTCATGGGATGCAGGGTGAAATCTAACTATTGTTTCTGTTGAGAGGCCTAGCTGCTGGTAATTGTGTGGCTTTTGGCTTGTGTGAAGTTGCAACCAGGGAGGCCTTCAGCCTTGAGCCTCTTCTTGCTTCACCGGATATAGAAGGCGCTTACTTTCTGCATGGTTCATGGGGGAGGTGATGGCCTAGTGTTATGATCCCCAGACTATTAATCCAGAAACTCAGCTGATGTTCTGGGGACCAGGGTTTGAATCCCACCACAGCAGATGGTGGAATTTGAATACAATAAATATATGGAATTAAGAGTGATCACCATGAAACATAAGAACAAGGAGTAGGCCATCTGGCCTCTCGAGCCTGCTCCGCCATTCAATAAGATCATGGCTAATCTTTTCATGGACTCAGTTCCACTTACCCACCCGCTCACCATAGCCCTTAATTCCTTTACTGTTCAAAAATTTATCTATCCTTGCCTTAAAAACATTCAACGAGGTAGCCTCAATTGCTTCACTGGGCAGGGAATTCCACAGATTCACAACCGTTTTGGTGAAGAAGTTCCTTCTCAATTCAGTCCTAACCCTGCTCCCCCTTATTTTGAGGCCATGGCTCCTACTTCCAGTTTCATCTGCCAATGGAAACAACTTCCCTACTTCTATCTTATCTATTCCCTTCATAATCTTATATGTTTCTGTAAGATCTCCCCTCATTCTTCTGAATTCCAATGAGTATAGTCCCAGTCTACTCAATCTCTCCTCATAAGCCAGCCCTCTAAACTCCAGAATCAACCTAGTGAATCTCCTCTGTACCCCCATTGTCGACTGTCGGAAAAACCCACCTGGTTCACTAATGCCCTTTAGGAAAGGAAATCTGCTGTCACGACATGGTCTGGTCTACATGTGACTCCAGAGCCACAGCAATGTAGTTGACTCTTAATTGTCCTCAGGCAACTAGGGATAGGCAATAAATGCTGGCCAGCCAGCAAAGCCCATGTCCCACGAATGAATAAAAAATAAATAAAAAGTAGCAGCCAGACACTGGCCAGATCCTGCATAATGAATGGGGCTGGGCACAAGGCCTATAGCTCACTTCTTCTGGGTGTTACTCCAAATAGGCACCTTTTTGGTTTTGAGTCAGAAAAATGGGGCAGCAGGTGCCGTTATATCACTGTCATTTCATTTGATGACAGTTGTAGAGTCAGAGTTATACTGCACAGAAAAAGGCCCTTTGGCCCCTTGTGTCTGCCCTGGTCAAAGCCATCTAACTATTTTGACCCAATTTCCCAGCACTCGACCCATAGCCTTGTATGCCTTGACATCACAGTGCACATCTAAATATTTCTTAAATGTTATGAGAGTCTCTGTCTCCACCACCCTTTCAAGCAGTGAGTTCCACTCCCACCACCCTTTTGGGTGAAAAAGTTTTTCCTCATATCCTCTTGAAACCTCCTGCCCCTTGCCTCAAATCTATGCTCCCTTGTCATTGATCCCTCCACCAAGGGGAAAGTTCATCCTGTCTACTCTATCTATGCCTCTCATAATTTTATATATCTCAATCATTTCCCCCTCAGTCTTCCCTGCTCCAAGAAAAACAATCCCAGTTTATCCAATCTCCTCTCATGAATAAAATTCTCCAGCCCAGGCAACATCCTGGTAAATCTCCTCTGCACCCTATCCAGTGATATCACATCCCTCCTATGATTTGGATTCCAGAATTGCACACTATACTCTAGCTTTGGCCTAACCAATGTTTTATATAGTTTCAGTGTAACCTCCCTGCACTTAAACTCTATGCCTCGGCTAATAAAGGCAAGTAAATCGTATACCTTCTTAATCACTTTATCCACATGTCCTGCTACCTTAAGGGATCAGCATATATGCACACCGAGGTCCCTCTGATCCTCAGCGCTTCCCAGACTCATGTCACCATTCACCATGTATTCCTATATTTTGTTTGTCCTGTCCAAGTCCGTCACCTCACACTTATCCAGATTGAATTCTATTTGCCACTGATCAGCCCATCTGACCAGCCCGTCTATATCATCCTGTAACCTAAGGCTATCCTCCTCAATAGTTATAATGCATTTGTCTGCACCAGGTTCAGATCCTTTCAAAATCCCTAGGGAATATAAAGGTGCAGCGACTCAACGTAATATGAAATTGGCCCAAAACTTCCTTCATATCCTTGAGTTTCTAAATGACCAGGTAGGAAGAACATTTTTAAAATGAGATATTACAAATTGGTGATTTTTGCAAACCAGGGGCACATCGAGAGTTATCATATTTCACAAAATCTCAAAATTAAGTTTATATAGATTAACAACATTTGAACCTGAAGCTGTTATATCCCCTTGGTGCTCACCATCTGCCTTAATAATTATGCTTTAACTGGTAGAGTTTATGGTGGTGTTAATTCAATTTCTGAACTTTATTTTTGTTGTTCATAGGCATCATTGTGGCAAATGGCATATTCCCGCAATCAGCTTGCATGCTTGGTGTTGTGTAATTCAAACTGAGCCAATACTGCACTTTGTGATTTGAACTTCAGTGACATTTAGAATTCTTTTGCTATGTTACAGGGCAATATCTGTTATATCTACTTATGATAATGCAAGATCCAATTCATAAATTCATTTTATGAATTCATAGATTCCCAGGTAGAAATTACAAGTGAGGCAGAAGCTGAGAAGAAGTCTCAACGTGTAGTTAGAAGTTCCTGAGGTGTGATGACATCATGCAATGTCTGCTGGCCCTTCTTAATTCGCTACAATCGAAATGACAGACTGAGTAGTGTAAGGTAAGCAGATGTGTGTTTTCTCACAACAGTATCAGCACTATTAAGGGAAACAACTGGATTTGTCTTAATAAATTGCTCACAAAAATAGAAATCTATTATAAATTGCATACAAAAATAGAAGTCTATTTTTGTATGCAATTTATTAAGACAAATCCAGAAGTCTATTTTTGTGAATCTTATTTCCAAACAACATTATAACTTTTTAATTTTAAATTTATTGGTCAGAATTTTCCAGCCACTCACACCGGTGGGATCTTCCGGCCCCACTGTAGATTTCCCAAAAGCGAGGAACGCGTTCAATGAGAAACCCCATTGATAGTGGCAGGATTTTCTGGTCGCCTCTGTTGCCATGAAACACATGGCGGGTCGCAGGGAAAATTTTGCCCAATATTCTTAAATTAACCACTTATTCTGAACTTGAACATGCATGCCCCATAATTGTAACTTTGCACTTTTGACTCCAACACAATTTAAGGTAAAAAAAATCATTGCAAGGATGGCCCACAATAAAGAATATACACAGGCTGATGGAATGATGTCGCCATTACTACTGATACATTATTGTTGTGACAATATACACAATTGTGATGACAACATTTTCTTGGTGTAACAATTTGAACTGAAACAATGTAATTTTGTTGTGCGAAGAAAGATGAAATGCATTTTGACAGACATTTTTGAAGATTTTTCTTTTTTAACATAAATAATATATTTTATGGAATGAGGAAAGCTTTGGGATGGAATCTTATTCATTTTTTCTTACACTTTTTTGAAATTTATTTTGGAATTTTGTCATTTTGGAGCTAGTTCTTGAGCACATATTCCAGGCTTGATCTTCAGTGTAGCATGGAGAACCTACTGCACTGTCAGAGTTGTTGTTTGCTGAACAAAATATTAAACGGAAGCCTGTCATTCCGGTGGTATGAAAGATTCCTTGTAAGAGTTTTCCAAGTATCTAGGCCACCCTTATTCCACAAGCAATCCCCAGGTTACAATGGCTCCACTGCAAAGTGCTTTATTGATAGTAAAGCTCTTTTAGATGTTGTGCAAGGGACTATGCAAATGCAGGTTCTTTCTTTAAATGCATTGTTATGAAGATGTATCATATAAAATATGAATTTATGGCATCAGCTAGACATTTATTTGTACTGAACATTCTTGAAAAGAACACTTTTCCTAAGCAAAGGATGCTTGCTTACAGCAGCTACTATGTTCCATTTGCAAAGGACATAAACTGATTTCATGGAGGCACAGGGCAAAATCTTCCCAAAAAATGGCAGTGTTGGTTCCAGCATGAAAAATAGTGTTTCACACTGATGGCACTGGCATATTTTTGGGCCAAATCTTATGCCTCATTAGTAATAATTTTTATGCCCACATGTTTCATGCCACTCATGTGGCATGTTCCCTCCGATTCACCCACTCACAATAACTTAATTGCTGCAAGCACTGGGACGTTCCATATAAATGGCTCCCTAGCACTTATTCCACAATGACTACAGGGGATGGCAGGCAAGAAGGCAGCACCTCACTTTTCGGGAGGGGGAGGGAGGCCTTACAAGGATGCTGGATAGAGTGGAGCAGAGAGGGGACATACTCTACCCCGGCTCCAGGAGACGGCCTTCCAGCAGGATCACTACCCTCACCTGGGATACGGTGGTAGCTCTAGTCAGTGCAAACGCACTCCAGCAGAGGACTGGGCAACAGCGTTGGAAGAAGATGAATTATCTTCTTCATTCAGCCTGGGTAAGTGAGCCACCCCCACTCTTCCACTGGACCCCCCTTGCACACCCCTCACACCCCCAAACCTTTCTCTCACTCAACCACCTTGGGCTTTGACAACATCAGGCACCAGATTTCCCCTCCTTCCTCCCACAAACAATATGTTCCCTCAGTCGCTGCCCAACTCCTCACACTCCAGCTCCCACCCAAGCCCCATGCCTGCCACACCTCATCACCACCTTAAATGTCAACACTCCCACATACACACTTCTTCTCTGTGTCACTGCAGGACAAACCACAACAGGCATCAGTGGGCACAGCCAGCTAGCTGAGTCATGCACAAACTGAGAACTCTCGCCTGTTTTGAGGAGCGAGTCCTCAACCTGGCCGGGGAGGAGGAATGTTTTTCTGAAGCTACTTGTTTCTTGGCCAAGATTTATTTTAAACATCTGATATTCTGCAGGGTTTGCATGGTTGTTTTTGCATTAGTAGGTAGTTGAACATCTTTGTACATTTTAAACCTTTTGTTAATCATTTCTGCGCTTTTACCTGAGTGAGTTTCAGCAATAAAACTAACTGCTTCTTTGATAACTTCAGGAACCTGGCTGCTATATTTTTGCACTGAGCTACACACAGTTAAATATATATATACTGAATTGGCAATCTTAAATTCAAACTCTGTTATTACCAAATCAGGAGCGGGACAAAGTGGGGAATTAGTTCACCCTTGTTAACCTAGTTGTAACAGCACGTTTTAAAAATTAATTCTCAAAAATCCCATTTCAAACTGCAAATTCCTCTGATTTTGTTAATGGGTCCTTAATACAGAGAAAAAGAGGAATTCAGTAATATGCATTTGTATAGTGCCCTTAGCATAGCAAAACATCCCAATATGCTTCACAAGATGTGACAATAATTGGCATCAAGCCAAAGAAGATGAGTGACTAAAAGCTAAGTCATTGAGGTAAGTTTTAAGGTGTGTCTTGGAGATGGAAAGAGAGTTGGTTATGTGGAATTTTATACTTTAGGTATAAAATTTCAAAGGTTATGGCCTAGATGGCAGTGGGAATTGCCAACAAAAGTGGAATGAAATAAGTGCACAGTACATAAGAGGCTACAGTTGGGGGATTGTAAGTTTCTTATAGGGTTGTAGAACAGGAGGAGGTTGCAAAATATAGGGAGGGGAGGAGGCATGCAGAGATTTGAGGGCAACAACACAACTTTTAAAATCTATATATAGGGACTGAGAGCTAGTGTAGGTCACCTTTTAGCTCACCCTAGCCCAGAACCAGTATGCACAACTCCAGCCTGGTACGAGGTAGAAAGGACCATCTGGCAGCTAAAGAACAAGACATCAGGAACAATTGGAATCCTTATCAAAGCACTAAGATATGGCAGAGAAGCTCTATTAGTGGGATTACATAATCTAATTTTCCTTATATGGAAGAAGGAGACCATGACAGGAGTTCTCAGAGGTGATGTAATTGTGACCACCTTCAAGGAAGATAACAAGTACAACAGCAGTAACTACAGGGGCATTTCCATGTTGCTGGCCACTGGGAGGGTCATTGCAAGAGTCATCCTTAATCGTCTTCTCCCTGTGGCTGAAGAATTCCTCCTAGACAATGGTTGCACCTATTTATACTAAGGAAACTAGAACTAGGGGGCATGGCATCAAAATAAAGGGGAAGCAGATTTAGGACTGAATTGAGGAGGAACTTCTTCACACAAAGGGTTGCGAATCTGTGGAATTCCCTGTCCAGTGAAGCAGTTGAGGCTACCTCATTGAATGTTTTTAAGGCAAGAATAGATACATTTTTGAACAGTAAAGGAATTAAGGGTTATGGTGAGCTATAAGAGGAGCTGAGTCCACGAAAAGATCAGCCATGATCTTATTGAATGGCAGAGCAGGCTCGAGGGGCCAGATGGCCTACTTCTGCTCCTAGTTCTTATGTTCTTATACTTGGAGGCTGAGCTCAAAGCCATCATCAGCACCTTCAAGTGGCATACAAGGGCATGGATATTACACTAAACATCTGTAAGACAAAGGTCCTGTACCAACCTGACCCTGCCACACAGCAATGTCACCCAGTTATAAAAATCCATAACAAGGCCTTGGACAACATGGATCACTTTCCATTCCCTAGGAGCCTACTGTCAACAAGGGAGACATCGACAACAAGGTTCAACACCACATTCTGTGTGCCAGTGCAGCCTTCGACCACCTGGGGAGGGGAGTGTTTGAAAACTATAACCTCAGAGCAATAGTGATACCCGCCCTCCTATATGGTTCAGGGACGTGGAGTATGTATAGCAAGCACCTCAAAACCCTGGAAAAATATCAACAGTACTCTCTCCACAAGATCCTGCAAATCCATTGGCAGGAAATTAAAAGTCTAATAATGAGCATGAAAGCATTGTTGATGGCCGTTTAAAAAAAAATCTGGTTCATTTATTTCCTTTAGGGAAGGAAATTGATGTCCATACCTGGACTGACCTACTGGTGACTCCAGATCCACAGCAATGTGGTTGACTCTTAAATGCCCTCTGAAATGGCCCAATAAGGGCAATTAAGGATGCGCAGTAAATACTGACCCAATCAGTAATGCCCACATCCCACGAATGAATAAAAAATATATAGATGCACCAATGTCAGTGTTCTCACTCAAGCTGACATCACCAGCATCGAAGAATTGACCACACTTAATCTGCTCTGCTGGCTGGGCCAAATTACCCACATATCGGACTCGAGACTCCCGAAGCAAGCACTCTACTCAGAGCATCAACCCAACAAGTGTGCTCCAGGAAGGCAGAGGAAATGCTTCCTGAACACCTTAAAGCTTCCTTGAAAAAATACAACATCCCCACCAACTCCTAGGAATGCCTGGCCCAAGACCGCCCAAAATGGAGTAAAAGCATGTGGGAAGGAGCTGAACACCTCGAGTTTCATCACCAAGAACAAACTGACGTCAAACATTAACAGGAAAAGGAATGCATGGCAACCTAGGCACCTCACCCACCCACTTCTCTAAATGCCTTACCTGTGACAGAGACTGTAGGTCACACATTGGACTCCTTAGTCACCTGAGAACTAATTTTTAGTGCATAAGCAAGTCATCCTCAACTCCGACGGATTGCCTAAGAAGAGAAGAGTGAATGAGTTTGGATGTGCGTTAAGTTACAGACAGCAGAATTTTGGAGAAGCTCAAGTTTATGGAGGATCTTATGTCCTTATACGGGTAGATAGATTTCTGATCGATAAGGGAATTAAGGGATATGGGGATCAGACGGGTAAGTGGAACTGATTTGCTTCAGATCAGCCATGATCTTGTTGAATGGCGCAGAAGGCTCGAGGGGCTAGATGGCCTACTCCTGCTCCTATTTCTTATGTTCTTATGTTCTTATGGAAAGTTAGCCAGGACAGTATTTGAATAAGTGAGTCTAGAGGTAATATTAAACTTGGGTGAGGATTTCAGCAGCAGATGGGCTTGAGGCAGAGCTGCAAATGAGAGCAATGTCTTTGTGATAGTTGGGATACAGGGGAATTTCATGTCAGGGTTAAATAAGATTGCAAATTCTCTAAGACAGAGGTCAAGGGAGAAAGATAGAATTGGAAGCATGGAAATGGAGTTTGTGGCAAGGCTGAAGACACTGGTTTCAGGATTTCCACTGTTCAACTGGTGGAAATTTCAGCTCATCCTGGTGGCACAGTGGTTAGCACTGCTGCCTTACAACGCCAGGAACCCCGGTTTGATTCCTGGCTTGGGTCACTGTCTGTGCGGAATCTAGATGTCCTCCCCATGTTTGTGTGGGTTTCCTCCGGGTGCACTGGTTTCCTCCCACAGTCTTAAAGATGTGCTAGTTCGTTGCATTGGCCATGTTAAATTCTCCTTCAGTATACCCAAACAGGCCCTGGAGTGTGGGACTAGGGGATTTTCACAGTAACTTCATTGCAGTGCGAATATAAGCCTACTTGTGACACTAATAAATAATTTTTTAAAAACTTGATGTCTGAGAAGCAGAGGAAGGATTGAGAAAGGTGTTGGTGCAGTAGAATAGGATGTTCCGAGGATTCAGGGGTAATGGTACTCTTTTGTTGAAGGATGAATTTTGAGTGCATGTAAAATATGAATATACTGAGGTTCACCTCTTGGTGTCATTAACTCACTCAGCTGTCCCAGGTTCAAATATATAGGGACCAGATGAGAATAGTGGTCCTGCCAGGACTGAGGTTCAGAGGACATGGATAAATGTGGTGCTTGCAGTCATGATATGGTCGAGCCCCTCTCTCTCCCAGGTTATTTATAGAATGAAAGTTATCCCCTGGCTGATGCACAACTATGTTTGGCAGGACCACTGGCAATCTATCCTAACAAGTTAATGTTTTGGACGATGTTGGTGTTAGGCCCTGCACCTAAGGAAAAATGATTACTTTAGAAAAATAAAGTAATAAAAAAGAATGTCTACAACAATAGAAGTGTTTATACTCATTGCTCTTGCGTTAGTCATTTAGGTCACCAGTTCCAAACAATGGTATCAACTGACAGCCGCAAGTTGTCCTCAGCACACACGTTAGAGGACACACAGGGGATCCTGAAGCAAGGACGCTGTCACAATTGTCCTTTTTTTTACCCTTGTCCCGCTGCCTCAGGAAACCTGTCTCTCTCTCTCTCTCCTTATTCACATAATGGATTAGCATCACTATTATCCCCCTTCTTTGGTTCAAGCCAAAAGTGGGAGCCGAGACCCGGCAGTCCGCTTGCCAGCAAATCCGAATGTGTGGGATATAAATCTTGTGGATTGCATTAGTGTGTTTAGTGGACGGATTTAAATCTAATTCCTCAGCCTGATGAGCTTCGCCTGACGTCAGGACTCAGAAGCCTCTGACTGGACCGGGGTTTGTGGATATACTGAAGAGAGAACAAACACAATAATCAGTCCGGTGCACAGTGATCGCTGACTCTGCCAGACGTGTCAATGCAGCAATATCAGTTATTTCCTGAGCTAATAACAAGCTCCCGGTGAAAGTGACGAGGAGAGTAAAGTTCACCGCCTCCTATCACTGGCTGCTGCTGCTGCATTTTCTGCTGTCTGGTCAGGGCAGAGAGCCACAGTCGGTTCAGCTCACTTCCAGTTTCTTTGTTACCCTCATCGCAAAGAACTATGAATAACTCGCCGCTTTCGCCCCCCGTTTCTGTTAAGCTGCCGGGACAACATTGATCATGTAAGTTGCACATACCGGTTCGGTAACGGTCGTTTGGAGTTTTAGTTTTAATTTAGCTCCGTTCTCTTCCATCCAGCGCTTAAAGTCAGCCGAAGAGAGACTGATTTCAGGGGGGAAAGAAGACACCACAAAGCCCTCAAAGAGCTGCATTGGCGCGGATTGCACGGGGAGGATTTTCAGGTTGTGATGCTAACTCATTGACTGAATGTGTAACTTCTACTTGTTTAGGTCGGTCCGTATCGTGGCTCTGGGGAATGAGAGAGCGGGCTTTGAGGACAGCTTGCAGCAGCCCGATCTGATCACCACCTATTTCGGCAGACATGCTATTATCCGGCACATTGAGGAGAGGCGGCTGCTCGGTTTTGCCACCCACATCACATTTCCTGCCTTCGCCGAGTACCAAGCTTGCATCTTCGGCAGGGTCCGAGTGCTGATACACGACTGTCCCAGCTGGGTAAGGGAGCAAAAAGTTACAGCGATCCCCCCTTGGTCTTAGAGATTGGGGCTCGCTTGGGTTTCCCACCCCTCCCACACCCCCCCCCCCCCTTCATATCAATTGTGTCCCCCTTTTCCGCTATGGGAAGTCCAAATGAGTTCATAGTGTGAAGGCGCGGATTTGAAGTTTGCAATTTCGAACTGCACACAGTTTTATTAGAAACTCATTCATGAAATGAGACACTTATTCTCCCTTTTGGCTTGGTTTGAAACTTTTTTTGTATAATTTCTCCAATATGTTACATTGTCCATACCCACTAACACAAAGCATTGTGTCCAGCACATAACCGTGACACTTTGGTGGTGGAGGCAAACTCGATAGGGTCTTTTAAGAGACTTCTGGATGAGTACATGGGACTTAATAGGATTGAGGGCAATAGGTAAGCCTATATATAAGCCTAGGTAGGTAGGGACATGACCGGTGCAACTTGTGGGTGGAAGGGCCTGTTTGTGCTGTATTTTTTCTATGTTCTACATCACAAACCCGACCATTTGTAAGTTTTCAAAAATAAATGAAAATCTGAAAACATATTTTTCGAGCATAAAACACCATTTATATGAGCAACTGCCAAAACACAGATTATCCCAATAACAATTGGCCTTTGATCTCAGAAGGTGCCTATTTGGACCTCATTGCCCAAGTACAATTTATTAGTTTTATGCCATTGTGAACGGAATCCATCATAGAAAATAGGTATGATAATTGTGCGTTAGATTCTAAGCTACCCGTGAGTAATGGCGTTGAGATTGGCTCCTGATATAACATTTTGCCATTATACGCATCTTCCCATTGGACACATTTTAGAGCAAGGTCCATTCACAAATTCGCACCCAGAGATTGAAATTGCTATTAAGGTATTTTCACATTAACACCCAGAATTAGATATGATATTCACAAAAGTCTCGATTATAAATCTGTAAAAGGCAATGAATGCTTTCTTCATGTATGTTTATTTGTTATATTTCCACCCATATATTGATAAGGGGAAATGGTGTTTTCCTAGTTTAAGTAATGGCAGTACAGGCAGTGTTGCTAAATATCCAGATCACTTGTTCTTGGGAGTGACTGTTTAGAAATAAATCAATCAGAACATGCAGTATTGTTTTGGGAACTGCTAGGGGCACCTATTATTAGTTTGTGTTAATGAAGTGCAAGTTTCATGTAACAAACTGCAGGATCATTTCAATGACAGTCATTGCGTGAGTGTGGCATCCTATTAGCAACAGCCTACCCACTAGGAGCGGTTATGCAAGCTTATTTTTTTCACCCAAAAGGGAAGAGTATGGATGTTCGAGGCAGATGTGAATAGAATATTACTCTTTTTGACATACTGCTAAGGCTTGGCAAACCTGGCATATGCAGGTAGACATAGGATTTGGTAAGTGTGCACTAGGGAAGATGAGCAGACAGAATTCTGATCACAAGACTGTCCTTGGCAACAGCTGGAGCCCGACACTTAGGAATGAAATGAAAAAAGGCTCTGCCTCAGCAGAAACTATACAAAAGCCACACCATTTTAAATAAATAATTGGGAGCTTAAAGAATATAACTGAAAGGTGCAGATAGTTGAATAAAAAGTATTTTGAAGAACAGGGCCAATGGTAGCACCCTTGCTGTTTAATAAATAGTTCCTCACTCATGGCCAAGAGAGTATTTTTAAAAATGAGCTTGAATGGAAGAAAGTACTTTCAATGCATACTTTGGTTTTTCTGCTGTGGACTTGAAAAACTCTTTAGCTGATTTGAGAAATCTTCATTTAAATGCCCTCCTCATAGCTTTAATAATTTCATTGTGGTTGACACCAATAGATCTCTCCCAACAGAACAAAAAATGGAGATCCCATGTGGTAGCTTAAAAGGAGCTCAATTAACTGCAAGTTGAAAATCTGAATGAATCAGTCATATTGGCCTTGAAAAAAGGAAAGCTGTGATATTTTGCACTTCTCTAAAAGTTTCCTCAGACTGCAGTCAAATATAGATGAGAATTTGCCCTTTCATGCTGTAAAAATCCTTTAAAAAAACAACATCTTGTTGAATGAGATGTAACTGGGTTTTCAGTGGCATACTAAGTTCATAATTACTGCTGAACAGCCTCAACAGTCCTGAAAAATGAATTTTCTATTGATGGAGTGTTGAATTTATGATAATATTCACCAATTTTTAAAAAAGTAACTTTTTAAAGTTTGTTTATATTTCAGCTTTCACCTTTTAATCTCCTGCGTGTCCCAATCATTTATTTTTTTTTCTCACTTAATTTGTCATCTCTAATTAAAATAATGTTAATCTTGCTTCCTGGATTGCTGCCTGTGAGAATATTTCAGTGTGATTCGCCTTTTACTCTGTTCAATAACATCACTGTTGCTGGATGCCTGGAGATCCCCATGATTTGGCAGCAGGTTCAAACTGGCATTAGGAAAGCAGAAATTAGTGGCACAGACATTTCTGTGGACAGCCTGCTCCCATGGTTCAGTAATGCGCCCTTGCAGATTCTCCTCCAGGCCATCAGGGAATGGCAGGAGGTGCTCTTACGATCAATGGCAACAGGGGCCCTCCCACCTGACCAAGATGGCTTGGAAGGAGACCACAGTGGAAGTTAGCAACTATATGTTCCACCCAAAGATCCTGGGTCCAGTGCATGAAAAGTGTCTAAAAGTGACTAACAAGGGCAGTGGTTCCCAAACGTTTTTCACTGGGCCGCACTTTCAGAATAAAAATTTGCTTGCACCACACCGAATTTTTTATTGATAAGAGATACATTCAAAAACAAAAAAAAAACAACTCCTAGCAGTGCTTGGTTCAAAACATAGAACACAGCTACTTTATAATATGATCATGGGACATCCAGAAAGTATAAAACAATGCTTGTTTAAACCATGTTTAAATGTTTCTTTGATTGTCCTTGAATCTTCCCGCCACACTTGCCATCCTCTCTCACCGCACCAGTGTGGCGTGCCGCACCCTTTAGGAACCACTGAACAAGGGAGTCATAAGTTCTTGGGGGTCAGCGGAATGTACTGGATTTGAGGCCACAATCCATGATCTTATTGAATGGTGGAGCAGACTTGAGGGGCCAAATAGCCTTTTCCTGCTCCTAATTTGCACGTTTATATGTTCTTCTATGTCAGCAGTGAGCATCATCACTTCACTACTGACTCCAAAATTCCAACCGAAGGTTGATATTGCTGAGGCACAGATTTTGAGTATGATGTTTACGCTAGGTAACCATTTCAACAGTTTTTGTGCCTGTTCTTAAGATGCTGGCGACTTTGGAAAGATCACATTTATAGCTCATCTTCAGTTATCTGTGAAAAAGTCAATAGACCTTTCAGAGAACATTGAGTCACAATGGGGCCAGGTCAAACAGATGTGATGTCCCTTCATGATGTTTATCAACCAGTTTCCTCAAAAATCTTTTCATGGTTCCTATTTATTGGTACCAGTTCATAACTTCTTTAATTTTATTGAATCAATTTTCATGTTTCCTAATGGATGCTGAACTCCTACCCTCAAATCCATAACATTACCCAACATTTTTCGCTCATATAAGATTGCTTTCACATCTAGACCTCTGCTTTGAACAGCCTGAATTTCAGATGGCCTGGTTCTGGAGGAAAACACAATTCTACTGCCACATTAAAGATCGAATGATACGTCAGTCAATCCTAAGTCATGGGTGAAGTGAGAATTGGAGAAAACAGTGTATTAATTGGGATATGGAAATGGATGAAAAGTCTGGTACTTTGCATAATTATCTTTGTGGAACAAAATATTACAGCAGAAGATTTTTGCTGATGATTAACTTGAGGAGTGGAGTTTGTGAGGGGATAAATTGTAGCTGTTCTATAGCAAAAGAAGATTTTGTTGTGTTCCCTTTCTCCTCACTACACTGCTGTAACTTGGATGAATATGTGACGAAGTCCTTCTCTTCCTCTAACTTCTTTTATCACGAATGCTAAAAATCATTTTGGCCGTGGTCCAAATTCAAATCCATAACATTACTCAACACTTTTAGCTCACATAAGACTCTTTGCATATAGAACAGCCTGAATTTCAAATGGTCTGGTTCTGGAAGAAAACACAACATGTTGCAGGCTTTGCATTTACCTAAGTAAAATAAACGCAGTTGGGTCCAATCGCTAAATGAGGCATCTAACATTACTCAAATAAGTACCAGTACTATATTATTCCAGCCAGTCTGCAAAATATTGACAATATACAACAGCAAATTGTGCTTTGATTTTTCTACAACAGCAACTTATATTTATATCGCACCTTAATGGTAATTAAAATCCCAAGGTGCTTCACAGGGCCTTTGTAAAGTAAAGTATGACACCAAATCACATGAATATTTTGGTCAGATGACCAAAGCAGGTTTTAAGGAGTGTCTTAAAAGAGGAAAGGAAGGCAGAGAGGCAGACAGTGTGGAGAGGGTATTCCAGAACTTGGGACCTAAGCAAATGAAGGCTGTGGTGGAGCAATTAAGATTGGGGAAGCACAAGAGGCCAGAATTAAAGAAGCAGGGATAATTGGAGAGTCATGGGGCTGGGGGAGATTAGAGATTTCTGTGAATATGTAGAATCCAAAGTGCAGTTTCCACATTTGCTAATGAAAATATAGATAAAGAACATAATATCAAACAAAGTACATATCTTTCACTTTGTTAGCAAGTGGATTGAATTTCTTTCCTTTGATTCTTATCTTTTCCCTCTCTTGCACACTGATCATTCTTTTCTATTTAGGTGTTTTCTCTTAGTTTTCTGGTTAAATGTCTGTTTGCAGCAGTTTTGCTGGATTTACTGGAATGACTGTGTTTTTGCAACTTCTGAACAGGATCTTAAATCAGTGGTTCCCAACCTTGTATACATAGTCATGGTACACTTCTCTACTGTAAAAAGTTTTGAGGCACACCTCCTATTGATGATCTGAACTGTTCTCTAGCAAAAGACACTTTTGGGGCAATTTCCAGCCTGCAGGCACCCTCCGAGAATGGTGACACAGGCAGAAAATCCAGCGAGAATCAGGATTCCATGTTTTATTGTGAATGTGCCAAAAGTCTAACTTCCACCATAATAATGCTGAGCACTGATAGCTTCACAGGGCGGCACGGTAGCACAGTGGTTAGCACTGCTGCTTCACAGCTCCAGGGACCTGGGTTCGATTTCCGGCTCGGGTCACTGTCTGTGTGGAGTTTGCACATTCTCCTCGTGTCTGCGTGGGTTTCCTCTGGGTGCTCCGGTTTCCTCCCACAGTCCAAAGATGTGCGGGTTAGGTCGATTGGCCATGCTAAAATTGCCCCTTAGTGTCCTGAGATGCGTAGGTTAGAGGGATTAGTGGGTAAAATATGTAGGGATATGGGGGTAGGGCCTGGGTGGGATTGTGGTCGGTGCAGACGCAATGGGCCGAATGGCCTCTTTCTGTACTGTAGGGATTCTATTCTTCTATTCTATTCAGTTCTAGATATCACAAAACCCCTGGGCCATTGACTTGGAAAAATGTAAACAATATAATATAAATGTAAACTAAATAAAGGGAACCTTGATTTCCTTAAAAACACAGTTCACAAAGAATTTATCCAGTTCATAGTTCCCAGAAAGCAATGTTTCATCCACTTTAAATCTCATAGCATCAGTCATCAGGAAATGGTGGGCTCGATTTTAGTGATTTGATTTGATTTATTATTGTCAGTGAAAAGTATTGTTTCTTGCGCACTATACAGACAAAGCATACCGTTCATAGAGAAGGAAACGAGAGAGTGCAGAATGTAGTGTTACAGTCATAGCTAGGGTATAGAGAAAAATCAACTTAATGCAAGGTAGGTTCATTCAAAAGTCTGAAGGCAGCAGGGAAGAAGCTGTTCTTGAGTCGGTTGGTACGTGACCTCAGACTTTTGTATCTTTTTCCCAACAGAAGAAGGTGGAAGAGCGAATGTCCGGGGTGCGTGGGATCCTTAATTGGGAAGGCCGATTTGGGAAATTTTTTTTTTACACCTGGCTCCTTTGAAAAATGTTCTGCTTTCTGGGATTCTGTTTCCCTATGTGACAAGTACACAATCACATTAAGAGTGTAGGCAGCCTGCTAACTTTTGGAGCTCAATTGTATTAAAGTGGTTGATAACTGTAGCGTAAAATGTTCTTGTATTGGGGAGGTGTGGACAGGGATGGAAGCAGGCCTGAGGCAGAACAAAGGTAGGTGAATGGTAAGGCCAGCTGACTAGAATGCCTGTCTGCATTTACTGGGACATCAGTCTAATTTTAATGATGAACGTCAAGTCCTCACCCACCACCCAATGCACATGTTCCCTCCATGCCCCTTTATCTTCCCCATGCCTCCACATAGTCCATGTTCACCCTCCATACCCCCTCATACTCCTATGTCCCTTCCAATGCCAGTCCCATTCCACATGGCACTCGAAGATCTTTCCATGCCCCCCATGTATCCTTCATAGCCACTCAACAGTATCCATTGTGGGGCAGACCCCAGAAGCCATGTCTTTGAAATGGAGAAAAAAAATTAAACTTCTAAAAATTCATCAGAGCTCTCATTCAAACACACTTCCTGCTGAATAAAAACTCTAATTCATAAATTCCAATCAAAAATGTAAATCCCCTCAAGCAGTTAATGTTGAAAAATTAGACTAGCATCTAATTCATTTTAATGACCATATCAAAAACAGAAAATCCTTTAATAATCTCTTGACTGTCAGTAAAAATGTGAACACAGCACCTCCTAAACCCTTGCTGAGATATGTATTTTGGAACATTTGTAATTCAGCCAAGCTTTCAGCATGCACTCAGCTGGAATAATAAATCTTGATAAATGTACACACTGGAGATTAAAACTGAAAAGTCCAAAGGCCTTTATTTTCTAAGCTCCACCATATGTTCTGTCAATCAAAACAGCACAGGCGCAGAAGGGCTTTTTTCCAATAATGAAAATTGTTGAAGTTTTTGTTTCAATTTCATGGGCCTCTGGATATTCAAATCACTTCAGATCATTACATTAGAGATTGCAAGCAGTATTTCCTTCAGTTTTAAATGCATTAGCGTGCTTTTCCCATAGGGAAAAGTACTCTAATGCATCTCAATGCTTACAAATGCTGATCATTGTAATGGTCAACTTGCCTTTGCAGGATGGAGCCCAAGAGTCAATCACTGTAGTAAAAACACATCTTATTTACAATGGTACATCTCACCTTTGAAGCTGAAAAAATACATTTTGGTAGTTCAATGATTGCCAATGAGAGAATTTGCAAAGTAGGTGCTGTTTTATTTGGTCCTCTACTTGGGACTGGGGTTCCCCCATTGTTCATACATTCTCTAACTGACAGTGAACCATGTCTGCTCACAGAAGGGGCCTGACTGTTCTGAAATTGAGAAAAGGGTTTAAAATATCCAGCTTTGTTAATGGGGCTGGCTGCATGCAGTCTGGCCACTTGCACCCTCAACACATTCTAGCAAATGTAGCCGGAAACAGGAGTCCCAGAGTCCGCTGTTTCAGCTCTAAGTTTTGGAATTCCCTCTCTAAACATCTTCACCTCTCTACCTTTGTTTCCTTTAAGATGCTCTTTTAAACCTGTGCATTGGTTTTAAGCTGAGTTAATGCATTTCTGTTTACTTGGGTTACTCCTGGGGTTTCAGAGTAGAGTTTTGATTGGGTTGATTGACAAGACAGAGGGGAGGAGCTAAGTTTGCAGGGAAGAAATACTGTTTCAGTTTCTTTTTACAAATGCAAGCAATTTTGTTGCCTGGACTACAAGAAGGAAGCAGTCTCTCTCTTTCCTCCTCTGCGTCTGTGTGTCCCCCTCTGCATCTGTGTCCCCCCCCCGCGTCTGTGTGTGTCCCCTCTGCGTCTGTGTGTCGCCCTCTGCGTCTGTGTGTCCCCCTCCTCCTCCTCTTCTTTCTCCTCCTCTTCCTCTTCTTCCGCATCCTCCTCATCCTCTTCTCTCTCTCCTCCTCCTCTTCTTCTTCTCTCCTCTTCCTCTTCCTCTTCCTCCTCCTTCTCCCTCCTCCTCTCTTCCTCCTCCTCCTCTCCTCTGTCTCTCAAAAGGCCTCTCTGAGAGCTCTGGGACCTGAGACAAGCAAGTAAGCCTGTGTTTTGCTAACTAATTTTAAAGAGGGTGTTAAGTCCATAAGAGGAATATTGCTTGAATTAGAACACATAGGGATAGATAAGCAGTTAAGAATTGTATCTTGTCATGCTTGAGTATTTTTCAAATATTAAATTAAGCTAATTCATTTGTTATAGTTAAACTGTACTGTTAAATAAAATTTGTTTTGATAAAAGTTGATATCGTAGAATCATGCCTGGGGTGAAACATCAGATCTCACACTAATACCAAAACAGCAAATTGTTGGGGTTTAGTCTGATTGCATAACATACCTTGGGGGTTCGGATCCGTACCCTAACATGTAATTGATCCGACAAATTAAAGTAATAAGAAGGAAATGATATAAAACTCAGCAGGCCTGGCAACATCTGTGGAGAGAGAAACAGAGTTAATGCTTCAAGTCCGTGTAGCTCTTCGGAGCTGAACAATAATCATACAAACTCAAAACATTAAATTCTGTTTCTCAATCTACCCATGCTGCCAGAACTACTGAATTATTCCAGCATTTTCTCATTTTATTCCAGATTTCCAGCATCCACAGTAATTTGCTTTTAAAGTATGATGTTAGTTCTCAGTACATAGGTTTTTAAAAAATTAAACTGCTTTTAAAAACCTTACATTAGGAATTCATTAATTGAGTTAAGAAGTCCAACAATGATTACTGTGTGCAATTCTTTTATTTGCATTGCAAACTCCTGTGACATTTATGCTTGGCTTCCACTCAGATATTGCTACCATTAGATGACTGTCCACTGAACACTTTGAGAAGCTCGCACTTAATTAGTTTTATAAGAGGGTCAATCATGTTAGCGTCAGTGGTGGCTCATTTGGTAGCACACTTGCCTCTGAGTGAGATGGCTGTGGATTTAAGTCCCACTCAATGATTTGAGCACAAAAATCTGGACTCTTTGAGGTGCTGCCTTTCAAATGAAATATTATATCAACCTCCATCAGCCCACTCAGGTAGACATAAAACATTCCTTGACAGTATTTTGAAGAAGAGCAGGAGTGTTGTCCCCAGTCTCCTGGCCATCACCACATTTCCTGGGATTCTTTAAGTGAAAGATGTGCCTGCCGATCTTTTGCCAATACTTTGAGTGGTATCTTCTCTTTGGTTAGCAATGAATTGAACTGTCTGTACATGTTTTGGGGAGTGAGAATAGTGAGCAGTACAGGTACTCAGCTGCTAAAACGAATTCTGAAACTGATGCAGTCAGTTAATCCTGTGCATAATAAAGTTATTAATGCTGATTTGTCATAGATTCTGTGGGTAAAGATGAAAAAAATGTCTCTGGGTAAAACAATTCTAATTTCCCAACTCCATTTTGATTTTTAAAAATGTTTTTCACTAAAAGTTCTCATCATTTCTTTGTTAGGAGTTATTCGACAATGACTGGTATAGATCACGGAATGTGCTTGGGCTGGCAGACATCATTGTCCTAAAATATTCCGTCAATGACAAAACCTCATTTCAAGAAGTGAAGGATAATTATGTGCCAATGATTAAGCGGATACTTAACCAGTGGACAGTTCCAGTAATAGTTACTGCTATTGGTACAAGACAAAATGGTGAGTAATGAAGGTTGTCCATATTTCTTTCAAATAAATAGTGGCAAAATAATATATGATGGTGCTAGTGTATTACCTGTAAGAATCATTCTTCCAATGTAACAATTCACGTATCTAAAATGATTCAGAAAACAAGCCACACTCTTGTTAAAAAAATCCTGTTAATTATGCTGCAAGGCCACTTTTCCAGTGTTTGCAATCTCCAAATCAGTGAAGGTACATTTCCTGCTGATGACTCAGACAAATATTCTATGGCATTGTACAAAGCTAATCACCCTAAGATGGTCTCTCGTTTGATCCCAGGTAGAATGAATGAACTGATCTCAACCAAATTGGTGGTGAGTTCAGAATTAGCCACAATATCTTTAGCCTAAGGCAGGGGGAAAGGGGGGGGGAAATCAGTCAGGATGTTTTCTCCTGTCCATTATCCACTGACACATGCTGGAAAGAATAGTACGTGCATGTATAGTAGAAAATAGATT
Source organism: Mustelus asterias (assembly GCF_964213995.1). Lineage (NCBI taxonomy): Eukaryota > Metazoa > Chordata > Chondrichthyes > Carcharhiniformes > Triakidae > Mustelus > Mustelus asterias. The sequence goes on along the minus strand of NC_135806.1, from coordinate 94,435,542 downwards.
GGGGCGGCACGGTAGCACAGTGGTTAGCACTGCTGCTTCACAGCTCCAGGGTCCCGGGTTCGATTCCCGGCTCGGGTCACTGTCTGTGTGGAGTTTGCACATTCTCCTCGTGTCTGCGTGGGTTTCCTCCGGGTGCTCCGGTTTCCTCCCACAGTCCAAAGATGTGCGGGTTAGGTTGATTGGCCAGGTTAAAAAATTGCCCCTTAGAGTCCTGGGATGTGTAGGTTAGAGGGATTAGCGAGGAAAATATGTGGGGGTAGGGCCTGGGTGGGATTGTGGTCGGTGCAGACTCGATGGGCCAAATGGCCTCCTTCTGCACTGTAGGGTTTCTATGATTCTTCTATGAAAATAAGAAATACTCTCTCATAACAGGCTAAATTAGATTTAATAATAAAGAATTAGCAGGGAGATGGTCGTGTAATGATAATGTCATTGGATTAGTAATCCAGAGAACCAGGGTCTGGAACCACAGGTTCGCATCCCACTGTGGCAGCTTGCTGAATTTAAATTCAATTAATGAACCTGGAATCGAAAGCCAGTCTCAGTAATGGTGACCATGAAACCATTGTCAATTGTCATAAAGACCCATCTGATTCACTAATGTCCTTTAGAGAAGGAAATTCGCCATCCTCATCTGGTCTGGGATACACATGACTCCAGACCCACAGCAATGTGGTTGACTCTTAACTGCCTTGTGAAATGGCCCAGCAAATCAGTCAGTTGAAGGACAATTAGGGATGGGCAACAAATGCTGCCGATGCCAGCGACACCCATATCCCATAAAAGAGTAAAGAATGAACAATAGAGAATTAGTCAAGGGAACACTTGGCATATGGTGATCATAAGGTGATTGACTTCGATGCTGGGTTTGAGTCGGGGAGGATTGAGTCATGAGTTAAAGTTGTTGGGGGCGATTCTCCCAAATAAATCCTAAGTGCCGAATTCGCGTGAAAACTGGAGTAAATCACGCTGGTTTTTATAGTGGGAGTTTAAAAATGAATCTCCCACACTCTGTCCACTAGCATAAATCACACTAAAAATCAGTGGGAGGGGCCTATTCCCGCTGTAGAGGCCGGCAGCATAGTGCCGAACGGACCACTGCGCATGTGCCGATCTGTCAGTGCTGAGATCAGTGCATGCGCAGTAACCCCTGTCTATCAGCCTTCCAACCGTAGGCCAGCCCCGCGACCTCCGCATCACCAACATCCCCCCACCTGATTGCTGGCGCCCTGATCATGTCTGGTCTTAGCCACGACCCAACCCTCGATGGCAGTCCCGATGGCTGGCCTCCCTCCCTCCCCCACCGATCCTGTCTGCAGAGTGGCAGCAGGACCCTCCACCCCCATAGGCTCCACCCCCTTGGCACTGCCACATCCATGATGGGCAGTGCCAATGTGCCCCCAGGCATTGGCACCGTGCCCCTTGGGCATTGCCAGGGACACAGGTTGGCACTGCCAAGGTGCCAATGCCCAGGAGGCAACCCCCTGCCGCCCGACCCTCTGGGGGCCCAGATTGCCCCATTCACTCCAGCGGGGTTGGGCCACTAGGCCCTTGAAAGTGAGGAGCTACTTTAAACTTCTGTCCCAGGCCCACTAATCATATTTAAATTATATTAAGATCCCGCCGCCAAACCCCCCCCAACCCCACATCTCTAATGCAGCTCTGCGCCTATTTCCGGCAGGGAGCTGACAGTGCAGAAATCTAGCACTGGGAGAGGCGCTCAGGGCTGGACGTCCAGTGCTGATGGCGCTAATCTGGCCCCGCTCAGATCTCCTGGCCTGCTGGGCTAATAAATTAGTGCAGTGAGGTGAGAGAATTACCCCGTTAAGTTTATATAAGGCTGACTTTGAAAGAATGAGGGAAGAATTGACTAAAATAGAAGCAAAATACTGCAGTTGGAGGAAAATTAAAAGAAAAACAGACAATGCTGGAGATACTTAACTGGTCAAACAGCTTCAGTGGAGACAAACAGAGTTAATGGGCAGGATTCTCATAGAATTGAGCAAATTGCGGAGGCCTTTAAAAAGGTGGGGGGGAACAAGCAGATTTATTAACCCCTAAACCCAAGAAAAATAAAAACATGATGCCAAACTTTCGGCCTACAGTCATTAGGCTGCATACACATGCCCCCCCCCCCCCGCCTCCATATATAAACACACACACACTGACGCAAGTACCAGAAATAAAGGAACTTAGAGTCCAAATAAAAAACGTTAGATTAAGTATCCTTTGATTGCCCTTGAAGTGTACATTTTAAACTGTATGGCCAATTTGGGTTAGGTTTGCTGGTTACTTGGACAGAGTCAGATGTAGAAGATGTTACAATTATTATGAGATCTTGGTTTGCTGGTAGGTTTCTGGTAGTGACTGCTTTCTCGAACTGGGCAACATGCTCATCCCAAAAAGAAATTGAGGCAGAGAGCACAGCACTCTGCTTATTTCCTCTGCTGGAGATTTTCTTGACACTGCCTGTGTGAGTTGTAATAATAGTTGCTGGTGACCTTGCTGTGAAATACTTCACCTATTGTGTATTTTTAAGAGATTTTGGGTGTGTCTGCTTGTGGCAGCCATTGTTACAATATCCAGGACTTTGCATTTTTAAAGTTTCTTCCTTAGACAGTTATAAGTTTCAATGGGTTTCTCACTTCACATTGAAATGTGACGTTACATTTTTAATCTGTTTGCTCTGAGTCCATTCCAGTGAGTTGAGAATTGAAAAATCATATTTTCAAAAATAAGAAGTTGAAGCCTCATCACGGGCAGGCCCTGATTCTGGATTCAATCCCCATTTTAGGCACTGGTAATTTTCAACAGCCCAGGAAAAGGATGCAAAAAATAAGCCTGCACCCTATACTCCTGTTCTAACCAGCTGTATTGTGGTGGTAGGCATCTCATACCAACCACCGTCTCCCCCCCCCCCCCCCCCCCACCCAACCACTGCAATCTTCATGGAATTGGGCCAGCTTCTCAAAGGCACATGGTTCACAGCCCCTCAGAGGAATTACAAACCATAGTCTAGATTTAGGATAGCTTTGAAAGGCATGTTGAAAAGGTCTTGCTCATGGCCTCCATGCTGCCTTTATTCCCCCAAACCTTTTCCAAGACTCTCCATGCCATTTATGACCCCTCTATTCCAGCTTCGTGCCTCATGCTGCCTTCATGCTCCATAACCCTTCCATGTCCTCCATCCTGTCAATGCCCCTTCCATTGCCCCTGTACATCCTCTGTGGCCACTCCCAGTATGCATTAAAGAACCAATGAGCCATATAGTAAGAATGGCAAGTCTTGAAATGCATTGAAATAAACGCCCATTCAAAAATCAGCTTCAAAACAAATGCTATTCTGTATGCCTATCGAAGAGCAGTTGTACTATCATTCACACTGCTTAATGAAATCAACATATAGATATTGAAAGAAACAGGTTGAAAAAGAATAATTTATTATCACCTCAAAACTGTAAATCTGTCAAAACAAAGACTCTAGCCCCACCTGTGAAAACAGAGCACCTGCTGTGCTAATCCACAAGTGAGTCTTGTAACTCAGCCAAGTATTCATAATGAGGTCATCTTTGAACTGTATCAACAGGAACAGATGGTCAGCATGGTCGAATGGCAGAGCAGACTCGATGGACTTAGTGGCCTACTTCTGCTCTAATATCTTATGGTCTTATGGATATCTGTTTCTCCAAAAGGCCCTATTTTGAATGTTTGGGTGAGCACCAAAACACTTAGCAGTGAGTCTGTCTTCAGCGTGAGAAGTGGAGTCTGTTTTAACAGGCTGAAGTGGGCTGTTTGCTTTGATTTATTGACCTTTTTATGAGGTTATAACATTTTGGTTTCTTTGGAATGTGCCTTTCACTGTCTGTATGTTTATTTGGACAAGATTAAGAAGCTGTAAGTGAGGTGAGGTGTCTTATTTTTACTAAAATGGCTCTGCTTAGCATTTTTATAACTGTGTAAGAGCAGCAATCTTTTTCAAAGCAGACTTTTGAATGGGCATTTTTAATGCATTTCAAGACTTCCATCGATATTCTATGTTTTATTTGTTCTACATTACATACTAGGTGACTGGGGATGGAGGATGTGGGGGATCATGGAAGCAGCATAAGGGCATGGAGATGGCATGGGGTGAGAGGAGGTACAATTGGTGAGGGCTAGAGGACCTAACCACTTTTAATACAATTGGAATTAAGTCTGAGAGACCCACATTGGTACTTGCCTGCTTCCATGGCCATATCCATTCTGCTGCAGGGTTGAGTGAGATGGACTTGAACATTTGTAATTATCGTTTGCCTCTATTTGAAGATGCTGGAATTGAAAGCTATATAAAATATGTCGCTGCAATATTGCATTCAGTTCTGGACATGCACCTCAGGAAGGATGTAATGGCCTTGGTAGGAGTGCAGCACAGATTAATCTGAATGATGCCAGAATTAAAAGAGTTTTTAATTATGAGGATTAGATTTGGTTTGTGTTTCCTTTTTGATTTGATTTATTATTGTCACATGTATTAGCATACAGTGAAAAGTATTGTTTTTTGCGTGCTATACAGACAAAGCATACCATTCATAGAGAAGGAAATGAGACAGTGCAGAATGTAATGATACAGTCATAGCTAAGGTGTAGAGAAAGATCAACTTAATGCAAGGTAAGTCCATTCAAAAGTCTGACAGCAGCAGGGAAAAAGCTGTTCTTGAGTAGGTTGGTACATGACCTCAGACTTTTCTATCTTGTTCCCGACGGAAGAAGGTGGAAGAGAGAATGTCTGGGGTGTGTGGGGTCCTTAATTGTGCTGGCTGCTTTGCCGAAGCAGCGGGAAGTGTAGACAGAGTCAATGGATGGGGAGCTGGTTTGTGTGATGGATTGAGCTACATTCACGACCTTTTGTAGTTCCTTGCGGTCTTGGGCAGAGCAGGAGCCATACCAAGCTGTTATACAACCAGAAAGAATGCTTTCAATAGTGCATCTGTAGAAGTTGGTGAGAGTTGTAGCTGAAATGCCAAATTTCCTTAGTCTTCTGGGAAAGTAGAGGTGTTGGTGGGCTTTCTTAGCTATAGTATTGGCATGGGGGAGACCAGGACAGGTTGTTGGCGATCTGGACACCTAAAAACTTGAAGCTCTCGATCCTTTCTACTTTGTCCCCGTTGATGTGGACAGCGCTATGTTTTCCTTTACGCTTCCTGAATTCGATGACAATCTCCTTCGTTTTGTTGACATTGAGGGAGAGATTATTGTTGCCCCCCAGTTCACCAGATTCTCCCTTGAATAGATAAGATTAAGGGGTGGTGTAATTGAGTTGTTTACGATGATGAAAGGAGTTGATAGGGTCGATAGAGAGAAACTACTGAAGAGTAAGTTTTGCAAGAAGTATTCTGCTGAATTGTAAACTAGAATCTATGGGCAGTATAGTTTCTAAAAGCAAATGCAGAGCATGCAAAATCCCTGGATAATTTAAAGGTATACAAGGTATGGTAGTGAAAGGTAGGAATAATAATTCAAACATGTATTTTAAGAACACAAGAACATAAGAAATAGGAGCAGGAGTAGGCCATCCAGCCCCTCGAGCCTGCCCCGCCATTCAATAAGATCATGGCTGATCTGAAGTGAATCAGTTCCACTTACCTGCCTGATCCCCATAACCCCTAATTCCCCTACTGATCAGAAATCCATCTATCCGTGACTTAAACATATTCAACGAGGTAGCCTCCACCACTTCAGTGGGCAGAGAATTCCAGAGATTCACCACCCTCTGAGAGAAGAAGTTCCTCCTCAACTCTGTCCTAAACTGACCCCCCTTTATTTTGAGGCTGTGCCCTCTAGTTCTGGTTTCCTTTCTAAGTGGAAAGAATCTCTCCACTTCTACCCTATCCAGCCCCTTCGTTATCTTATATACCTCTATGAGATCACCCCTCAGCTTTCTAAACTCCAACGAGTACAAACCTAATCTGCTCAATCTCTCCTCATAATCTACACCCCTCATTTCCAGTATCAACCTGGTGAACCTTCTCTGCACTCCCCCCAAGGCCAATATATCCTTTCGCAAGTAAGGGGACCAAAACTGCACACAGTATTCCAGCTGCGGCCTCACCAATGCCTTGTACAGATGCAGCAAGACATCTCTGCTTTTATATTCTATCCCCCTCGTGATAAATGCCAACATCCCAGTTGCCTTCTTGATCACCTGTTGCACCTACAGACTGGGTTTTTGCGTCTCATGCACAAGGACCCCCAGGTCCCTTTGCACAGTAGCATGTTGTAATTTTTTTCCATTTAGATAATAATCCAATTTGCTATTATTTCTTCCAAAGTGAATAACCTCGCATTTGTTAACGTTATATTCCATCTGCCAGATCCTCGCCCACTCACTCAGCCTATTCAAATCTCTCTGCAGACCTTCCGCTTCCTCCACGCAATTCACTTTCCCACTTATCTTCGTGTCGTCAGCAAACTTTGTTACCCTACACTCAGTCCCATCCTCCAGATCATCTATGTAAATAGTAAACAGTTGAGGCCCCAGCACCGATCCCTGCGGCACGCCACTAGTCACCCTCTGCCAACCAGAAAAGCACCCATTTATTCCAACTCTCTGCTTCCTGTTGGATAGCCAATCCCCAATCCACGCTAACACCCTACCCCCAACTCCGTGTGCCCCAATCTTCTGCAGCAACCTTTTGTGAGGCACCTTATCGAATGCCTTTTGGAAATCCAAAAACACCACATCTACCGGTTCGCCTCCATCAACCGCACTAGTCACATCTTCATAAAAATCCAGTAAGTTCGTCAAACACGACTTTCCTCTCATGAATCCATGCTGCGTCTGCTTGATCGAACCATTCTTATCCAGATGGCCTGCTATTTCTTCTTTAATGATGGATTCCAGCATTTTCCCAACTACAGACGTTAAGCTAACCGGCCTGTAGTTACCCGCCTTTTGTCTACTTCCTTTTTTAAACAGCGGCGTAACAGTAGCCGTTTTCCAATCAGCTGGCACTACCCTAGAGTCCAGTGAATTTTGATAAATAACCACTAACGCATCCGCTATTACTTCTGACATTTCTTTCAGTACCCTGGGATGCATTCCATCTGGCCCCGGGGACTTGTCCACCTTCAGTCCCGTTAGTCTACCAAGCACTGCCTCTCTGGTAACAATAATTGTATTGAGTACCTCTCCTCCTACCAACACTCGATCGTTAATATTCGGTAAACTATTTGTGTCTTCCACCGTGAAGACCGACACAAAAAACCTATTTAAAGTCTCAGCCATTTCCTTGTTTTCCACTATTAAATCCCCCCTCTCGTCCTCCAAGGGTCCAACATTCACTCTAGCCACTCTATTCCTTTTTATATATTTATAAAAACTTTTACTATTATTTTTTATGTTTAGAGCTAGTTTAGTTTCATAATCTATCTTTCCTTTCTTTATCGCTTTCTTAGTCATTCTTTGTTGTTTTTTAAAGCTTTCCCAATCATCTAAGTCTCCACTATTTTTCGCCACTCTGTACGCATCGGTTTTTAATTTAATACTCTCCTTTATTTCCTTTGTTATCCACAGCTGGCTATCCCTTTTCTTACAGTCCTTCTTAATCTAGCTTCCTTTCTAAGTGGAAAGAATCTCTCCACCTCTACCCTATCCAGCCCCTTCATTATCTTATAGGTCTCTATAAGATCCCCCCTCAGCCTTCTAAATTCCAACGAGTACAAACCCAATCTGCTCAGTCTCTCCTCATAATCAACACCCCTCATCTCTGGTATCAACCTGGTGAACCTTCTCTGCACTCTCTCCAAGGCCAATATATCCTTCCACAAATAAGGGGACCAATACTGCACACAGTATTCCAGCTGTGGCCTCACCAATGTCCTGTACAGATGCAGCAACACATCTCTGCTTTTATATTCTATCCCCCTTGCGATATAGGCCTACATCCCATTTGCCTTCTTGATCAATGGTATGATTTTCAATGGTATAATATATTTAAAGATAAATCCAATTAAAATCTTTGCACAAAATATCTTTAACAGAGCTTTTTGTAAATCCAGGGAAAAGTATTTAATCTGTTCCGATCTGAGAATTTAAGATTTTAAGGATCTAGCCAACTCTGAAATAATTATACTATTATACAAGAAAAGTATTAAGTACAAACTGGCAGTTTTGTATGTTGTTTTATTAATTGCATCAGTGACAGCAAACTAGATTACGGTTTAACAAACTGCTGGGTGGCATTAAGATTTATTTAGATCTACCCAAGTCTTTTCCATTGTATGCCATTAGTGAAACCTTACAGCAGGTATAGCTTAACTTAATACAAAATCTAATTATACGCTGAGTATTGAATGGACCAAACCTTTAAAATATAGTGGACTTGCTGTCTGATAACGTATGATTACTGATAATGACATAAGCTTATCTAAGGTATAATGATAAACATTTCCACCTGCAGATTTAATTATAACATGGAACAGAAAATTGGATGGAATGTAAACAGGCTGTTGATTCGCTGTCATCCATTTTGTCTGATTCCACCCAGGTGTGTTTAATAACTGGGGACCCTGGAATCCCTCAAATCATCAGCCATGTAAGATACGTTTAAACAGAGCAGATCTTTAAGTGCCATATGGTAAGTTAATTGTCACAGTCCACAAGTCTCCAAGCACAACAAAAATGATTGAGGCAGGCACAGTGATTAGCACTGCTGCCTCACAGCACCAGGGACCCAGGTTTGATTCCGGCCTTTTGTGATTATCTGTGTGGAGTTTGCACATTCTCCCTGTGTCTGCTTGGGTTTCCTCTGGGTGCTCCAGTTTCCTTCCACAGTCCAAAGATGTGCAGGTTAGGTGGATTGGCCATGCTAAATTGCCCCTTTAGTGTCCAAAGATATGTAGGTTAGATGGATGCGGCAAGGGGTGGACCTGGATGGGAGAGTTGGTGCAAACTCGATGTGCCGGATGACCTCTTTCTGCAATGTAGAATTCTATGGTTCTATTCTAAATTTACATTCCAGGTACAGTTTAACGTTTGAACTCAAGTGGCCAATTAATGGGCACTTTAAGGGTCTCAATTGCCATCTACCCCACCCTTGGCAAAATATCAATGCAAGTGGAACGGTGATGGGGATGGCAGCCCCTGTGATCGCACCTGATTTTATGCCCCCCCCTCCCACTGAATGCCTCCCACTCCAGTCCAGGGATGGGGGGATGACAGCCAAATAATGAAAACCAAATGTACTCTTCTACTAAAGTGAGGTTAAATGCCAGGAATAATCAGACCAGGACACACAGGTCATTTGGCTGCTTTTTTTTACACTTACTTTTAAATTTCCATCATAAACTTTTACATCTCTTATTACTATTAATTGTTTTAAGGAAAACTACTTATACAAACATAATTGTATTCTTTCGCCACTGGCAGAGGAGGAGCAGGCAAGGGAAGGAGAGAAAGAAGAGGGGATATGAAGGGTCAGATTTAGGGGTGGTAATGTGAGAGTATGATGAAATTTCCTATTAAAATTCATTTTTACTTGTATCGTTCCATTAATATGACACGTACTCCCATTCAACAAGCTTGTCAGTAATTGTGTGTGAAAGCAAGCAGAGATAGAGAGGATGAGCTTTAGCCTGCATTCACTGACCATACGAATGCCGACAGAGGCTCAAGATCTGGAAGTCACAGTTCTCACTGGTGCGCACGCAATTTTGTATCTTCCCTGCCCCTTGCCAGCGACATCATCAGGTTCACACCTGTTGATTTGAATGTATATAAATATTACTACCTCACCTCCTGCCAGATATTGATTGCTCCCCAGCAAATGTGATGTAATGTCAGCACGGTATACAACAGATGCACACAGATATTCCTGGGGGGTCTTCAAGAGGGGGCAAAGGTAAATATATCCGCAGGGGAGTGGGACATGGCCAAGTAGTGGCCTGACAATGTCCCCTGGACATAGGTTGGCACTGCCAGGATGGCAACATGTCAACCTGACAGTGCCAGTGACCAATCTGACAGTGCCAACTCATGCCAAGGGGTGAATCCCAATGGGACCCTCGTTACGACAGATGGAGAGTGTGAGCAGAATGCATGCCAAGACAGATGACAAGGATGTCTAGCACGTGTGGATGATGAGTGGGACCATGGATGGGATGAGGACGCAAGCTCCAGAGGAGGGGAGCTTAGTCAGAGATGTGAGAATGAGTGGTAACGTCCCTTGAGCTGGCAGTGAGGGATTCTTGTGAATGTGTGATGAACTTGCAGTGTGTGAGTTGAGAGTGTTGCGAAGGATGACTTACCCTCGTGGAAAAGAAGAGATTGTTCATCCTCTTCCTGAACTGGATGGCTCACCTCCTCTCTGCAGCATTAGCACTGACCACCACTGTCACTGCCTTCCAAGCTGGAATGATGAGGTTGGCAGACCTCCTTCAGCCATCATGGGGGTAGAGGACATCACAGTGGGCCTCCACTGTGTCCAGCAGGCGTTTCAGTGAAGAGTCACTAAAAGTGACTTTAGGGGACATGTCTTTGGTGAAGCAGTCCTGGACTGCAAACATTGAGAAAGCTTGTGACTACTGTTTAAATATGGTGCCCGCAGTGAGGAAGTATTGAACTCGTGGTGGGCTGAATTTGAGGCCGCCCACCCACAATGCAGTTTCGTGTGTGCGCATAATTAATGTGGTGGAAAGTGAATGGTTTGGCAGTTTTGCCATTGTGGCTGGCAGCTACAACCTTGTTTTTCAGGCCTGCCACCACACTTTGTGCATTGAGAGGAAAATCCCCCACAATGTATTTTTAAAATATCTCACTTGATTGCTATTGCTGGGAGTGAAGAGGTCTGCAGTGGGCTAAAAGCAACTTTTGATGGCTAAAAGAGATAATTTAACTCTGACAATTTTTAAAGTAAATTACACTTTATTACTTTCAAATATCACCGTCTGTTTTTTTATCAAGAAATCAAATCAAATGTGAAAGTATATAAGGCATTACCAGCAATAAAAAGCAGTCCAGAGAAGATAAGATCGTTAAATCCAGAAGCATTAGTTGGCAGACACCAAGCTTTAGTGCTAAAAGCTTAAAGGAGCAGCCATGCACAAACTTTTTGTTTTGGTGGGCTTAACGTGGGGAATGTTATTGTTAATCTGCATTTATCTTAAGCTGCAGATACAAACGGATCATAATTGATTTGTGATTCATTCATCTGAAAGGTGACCGTGTGTAAAATGGTCCCTTGGAAACCTGCCAAATTCAAAGTGTACAAAGAAGGAAATGAGAAATGATGTAAATTGGTCTGACTATCTGGACTTTCAATCCAGATTGCCATGGTTCAGGGAGTGCAGTGTGTACACCCCCATCATAGGTTAAAGGAAAAATGGAAGATGGAGATGAAGGTGCTTGGAATGGAATAAGGAAATCCAGTGTCTTGGCATTCTTGAGAAAGTGAATTTGAGTGCAAGTTGGTGCAGCAAATCTTTTCCCAATGGGAAACATTGTGACATTATAGTTAAAGATAGAAAGGTGCCTTAGTGGCAGAGTGGGTAGCATCCCTGCCTCTGAACTAGAAGCCCCACTCTAGGACTTGATAGTGATGGTAGGTGCAATCATGATGTAGTCAAACAGATTGATTATCAACGTGTTGTTCCTTCCAATGCGACTATGGCGATAAGAGTGGGAGAGTCTCAATCTCCTGGTTAGCCAGAACCATGTGGTAGCTGTAGAGCAATGGACACCCCACGGACTGCACTACATGGCAAGTATTCCCCTCACTTCAAGGAACTGCCAAAAGTTAAAGAAAGGGTTAACTATTTGTCTAGTATCGCTTGCACCCTTGTGACATCTCAAAGAACTTTATAACCAGTGATTACTTTTAAAGTGCAGGCACTGTTATGCATGCAGCAAAAAAAAAGAGCAAATGAATGATTGATCAGACAGTCGGGTTAGTGGGTTTCTGCTTGCTTGTGCTAGTTCTTTTAATGCAATTTGGCCAACATCAGTGTGACAGGTGCAAAAGGATTTGGACTTTTAAGCACAATTTACTATCTGCACAACTTGAGTTTCCTTTGCACTAACTTTGTACTTGTGATCTTTGCACTAGTTTTTAAAACAACATGCTGGAAGCAGCTCCACCCAAACTGCGTAACCCAATCACCATTTGGAGTTTCCTGTTTGTTTACAGATCTTCAGGTAGACTTTAAAAATTAAGCTGATCTTTTGGATGTATCTTTTGGATACTAAAAGGTACATTTTAAAGATTTTACATGTGATTTTTGTTCTTAAGAACCTGATTAATTTAGCCCAATATAACTAGGAAACAAATTCTGTATTTTTTCTAAGTTAATTTCAGTTGTTTAAAATTAGTTCACTCAGATGTGGTGGATTGACACTGTAATTTAGGATGCTTATTTTAAGCTGTTTATTCCAACTTCTTCAAGTTAACATTTTTATGAAGAAAAATGTTTTAAAGCATATTTTTTTAATTTTGAAAAATATTAGTTAAAATGATGCCCGACTGTGCTGGGGCTTGGCTGATTTTGCACTTGGAAGCATGCAGCAATATGAGGGGAAAAACATTTTTCAAAATGAACATATTTTATGTTAAAGGAATTGTCACTTAGGGACTTGTGATAGTTCCTTTAACATAATACTACAATGAACTTCAGGAACATTGAAAACAAAATATGACAACAAACTGTGTGAGGAGAGATTAGGGCAGCTCGCCAAAAACTTGGTCAATCGTGAGAGATTAAAACTAGAGGTCTAGCAGAGGCCAGAATCAGGGGATTGCATGTACCCCAACAGTTGTGGGGTTGGAAGCGATTAGAGATAGACAGGGACAAGGCCAAGGAGGGATTTGAAAACAAAGATGATAAATTTTAAAATTACCAGAAACCAAGGCAGGTCACTGAGCATAGGGGTAAAGTTTAAAGTTTACTTATTAGTCACACTGCAATGAAGTTACTGCGAAATTCCCCTAGTCGCCACACTCCAGCACCTGTTCAGGTCAATACACCTAACCAGCAAGTCTTTCAGACTGTGGGAAGAAACTGGAGCACCCGGAGGAAACCCACGCAGACACGGGGGGAACGTGCAAACTCCACACAGGCAGTGACCCAAGCCGGGAATTAAACCCAGGTCCCTGGCACTGTGAGGCAGCAGTGCTAACCACTGTGCCGCCCCGTGGCTGACTGTCATTTTGTATGAGTTAGGACAAAAGCAGCAGAGTTTTAGCGGGTAGAATATGGGAGGATGTCCAGGATTGCAGTAGAATAATCAGATCAGGAGGTAACAAAGTTCATTTAACAAAATGGGGTTGCACAGTGGTTAGCACTGCTGCCTCATAGTGCCAGGGACCCGGGTTCAATTCCGGCCACGGATGACCGTCTGTGTGGAGTTTGCACATTCTCCCCGTGTCTGCGCGGGTTTCCTCCGGGTGCTCCTGTTTCCTCCCACATTCCAAAGATGTGCGGATTAGCCTTTCGTGTCAGGGGGATTATCAAGGTAAATACGTGGAGTTATGGGGATAGGGCCTGGATGGGATTGTTGTTGGTGCAGGCTCGATGGGTCGAATGGCCTCCTCCCGCACCGGGGATTTTATGATTCTAAGATTCAATAAATAAATTTGACAAGGAAGTTTCTACCCTAAGCACTAAAGACCTTATGAATCCTTTAAGAACAAATGAGAAGAAAGACAAATTTTAAAAGATCAAGAAATGGCAGATGTTAGAGGCAGCATTTAAAAATAAAAGAAAGAAAACTGAGCATAGTTAAATTATCCTAATTTGTGGTTAATTATCAATCAATAATGTGCGAAACCCTTTACTGTCACTCAGTGCTAGTGGCCATAAGGAACATGCATCACTAAGGAAAAATGTCAGGGTTAAAAAATTATATGTTACCTATAATAAAAAAGCTCATGTATATTTTATTATACTCTAATCCTGTCCCAATGCAGGAAGATGAATAATAGACTGCTTTAGAGATAAAAGGAATGAAACTATAAATAATGGAGAAAATATTGAAAATACTTGTGAGACTGTCAGAATCTACTAGCAAGGATGTGCTTCAAGCTCTTCCGAAATCTTTGGTATCAGTTTGGTGCTGAACACCTCCATGCTCCTTGATATTGACTACGGGATTCCAAATGCATCGCACTTTTCGTTGTGTATACCTATCAGTCTTCTGTAGGTAGACCCATAAAAGTGCAAAATTCCTGTTCCAACTCCGTCTCTCAAATTGGCACTTGCCCCTCACCCTGGCAGCAGGATAGTTGTGCCTGCTGTCTCGTCACATGCAGATCCCACCATTAAGCTATCCTCTAAATTGTGCATAATGGCCATGTCTGAGCTGGTGTCTATGAATATGAAATCATGCAATAGTGTTTCTTTATCACCACTGCCGGGATGGTCAGCTTACAGTTCATGGGTATCTGTGAGGTGAAAGACACAAGGGTTGTGGTATGATTTAGGGGAATACAGAACTTCAGTGCAACAGTTGAGGGAAAGCTTGAAGATGTTACAAATAGCTGTAGCTTCAACCTGGAGAAGGCCCAATGCATAAAAGATCATGGTCCCCTTCACAGCTACCTCCAATACCATCCTCATCCTGCTTTGAGGCTTCAGCAGGTGATAGATTTAATGAAGACATCCTTACTAAATTACTGCATCTTCCACATTATTTCTCACTGAGGTTTAGATCGGAGAATTGCTCCCTGAACGCCCATGGTGCACATGCCCTCCTACTGATAGCCTTTCACTGATGTTATGGTTCAGGTCAGAAATTCCAAAGTGTTTTATGGAGCCCACCTGGATCACATGTTTTGCCTTTTGGATTTGGCTAGCATAGAACATAGAACATAGAACAGTACAGCACAGAACAGGCCCTTCGGCCCACGATGTTGTGCCGAGCTTTGTCTGAAACCCAGATCAAGCTATTTCCTCCCTATCATCCCGAAGTGCTCCATGTGCCTATCCAATAGCTTCTTAAATGTTCCTAAAGTTTCTGACTCCACTATCCCTGCAAGCAGGATAAGCATGAGATGTTTCACTTCAGGGATGATTCAAATGACCCACTCATCATTTTTATCAAACAAAATTTATTTAAGAATATAGTTAACATGTATAATAAGAAAATTTGCAAGAACTTTTATTAATTACAAACAAGAAACAGACCAACCACTATAATGTGTAACCCTTAATAAATATATTTAATATGATCAAATCAAGACCAAAACCTTTAATAGACAAAATCCTTTAAACAAGTTCAACACAGCAAAGACTAATGCTCATGTGATACTAGAAATTGAGTCCTTTTGTTGAAGTCTGCAGTCCTCTGGATTCACTCAGAACAAGTTGAACTCAAAACAGCTTCTCAGAATCCAAGGGAGAGACTCTCTGGTCAAGCCACCAACTGCAGAATTTTTACTACAGGCAGGTAAGACCTTTCTTTCAGATAACAAGCAGAATTTCCAAAACAACAGGGAGAGAGGAAAACACTTTTTTTTCGCTTGCTGTCCCTTCTAAAACTAAACCGTAGCTCAGAACTGAAAATGAAAGAACTTCTGTCACCTGATCTGCCAACCAGTTTTTTTTTCCCCTCCTAACGATGCAGGGCCCTAAAACCAATCCCAAAGTAAACATAAACAACCCTCATTTAAACCACTTAAGCAGCAATAAAAGGACCCATCGTAGTCAACCCGGCAACAATGAGAAAAACAAACTGAGGCTGTAAGCTGAGAAATACTGAAGCTGTGAGAGCCACAGAGATCATGATTTTTTAAAAAATGTCTTGAAGAGGCACTAATGTCACACTACCACCTTCACTTTCTAGCAGTTCATCCCACTGTGTTGCCTCTGTTCATTCTTCATGGGGCGGCATGGTGGCACAGGGGTTAGCACTGCTGCCTCACAGCACCAGGGACCCAGGTTCAATTCCCGGCTTGGGTGACTGTCTGTGTGGAGTTTGTACATTCTCCCTGTGTCTGTGTGGGTTTCCTCTGGGTGCTCCGGCTTCCTCCCACAGTCCGAAAGATATGCTGGTTAGATGAACTGGCCATGCAAAATTCACCCTCAGTGTACCCGAACGGGCACCGGAGTGTGGCAACTAGGGGATTTTCACAGTAACTTCATTGCAGTGTGAATGCAAGTCTACTTGTGACTAATAAATAAACTTTTACTTTTATGTCATGTTGTTTATTCCAAGTGGAATATCCTGTACACCGGCAATATCTGACTTGTGCAGAATTCTTGAAGTCAGGACGAAGTCCTTCGGGATATGTCACACCAGACCCCATAGGAAACACCAAAAACAAGCAGCCAATAGAAATCAATCAGTAACTAACGTGAAAGATGTTGATGATCCCTTTAAATAGCATTAGTGGAGTACAGATTCTAGTGATATATTCCGCTGTGTGAGGTGAAGAGATAGTGTTAGCTTGAATGTGGAACTCCGAAATGGCAGTGTTACAAACTGGTGGAATTTTCCCAAAAAAAGGGCATGTGTCAAGTTCTGACTGAAAACCGGCGTGTTTCTCCCCCAAGAAATAGGCAGATTTCTCTCCCAATCTTCTGATACTTCGACAAAAAATGCAGGGGGGTCGTATTTTTTATATCATACCTGAGGGGAAGGGTCTAAGGACACCGGCAAGCCTGGCTCCACAGAGAGTGGTGCCCTGATCTCAAAATGAAGAGAGAGGTCGTCCATCTCAATTCCCCACCATGAATGTCAGGACATCCACCCACCCCACCCCGCCCAAACAAGGGGAAGACCCCTAGCCCTCTATCACAAAGAGTCAACCCCCCCCCCCCCCCACCCCCCAAGATTCAGATTCAGCTAATTCTCCCCAAACCACGCAGGCTGAGTACTTACCAGAGGTGTGCTCCTGGGACAAAGGTTCAGGCAGTAAGAAGTTTAACAACACCAGGTTAAAGTTCAACAGGTTTATTTGGTAGCAAAAGCCACACAAGCTTTCGGAGCTCCAAGCCCCTTCTTCAGGTGAAAAATGGCAGTAGGCCTGTCAAAGTTGGTGGAGATATGGTCCCCACCATCTCTCAGGATGGCTGGTGCTGAGAGCTCACCATCCTGAAAATTCAGGATAAAGTGTGCCGAGATGTCTCTTTCTATGCATGTACTGCAGGTTAATGGAACAAGTTTGGTATAGCAGTTGAAAACTGTTCTTTGGCGGTTGTAAGCTTCATCACTGAACATGACTATGAAATAAATTTACAAAAATATATTGCACAGTTCGTATAAAACCTTTTCATACTGGATACATCCAAAAACGACTTAACAGAAAAATATCTCTTAGCTATTTCCAAGGGCTTAGTTCAGCCTCCTTTTCTCTAGGTTAGGTTAAATGCAGATGCAGGTCGTGAGGTCAAAGGCTAGCGAAGTGTTGTCAGTCATTTGCACAAAGTCAGCAGATTACCATTTTAAATATAGATGATAAGCTTTGTGCTATACCTGATGTGATCCCAGAAATTATTTGTGTTAAGCTTCCTGATAATTTGCAGAGCTAAATTTTATCTTAGCAAAGAAACAAATGTCAAACATTTATTTACAGTTTATGATACATACCAGGCCTCCATTAAAAAAATTACTGTCGTATGGATCATGTGATTCCAAGTACCTTGAGCTCTTAAGTAGCATCCTTATTAGCCTTTCACCTACTTCATTCTTGCATTGAGAATGCTTGCAGCGAATGGCAAAACAGTGTAAAAATTCTAGGACCATGGTTAATTTTAGTAAGTGATATCTTCTTTAAAATAGTATTTTCTACTGGTAAGGCACTAACAAACTATGTGATCATGTTCAGTGCTATTTTAATTATTCCTAAACCTCCCAAAAATGAATTAAATGTTATTAGCAGAAAGAGTTTGTTTAGGCTTTGATAAGACGATTAATGAGAAAGTTATCCAACATTCCACATTGAGTATTTCAATCTATTTTAGACTGGGATTTAGTGAGCAAGATGATTTATTTTTCTTTATTCTTTCATGGAACGTGGATGTCACTGGCAAGTCCAACATTTGTTGTCCATCCTTAACTGTCCTTGAAATGAGTGACTTGCTCAACTATTTCAGAGGTCAGTTAAGAATCAACCATATTGTTGACAGTCTGGAGTCACATGTAGGTCAGACCTAAGGATGGCAGATTTCCTTCCCGAAAGGGCATTAATGAATCAGATGTGCTTTTACAAGAGTCAATTATAGTATCAGCTCCAGATGGGTCATCCATTGTTTAGATTTTCTCTCTAATTCTTGACTTATTAAATAGCACCTCTGAACTGTGTTTACCTCAACCAAGTGTTTTTATTTAATCTCCAATCTAAAAATTATATTCCCAACTAAATATTTTATTTCTAAAACATATGAATTATCAAATCAGAAATCTGATGCTGAGACTTGATTATAGCAAAGATAATATGACTGCTAATATTTGATCAGGAGTAGATGTCCAGTTTAGGGAGAGCCTCGGCACTGTTCAGGATTTTTAATGGACATTTGTTAAAATTGCAGTAAAATATATTAAAAATCCTTAAAAGATGCAGTGTAGTAGAATATCGCATCATTAAGGATCATAAGCCAATTTGGTAGCTTTGAAGATGATGGCAAATCCCCACTTAACATTGACTCGTGCAACATTGTTTCGCTTTACCATCATTAACAAAGTAGTAACAGTATATCATCATGAGGTTTACTTTAACATCATTTACCACTGACTTCCTTGCCTGTACACTCCCATAACCTGTTTCTGCTTTTGTTCCCGCCCTCAGTGATGTAGTCCTTCTCTCCCTCCACTTCCGTTCCATCCTCCAATCATACTTAGTCCCTGGTGTCTGGTGCCACCCTGGGGACTTCTTTAGATGCTTCCCTTTCTCCCTCTCTTGGCCTTGCCCTCGCCCCGGTGCCTCTTCTCCACAGCTCCTATTCCCACCCTTGTTCTTAATTTTAAAGTCCAAGGTGCTGTTGCCATCTCTGGGGACTTCTTCAGCTGCTCCACTTCTTGCTCCCATTCCCACTCTGCACTCCACTGAAGTCCTGGGCACCATCTATTGGCAGAAGTTGGTTGCTGAAGTTACATCAGCTACTACCAGCACTGATCAGCTTCTGACACTAGTTGGAGCCCTATTAGTCCAAAACCAGGTGAGTGTAATTTTTTAACAATTATTTTAATTTATTGTCTTTCTTATTTTTAGATTTATTCTAAGTTTTTTCATTTATGAATGTAGGTGCCGGGAAGTGGGATTAAAATAAGCGGCTAGTTGACTTTTCTTTGGTCTGTGCAGACACGTTGGGCTGAATGGCCTGTTTCCATGTCATAACTTCTCCTCTGTTCTATTTAAGAATGTACAGCATTTCAACTTAGTTTTTTAAATGTATTTGTGGCTTGGAAAAAGAGGCCCTAAGGTACCTAAATATGCAGTGTTTGTTTTATATTAAATGATTTATTTTATTTTCAAATTATTGTGCATTCCAGGCTAAAATGTACAGCAATCTGTACTTGGATTTTCTGGGTGAGAAAGGAACCTACCTCCAGTTTTAACATTGATTCCTATGAGAACCCAAGGTTCACTTAAAGTCAGGATTTTTTGGAACATGACAACGGCTTTAATGGAGGATTTACTGTATTTAGGAGGCAGATTGTTGTAAAAAGAACAAAAGATTAACTGGAATGTGGCCACACATCCAGAACCAAATTACATTTAGCTCAATTGATTCAAACCTGATAGATGGTTAACTTTTGGCTTGAACATCCTGGAGGAGTATTTGATGTATTCCACTCTGTTTTCATGGAAAACATTTGGCGAACCATCCTGTTGGTGTAAAATCAAATGCTTGAGATCTGAACTGCAAACAGGAAATACTCAAGTCAGGTAGCATTCATGGAGTGAAAAACAATGCTGAGGTTTTTGGGTCAATTACTTTTTGTCAGAAATAGAAAAGTGTCAGAGATGCAACAGATTTTAATTGAATGTAGGAAATTGGGAGGGGGGTGGTGGGGGAGACAAAAGGGAAGGTATGCGATAAGCAGGAAGGCAGGAGAGATTACTTGTCCCATTATCATCCGTTTTTGTCATTTAAAGAAACAAAAGCTAGATCTAGATGAGTTTTAAATGGGAATAACAGGTTCATCACCAACAGCTGTTGTCCAACTAAAAGGCCTCAACCGAGATCTTGGGTTCATGTCACACTATCTGTAACCCCCACGACTTGTTTGGGCTTGCAAAATCTCACTAACTGTCCTGTCTGGAGACAATACATATCTCTTTAACCTGTGCTTAATGCTCTCTCCACTCTCATTGTCTGTACCTTTAAGACTTGATTACCTATAAAGACTCGCATTCCAACCATTATTTTGTAAATTGAGTTTGTGTTTTTATATGCCCTGTTTGTGAACAGAACTCCCACTTACCTGACGAAGGAGCAGCGCTCTGAAAGCTAGTGGCTTTTGCTACCAAATAAACCTGTTGGACTTTAACCTGGTATTGTGAGACTTCTTACTGTGTTTACCCCAGTCCAACGCCGGCATCTCCACATCATAACTAAAATGTAGGCAGAGGTCTCGACTGGAAGTGAATTCAATGTCAGTTTGAAAGGCTACAAAATGCTTGTGAAGATGAGGCGTTTTACCTCAAGTTTACATTGAGCTCAACTGAATCAGTGTTGGAGGCCAAGATCAGAGAGGTCAGAATGGGAGCAGTGTGGAGAATTGAAATGGCAGATAACCTGGAGCTTGGGGTCACACGTGGACTGAACAGAGGTGTTTCCCCACCCCACCATAAACACTCCCTGATGCATCTCTTATTTATTTTTCTCCTTTTAATGGTTATCTCCAGCTTGCCTCCCTTGTTGAGCTATTGGATTTTTAGTCTAGTTTACTGAGTTTGTCTCTGGTGCTCAGAATAGCTTACCAGTTGTATTCAAATTAGGCTCAAACCTCGAATCAATTGGATGGTTATAGAGGCTAAACCACTCACTTTGGACAAAATTTCAAAATCATCTCCATCAACACAAACCATACTTGTCAATCCTGATTCCTAATCTTGCCTTTGCTTGAATGGCTTTGACTCACGAACAACGTGTTATGTTTATTGACGTTGGTTAAGTTTGTTCACTTTCAGTAGAGTTTGTATCTATTTTGCCTACAAAAGAACAGTGACTACATTTCAAATGTAATTGGTTGTGAAATGCCTTGTGTGATCCAGAGGATGTGAAAGACACTATAAATGCAGTCATTCTTTTTTGAAGTTGAACTATCATTTTAGTTAACTATGTACCATTACAGCAAGTCACATACCCAAATGCAGAATACAACAGATACACTTTAGTACGGCTAGATGATGCTTTTGTACTTACTCGCAGAAGACACATAACTGACTCATAAGCTAAAAAGTGAAAAAAACAAGGATCTATTATAATTGGACTGCCAGTCCCACTGGAAGGAATTTACTTCAAACACAATGAGATCCAAATGTCTTAATACTTCTATGTTAAACTGATATCAGAAGAAGTGATGACTTTTCATTGAATCAACAATACAATAGTGTAGAGGGATGTCAGCAGTTGCAACGAGACATAGATAAGTTGCAAGACTGGGCGGAGAAGTGGCAGATGGACTTCAACCCAGATAAGTGTGTGGTGGTTCATTTTGGCAGGTTGAATAGGATGAAAGAATATAATATTAAGGGTAAGACGCTTGGCAGTGTGGAAGATCAGAAGGATCTTGGGGTCCAAGCTCATAGGACGCTCAAAGCAGCGTCGTAGGTAGAGGCTGTGGTTAAGAAGGCGTATGGAATACTGGCCTTCATCAATAGAGGAATTGAGTTTAGAAATCGGGAGATAATGCTGCAGCTGTAGAGGACCCTGCTCAGACCCCACCTGGAGTACTGTGCCCAGTTCTGGTCACCTCATTACAGAAAGGATGTGGAAGCCATAGAAAGGGTGCAGAGGAGATTTACAAGGATGTTGCCTGGATTAGGTGGCATGCCTTATGAGGATAGGTTGAGAGAGCTAGGTCTTTTCTCCTTGGAGAAGCGAAGGATGAGAGGTGACCTGATAGAGGTGTATAAGATGTTGAGAGGTATTGATAGAGTGGATTCTCAGAGGCTTTTACCCAGGGTTGAAATGGTTGCCACAAGAGGTCACAGGTTTAGGGTGCTGGGGAGTAGGTACAGAAGAGATGTTAGGGGTAAGTTTTTCATTCAGAGGGTGGTGGGTGCGTGGAATCGGCTGCCAGTAGTGGTGGTGGAGGTGGATTCGATAGGGTCTTTTAAGAGACTTTTGGATAAGTTCATGGAAGTTAGTAAGATAGAGGGTTATAGGTAAGCCTAGTAGGATGGGACATGTTTGGCGCAACTTGTGGGCCGAAGGGCCTGTTTGAGCTGTAGCTTTTCTATGTTCTCTGTTCAACCAGTGAGTGGGTTTATACACTTATTTCCTACAGAATTACACAATGTCAACTATTCATTGTAATAGTTTTAATGTGAATTGGAAAATGTATTTGAGAAATAAAAGAACCTTTGAACTAAAACCCCAGGATTGGTGTTCAACTGATTCAAGTACGTTGGAGTGGAACTTATGGACCTCAATGAAAATTCTGCGCAAGTTAATGTGGAGGAGGTCAGTTAACTCCTTGAAACAGGCAGACTGTTATGATCCCCATGAGGATCTGTTAACCAAAATGACCCAAATGAATAAATTTTACTTTTTGTAACTATAACACAAATTAGAATCAAACATAGATTAATAGGAAATTCATGCATGGTACAAACTAGACATGACTTAATGGGATATTGGACATCACGAAGATATCTCACAGAAGTAGTACATAGTTCACTCCGCCTATATGGTCTCAGTTCCATCCATGCAGTTCTTCCAAGCAGAATTTTAGTTTCATCTGCACAGGGGGTGACAGGAAGTGGAAAGAACTGTTTAGCTATCACAAATGTGGTTGATAAGTTTTCTTCCTCCTGCTCAATACACAACCCTATTTCTAGAGTTCCAGAAAGCTGAAACCCTGCAGCCTCTCATTACTCACACTCTTTTGCTAGGGAAATTATGGATTAGGTGGTCGACAATGCAGCATGAAGGGAAGCGCCATTGCAAAACACACCCTCTAAAGATGGTGGAACATAGCACATCAGTGCAGAAGACAAGGCTGCAGCATTTTCAACCATCTTCAGCCAATATTGCCAAATGGATAATCCACTTTGGTCTCTTCATGGGATCTTCATCATGATGTCAGATTTCAGCCAATTCAATTCATTCCACATGTCAAGAAACAGCTAAGGGCAACGGACAAAACAAAGGCATAGCATTCAGGCTGTTAATGCTGAAGGCTTGTCCTCCAGGACTTTCCAAACTTCTAGCCAAGATGTTCCAGTACAGCAAGGTCGGGATCTACGCAACATAGTGGAAAATAGTCCAGTCCATAAAAAGCAAAACAAAATCAATTCAGCTACTTACTGCCCCATCTGTCTACTCTCATTCATCAGCAAAGTGGCAGAAGATGTTGTTGACAGTTTTATAAATTGGCACTTGAGGTGAGGGGTAATGACTACCCTTCACATCCAAGCAGCATTTGTTTGAGAGTGATATCATGGAGCCCAAGTAAAATTGAAGTTAGTGGGAATGAGCAGGAAACTCTCCACTGCTTGGAGTCATACCTATCAGGAAAGAAAATGGTTATTGTCACTGAAGGCCAGTTATCTCAGGCCCAGGTCATCACTGCCGGAGTTTCTAGTGCAGTGCCCCAGTGCAACCAACTTCAGCTGCTTCAGCAATGCACCTCCCTCCGTTCTCGGGTTAGAAGTGTGCATGTTTGCTGATGATTGCACAGTTTTCATTACCATTTTCAAATACTGAAGCAGTCCGTGCCAATATGCAGCAAGACCTGGACAGCATTCAGATTTGGGCTGACGTGTGAAATAATATTTACACTCCACAAATCAACACCTTGAACAAGAGAGAGAGTCTAACTACCTCCCTTTAATATTAAGGATTGCCATCACTGAATGACCTACCATCAACGTCTTAGGGGTTACTGTTGACCAGAAATTCAACTAGTCAGCTACATAAATATTGTGGCTAAAAGTGCAGGCCAGGGGCTGCGAATTCTGCAGAGGGTAACTCATCTGCTGATTCCTGAAACTTGTCCATCATGTTTTCCATGCACAAGTCATGAATATGATGGAATATTCCCCACTTTCCTCGATAAATTCAGTTTCAACACTCAAGTCTGACACTCTTCAGCTCACTTTATTGGCACCCTGTCCCTCCACCACCAGTGTACACTGGTTACAGTGTGTACCATCCATGAGATGCACTGCAGCGACTCTGAAAAGCTCTTTTGACAGCACCTTCCAAACCCAAGACACCTCCCACCAAGAAGAACAAGGGCAGTAGACACATTGGAACACCACCACCTGTTAGTTCCCCTCCAGGTACATCATCCTGACTTCACTGTCACTGAACAAGATCCTGAAGCCCCCTCCCTAACAGCATTGTGGATGTACCTACAATACAAGGTCTGCAGCGGTTCATGATGGAGGCTCAATACCAACTTCTCAAAGAAAATTCAGGATGAGTAATAAACGCTAGCCTTGGCAGTGATTCCCAAATCCTAACTGATTTTTTAAAAAAACATTGAATTCATTGAGAAATATCTGAATTATATCAATGAAATCTGATGCACATGATTTTTTCCATTGTGGGAGGAGGTTCTTGTGTTTCTGCAAATAGTTGCGCATCAGAATAGAGGGATATTGTAGAAGAGGAATTACTGAGAACTGTGGTGTGGAAGAAATTTTGGGGTTGCTTCTTTAGTGAACCTTCTCGATCATACATAAAGGAGCACCTCAGGCACTTTGCTGATGTGTATTACTGCCTGGTGCAGCATCTTCCAGACTGCACTGTTGTTTCAGGAGCCACTTCCTCATTGTTACTCTTTCTTCTGTCATGTTTTCATGGGTTCTACTGATAATCCCCATGGTTAGACCATAAGACGTAGGAACAGAAGGAGGCCATTAGATCCATTGGGTCTGCTCCGCAGACTTCTTCCACTGTACATTTCCCTGCCAATAAGGCTAAAATGAAAAGAAGTACAAAATAATTGCTTTGAAGGAACAACTGAGAACCACACATTTATCTTCATGATTCTTTTTTGGTATTCGCAGTTCGGCACAGAGCTGGCCAAGAAGGAACCATAAATATAAAAGAAAAACAGAAAATGCTGGAAAAACTCAGCAGGTCTAACAGCATCTGTGGAGAGAGAAAATAGAGTTAACATTTCAAGTCCGTATGACTTCTTCAGAACCATAACTAAGAGCAGAGTGCTATGATGATGCAGATGACCACAGGCTTATCCAGACTGTGTATATTATTTGGAGAACCTCGATATAGAAGCTGTTATAACCTGCTTTATTAAACAGGCTGTCTGATCAACATCCTATCCATCAGCTTAATAGTCCATCCCCTTCTGTGCCAACATACTATTGCTGAATGTGTGTTTCTACCAAATACACTGTATCAAAACACCAAGGGCAGAATTTTTTGGATAATAGGGTTACCCAGTCACCACCTGAAGAGTCAGTGGGGAATGTATCCTCGTGAATCATAGCAACCCCACAGCCATTTAACAGTCCCCACTATGACAGAAGACCTGCCTCGGAGAGTTCTGGCAAATCTGGTTTGCTGGCAGCTCTATAATCCCCGCAGTGGCCACACTCTAAATCCAGGTCCGGGTAAATGAAGGGTCTCATGGTGGGAGGGGAGTGGAGGGTTGAGGGAGATGAGGGTCTTGATAGAGAGGTAAAGGGGAGGGAGCACCTGTGGGGAACAGACCTGGGGGTTGGGCACGGGGGGTGTCTGATGTTGAAGGGGAGCAACAGTGGGAGATGCACCCCACCTTCTTTCCGAGCTCTGAGCAAGGTGATCTGCCATGCTCTCCTCCCAATAGCCTCAAGATAGTGGCAAGGTGGATAACGGCCTTTAAGTGATCAGCCTTCCAGCTGTAATTTTGCGGACGGGTGGGAGGGTGGTGGGAAAGGCACACAGGGAAGTTCTCATCTGCAAAACCTGCAGTCAGCAGCTTGTAAAATTCTACCCCAAGGTTTCTTTAACAGCAATTTGGAAATCATGACCAATACAAGCTAAAAGGGCAAAGCTAGTGGGGTGCATGGGAATGCCATCAACTCCAAGTGCTCCTCCAAGGCACACACCATCCTGATTTCAATATATATTATGTAATTTCTACATCATCATCCTTGGGGTAAAAGCCTAAAAAATCATGGCTGGAATTTTCCGGCTGTTCACAGCGACGGGATTCTCTGGTCCCGCTCCAGTGAATGGACATTTGGCTAAGCACCAAGTTCTCCATCCACTGTAGTGGTGGCAGGGCGTGAATGGCAGCAAATTTCCGCCTCACAATTTACCATATTGTGAGAATACCTTCGCAATAGTGGACTCGGGTAGTTCAAGAAGAAGGACCACCACCTCTCCATCAATGAGCAATGACGGAGCGGCAAGAAATGTCAACTTTGTCAATGTTAGCCATATCCCAAGAATGATTTTCTATTTTAATTTACATGTTCCCTTTTAATTTTCTATGGCACTGCTTTTCAGCAAGTTGCAGTCTGTTGTGCCTGAAATAAAGAAGTGAAAGGCACCATACTTATGGGTGCCCACAGTACATCTTTGGTACCACCTATTTTGATTTTCCCTTGCTTGCTAATTTACCTCGGACAATAGTGAAGTAAAGTTTTAACTTTATTTATTAGTGTCACAAGTAGGCTTACATTGATACTGCAATGAAGTTACTGTGAAAATCTCTGAGTCACCACACTCCAGCACCTGTTTGGTTACACTGAGCGAGAATTTATCATGGCCAATGCACCCAACCGGCACATCTTTCAGACTGTGGGAGAAAACTGGAGAACCAAGGGAAAACCCACACAGACACAGGGAGAATGTGCAGACTCTACACAGACAGTGACCCAAGCTGGGAATCAAACCTGGGTCCCTGGCGCTGTGAGGCAGCAGTGCTGACCACTGTGCAACTGTACCACCCTATAAAGGAGTAATGAATCCCCAATCTGCTATGTATACAAAATAAAAATATCTGAGAACCCAAACAAAACCAGTGGTCTGTTACTCAATTCCCCAGTTCAGAGATAGGGGTTGAGCTGCAACAGTCTGGACTCTGGTTATATGAGTCGCAAGAATGCAGAAGCTCTACAAGGTAGTTTGATGTCAGACCATTAAACAATTATGTCAGTATTATAGCCCCTTTTTAAGTTAATGTATACATGTGTACTTTAGCACACAAAAGTTTACAACCATGATCTGCAATATGGAATGAGACAGAGATCATTTGGAAATGTGTACTACGCTGCACCCCCACGTTTACTGCATGGCTTTGTAGCTGGTGTACTTATTTAACTGGGCATTAGCTTCAAGGCTTTAAGTATGAACTTAACACATTGAACTTGCTATTATTGATCTGATGTAAAACCTTTACTGTAGTTCTGAAAAACTTTATAAGCTTTGGCAGCCAGTCAACTGCTTCGTCGAATGAATACCTCTTGTCTGAGGAGACTGGTGACATGAATATAAATATAATGTGTTCTCAACTCTGGGTTGAGAACTTTGTCATGGAGTGAGACTTTCCCACGGGAAAGTTAAACGAATAACTTGTTTTCTTACACAACAGGACGAGCACCACATTTTCTTTCAACTGATTTTCTTACAAGGGAGGAATGAATCATTTCTGCAATCCAATTTGCACATGTTTTACTTTCTTCAGCCCATCAAGAACAGTGTTTATATTAACATTTTAATGATTTACTTGTACCTTCTGCTCTGAAGATGGAATACAGTAAGAAGTTTAACAACACCAGGTTAAAGTCCAACAGGTTTACCTGGTGTTGTTAAACTTCTTACTGTGTTTACCCCAGTCCAACGCCGGCATCTCCACATCCTGAAGATGGAATGCAGCATCTTTCTGTATGCTTTCCATTAGTAGTTTCTTTAACCGTTCTATACTGGTAACTATTTGAAAGTTGAGTTCTATTTTATATTCAGTTGACTAGAGGACTCAAAATCCAATCCCCATTTGTTTTTGTAATCTCTCGTAACACATCCAATTGGATAAAAACACACTCTATCCAAGTGATGGCATTCAGCTGCTTCATTCAACTCACATGGTTTTTGCACAATCATGGTCATGGTAATCTCCAATAACAACTTTGTGTCACACACAGCCCTCTACTCACTTACAATTCTGTTTGCTTCTGTATCTGGGTCTGGAGTACAAGTAACTCACAATTACACTTGCCAACTGCTAAGCTTTTGACCTTTATCTGTCAACATAGTTCTGCAGCTGTTGAGCAGCTCGCTCTTCCTGTTCTGATTTTTGACACTCTTTCTCTCTGAAACCTGTACCCCCTCTCTCCCACACTGATCATTCTCCCCAGTATATCTCCTCCTTTGCTCTTCAAGCTCAAAGAATGCAGGAGTTTAAGTTAAGTCACAAGTAGGCTTACATTAACACTGCAATGAAGTTACTGTGAAAATCCCCTAGTTGCCACACTCCGGCACCTGTTTGGGTACACTAAGGGGCAATGGCTATTCCACCTGACCAGCACATTTTTTGGACTGTGAGAGGAAACTGGAGCACCCGGAGGAAACCCACGCAGACATGAGGAGAATGTGCAAACTCCACACAGACAGTGACCCAAGCCAGGAATCGAACCCGGGTCCCTGGCACTGTGAAGCAGCAGTGCTAACCACTGTGCCACCGTGCCAGCCCCCAGGAAAAAATGGTTTAGTCAGACCTCACTGCACCATGTCAGGCACAGCTAGGTTTCATTCTCCTCTGCTAAAATTATTAATCCCTCTGGGATCATCCTGGAGAGTGTCTTTTTTCCATTGCCAGCAGTCTTAAACTACTCTCCCTGTCCAATCTTTCAACAAGTTTGAGGAGTTCATGGATTACTTTATCACAAAGATTTGGACAATCCATTCAGCTGCCTCTACTATCACCCCAAATTGATTTTTTCCCCCTACCAAGCAAATCTTTCTCCAGGCCATTCCTGCCTGATCCTGGATCTCACATTTCTTTCATTTCTCTGCTATCTCTCCACAATGCCCATCTGAGCTCACCTTGTCTGTAAAACTCATCCCTTGCTCCCTTGACCCCATTCTCACTAAGCTGCTGATCATCTCATTTTTCATCTTGGTCCCAAGCTGACATTGTGAATGGTTTGCATTTCTTACCAGTTTAAGATGGCGCCAGAGCGTGGCGACTTCTTGCGAGATTTCCCCAGCATACCCTCTAATTCTATGCAAACAAAGGAATGCACTAATAAATCGGGTCCAGGTAAGAAAGACTAACATAAAGACACTTTACCTGAATGCACGTAGCATTCGAAACAAAGTGAATGAGTTGACGGCACAAATCAGTACAAATGGGTATGATCTAGTGGCCATTACAGAAACGTGGTTGCAGGGTGACGAGGGCTGGGAACTAAATATCCAGGGGTATCAGACAATTCGGAAGGATAGACAGGAAGGAAAAGGAGGTGGGGTAGCTCTGTTAATTTAGGATAACATCAGGGCGGTAGTGAGAGACGATATAGGCTCCAAGGAGCAAAATGTGGAATCAATGTGGGTGATAAGGAATAGTAAGGGGAAAAAGTCACTGGTGGGCATAGTCTATAGGCCCCCAAATAATAACTTCAAGGTGGGGCGGGCTATAAACAAACAAATAACAGATGCATGTAAAAATGGAACAGCAGTAATCATGGGGGATCTTAACCTCCATATTGATTGGTCAACTCAAGTCAGGCGCGGTAGACTTGAGGAAGAGCTCTTAGAATGCTGTCGCGATAGTTTCCTCGAACAGTATGTTACAGAACCTACGAGGGAGCAAGCTATCTTGGATCTGGTCCTGTGTAATGAGACAGGTAAAATTAATGATCTCTTTGTGAGGGATCCTCTTGGAATGAGTGATCACAGTATGGTTGAATTTCTAATACAGATGGAGGGTGAGAAAGTAGGGTCCCAAACCAGTGTCCTCTGCTTGAACAAGGGGGATTACAATAGGATGAGGGCAGAGTTGGCTAATGTAGACTGGGAACACAGACTAATTGGTGGGACAGTTGAGGAACAGTGGAGGATTTTTAAGGAGATTTTTCTCAGTACTCAGCAAAAATATATTCCAGTGGAAAAGAAGGAATGTAAGAAAAGGGATAACCAGCCATGGATAACTAAGGAAATAAAGGAGAGTATCAAATTAAAAACCAATGCATACAGAGTGGCCAAAATTAGTGGGGAACTAGAAGATTGGGAAGGCTTTAAAAAACAACAAAGAACTACTAAGAAAGCAATAAAGAAAGGAAAGATAGATTATGAAAGTAAACTAGCACAAAATATAAAAACTGATAGTAAAAGTTTTTACAAATATATAAAGCGGAAAAGATTGGCTAAAGTAAATGTTGGTCCCTTAGAAGATGAGAAGGGGGATTTAATAATAGTAAATGAGGAAATGGCCGAGGCCTTAAAAAAGTTTTTTGTGTCGGTCTTCACAGTGGAGGACACAAATAGCTTACCAATAATTGACGGTCATGGGACTGTAGGGGGTGAGGACCTTAAAACGATCACTATCACTAAAGAGGTAGTGCTGGGTAGGCTAATGGGACTAAAGGTAGACAAGTCCCCTGGTCCGGATGGAATGCATCCCAGGGTACTAAAAGAAACGGCAGAAGAAATAGCAAATGCATTAGCTGTAATTTATCAAAATTCACTGGACTCTGGGGAGGTGCCAGCTGATTGGAAAACAGTTAATGTAACGCCACTGTTTAAAAAAGGAGGTAGACAAAAGGCAGGTAACTACAGGCCGGTTAGCTTAACATCCGTAGTTGGGAAAATGCTGGAATCTATCATCAAGGAAGAAATAGCAGGACACCTGGAAAATAATGGTTCAATGAAGCAGATGCAGCATGGATTCATGAAGGGAAAGTCATGTTTGACTAATTTACTGGAATTTTTTGAGGATATAACGACTGCGGTTGACAGAGGGGAACCGGTGGATGTGGTGTATTTGGATTTCCAGAAGGCATTCAATAAGGTGCCTCACAAAAGGTTGCTGCATAAGATAAAGGGACACGGAGTTGGGGGTGAAGTGTTGGCGTGGATTGAGGATTGGCTATCCAACAGAAAGCAGGGAGTCGGAATAAATGGGTGCTTTTCCGGTTGGCAATCAGTGACTCGTGGTGTGCCGCAGGGATCGGTGCTGGGGCCTCAACTATTTACCATATACATAGACGATCTGGAGGAGGGGACCGAGTGTAGGGTAACAAAGTTTGCGGATGACACAAAGATGAGTTGGAAAGCAACTTGTGTGGAGGACACAGAGAGTCTGCAGAGAGATTTGGATAGGCTAAGTGAGTGGGCAAGGATCTGGCAGATGGAGTATAACATTGGTAAGTGTGAGGTTATCCACTTTGGAAAGAATAATAGTAAAATGGACTATTATTTAAACGGTGTAAAATTACAACATGCTACTGTGCAGAGGGACCTGGGGGTCCTTGTGCATGAATCACAAAAATTCAGTTTGCAGGTGCAGCAGGTAATCAAGAAGGCAAATGGAATGTTGGCCTTTATCGCGAGAGGGATGGAGTATAAAAGCAGGGAGGTCATGCTGCAACTGTACAGAGTACTGGTGAGGCCGCACCTAGAGTACTGTGTACAATTTTGGTCCCCTTATTTAAGAAAGGATATATTAGCTTTGGAGGGGGTACAGAGAAGGTTCACCAGGTTGATTCCAGAGATGAGGGGGTTAGCTTATGAGGAGAGATTGAGTAGACTGGGCCTGTACTCATTGGAGTTTAGAAGGTTATGGGGAGATCTTATAGAGACATATAAGATAATGAAGGGGCTAGACAGGGTAGGAGCAGCAAGGTTATTTCCACTTACAATGGAAACAAGAACTAGGGGGCATAGCCTCAAAATACAGGGGAGTCAATTTAGAACAGTTGAGGAGGAACTTCTTCTCCCAGAGAGTAGTGAATCTTTGGAATTCTCTGCCCAATGAAGCAGTAGAGGCTACCTCGTTAAATGTGTTTAAGTCACAGATAGATAGATTTTTAACCATTAAGGGAATTAAGGGTTATGGGGAGCGGGCGGGTAAGTGGAACTGAACCCACTATCAGATCAGCCATTATCTTATTGAATGGCGGAGCAGGCTTGAGGGGCTAGATGGCCTACTCCTGCTCCTATTTCTTATGTTCTATCTTTTATTCTTGTTCTGTGCTCTTAAAATTGAACTCTAACTCTCTTAAACTCTTTCTCTATGCCCTAGCTATTTCTGTAATAGTATATACTGCCTCTTCTTTGCTTCTCCCTTACCTAGTCTATCTGTAGAATGTTCCCATCCTGCCCACCATGGGAATTGTACCAGTTGGGGAACAGACCTTGCAAAGGTCCGTTGACCTCAGGAAGGATTTTCTGGTTTTGGGGTGAGCATGGCTGGAAAAACCCGCCCTATGAATGGTATGTTTTGTCTGTATAGCGCACAAGAAATAATACTTTTCACTGTATCCCAATACATGTTGGGAGCGGGCAGCGGAGTGAGAGGGAGCTGAGTGAGAACTGAGGGGCTTTGGCTCATCGGGCTTAGGCAGAAAGGGCGAGCAGGGGTGAGTTTCTTATTTTTTTTATTTATTTCTAATTTACTTTTCTCTGTGTACCTTGGAAGAAAGGGTGAAATATGAGTGTTAAGCCAGTGTGGTGCTCGCAGTGCAGTATGTGGGAGGTCCTGGAGGCACCTGGCCTCCCGGACATCCACATCTGTGAGGGGTGTGTCGAGCTGCGGTTCCTGAGGGCCCGTGTTAGGGAGCTGGAACTGCAGCTTGACGATCTTAGGCAGGTGAGGGAGAATGAGGAGGTGATAGACAAGAGCTATCATCAGGTGGTCACACCAGGGCCACGGGAGGAGGCCAAGTGGGTGACAGCCAGGAAGGGTAAAACACGGGTGATTGAGAGCACCCCGGTGGAAGTGCCCCTACATAACAAGTACTCCTGTCTGAGTACTGTTGGGGGGGACAGCCCATCTGGGGGAAGCAGCAGTGGCCGTGTCTCCGGGGTGGAGTCCGGCCCTGTAACTCAGAGGGCTAAGGAAAGGAGGAGGAAGGCGGTATTAATCGGGGACTCGACAGTCAGGGGGATGCACAGGCGATTTTGCGGAGGCAGGCGGGTGGTCTGCCTCCCTGGGGCTGGGATCCAGGATGTCGCTGGGCGAGTCCCAGAAATCCTGAGGTGGGAGGGAGAGGAGCCGGAGGTAGCGGTACATATTGGTACCGCTGATGTGGGTAAGAAGGGGGAAGGGAACATGAAAAAAGAGTACAGGGAATTAGGGAGACAGCTGAGAAGGAGGAAAGCAAAGGTAGTAATCTCGGGATTGCTGCCTGTGCCACGGGAAGGTGAGGAAAGGAATGGAGTGAGGTGGAGGATGAATGTGTGGCTGAGGAAATGGTGCAGGGGGCAGGGATTCAGGTTCCTGGACCATTGGGACCTCCTTAGGGGCAGGTGTGACCTGTATACTAAAAACGGGTGGCACTTGAATCCCAGGGGGACCAATATCCTGGCAGGAAGGTTGGCTAAGGCTACTGGGGAGAGTTTAAACTAGATAGGTTGGGGGGAGGGGATCAAAGCGACGTGACTGAGAGTGAGGAAGGTAGCTCGCAAACAGAGAAAGGTTATCGGCAGTGCAAGAGGGCAGGTGGACTGGGAACAGAGAAGGGGAGAGGTCAGACCATAGGATTGAGAGGTGTCTACTCTAATGCCAGGAGTATAGTGAATAAACAACTAGCTAAAGGAGGAGAGGGCTTGGGAGATGTTAGTAGCGCTTCAACAAACCGGGTCCAGATAAAGGCTGGCATAAAGACACTTTGCCTGAATGCACGAAGCATTCGAAACAAAGTAAATGAGTTGAAGGCACAAATCCATACAAATGAATATGATCTAGTGTCCATCACAGAAACGTGGTTGCAGGGTGACCGGGACTGGGAACTGAATATACAGGGTTATCAGGCATTTAGGAAGGATAGACAGGTAGAAAACGGAGGTGGGGTAGCTTTGTTAATAAAGGATAATATCAGGACGGTAGTGAGAGACGACATAGGCTCTAAGGAGCAAAACGTGGAATCGTTGTGGGTGGAGATAAGGAATAGTAGGGGGAGAAAGACACTGGTAGGCGTGGTCTATAGGCCCCCAAATAATAACTTAGAAGTGGGGAGGGCTATAAACAAGCAAATAATGGATGTGTGCAAAAGTGGAACGGCAATAATCATGGGGGATTTTAACCTACATATTGATTGGTCGACTCAAATTGGACGTGGAGGGCTTGAGGAAGAGTTCTTGGAATGCTGTCGGGATTGTTTCATTGAACAGTATGTTACAGAACCTACGAGAGAGCGAGCTATCTTGGATCTGGTTCTGTGCAATGAGACAGGTAGGATTAAGGATCTTCTTGTGAAGGATCCTCTTGGGATGAGTGATCATAATATGGTGGAATTTCTGATACAGATGGAGGGTGAGAAAGTAGGGTCCCAAACCAGTGTCCTCTGCTTGAACAGAGGGGAGTACGAAAGGATGAGGGTGGAATTGGCTAATGTAGACTGGGCGAGCAGACTGGTAGGTAGGACAGCTGAGGAACAGTGGAGGATTTTTAAGGAGATTTTTTAAAGTACTCAGCAAAAATATATTCCGGTGATAAAGAAGGACTGTAAGAAAAAGGATAACCGGACGTGGATAACGAAGGAAATAAAGGAGCGTATTAAAATAAAATCAGATGCGTACAGAGTGGCCAAAAATAGTGGAGAATTAGTGGATTGGGAAAGCTTTAAAGAAAAACAAAGAACGACTAAGAAAGCGATTAAGAAAGGAAAGATAGATTATGAAACTAAACTAGCTCAAAATATAAAAATGATAGTAAAAGTTTTTACAAGTATATAAAAAGGAATAGAGTGGCTAGAGTGAATGTTGGACCCTTGGAAGATGAGAGGGGGGATTTAATAGTGGAAAACGAGGAAATGGCTGAGACTTTAAATAAGTTCTTTGTGTCGGTCTTCACGGTGGAAGACACAAATAGTTTGCCGAATATTAGAGATCGAGAGTTGGTGGGAGGGGAGGTCCTTAATACAATTACTGTTACTAAGGAGGTGGTGCTTGGTAGACTAATAGGACTGAAGGTAGACAAGTCCCCGGGCCCGGATGGAATGCATCCCAGGGTACTGAAAGAAATAGCTGAGGTAATAGCAGATGCGTTAGTAGTAATTTATCAAAATTCGCTGGACTCTGGGGTAGTGCCGGCTGACTGGACAACAGCTACTGTTACGCCGCTGTTTAAAAAAGGAAGTAGACAAAAGGCGGGTAACTACAGGCCGGTTAGCTTAACATCCGTAGTTGGGAAGATGCTAGAGTCCATTATTAAAGAGGAAATAACAGAGCACCTGAATAAGAATGGTTTGATCAAGCAGACGCAGCATGGATTTATGAAGGGAAAGTCGTGTTTGACGAATCTACTGGACTTTTATGAAGATGTCACTAGTGCGGTTGACAGAGGGGAACCGGTGGATGTGGTGTTTTTAGATTTCCAGAAGGCGTTCGATAAGGTGCCTCACAAAAGGTTGCTGCAGAAGATTGGGGTACACGGAGTTAGGGGTAAGGTGTTGGCGTGGATTGGGGATTGGCTATCTAACAGGAAGCAGAGAGTTGGGATAAATGGGTGCTTTTCTGGTTGGCAGTTGGTGACCAGTGGCGTGCCGCAGGGACCGGTGCTGGGGCCTCAATTGTTTACCATTTACATAGATGATCTGGAGGAGGGGACTGAATGTAGGGTATTCAAGTTTGCTGATGACACGAAGGTGAGTGGGAAAGCGAATTGCGTGGAGGACGCGGAAAGTCTGCAGAGAGATTTGGATAGGCTGAGCGAGTGGGCGAGGTTCTGGCAGATGGAATATAACGTTAGCAAATGTGAGGTTATCCACTTTGGAAGAAATAATAGTAAATTGGAATATTATTTAAATGGAGAAAAATTACATCGTGCGACTGTGCAGAGGGACCTGGGGGTCCTTATGCACGAATCGCAAAAACTCAGTCTGCAGGTGCAGCAGGTGATCAAGAAGGCGAATGGAATGTTGGCCTTTATCGCGAGGGGGATAGAATATAAAAGCAGGGAGGTCTTGCTGCAACTGTACAAGGCACTGGTGAGGCCGCAACTGGAGTACTGTGTGCAGTTTTGGTCCCCTTATTTGCGAAAGGATATATTGGCCTTGGAGGGAGTGCAGAGAAGGTTCACCAGGTTGATACCGGAGATGAGGGGTGTAGTTTATGAGGAGAGATTAAACAGATTGGGTCTGTACTTGTTGGAGTTTAGAAGGATGAGGGGTGATCTTATAGAGACATATAAGATAATGAAGGGGCTGGATAGGGTAGAGGTGGAGAGATTCTTTCCACTTAGAAGGGAAACCAGAACTAGAGGGCACAGCCTCAAAATAAGGGGGGGCCGGTTCAGAACAGAGTTGAGGGGGAACTTCTTCTCTCAGAGGGTAGTGAATCTCTGGAATTCTCTGCCCATTGAAGTGGTGGAGGCTTCCTCGTTGAATATGTTTAAATCACGGGTAGATCGTTTTCTGATCGATAAGGGAATTAGGGGATATGGGGAGCAGGCGGGTAAGTGGAACTGATTCGCTTCAGATCAGCCATGATCTTGTTGAATGGCGGGGCAGGCTCGAAGGGCCAGATGGCCTACTCCTGCTCCTATTTCTTATGTTCTTATGTTCTTATGTGACAATAATCCATCAAATCAAATCAGCTACTGCACCAACCAGTTGATGTTGTCTACATGGACTTCAGCAAGGCCTTTGACAAGGTACCGCATGGTAGGTTGATGTATAAGGTTAAATCTCACGGGATCCAGGGTGAGGTATCTAAATGGATACAAAATTAGCTTCTTGACAGAAGCTAGAGGGTGGTTGTAAGAGGGTGGTTGTAGAGGGTTGTTTTTCAAACTGGAGGCCTGTGACCAGCAGTGTGCCTCAGGGATCAGTGCTGGGTCCACTGTTATTTGTCATTTATACTAATGATTTGGATGAGAATATAGGAGGCATGGTTAGTAAGTTTGCAGATAACACCAAGGTTGGTGGCATAGTGGACAGTGAAGAAAGTTTTATCCGATTGCAACGGGAACTTGATCAATTGGGCCAATGGGCTGATGAATGGCAGATGGAGTTTAATTTAGATAAATGCGAGGTGATGTATTTTGGTAGATTGAACCAGGGCAGGACTTATTCAGTTAATGGTAGGGTGTTAGGGAGAGTTATAGAACAAAGAGATCATGGGGTACAGGTTCATAGCTCCTTGAAAATGGAGTCACAGGTGGACAGAGTGGTGAAGAAGGCATTCAGCATGCTTGGTTTCATTGGTCAGAACATTGAATACAAGGATATCTTGTTGAAGTTGTACAAGACATTGGTAAGGTCACACTTGGAATTCTGTATACAGTTCTGGTCACCCTATTATAGAAAGGATATTATTAAACTGGAAAGAGTGCAGAAAAGATTTATTAGGATGCTACTAGGACTTGATGGTTTCAGTTATAAAGAGAGGCTGGATAGACTGGGACTTTTTTCTCTGGAGCGTAGAAGGCTGAGGGGTGATCTTATAGAGGTCTATAAAATAATGAGTGGCACAGATCAGCTAGATAGTCAATATCTTTTCCCAAAGATAGAGGAGTCTAAAACCAGAGAGCATAGTTTTAAGGTGAGAGGGGAGAGAGACAAAAGTGTCCAGAGGGGCAATTTTTTCACACAAAGGGTGGTGAGTGCCTGGAATAAGCTGCCAGAGGTAGTAGTAGAGGTGGGTACAATTTTGTGTTTTAAAAACCGTTTAGACAGTTACATGGGTACGATGGGTATAGAGGGATATGGGCCAAATGCAGGCAATTGGGATTAGCTTAGGGGTTTTAAAAAAAGGGTGGCATGGAC
Source organism: Mustelus asterias (assembly GCF_964213995.1). Taxonomy (NCBI): domain Eukaryota; kingdom Metazoa; phylum Chordata; class Chondrichthyes; order Carcharhiniformes; family Triakidae; genus Mustelus; species Mustelus asterias. The sequence goes on along the minus strand of NC_135806.1, from coordinate 94,397,516 downwards.
AAGTTGGGCCAAAGGGCCTGTTTCCATGCTGTAAACCTCTATGACTCTATGACCAACCTTACAAAACTACAGTCATCACCATTCTCCCCCACAGAAAACTCTTCCTAACCCAAATGTCTTTGCATTTCCCCTCTCTAATATTGTCTCAAGTCCTTGACATGTCACCTTATGTGGTCCTTCATAAGGGAGTCCTCTTACATGGAGACAAACAAACTGAAGGCTTTCATCTGTTCTTTTTGTGGGGCGGCCTCTGAGTAGAGAAAGATTTGCGCAGCTTTTTGAATGTCATCAGTTGAAATTAATTGAAATAATAATTATTGAATTAATTAACCTGACTTCAAAAGAACTACAGCAGTTCACAGAAGAGTTAAATTTGAATTAAGTTAATCATAACCAATGAGAACAAAGAACAAAATGCAGCTGCCAGAATAATTTGTAACATGAATCTGTGGAGCAGCTCACTGATGGGATAGTGATTTATGATTATCCTTTAATGAATGGGAAATATCAGTAAATTAGAAGCAAAGATATTTTTGGCACAGTTAAGTGAATTCCTGAACTGTGACTCTGCTGAAATGGCAATCGTTCTTGTCTTGGAACTTGGTGTAAGCTTTACATCCAGTCCAGAATTAAAGCTCTCTAGTGGCACAATATGTTCATGTATCAATGTCCTGCAGATTCAAACAGTTAGATTTTATTATTTCTTTCCAGAAATTTTCATTATCAGCTTGGGCAATGGGAAATAGTGAAAGAAATGTGTTTCACCATGTGCCAAGTGTTTCACAACATGGGATGACCAATCTAACTGCTTAATTCTAGCATACTTTCATTGCGAAAAGTTACCGAGTGGCATTAGCATGTCAGGTCACACACCTACCTCAGTGAATGATGCAGGGGCAGTGGTAGGTTCTTGGAGGAGAAAATAAAACCTAAAAGGAAAATTGGAAAAGCTTAATAGAAAATAAATTCTGTTGGTTCCACGCTATTGAACTGCATGAAATTGTGAAGGTGTTGTTCATCCCTTAGAATAAATCAGAAAGATTTTTGAAGACATGTAATGTCACTGAAATTGAATTGTTTTGCTTTGAGAATTGCAGCGGAAGTATAAAAGTCAAGTCTTAAATGAGTTACAACTTTTAGGGCATTTAAATCAATGGTTAGAAATCAAAGAGGTCACAACGTGATGCTGCACAGTGAAATCTGCTGACTTGAAAGAAAGTTAATAAAAATCTCTATTGTATTTCTTGCATATTTTTGTTTAAATATTATACAACAGTAAGATATTAAGACACATGTAACTGTATTCTGGCTGCACCTGGCACAACTCTCTCTATGGGTCACTTCTTTAACATGGTGGAGAAGCTTGTGCTTTCTGACAATCTCTTCAGTAATGTCACAAGAGCCCTTTCTCCAGATTGGGCTATCTATAGCAACAGGGTCAGGGATAGTGCCAGACAAAGTCCAATGCAAAATGCCCTCGATGGCAGAACAGGCAAAGGAAGACCCTGCGTCTCAGCAGCTGCAAGGTAGGTGGCATGGTAGCACAGTGGTTAGCACTGCTGCTTCACAGCGCCAGGGACCCGGGTTCGATTCCTGGCTTGGGTCATTGCATGTGTAGAGTTTGCACGTTCTCCCCGTGTCTGTGTGGGTTTCCTCCAGGTGCTCCAGTTTCCTCCCACATTCTGAAAGAATGGCTAGTTAGGTGCATTGACCCGAACAGGCACTGGACTGTGGCAACTAGGGGAATTTCACAGTAACTTCATTGCAGTGTTAACGTAAGTCTTACTTGTGAGTAATAAATAAACTTTAACTTTTAGTCCCAATCATTGTGGTTGCACACGTCATTTAAATCTGACCACCAACCTGTCAGGATTGATGATGTCGTCCCAATTTCCCCAGTGCCAAGTTCAGGCCTTTACCAAGGCCCATTTTCCAAGTGCCATAAGAGTATAGAAATGGTCATAGAGACAGGGCTAGGAGACCCTAGTCAGGAATTTGTATAAAGGCAAGAGAAGCATGAAAGCCATTGGACACCTCTGTTGGGATAGAGGTGTCTTTGGGCAGCAACATTTGTGACAGAGCAACCCGCTTCAGGATACTCTCTGTTCACCCACATAGGGAAGGGGTTAGAAAAGGTGCCCCAGAAATAGGCTGCCCCACTTTCCCATGGATAAAAGCAAATTACTATGGCTGCTGGAATCTGAAACCGAAAGAGAAAATGCTGAAAGTCTCAGCAGGTCTGGCAGCATCTGTAAGGAGAGAAAAGAGCTGACGTTTCGAGTCCAGATGACCATTTGTCAAAGTTTTGACAAAGGGTCGTCTGGACTCGAAACGTCAGCTCTTTTTTCTCCTTACACATGCTGCCAGACCTGCTGAGATTTCCCACCTTGCCCTGGTGGGATCATCATCATTGTGGTTAAGGAAAGAACAGGAAGAAAAATGTTTGCAAATGTGTTGAACTCTCATGGATAATCTCATGAGTGATGGAGCAGAACTAAGGGCAATGACCATATCATGTGAGCCATCAAGAGTCCATAAGACCATAAGACATAGGAGCGGAAGTAAGGCCATTCGGCCCATCGAGTCCACTCCACCATTCAATCATGGTTGATTTCAACTCCATTTACCCGCTCTCTCCCCATAGCCCTTAATTCCTCGAGAAATCAAGAATTTATCAATTTCTGTCTTGAAGACGCTCAACGTCTCGGCCTCCACAGCCAAATTGAGTCCAAATTGATATCATTGCTCTCAGTGAGACCCACCTTCCTGGAGAGGAACAACTGAAGCAACAAACAGGGAGACACTTTCTACTGGAAAGGAAAGGCTGACAATGACTGTCGTGTCCATGGAGTTGGAGTTGTCATCTGGAATAGGAACTTGTCTGCACGTCCAAAATTCCCTGATTGTACCAATGGAAGACTTATGACATTTCACCTACAGCTCAGTCATAACTGATATGCCACCATCATCCGTGCTTATACCCTAACCCTTGACTCTGATGAAGATGTTAAGGAAACATTCTATTTCGATCTTGACGAAGCCATCACTCACATCTCAAAAGAAGAAAAGATCTTCCACATGGGGATATTAATGTCAGGATTGGCTGTGACTCCAAAGGCTGGAGCAGATCCATTTGGAAAAACAGAATGGAAAAGGCCAATGTAAATGGCATCCTCCTGCTGACAAAGTACGCTCAGCATGGCCTCATTATAGCAAACATCCTCTTCCACCAGAAAGACAAATACAGAACCATATGGAGGCATCCTAGACCAAAGCACTGGCACCTCCTGCATTATGATATTGTTTGGGACAGAGATTGAAGTGATGCGTGTATCACTCGATCCATGCAGGGGACTGATGCCTGCTGGACAGATCATTGGCCTGTTTGAATGGTGATGAACATCCATCTAGCACCAAGACATCACAAGGCCCAGACATCCAAGAGGAAGAAGATCAATATCTCAGCCTGACTAAAGTAGCCTGACCAAAGAGAAGAATTCCAAATGCCGCTCGCAACCAATCTGTGAAATCTCAATTTCAGAGCAGTGGGAACAAATAAAATCAGCTTAACGAGACTCCCGTGCCCAGACCATTGGGTTTGAGCATTGTCATCTCCAGGACTGGTTCAATGAAAATGATCCTGAAATATGTGACCTCCTGGAACAAAAACGAGGAGCCTTCGTTTTCTGGCAGAACAATCCAAGGTCACAAATCAAGAAGACAACATTCCAAAAGCTCAAGATCAACGTTCAAAGACAAATCCAGATGATAAATGACATGGTGGGAAGAGAAAGCATGAGAGATCCAACAATATGCTGACTAACATGGCATGCAAAAGGTTTTTGAAGCCAGCAGAGCCATCTTTAGACCAAGGTCAGATGGGCAAAATTCTCCTCATTTACAGGATGGTGTTAAGGATGACAATACTATCCATCAATGCAGGAAAGTACATTTTCAACAACTCCTCAATCGTGAATCCACAGTGAGAGTTTATAGTCTCCGGGTATCTCCAATGGGTGTATCACCATCAATGGGAGAGCTTCAACAAGCATTATGAAAATGGGTGAAAAGCAACAAAACTACAACCCTGATGATATTCCATTTGAGATCTTGAAAGCTGGTGCGCTTTGGCTCACACCAAGGCTCTATGCACTTGACTGATTTCAGGAATGTGACTATTGTAACTGCAGTTGTAACTATTGTAACGAAGGAAGATAAATCATGCTGTGGAAAATATTTCCCTCTTGTTTATAATGGGGAAGATCCTGACACACTACTTCCTGTGCCTGAGGAAATCCTCCTCGAAACAGTGTGGCTTTAGACATCCCAGGAGAAGCTCTGACAAGCTCTTTGTTACCAGACAAATCCAAGAAAAATGTTTAAAACAACACAGGAACTCTTTATTGCATTCATTAACCTGACCAAGGCATTTGAGTCAGTAAATTGTGAGGTTCTGTGATAATGCTCCAAAGGTCTGGATGTCCAAAAAAAATCCTCCTGCAATTGCTTCATTGTGATGCGTTGCAAATGTCTTGAGTAGGGGATCAGAAATAACCCCTTTAAAATTTAGTTGGGTCAAGAAAGACTGTGTAATAGTCCCCGTACTATTTACAATGTACATGACTGTGGCTATTCACCGAATCAAAGATCACTGTCATTATTAAATATCGTCTGGATGGAAAGCTCTTTAACCTCAGTCGTCTCTGTATCAAAACTAATCTGACCACCATAGACATAGATGATCGACAGTTTGAAGCTGACTAGTGTCATTGCCCATCCTGCAACATATTTGCAAGCCATTCTTGATCTCCTCAATTTTGCATACAAGAAGCTTGGCCTGTCATTGAATATTGCCAAAACTCACATCAACCCACACCCAGTCAGCCAAGTGTTCCATCTCCCATACCTGTTAATGGAGAGGCTCTGGAATATGTCAAGTACTTCCCATACTTTAGCAGCTACCTCCCTTTAAAGGCCACCACTGACGAGGAAATCCAATGCTGGATCCGCTGTGCCAGATCCATTCTCTACAAATTGTAGCAGCGGGTATTTGACAACAAAGACACCCACAAGTTAACATGAGTCCTAGTGTACAGTGCAGTTGTCGTCACCACATTCCAGTACTACACTGAGACCTGGTATGTGTATCAGTACACATAAGGCTAGAGAAATTGCTTCAGCAATAGTTCTGTTGCATCTTCCGGATTCAATGGGAGGACCATTGAACAAACATTAGTATCCTTCTTGAAGCCAGCTCCACACGCACTCAGGCAAACCTCCTGCAGAATCAACCACAATGGACTGAAAGCAGTGTCTGGATGGTTGGAAAGTGCCTCTCCTCCCAGGATTCATTTCCACAACTTTCAAATGGCCAACGGTCCAGGGGAGGAAAAAATAAATGTTACAAAGACCCTTTACTCCTTGAAGCGTGGCAGCATTGGCATTAATGACTGGGGGAAACTTGCTACTAATCACTCAAAATGGCAACAACTTGTCCATCAAGTTGCATCATGCTATGAGTCACATCTTAATGCTGAGGCAGAGTGGCAGGAGAGAGGGAAAGTAAAGGAAGCAAATCTTGCACTCTGAATCCCACTAGCCCATGCAACATCCTACCTCATGTGGTCAAAGAAGACTGATAAAAGAAAGTCACAACCTTGAGCAGACATCACCTTTGAATCAAGGAACAGATGATAATATGATCTCTTTTACCTTCAGTGAGTGACAGATAACTTTTTATTTGTTTATGGGCTTTGGGCGTCGCTGAAATTTATTCCCCATCCCTAATTCCCCTTGAGGTGAACACAATCAGACTATATCTTGGGCTACAAACTATAAAACAGGTTTATTGCACGTTAAGCTGGTAAATGAACAATAAGTAATTCATCCAAGCGAAACAGTTACAGTAATTATAAACTTCACTAGTCTCTCCAGGAATATCTATCAACAAAAATGCTTCTGCAGCAATACTGAACCTTTGAAACATGATCCCTCACAGTTTCTACAGTGGTTCACTACCACAGAATCTAGCCTATTTTACCACTGTCAGCTTCAGAGTAACTGCTACCAGAGAGAAAATCAGCTTCAGATCTAGTACATAAAAGGATTTGTAATCTGTATTTGGGAACCTGACACCTGTATATCTTTCTGTCTCCTGACCCTCCACCATCTCTGCAGTGCCGATGTGATGCTATTTTGAAATGGCCATCCACTAATTGGGCCAGAGGCAAGCTCAGCTCCCAATTAGTAGCACCAGGCAATGCATGGAGACAGGAACTGGCTTTAGATTGCAATTCCCAAAGCAACACAGCAACTATGACATCGTTTGCTGTTGCCTTGCAAGCGATTAGGCAGGAGATTACTGGGCCAGCAGCATCACGATGCAAATGAGCGGCCAGTCACTCGGAAGGTACTTGATTCACTTTATTTGAATCATCCTATTTTTACATTACTTTTATTCATTAGCCACGTCACATAATTGCTTCCTGCATTGCTTTTGACAGCTGAGCACTTAAGTACCCCAGACTATTCTGTTTTCCCAATCTCCAATTGGAAAATCTCCTTCTGGCCCTCCCCAGCCCATTAAATAAGCTCTCCAATGAACTTTTGCAGGCCATTAGGAGATGAGTGGGTTTCCACCCTCGCTTTAAAAATAGCAGCGTGTTCCAGACACAATGGAAGTCTGACAGGCCATCCGGGAGCACTATTTTCTAAACACGCCTGCACTCCACCTCCTCCCCATGGGTGTTTGAAAATTAAGCTCACTTAGCTTAGGGCTTAAAAACATCCCATGCTACCTGTGTTAAACCAAGCTATCAAACTGATTACTGAAGCACATAATACCTAAGCAGATACGTGTCAGGAAATGATCCTTGGGGATAATATTTTCTACCCATTCCAAACTTCCTGTTGCAAAACACCTTAGGTGGAATTTTACGGCCTCGCTCAGGTGAGACAGAGGCCAACAGAGATTTCCATTATGGGACCGATTCCGGAGTGGGCGAGGTGGTAGAATTCGGGCCCTTGTTTCTACATTCAGGCCCCTCTTTCCTAATATGTCAATTTTGGCTTTTGTGTCTTCCCATTTCTGGGTTTCCCACTCCCATTCATGTTTCCAGCAATTTTTACTGGCACAGGATAAGGGTGTCGATAGTGTGCTCATGTGCAGACTCTCGCCCTAGCCGGTTTCGTTTCGGGGATGGGCAGTTTGAAACCACACCCCGCCACCGCCAACAGTTTTTGTGGTGTCAGACCCCTTCTGTAAGAGTATGTGATTTGTAGCACCTTGAGAAATCATGAACCACGACTGATTCCCAATCCCGAGCGGGGAATCAAAGAAATAACAGTCATCTGATCCTGGAATTCTTTCACTGATCAGCTTTAAATTACAGTAAAAAAAAACTGTTCTGTCCTTTTCAATAGTTAGATGCTGTAATGTAATTTGCGTGTGTTTTTACTGCAGTGAGTGATTATAGGGTACTGTACTGGTAAACGTATATTGTCTGTTACATTGATCAGCATTGGGAAAAGTGCTATTATGCATTCAAAACTGAAGAAAACACTGCTTGGTAATTATAAGGTCAGCCAAAATAATTTAAAGGTCCACAGTGCCTTAGGCTTGCAAAGTAAATGCTGGTCTGCAGCTTTCACATTGTGAATAAAAACAAACATCTGATTGACAGGCCATCTGGTGTAGTTTAGGAAAAAACATAGTCATGTTTTTCCAGTTTCAATAGACTTCATTGCTTCAATTTGGAAATGTTTGTTTTGACAGCTGGGGTCATTATGAGCTTGTGTTTGATTTTCAAAAGCTAAAGAACCACATACCTCAGCAGTAGCAATAGTTTAATTACCAGTTTTCAGAGATTGATTAAAGATTATTTGTCTTTGATATGATTACTAAATAGATGTTTTGTTACAACAAATTGACCACTTGAGAGGGATTTAACTTCTTTTAAATAACTTCTTTGAATGAGGCCTGATGTTTGTCATGATGGGGAACCTGTCTGTCATGATGAAAATCCCAAAACTGGCCAAAATTTCTAAGTCCCACCTCTGAACCTGGCATGTCCCATCTTCACAAGGGTGGAACTGGAGTCAGACTGAGGTTCACGCTTCCATGATTTGTGGAGGCAACTGGCCATCTAAATCACCAGCTGCCTTCACTGAAGTGTGAAATCTGAAGTGTGCAGATTAGAATAGGTAACAGATAGTCTGAACTTGGTGGATTATTTTAATGGCCAGAGTACTCATTTGGAGAGGTAAGATGTCTTGTTGGCTAGAGTCCAAGGACATCTTTGGGAGAGGTAAGGCACTCTTCAGGAGAGGTTAGGCATCATTTGGTACTGTTATATTTTTATACATAAAATCATTGGAACTGTCAAGTTGTCATAAGAACATAAGAACATAAGAAATAGGAGCAGGAGTAGGCCATCTGGCCCTTCGAGCCTGCCCCGCCATTCAACAAGATCATGGCTGATCTGAAGCGAATCAGTTCCACTTACCCGCCTGCTCCCCATAACCCCTAATTCCCTTATCGATCAGAAAACTATCTACCCGTGATTTAAACCTATTCAACGAGGAAGCCTCCACCACTTCAATGGGCAGAGAATTCCAGAGATTCACTACCCTCTGAGAGAAGAAGTTCCCCCTCAACTCTGTTCTGAACCTCGGGTGGATGGAGCTATTACAAGGGGGCATAACTATAGGGTTCGTGGTGGGAGATACAGGACGGATATCAGAGGTAGGTTCTTTACGCAGAGAGTGGTTGGGGTGTGGAATGGACTGCCTGCAGTGATAGTGGAGTCAGACACTTTAGAAACATTTAAGCGGTTATTGGATAGGCACATGGAGCACACCAGGATGATAGGGAGTGGGATAGCTTGATCTTGGTTTCAGATAAAGCTCGGCACAACATCGTGGGCCGAAGGGCCTGTTCTGTGATGTACTGTTCTATGTTCTATGTTCTATGAACCGGCCCCCCCTTATTTTGAGGCTGTGCCCTCTAGTTCTGGTTTCCCTTCTAAGTGGAAAGAATCTCTCCACCTCTACCCTATCCAGCCCCTTCATTATCTTATATGTCTCTATAAGATCACCCCTCATCCTTCTAAACTCCAACAAGTACAGACCCAATCTGTTTAATCTCTCCTCATAAGCTACACCCCTCATCTCCGGTATCAACCTGGTGAACCTTCTCTGCACTCCCTCCAAGGCCAATATATCCTTTCGCAAATAAGGGGACCAAAACTGCACACAGTACTCCAGTTGCGGCCTCACCAGTGCCTTGTACAGTTGCAGCAAGACCTCCCTGCTTTTATATTCTATCCCCCTCGCGATAAAGGCCAACATTCCATTCACCTTCTTGATCACCTGCTGCACCTGCAGACTGAGTTTTTGCGATTCGTGCACAAGGACCCCCAGGTCCCTCTGCACAGTCGCACGATGTAATTTTTCTCCATTTAAATAATATTCCAATTTACTATTATTTCTTCCAAAGTGGATAACCTCACATTTGCTAACGTTATATTCCATCTGCCAGATCCTCGCCCACTCGCTCAGCCTATCCAAATCTCTCTGCAGACTTTCCGCGTCCTCCACGCAATTCGCTTTCCCACTCACCTTCGTGTCATCAGCAAACTTGAATACCCTACATTCAGTCCCCTCCTCCAGATCATCTATGTAAATGGTAAACAATTGAGGCCCCAGCACCGGTCCCTGCGGCACGCCACTGGTCACCAACTGCCAACCAGAAAAGCACCCATTTATCCCAACTCTCTGCTTCCTGTTAGATAGCCAATCCCCAAGTTAGATAGCCAATCCCCAAAGAGGAAAATCTGGCCCCTGAGTGTGTTTTTTTTCAGTATGACATATGTTTGAGTGTGAGGTCAAAGAGCTTTTGAGCAGTAGTCCATCTGCCAAAGCTATCCAGGAAATGTCAAAGCGGTGAAACCTGTCAAAGCCATCCAGAAAGTGCCAGAGCTGTCAAGGAACTGTCTAAGGATACTAAGTAACTTGACATGGAAGGGCAAAGGGCAAAGCTGACTGGGGGCATGAGTTGGCATTAATTTGGCATAATGGATATGGGGCTACAGGTGTGGGTACAGGGGCACTAAGTTGGGGAACATGGGGGCCATGGGGAGACATGAATTGGCCTCGGAATTATAGGGGCCATGAGGAGTGGGTGTAGGCATGGGCTAGCATAGGTTGACATGGATGAAACATGTGTGTGTGTGTGTGGGGGGGAGGGGGGAGGGGAGGTGAGGGCTAGAGGGATTTGTTTGTTTAATTATTACTATTTATTGATTTAAACAGTGCCTTGTACCTTTCCAGCTTCTGCAATGGCAGCCTGCATATTCATTCTGGGGCTGCAAAACAACCACCCCCCCAACTGAAAATCCCACCTGCAAGCAGCCATTTTTAAAGGGGAGGTTTGCTAAGCTGGGAGTTGAAAATCTGGCCCCTGAGTGTGTTTTTTTTCAGTATGACATATGTTTGAGTGTGAGGTCAATTAGATTGTTAGAAGTTTATTTTTTTCATGTCTATTTAAAAGAAATGGTTCCTGAGGCCTGCCAATTATGGACACTGGGTAAGTGGCTCTGGAGTATTTATGGAGCTGGGGAAAAGAGGGGACATGGAGCGAATACTGAGGGACCATAGAGGGTCATGGGGGTATGAGTGGGCATGGCGGAAGGTGGGATGTGTGACAGTGAGGTGGGGCATGAGGACTGCCGGTTTGAGGTCTTGACTTTCATCGCTACAATTGGGCCAATGTCCAAGTAAATGGAGGCAGGCATTCCAGCCTCCTGGCCTTACAATCCACTCTCAAGAAGCGGCAGGCTTGATTCCATCCCTTCCCTGCCTCTTGGACTGGAAAGGGGAGCCTTTTTAATGGAGATGATTCTGCATAGACAGGAAGACACCTGACTTGACCTTCTCACCACCTCCTCCATGAAAATCTGGCCCAATGTATTGCAGAAATATTTCATCTCTGCTCATGTCCTCGGGGTACAGCTTCGAGCCCATACAGAAGTGTCTTAAATGCTCGTCTCCTGCGCAACGCAAATAACCTCCAGTGAGATTCCACTTCTTACCCACATTAATCCATGGACTTTCAAAAATATTTCCAGCTGAAATCACATTGTTGTTTGGGAAAATATAGGTAAGCAATAGACAAATTCTCTATCACTGAACTTGAATGTGATCCATTGAGTAAGTGTGATATTGGAGTTCTGCAGACTCTGCTCAGCAAATAACATCATATTTCAGGCTGATAATTTTCAGAGAGGAAGGGAGGCAGTGGCAGCAAGCCAACACAATTTGATTCTGTGGAAGGTTCTGTGTACATTTGGCCAGCTTCACTCTGAATAATGTACTGATCGGACTTTGCCCTCTGAGTTGATTTTTTTTTTCTGACATTGAGCTCAACCATTATTGAAGAAAATTTGTCTTGGGGACATCGTTTTAGAATAAGAATTTAGCAGCATGGGAAGAAGCCATTTGATCATCGCATCTGTGTCAGCTCTTGAATGCATTATTCACTTTGGCCCAATTCCCTGATCTTTCTTAATATTCTTTTTAAATGTTGTTCTTTCAAATATTTAGCTACTTTCTTGAAAGCTGATATGGATTCTGTTTTTATCACTGTAAAACCCTTCAGTGTAAAATGAAATCTCTGAGCCACTCCCTTCAGTCTGTTTGCTGATAATTTTAAAATGTATAGATTCAAATTACTGAGATGACAACCTTTTCAAATCCACTCGTTATTTGGAGCCTCTTGATCTGACTTCCTATTAACCTGCTCTGTCCTTCGTGAACACAGTCCAGTATTTCTTTTTAACTAAAGCCTCTCATCTCTCTTAGCTCAGGATGCTCTACCTTTTCCATTGGCTTGTCTATCATCTTCTGCTCATGATATGGAGATGCCGGCGTTGGACTGGGGTGGGTGCAGTAAGAAGAATCACAACACCAGGTTAAAGTCCAACAGGTTTATTTGGTAGCACTGATGAAGCAGTGATGGGCGGCACGGTAGCACAGTGGTTAGCACTGCTGCTTCACAGCTCCAGGGACCTGGGTTCGATTCCCAGCTTGGGTCACTGTCTGTGTGAAGTTTGCACGTTCTCCTCGTGTCTGCGTGGGTTTCCTCCGGGTGCTCCGGTTTCCTCCCACAGTCCAAAGATGTTCGGGTTAGGTTGATTGGCCATGCTAAAAATTGCCCTTAGTGTCCTGAGATGCATAGGTGAGAGGGATTAGTTGGATAAATATGTAGGGATATGGGAGTAGGGCCTGGGTGGGATTGTGGTCGGTGCAGACTCGATGGGCCGAATGGCCTCTTTCTGTACTGTAGGGTTTCTATGATTTCTATGAAGCAGCAGTGCTCCGAAAGCTCGTGCTATCAAATAAACTTGTTGGACTTTAACCTGGTGTCATGAGACTTCTTCTTCCGCTCAAAGTAAGTTACAACGTTCTGCTCAAAACAAATTATAACACACTAAGTGGCAACCTAACCAATGAGGATGGCACCTTGGCACAGTGGTTAGCACTGCTGCCTCACAGCGCCAGGATCCGGGTTCAATTCCAGCCTTAGGCAACTGTCTGTGTGGAGTTTGCGCATTCTCCCCATGTCTGCATGGGTTTCCTCCGGATGCTCCAGTTTCCTCCCACACTCCAAAGATGTGCAGGTAAGGGGGATTAGCCATGCTAAATTACCCCTTAGTGTCCAAAGATGTATAGATTAGGAGGATTAGCAGGGTTACGGGGATAAGCTGCAGGGTGAGCCTGGTTAAGATGTTCTTTCAGAGAATTGATGCAGACTTAATGGGCCAAATGGCCTACTTCTGTACTGTAAGGATTCTGAGTTCAATTTGAAAAGTTTTACTATTTGCGCACCATATGCCTCTTTTATAAAACTTGTGGCCCCATATGCTTTTTGGATGGTTTTAGTCAATTCCACTTCCTACTGTTAAATAAACTTTATCTAAATAGCTAAGTAATTTTGCTACTGCTTATATTTGTGCCAAAACATTAAAAAATATTTATCGAATACCACTAATACGACTGCTCATCACCACTTTCCAATGCAAATGAAATATCAAAGATTTTCCGGGTGGCATGGTGGCACAGTAGTTAGCACTGTTGCCCCACAGCGCCAGGGACCTGGGTTCAATTCCGGACTCGGGTCACTGTCTGTGTGGAGTTTGTACATTCTCCCTGTGTCTGTGTGGGTTTCCTCCGGGTGCTCTGGTTTCCTCCCACAGTCCAAAGATGTGCGGGTTAGGTTGATTGGCCATGCTAAATTGACCCTACTGTTGGGGGGAGTAGCAGGGTAAATATTTGGGGTTACGGGGGTAGGGCCTGGGTGGGACTTCGGTTGGTGCAGACTCGATGGGCCGAATGGCCTCCTTCTGCACTGTAGGGATTCTATGATTTTCCTGGCCTTAGGTTGGTGAACTGGGTGGTAGGGGGACCAAGGGGAATAGCAGGGAGCTGTGTCTGCTTGGCTCCCCGACACATGACCACTATCGAGGAAGTTACCTGGTGGATCTGCTGAGTGGAAACGGGTCACCAGTTAGTACTTTAAAGGTCCCAGTTGTGGGTCATTTAGAGAACCCAGTTGCACTTTGCTGGTGACAGAATGCTCCCCTCCTTTCTGCCCTCCCCACAGCATTGAGAGGCTGTCAGTTTGACAGAGGCAGCTTCCCTGTGGCAGCCCTAAAGAATGGGACAAAGGCATCAGAGGACACTCTCATGGCCCTAATGATGCAAGTGATTCCCCACTAATCCAAGGGACCTACTGCCTTCACCCACCTCAAATAATTTATTTTTTATGATCGGAGGATGCCTCCATGTTGAAGCATCCTCTCCCAGTGGTGCTGTTCAGCCTCCAGAGCTGCCTACCCTCTGGACCAGCAGCATCCAGGGCTCACCCACCATACTTAATTGGGCAGCAAGCTCAGAGGCGGACAGTTAGGAGGCCACTTCCAGGAACATCCCTGCGCTGGTCTCATTCCCAGCAAGTGTAAACTCAGAATGCCTTTTTGATCCTAACGTTGGGGCCCCTAATCCCGCACCACAATTCAGTCGTGTATGAAGTGGTATCATGTTATTGTTCATTCAATGTAAATAATAGTTCCCAGCTGCTGCTACAATTGGTTGGATTGATTTGATCTCATCTTTCTGCCAAGTTTTGAGTGTGCGCTGAATCTGGCCTCTTAATCTCTACATGTTTGTAACAACTTGACTTGCTTCTGAATTTCAAAGCAGTAAAACCACTGCAGTAGCTTCAAATGGCTTTAAAAACTTTAAAAAATGACCAGTATTGGGCCATAAAGATGTTGTACCTCCAAATATAGTCAAAACAGAGCACAGAGAGAAACTGTCACCATTATTAAACATATCTAAATAAATAGGGGGCTGATTCTCCCATCCTGCCATGCTAATTTTTTAGCACGGCGGGCTGGGAGAATTGCGTGTCGACCGATTCGCGGGATTCATACATGTGTTCCCGACACGCGTGCATCTCCCAGGGCCGGATATCCTCCGCCGTCGGAACCACGCTAGAAACCAGCGGGAACACCAGGTAAGTTATTTTAATATATTTTACATCTCTTTTTAATGTGATTAGCAGGCCTGGGACTGAATTCTCCGGACCCGCGAGCATCTCCCATCCCGTCAAGAGTATTTCACTCCAGCGGGGTTCAGACTAGCTCCCCACTTTCGGGGAACTAGCGGGACAACCCCGCTGGGGTGAAGTGGGGGCCAATCAGGGCCCACCAAGTGGTCCGGCGGTGGGGGGAGTGGTGTCCCGGGCACCCTGGCAGTGCCAGCCTGTGCCCCCAGCACGGCCCAAGGGGCAAAGTGCCCATACCCAGGGGGCACCTTGGCACTGCCCACTGGGCATGGGATAGTGCCGAGTGGGTGGAGCCTACGTGACAGGGTCTGGTCTAAGGTTCCACTGCCACTCTGCATGGGGATCAGTCGGGGCTGATGGGAGGGAGGGAGGCCAATGATCGGGGTGGGCTGGGAGGGGGATGGTCAACAAGGGGGGTCTGCCAGGGGAGGCGGGGTTCAGCAGAGGGTCTGCCGGGGGCATGGGGGGATCGTCACTGCTGGGGGGAGGAGCTGGAGATCAGGAATGAATGGGGGGGGAGGTCGGGGCTGGCCCGTGAATGGATGGAGGACCGCGATCGGGCTGTGGGTGTGTCTGGAGGGGCAACACTGCGGGGATCCTGGGTTGGCCAGCAATCGAGGCTGACAGTTCGAGAGAATAGAACCAATGTATTGAGTCAGGATGACCCTCTCTGTACTTATGACCTGGCTGGCTTAATTGTGGGGATTGGCATCTTCTAGTCCTCTTCAATTTTTGTGGGTCAAGCCAGTTTTTCAATGAGTTGTGATTCATGGCTCTTCAGGGGAGTTGTGAGCCATAGTCTGGATGAGGGAACCTTTTGAAACATAAGCTCTAAAAGTCTTAACATGCCAACCCATGCCCCTCCACCAACCTCCAGTGGCCCCTCATGCTTCCATGCCAAACCAATGCCCCTTCACTCACCCCCAATGGCATCTCATGCCAACCTATAAAGCTCCACCCATCCCCAATTTCGAATCAAATTTGGGCACATTTGTGATTTTCACTCACAATCTTTAGGACCTGCACTGAAGCTGCTCAAAATATTTAGCTTGTGGTTGTGACAGCGGTGGGATAGCGTACTGCAATTCTACTTTGGAGCAACTTTCTGGCAGGGTGGAAATTTTGAATTTGATTTGATTGGGTTTGATTTGATTTATTATTGTCTCATGTATTAGCATACAGTGAAAAATATTGTTTCTTGCGCGCTATACAGAAAAAACATACCGTTCATAGAGAAGGAAATGAGAGAGCGCAGAATGTAGTGTTACAGTCATAGCTGGGGTGTAGAGAAAGATCAACTTAATACAAGGTAAGTCCATTCAAAAGTCTGACAGCAGCAGGGAAGAAGCTGTTCTTGAGTCGATTGGTACCTGACCCCAGACTTTTGTATCTTTTTCCCAAAGGAAGAAGGTGGAAGAGAGAATGTCTGGGTGCGTGGAGTCCTTAATCATGCTGGCTACTTTGCCGAGGCAGCGGGAAGTATAGACAGAGTCAATGGATGGGAGGCTGGTTTGTGTGATGGATTGGGCTACATTCACCACCTTTTGTAGTTCCTTGCGGTCTTGGCAGAGCAGGAGCCATACCAAGCTATGATACAATCAGAAATAATGCTTTCTATGGTGCATCTGTAAAAGTTGGTAAGCATCATAGGTGATATGCCAAATTTCCTTAGTCTTCTGAGAAAGTAGAGGTGTTGGTTGGCTTTCTTAACTATAGTGTCTGCATGGGAGGACCAGGACAGGTTGTTGGTGATCTGGACACCTAAAAACTTGAAGCTCTCTTCTACTTAGACCATGTCCTCTATCCCTCTGTTAGGCCTCATGATTGATGCACCATGCCGTCCTGGCAGGATTCCTATTGCTATGTGCAAGGCTGTTAGAATGAAGAGAATAATCTTCACAGGGTACTGTCAATGAAAAACACAGCTGCAAGAGTAGCGAGGGACAATTAGCAAGCAGATGCACCTGGAAAATTGGACCTTTTATGGCCTTCTTCAGGTCAAGGTTAAGTGTTTGTGTATAGACTCGAAGGAGATGAGGCTGCAACAAGATCCTTTCTCTCCACAAGGAGGTCTTGAGGCTCTTGCTGCTGTTTCTTAGGACCTGTCACCAGTTTTTCTGTGGTAATAGGAAAGGATAGTGGAACAGGTGGACTCAAGGAAAATTTGAAGAATAAAGGCTGGAATTTTACAGCCTGCCCATCACGGGAATTGGAGTGTGTGAGGGGTGGAAAATGGGAAGGTCTGTTGACTTCGAGTGGGATTGTATGATTTTGGGACGAGCAAGGTCATAAAATCCTGCCCCAAGAGTCTAGAAACCTCAATTCCTGATGTCCTTAATCATTATTGGGAAGACATTCTGACTTGGGTTTTCTGCCTGAAAACATGTATTTTTGCCAGATTTAGGTTGGGGTTTTCTAGCCCCTCTGCAGTGTATTTTCTGGCAGTTGAGGCGGTTGCCATTGGCTGCCAAGATCCCGTCAATGTTTACAGCAATTTGCATGACTCTCCCGTCTCGCTGCCAGGAATCCCGCCTCAGGGGGTTGCCTTCAGCGGGATTAAGGATCATGCCAGCAGGAAGGGCTGGAAAATCCCACCTTTAGTAAACTTGGATTGTTTTTTGGCCTTCCGTAGCCGCAGCCAAAAGCTAACCATCTAGTCCAACAAAACATGGCTTCAAATTGTACTTTATTTTGGTCTTCCACAATGATTCATGGGTGATATTCTCATTTGAACTTCTTAGATAGTTTAATAAGTGACCGTTAACTAGGAGGTTTGAGTCTGCCCGATTTTCACATGGTTGTGCTAGGCCTTGACATGTTAGGTGAACTTGTAAGACATTCTACTTGTCCGTAGAATGCTTTTTTTTGTGATAAATCTATTTTCAGCTGCATTAATCAAACAGCACCTAATTACTGCTCTTCAAATATTAAATAGCTTTAAAGCAATTTCTTCAAATGATGTTTTAAAATGGATTTGTATAAAATTGATTTTAATTTGGTGATAGTCGTCTCTGATCCACAATCTGGTTTGGATTGAAGAGCAGCCTGAAGGGAAATCAAAATTGCTATGAATGGCATCTTGACTTTACATTCCAGCTACGTCAGAAAACATTTGATGAAATACCTCCCGTCCTTTGTACCGATGGTATTTTTGTCACACACTGAATGCTTGAATACTGAAAGAAGCTAAAGAGACTTTAATTCCTTTCTGTAGACAATGGAGCTTTATTCCACCCACTGAAAAATAGGTCGTTTATCACACAATAATTGTATAAATTATCAACATTATAATCAGTCTATAACGGTACAGTCACACATTTATGCTGCAAATTTAGATACGCAATGAAAATATTTGAAATAAACTGGGATCGTATCTTTTCATGCAAAAATGAATAGAATTGATGATATGGACGAGTTTGCACGTTGAATAAGTTGGGTTGGTAGAGAATTTTAGGGCCAGTTTGTCTCAGCTCACTCTGCTCAGACATTAAACAGGGTCATTGCACTCACTGTACACGGAGGGTAAAGATTCCCCTTTGGGCACAGTTAGCAAAACGGGTGCAAATTACGCCCATTTTGAGGAACGTTTTTTTCCACTCAATCTTATTTGCATAACACTGAAAACAAAATCTGCTGTGAATCAGTGATAAAAGGCAGCATGCCATTTTTTAAAAGTTGCTTGAAAACTATTTCTTGATATACTGAAGAGTGGTAATTAGGTGCTGTTTGGTTAATGTGGCTGAAAATAGATTTATCACAAAAAGTAAACATTTTAAATCATAGTCGATCTACAGCAAACGAATAACATGATTTGAAAACATGACTCAAAAAAATGTTCAGAACTATTTCTTGGTTGTGTTGGAGTAGCTAATCTCTTTGTAAATGAAGGAAATAGACATTCAAAAACTTTTCAATGGTGCTTGTTGGTGTCCTTACACTCAAATATTCTGTCATAATTTTTGGAGCTTCCGAAGACCTGGAAAGGAGCAGAATTAGTGGAAAGTCACAATAGTGTTTAATTCACTCTGGGATCATGGGTAGTTTTGTGCACAAGGCCTGCTGCTATCTCGAGGCTTTTTAAACTAGTGCAAAAGGTTGCAGAAATTTGAGTTGTGGTGAATGTTATTGCATTTAAAATTAAGCAATCCTTTGTGCAGATGCACCAATTTCAGGCAGTTAAGCCAAAGAAAACAATCCAACCTAATAAAGACAAAAGAAATAGTAGCAGAAGTAGAACATATTGCTGTAATATGGGTTCTTTAGATATCTAGATAAGATCTTGACACTTCTTTGTTTAAACATGAACTGTTTATTGTTAGTCTGTAACTGTTTACAGATCCTCGGTTACTGGCATGTATGACGTTGCTGCCATGCATGCAGGCTGTTTTCTCTAGACTGTTGTCTATTACCATGTGACTCTATGTATTATACCATGGGTAGTGCTGTTCTCCAGTCTCACGCTTATCCTTGCTGCTGAACAACTTTACATTACAGTGGCATGCAGGCCATTTTCCTTTCCAATGGGGCATAACTATTTGTCATACAATCTTTACTTGCTACCCCTTCTCCCCCATCTCAAATCTCGGACTCTATAAACTCAGATGGTCTTGAGGCGTGACAGTTCTCAATCTATCATGTTTGGAGGAATGGTATTTCGTTCCTGGTACTTGGTTATCTCCATTTGATTCACCTTTTCTGTTGTGTTTCTCTTTATTAACAACTTGTCTGGTATTTCTGAACACTGCAGTTTGTCCTGTTCCGTC
The DNA here is from genome assembly GCF_964213995.1 of Mustelus asterias. NCBI lineage: Eukaryota > Metazoa > Chordata > Chondrichthyes > Carcharhiniformes > Triakidae > Mustelus > Mustelus asterias. Next base: position 94,378,127 of record NC_135806.1, on the reverse strand, counting down.
CGAAGAGAATGAATCCATTCATTCTTAGAGTGGATTCAAAATTTCTTTTTCCGTAGTGTCTACCATGCTCTTGCTGGACATTGACATTTCACAAATTGAAGCTTAATATTCACTTATTTCACAATTTCAGCCAACCATTTATTTACTGTTATATTCTCAGGTTGTTTTGCAAGCTTATGAATCTTTTCATTCTGCTCAGCTTTTTCTTCTCCTAGTGCCTTGCAATTCAGTGTTGGATTTACATTTTTCGGTCTTATTTCATTCTTTTCTTTCTCTGGGTGGGATTTTTCTCTCCATCCGCTGGTGGCGGGATCTTAAGGTCCTGTCGTTGTCAATGGGGTTTCCCGTTGAATGTACCCCTCGCTGCTGGGAAACCCACAAAAACACCAGCAAGATTTGGCACCTGTCTGCAACAGAGCTCTGTCACTGTCCTTCATATTGGACTCACTGTTGGCAAGAGCTTATCTCCTGTGAAGTTGTAACCTGTTTTAGTTCTGCAATTCTGCTACTCATGGCTTTGTTGTCTGCTCGCAGCTTGGAAAGCTCTATGGCTTCTCCTTTCAATGCCTCCTAATATCTATTCAACTGCTTCTTCAGCTTTTCAGTCTCTTTCTTGTAACTTTCAGCTTCCACCCAGAATATGGAAGAGTCCTTTCTGTGCTATGAGTTTTCTGCATTTTTTCGGGCCTCCTGTTTTCAAACCTTGCAAAATTATAGAACTGCAGCAACTATTTTAAGGGTGATTCTTTAGTTTTTTTTCTAACTCTGTAGCAAATTCCTCTTTTGCTTAAAAGCCCCACACTTTGAGAGTTTTGGAGGGAACTCTGGTGTTCATTCTTTAAAAGAAAGGCACTGCAGCACCTTTTTTTTCTGCAGGCCCTTTGAACCTTAATTTTGGGAGCTTCGGCAGGCCCACGTTTTTTGGGATCCATGTGATTGTGAATCTTTTTAGAACTTTTCTTTTCAACTTCAGAATGGCACTTTTCTCATAAGCCCCGCAGGTTTTTTGTTTATTCTGCAGGTTCTTAAACCTTTGACTCTGCCAGCAGATTTTTTAAAAACGCAGCTCTTTTATGGATATGCTGAGCAATGGGACTGCTGCTATCTATTTTATAATGTAAGAACAGGTTTTTTGGAATTTTTGCTCACCAGCTCGGTGAGCAAAAATTCTTCACACTCCATCACTCAGGGTCTTGCAAGTTTTGTAGTTTTGCTCACTGTCTTGTAATCTAGCCAATATGTCTTAACTTACTTTAAGACAGAGATAGATAGGTTCTTGATTAATAAGGGGATTGGGGTTATGGGGAAAAGGCAGGAGAATGGGGATGAGAAAAAAAAATTAGCCATGATTTAATGGTGGAGCAGACTCAATGGGCCAAGTGGCCTAATTCTGCTCCGATGTCTTATGGTCTTAACTCAGCATCACTCAGGATCCTGCAATCAACTTTCACTCACACTCTGTGGGATTCCTCAGCTTCTATGTCTGTAACAACATTTCTTCAACTGAATCTTCAATTTTTCTTCAAGTCCAGCTTCAGTTGGTCATCGCCATGTTGTATGATGATCCCACTGCTCCCATCCATGTTGTAATATGCGTTCTTTATATGTCTCAATGATGAGATCCTGAAACTTGTATGCTTAAACATGAACTGTTTATTGTTAGTCTTTAACTATTTCAAGGTCCCAGGTTATGGCATGCATGGTGCTGTTGCCACGCAGGTAAGTTGCTTCCAGAATGTTCACTCTAGATTGTTGTCAGAATCTGTTACCATGTCACTCTATACGTTGTACCATTGGTGGTCCTATTTTCCTGTCCCATATTAACTCTTGCACTGCCAAGCTTTTACATTATAATCGTATGCAGGCACATAACACAACACATATGGCCCCTTGAGTCTGCTCTGCAAATTCACTATAGTCATGGCTGACTTGATCTTGGCCTCGATTGCAGTTTCCTGCCCCATAATTTGTGATTCCTGTACAGTTAACAAATCTGATTGCTTCAGAAACTCAAGATCACTGTAATTGTCCATTTCTGATTAATTAAGTGATACAGCCTTGAGGCATTTTTGCCCCCTGGAAAGGTCATGTGTTGTTAACAGGATCTGCAATAACAAAAGCTTCATGGCTATGTAACTGGCTCTTTGGCCTTCTAGTGATTGGCACCTTTAGACCACCAACAGAGATTGAAATTTGGCCCTTCGGAAGGAACCTTAAAATGAAGTGAATATTTGACATTTTATTCTTCAGTCTTCCACAGGACACCTGCAGAAGCTGCAATCAGTGAGAATTTGTGGGGCCGTCTTCATTAGGACTGTAGCACTTGGCAAAGTAAGAAGTTTAACAACACCAAGTTAAAGTCCAACAGGTTTATTTGGTAGCAAAAGCCACACAAGCTTTCGAGGCTCTGAGCCCCTTCTTCAGGTGAGTGGCAAATACAGAGGGAGAGACATGGAGAGCTGTGTCTCCAGCTCTTCCTCCTGTCTCTTGCATCACAGGGACTGAACATTCTGTGGAGTGTTAAAGACAAGGAAAAGTTATATATAAATTAGTTGCTTTCTTTGAAATTTTGAAAATTGTGTTAAAATTCAAATATTGGGCCAGATTCTCCAACCTCACTCACAGCTGGGATTCTCCCATCCCGCTTCAGTGAACAGAGATTTGGCTGAGTGCTAAATTCTCTCCTTGCAAGCAGCGGTGGTGGACATGAACAGCCAGAGAATGGGTCTTGCATTTATTCATGGCATCCGAAGGAGATATCATCAGTTGAATACAATATAATTCAGTTTCTCTTGGCAGTAATTGGTCTTGAATAAAACTTTTTAAAAATAGGATTTTTAATCATGACAACTTTCAAGTCAGTGTTCACACTTTAAATTCTGAGCATGGGATGTGAATTGCGTTATTCGCGCTGCAATTATCTGTACTCCAAACTTTTCATAAGCCAAAGCCTTGGGCATTGTTTCACTGCAAAATCCAGTAACAGCAATATTCTTCAGTCTGGTGTAAATTGATTTCACAGCCCGAGTAAGATTAAATTCACATATTTCTGTTGAATTTGTCTTCATTACTGTGCTAAGCATATATGTATGACTCAATTATCTCCCAGGTGCTAAGAAAGATCCCAAATCTTTATTCAAAGAAGGGCAGGGATTCCCCTGAGTATCCTGGCCAACATTTGTTCCACAACCAATGTCAGCAAAAACAAATGAATTAGAAATTTGCCCCTTTGCTGTTTGCAGGATACTACTGATGTATGGAAAATGGCTGGTGTTAAATAATTCATAGTAATAAAGTGCTTTGACACTTTTGAAAAGGTGCTTTTTAACTACTATAAATTAAGTATTTCTTTCCATTTCCTGCTAGAGGTGAAGGGTGATCATCTATGTCAAATGATAAAAGTTTTACTATTTACAAATATCCAAATTCCAGAAAACCCAATCAATCTACCCTAACTCTTGACTCTGCAAATATTATGTGCAACTAAATTGTGTTTTATGTAAAGTATTTGAAGACATATTTTGACTTGAAATTCATGAAATTTCAACATTTTCAACAGAAGAAGGGCCGCCTTGCTCTTGCCCACTGTGTACGTCAGATAAAGGGAGCTGTGTTCCTTTCTATGAGGGAATTGAACTGTCAAAAGAAATTGGAGCAGCCTACTTGGAACTTCACAGTCTCAATGACTTCTATGTGGGGAAATACTTTGGAGGAGTGGTGAGCAACATTGCGATCTTTTCATTGATAGTTTTTTTCATAACATGAGATTTTAAGGTATTATCTGTTTTCTTCATGTTCCACTGCTAGGAAAGATGATTACAGAACGTATCCATCTTGGAATCTTGTTAATTTGTCCTCGAACGTGTTGAACTGTATTGGATTTACTCCTGAAACAGACAATAGAGCTGACAATCTATTGGATTTGCTGCTTAGACCCTTCCTGAGAAAGTATGCATCATGGGAGGAGTGGGGCGCCCTTATTCGATATACCCATACCTATCTGAGTGCACCTAAGGTACCCGTACAGTGAAGTATTTTGCCATCCTTTGTAAGGGTCCCATTTTAGAAATACAAAAAAATTGACTTGCCTGAAATCTTGGGTGTCTAATTTAGTTCAAAAGGATCAAAGCCATCTGAAATTTAATGAAATGCTTTTGGGACTTTTCTTCCCTCCTGTCCTTTCTTCTACTTTTGCCTGGCCTCCTCACATTGCTCTCCATCCCGATCAAGTATGCAAACAAGTGCCAGCTTTCTCTCTGTGCCACTCAATAAGTAATTGTTAGAATCGACGCAACAGGGTCAAAGGTGACTCTGCTTTTTTCTCAATCTGTGGGGAAGTGCAAGGTTTGTGTTTTGCTTCTCCTCACAACTGGCTCAGCATTCTAGGCACAGTGATGCTTTTTAAATCTCCATAGCATGTTGGAGCACCAGTGCACTGACCTACACATTAAGATATTGAAGTGACAAGTTAATATGAATTGATTGTTAAACAAAACTAGTGTTGAGTGTCTAATGGGTAGCAGAAGATAATTTGTCAATTATTTTCCTTGACTGATCCTCTAAATACATTTCTGAAATGTTAAATTACAAGCCGCTGCTCTTCAGCATCTTGTAAGAGAAATGGTGAGTTAAGATTCCAGGTTAAAGTTTCATTCCCGCAAATGATAACCTATTTTTTCTCAGATTAGTTGTTAAAAGGCTCAAGTACTTTTATAATTTCATATTTTAATCTCAGACTTATAACATTTACAATTTTCTTTTTATCTCTCATGTTTAAGGTTAATACCCCAGGAATACTGAATTATTAGTAAGGCCTAAAACCTTGCACTTAATGTAATGCAGCAATGAAGGCATTTCCACCTTGACCTTTGTACCACTGCAACAGGACGCACCTTTTTTATATGGACATACTTTATGTTCTGAAAGCATGATTACAGAAAATGTCTCCATTTAAATATCTGTACTGGAAAAGTAGCATGCACTTTTGCCGGAAAATCAATAACATAAAAATGGCCTTGAGGCCACTCATCACCCTTTTCCACTAAATTGGTGAACCAAAGATGGAAAACATTGTAACCATCTCAAACTTGTATCCCCTTTTCCAAACTGAAGTGCTATTGAAGTCATAAATGTATCAGAACTTTTATGCACAGAACAAACTGTCTTGAGAGGTGAGGTGGTTTATTTTTAGAATTTCCATTCAGCCAGGAAGCCTGGAAGCCCCATAAAATGAAATCCACTGGTGAGAATTTAAATACAACTTTGGAAAGAAAAATCTATCAGGAAGAGAATGCATGTCTGGAAATTAAATGGTCAATAATCTTACCCATCAAGCACAGCAGACACTAAAAATGTAATGAAACAATTTTTTATCTGTGCAAATTAACCATAGCTGCTAAAGTCAAATGAAAAATATGAAGATGCTAAATATGTTCTTTCAATACTCTTAATGTGCACCATATCTATAGAACAAACAGACTACTCTGCTGTGCCTGTCATCAGAATATAAATAATCCAGCTCTGATGTTTTTTAACTTAATCACATCCTCCAATTTGATTACTGTAATTTCAAACCTGATGGTTTCTTTTGGTAGTTGTTTGTTAAAATTGTATTCTATTATTGCAATTCAAATACCATATATAAACATAGCAACTAGAAACGTATGAAATAATCTCAAATTCGCCTCTAATTAAAAACAGAATGAATGAAGATCAGCGATGCAGATTAAAAACAAGAAGGGCAAAGATCAAGGGAGGAATGGCAGGAAAATCTGCGCCAAGTTGCCTGTACCCACCATTCATGCACCAATGATGTCTGCTGGACACTGTCACAGATACTTACAAGTGGCCACAGGGAATTATTCTTTTTTTCCTCTGGCTTTGATCTGCCATCTGTTGCATTGTGCAGTCAACCTTCAGAATAAAGTTGACCCTGTCAATGACAGTCAAGCTAACATCCTCCCTCAACTTTCCTTTCCTTCCCAGCATTGAGATTAAGGTCAACTGCAGTCTGATCCAGGTTGCTGCCCACAGCTGTATCAAATGATTTGGCTGATGCATTAGCCAGGAGGGGCAACATTTTTCTTTTTTCCCTTGATGAATGGTAGTGGCATGATAACACTGCTGCCCAACCTCATTGCATAGCTACATTTTACTCTGTATACAAGTGGTCATTCCATAGCCCAACCTGCAGTTCATCATGCAGCATGTAAGTGGGCTGTTTTGGAAGGATTTGGTGTGCAAAGTACCACTCAGTACTTACATGTGAGAGAAGAGCTTAAATAGGATTTTTTAATTTAGCTTACACACTAGCTGTATTGTCAACTCACGTTGTCATACACATTTCAGACACACTCTGAAAAGATTCTGCTTTTCATCTGAGAATGGAAACAAGTGATTTAAAGCAATTGAAAGCTGTTGAATACTTGGCATTATTACAATGTATTAGTTCACTGTGCTCCTGAACTAGTAATTTGCCGCTCTTTCATGTAACAAAACATTGTGATTGCGTTCCTATTTTCTGCATGGTGTGCCAGTCGTGATTTTATTTTTCCTACCACTTCAATAATATTAGTCACCATTGTCACAAGATCTCACCAAGGCATTCAACACTGTCAACAAGACTCAAGTTTCTTTGGGGGAAACTAGCTAAGCTCCTCCGTCTCATCTCCTTCCATGACAACGTGCACTGCACTGTACAATTGGTTCCACTTCTGACAGTTTCAGAGTGAAGAATGGAATGAATCAGGGCTGTGTTCTAGCCCCCACTCTGTTTGGCATCTACTCCTCCATCCTCCTGACCTTTGCCTTTCCTGTGGTTATGTAAGGAGTCTACTTGTGTACTTGGTCAGACAGCAAGCTGTACAATCTGTCTAGACTGAAAGAGAAGTCAAGATAAATCATGTACCGATCAGAGAATTCCTCAATGCTGATGAAGCTGTGTATTTCATTCACATGGAAACTCAGATCCAAAGAATAGTGAATATGTGAAATTCTTTACCCCAGAGAGCTGTGGAGGCTGGGTCATTTAGTATGTTCAAGGGTGAGATAAACAGATTTTTTTAAAGCAAATCAACGGTTATGGAGATAAGGCGGGAAAGTAGAGTTGAGGATTATATCAGATCAGCCATGATCTCATTGAATGGTGGAACAGACTCGATGGGCCAAATGGCCTGCTTCTGTTCCAATGTCTTATGGACTCATGGACTATCTCTCCTATGCCTGTAACTCATTACCCAACACTATAAATGTTAAGAAAACTGTGGTCATGGGATTGGATGTTGCATCTCTGTCCCGATGACATTAAATAACAACCTGCTGTAAGTGAGCAAATTCTGCTAACTTGAGTCCAAGGTGACAAACAATCTCTTGATGCAGAACTTGATACACGCAGAGGGAAAGCAGCTACTACATTCGGCTGACTCATGAAATGATTGAATTACATCAAACATACCCTCTGAACAAAGCTGATGGTTTGTCAGGCCTGTGTTCTTAGCACTTTGCTGTATGGCTGTGAAACATGGAATACTTACAGCTAACAAGAAAAGCAACTCAACAAATTTCACTGTATGCAGTGCATTGCGGGTACATCCTGGCAGGACAAAACCACGAAAGGGGCAGTTCTCTCAAAGGCAGAGATCACAAGTTTGTTAGCGCTCATCAAACAGAGGCAATGTCTTGGATTGGGAACCTCTGCAGGATGGAAGGTGATCACATATCCAAGGACTTTCGGTATGGGAAGGCAGCTGGTGGAGATGGTGGTGTAATGGTACTATCACTGATATTAGTAAGACAGAAGCCCAGGCTTACCTGGGGACACAGGTTCAAATCCCACCACAGCAGCTAGTGGAATTTAAATTCAATAAATAAAATCTGGAATATAAAACTAGCCTCAGTAATAGTGACATGTCACTCCTGATCCACAGCGATGTGGCAGAGACTTTATGTTTAAGACTCCTGGGGGCAGCCACTTCATAATCTCAAAATTCCTGCCCACCGGCCAAACCCGCCCCTGCCACTCGTTACCATCTTGCCTTCTCTTTCAGGGTCTCATCCAGCCAGCCCCTTAGGCTTGCCTCCTTCAGTCTCATCAGTCTCTTTCCCCCCACCTCACGCGTCCCCCCTCCCACTGATGGCCTATACTTCCTTGTCACTAACAGCTGAAAACCAAGTGCTCATTCTCATTTCTTTTCCACAGAGGTAGAAGAATCACTCAGGGCAGTGAAAAGGTTTTCAAACAGAAAGCCTCCCTCTAGAATAACTCAGGGCAGTCCGCAGCTGTAAAAACGAAGAACAACAAAAAGTACAGCACAGGAACAGGCCCTTTGGCCCTCCAAGCCTGTGCTGATCATGATGCCTGCCTAAACTAAAACCGTATGCACTTACGGAGTCCGTATCCTTCCATTCCCTTCCAATTGTGCTGGAGGGCCGAAGGGCCTGTTCCTGTTCTGTATTTTTTGTTGTTCTTTGTTCCACCTGTCAATACTCCTGAAGGTTCTATCATTTACTGTATAATTCTTATAATTCCTAATGCATTGGACCTTCCAAAATGCATTATCTCATATTGTCCAGATTAAACTCCATCTACCATTTCTCCGCCCAAGTCTCCAACTGGTCTATATCTTGCTGTATCCTTTGACAATCCTCTTCACTATCCGTAACTCCACCAATTTTTGTGTCATCTGCGAACTTACTAATCAGACCAGTGTGTGGATTAGTAATCATTTATATATACTATGAGCAACAAAGGTCCCAGGACTGATCCCTGTGGAACACTGCTAGTCACAATCTTCCATTCAGAAAAGCACCCCTCTACGGCTACCTTCTGTCTTCTAAGGCTAAACCAGTTTTGTATCCATCTTGCCAGCTTTCCTCTGATCCCATGTGACTTCAACTTTCATACCAGTCTACCATGAGGTACCTTGTCAAAGGCTTTACTGAAGTCCTTGTATACAACATCCACTGCCTTTCCCACACCTACCATCTTCGTCACTTCCTCGAAAAACTCGATCAAGTTAGTGAGACACAACCTCCCTTCACAAAACCATGCCGTCTATCACTAATAAGTCCATTTGTTTCCAAATGTGAGTAAATCCTGTCCCTAAGAATCTTTTCCAATAATTTCCCGACCACTGACATAAGGCTCACTGACCTGTAATTTCCTGGATTATACCTGCTGCCCTTCTTAAACAATGGAACAACATTGGCTGTCGTCCAGTCCTCTGGAACTTTGTCTGTAGCCAATGAGGATACAAAGATTTCTGTCAAGGCCCCAGCAATTTCTGCCTTTGCCTCCCTCAGTATTCTGGGGTAGATCCCATCAGGCGCTGGGGACTTCTCTACTTTAATGCTTTTTAAGACGTCCAATACCTCCTCCTTTTTGATATCAACATGACCCAGAATAGCTACACACGCTATCCTAGGCTCCTCACCCATCAAGCCCCTCTCTTTGGTGAATACTGAGTCAAAGTATACATTTAGTATCTTGCCCATTTCCTCTGATTCCATGCATAGATTCCCTCCACTATCCTTGAGTGCACCCAACCCTTTCCCTGGCTAGCCTCTTGCTCTTTACGAAACAGAAAGCCTTTACATTCATTCAGGGCTATGAAGGGTCTTTAATACAGACAGACTGCAAAATAATTCTGGGCTGTGAAATATTTTTAAGACTGAAGGCTTCAAGACAACACACACCAGATGTGTCCCCCATCCTGGAGGAGGTCCCTGACCACTCCCCTCCCCTTACACCAACCCCCCACTCCAGTGCCCTTGAACAACCCCGCTCTACACCTGGCCAGTGGATACTGTCCCCTTGTACATCATGGTACAAGGTGGAAAACGGTATTCACCTTCTTCCTCCCTCTCAGAGGCCATGGCGCCTGGTTCCCGTTTTTAAAAACTAGTACTAATTCACATCCATGTAACTTCACACTGGTGGGCCGGAAGATTCAATGGGGTCTGAAGATTTGACTTTAACCTCGCTAATGATATTAAAATGCATTCAAATTCATTCAAATCATAGAATCATACAACGCAGAAGAGGCCCTTCAGCTCATTGAGTCTGCATCGACACATTAGAAACACCTGAACTCCCACCTAATCCCATAGCTCTAAATGTTATGCCATGCCAAGTGCTCATCCAGATACTTTTTAAAGGATGTGAGGCAACCCGTCTCTACCACCCTACCAGGCAGCGCATTCCAGACCATCACCAACCTCTGGGTAAAAATGCTTTTACTCACATCCCCCCTAAACCCCCTGCCCCTCATCTTGAACCTATGTCCCCTCGTGACTGACCCCTCAACTAAGCGGAACAGCTGCTCCTTACCCACTCTCGTCAGGCTCTCGTTCTTCCTGGGTGTGAACTTGATCAAGTCCTTGGGAAGGGCCCGGGCACAATGCAATCAGAAATATTACCAGCGTGAATCCCGATTTTGGCCTCTCATGAGATTTTGCGGCCATCACAGGATTTGCGCCCATGGCCTATGGACCGGCAGAATCATGCCCATAGTAATTTTCATGTTGTCAGGATGCCCAAATTGCAATCAATAGAATACTTTCCAATTATGTGGTCACTGTTGTACTGTGGGAAACACAGTAGCCAATTTGCACACAGCAAGATTCTACAAGCTATTGTCTTAGTGGTATTGAAAGAGAGATCAATTTTTGTCAGGAACTACCCTCCTCTTATTCAAAAATAGTACTCCACACCATCAGTACTGCTCTTAATGTCAGCTTATGTTTTATGTTCCAGTCCTCCTGGAGTACATCTTGAGCCCACAATCTTTGGCTGGAAAGTGAGAGAGCTATTACTAAGCTAGTGTTGATATCTAAGCATTCACCTGAGGGGCTGTTCCGTGCCCGCGTTCATTGTCAGTGAGAATAGCGATGTGGGCGCAAAATACAGTGAGAATCTTCCCGATCCCTGACTGGCGAAATCTTATTTCCCAATTTTCCTCGTCCCTCGCTGGTGACGTGACCAAACATCATTTAAATACATTTTAATGAATCTGCATATCATTAAAGGACCAACCTGCCCATGACTTACTACCCCCCACCCCCCTGCCCTGCCCACCCAGTGAATATTCAAATCTCACTGACGTGAGGTTCACAATAGCTTTATGAAGACCGGAGTGCTATCACCTGTGTCGAGGCAGTGCAAATGTGTGCCAATCTGTGCCAGGGACAGCCAAACCTGTGCCGGTGACTATGCCGGGTTGGGCCCTTTGGGTAGCCTAATTGCGGGGGCCCTTGCAGTTATGTATGGTGGGGGGAGAGTGCCTAGGCCTTTAAAGGGGGACTTGGCAGTGACAGGGGGAACGGATATTGAGTCGGGGACCTGGCATGAGGGGGGGAGCGCCGGCGATACTGTTGCGGTGGTTGTTGGTTGTGAGGGAAGTAAGGAAATAATTGTGCCAGTGGGGGGGAGGGAGTGGGGCGGGTGGTGGGCAGACGGTTGCAAGATCCCCTGAAACCATTGTGGTGTGGAGGTGCAGAGGGGAGTGCTGAATCATAGAATAGAATCATAGAATCACAGTACAGAAAGAGGCCATTCGGCCCATCGAGTCTGCACCGACCACAATCCCACCCAGGCCCTACCCCCGTATCCCTACATATTTACCCACTAATCCCTCTAGCCTACGCATCTCAGGACACTAAGGGCAATTTTAGCATGGCCAGTCAACCTAACCCGCACATCTTTGGACTGTGGGAGGAAACCGGAGCACACGGAGGAAACCCACACAGACACGAGGAGAACGTGCAAACTACACACAGACAGTGACCCAAGTTAGGAATCAAACCCAGGTCCCCGGAGCTGTGAAGCAGCAGTGCTAACCACTGTGCTACCGTGCCACCCTGTTGGGGTGAGTTTCACCTCAGTTCTGATTGGGGTGTCCTTTTAAAGATGGCGCCCTGATCTCTGTGGAGCAGGCCTTGCTGGCTCTATCAGGTTCCACCCTACCAGACTGACAGCGCCCCCCCCCCCCCCCCCCCCCGACAACCCAATTTTTTTTCTCAAAGTGACTCAAGATCTGGTCTGAAAATTCAGCGGTGCACCTGGAGAGATACACGCCGGTTTTCAGCCAGATCCTGACACTCTGACAAATTATAGGAAAATTCCACCCAAGGTGTTTTGTCACCTATGTCAAAACTCAGAGACCACATTTATAGACCCCCCCGCCTTGTGCTTTGACATGACACTGAGGCTAGATTGTAGTGCATTGTGCCATCTGCTGCAGGATAACCTATAAAGGGCAGCTGGAACAAAAACAGCTTTTCCTGTAGAAACAAGTGTGAAATTATTATGCTGTTAGCAGCCTCAGAGACAGTACACTCTTGTATCAAACAGATGACATCGCTTTCACATTTCACAATGTAAAGCAGCAATGCTTGAATGGTACCCCAAGGAGATACAGGGGTTACCAAATTAGATTTATACCTACTGACCTGTCACTCAAGAAATTTATCAACAGGGGTGAGAATATACTCATTTTCCTCTTCTGCCAGCAGGTATCTTCCTCATTTGTACGAGTGATTTTGCAGGCTTGAAGGCAACATCACTTGCAGTACTTTTACAGGAAGAGAGGCATGATTTTGTTTGATGTGTGGGTGTTCCACCAGTTGGAGAATAGTTCCAGGGGAGGCCCAGCAGAATCAAGGGCCCATCAAGCATTTAAGTGGCCAATGTTGCGTATTTCACATGATGGAGGTCCCCGGAGGTGGAAATCACACCCACTGAGAGCTTCACTGCCACCAGCAGAAGCAACTGCTGCTGGTGGACTGCACTCACCAAAGGTTCAGGATTATTGTGGGACCCCAGGCTGAAAGTGAGTGAGGGCAGGATGGGCGTTGCGGAGTGGAGGTCATGGGTAGAGTGAGGGGATCAGAGCCAAGAGCAAGGGGGTGATTTTCAGCGGCCAAACCATGCCCAATGTCAGGTCACTCGATTGGGCACAAGTGCCAGACTATGAAGGACCGTTCCCAAGGAACACCACGGACAAATCTGATGGGGTTTGCTGAATGACCTTCTGAAAGCCCAGGACGCCCTTGCAGCCCCCATTTAATCCCTGAGCCACTACTAAATTACTATGGCCTTAAAGATCGAGGCCAGAATTCTCTGGCCATTCACACCCCACTGCCGCTGCCAGAGAGGATGGAGAATTTGACACTCAACTAAATCTATCTTCGCTGCAGCGTGACGGGAGAATCCCATTGGCGTGAATGGCCGGGGAATCCCGCCCAGTAGGTGTCAATTGACTCATTAATGAACCTAACTAACACCCCAGCGTTGCCAGCTGGGAATCCCACTTTTGTCCTTTCTGCCCCCCACTTACCCATCAGAGGTTTTGCTACCACAATGGACAGCTTTAAATCCAGCCCATACTCTTTGACCCAAAATAAGGTTGCCCACTCTTGGTGCACATTCTGCAGCATCAAAGGGAGCAGCATCATCCATCTGCTTCAGTCAGCTATTGTGATCAATTAACCCACATTTCTATTCCCACCACAACTTCCTAATTAATAGTAAGCACGAGCTTATTATAACAAATTCTTCACTGTGTAAAGTAGCTCTTGTTACCCAAGATAAAAATTATACAATATACCATAAACTGAAACTGGATCACACCCGGGCTACACCTTGGCAGGTCACCAGAATAACCAATACCTTTTTAAAATGTCAAAGTTCTTTTTTAAATTCACTGATCAAACAGCCATTAATGCAACCCCACTAGGCATTGCTTCACCAGTTTTTTGCTTTCTTTTGGCTATATTGGTAATATGATTCCAAATTGAAATGCTCCAATTGGAGGTCATTTTTATCATGTCAGCACATCTCCAGGCATTAGCCTTTATCAACATGCACTTTGATTAATGACAATATTGGGCTTTATCACTTCTTTGATAAATGTCATAAAAATAACATTTTATTAATAATACAAATCTATTATTAGAGAGTGATAATGAGGCACTTTTAAACTCCATAATAATAGAGGCAACATAAACCAATGAAAGATAAATCATGTTTGACAAATTTATGAGATTTTTGAGGGTGTAATGATTGGGTGGACAAGAGCGAACCAGTGAATGAATGAAGTCTGTTTGCATTTTCAAAATCATATGCTATGGTACTATACAATGGGTTATTAAACATAATTAGAGTTCATGGGATTTGGGGTAACAAAGATTGGGACAACAGGTTGTAACTCTTATGGTACCGGAAGAATCAGTGCTTGGACCTCAGCTATTTATAGTCTATAAAATGCCTGAGATAAGGGGCCCAAGTTTGCTGACGCTAAGACATTAGTTGGGAAAGTAAGCCTTGAGGAGGATGCAAAGAGACTGCAAAAGGATTTAAATAGGTCAACTGAATTGGCAAGAATGTGGCAGTTGGAATGTAAAGTTGGAAAAATGTGAAGTCATCCATTTTGGTAAGAAAACTAGAAAAGCAGAATATTATTGATATTCAGAGGGATCTGGTAACATGCGGGTACAGCAAATCATTGGCAAAACAAATCATAGAATCACAGAATCCCTACAGTACAGAAGGAGGCCATTCGGCCCATTGAGTCTGTACCGACCACAATCCCATCCAGGCCCTCTTGCTGTATTTACCCTACCAGTCCCCCTGACACTAGGGTCAATTTAGCATGGCCAATCAACCTAATCCATACATCTTTGGACTGTGGGAGGGAACCAGAGTAGCCCGAGGAATCCCGTGCAGACACAAGAAGAAAGTGAAAACTCCACACAGACAGTGACCCGAGCCGGAATTGAACCCAGGTCACTGGTGCCGTGAGGCAGCAGTGCTAACCACTGTGCCACCCTAGTATGTTGACTTTTATTACATAGAGTAAAGTAGAAGCATAAAGAAGTCCTAGTGTACTATAGATTACTTTTTATAATGTTGGTATCCTCAACCAAAGGAAGAATATATTTGTCTTACACAGAGTGCAACAAAGGGCCCGATTTTACCATTTTGATTCAAAGTGTTGAATCTGGGCACAATTCAGATCTGACTCAGAAATCTGTTTTCAGGCGCCCCCATACGCATTCAGCCTGAAAAAAAAATCATGGGTCTGAACTGGGCTGTGGGCGGGGCTTATCACGCCTGAAACGATCGGAGCTCTGAACTGCGCATGTGCAGTGAGAAAAAATATTGAAAAACATGCCCCTGTCACATTGCTCCCAGGCCGCAAAAAGCGGATAAAGTGGCCCGGGAGCGAAAAGCGGGAGCGATGGCCCCCACAGATATCGCCCACCCCCACAACATAACTGTCCCCCTTATCCATCCACCCCCCGCTACCCAGACCGATCGTGACCCCTTGCCCTCTTCCCCCTCACTGATCGCCCGCAGAGTGGCAGCAGATTCCCTCCCACTACCAGAGATCCATCTGGCCTCCCTCCCACGCACCCCCCCCCCCCCCCCCCAGAATGATTGGGCATCCCCTCTCCCTCCCAGAGAATGATCGGGCCCTGCCCCCCCAGAGAGCGATCTGGCCTCCCTCTGCCCTACCCCCCACCAGACAAGAATCTGGCCTCCCTCTCCCCCTCGACCCCACCAGACAACGATCTGGCCTCCCTCCTCCCTTCCCCCTCCCCCCCCCCGCCCCCCCCCACCCCACCAGGGAATGATCAGGCCTCCCTGAGATGTATCTGACCCGCCGTCTCCTCCCCCCCACCAGAGAATGATCTGGCCCACCTCCCTCCCCTTCCACCACCAATCTGAGTCAGAGAGCCGTTGGAAGCTCTGAACCTACCTCTTCAGAGGCTGGAGCGCCCAAAACAGACCTTTGTCGAGCATGTCTGTTTTGCGCCGAATCTGGATGGGCAAACACGATCGTAAAGGGGGAAATGCTGGTAAAGTTGGGCGGGCAGCCCATTAATTCAATCTAAATGCACATTTAAATCGCCGTTGTGCCCGTTTCTGGCACGATTCGGATTGCAGCCATTTCCGGGCCTTGGTAAAGTGGGCATCTGAGCGGGTGCGGATCGCGTTAATGGCCTCACGCCCGACTTTACCAGGTTTTCGTGCCCGCTTTCGGGCACGACGCAATGGTAAAATTGGGCCCAAAGATTCACTAGAATGATGCCTGTGATGAGGGGATTTTCCTATTGAGAGAGATTGAGTAGAGTAGGCCGAAAAATCCCTCGAGTTTAAAAGAATGAAAAAGAATCTTATTAAAACATACAAAATTCATAAAGGGTGTGACAGAATAGACATTGAATACCCCCGACCTGGTCCGCGGCTGGGATTCTCTGGTGCTGCTGCAGTGAATGGAGTTTTGGCCGAGCACCAAATTCTCTATTCTCGCTGGCAGTGAGGCAGATATGGACTAGTTCAGAGAATCTCGATCTGAGAGGTTGTTTCCCTGACTGTAGGTAACAGTATCAGAATAAGGGATTGGACATTTAGGAATGAGATATAAAGAGAGATTTCTTCACTGAGGCTTATGAATCTTTCGAATTCTTCACCTCAGAGAGCTGTGGATGCTCAGTCATTGAGTATATTCAGTCAGAGATCAATAGATTTTTGTATACGTAGGGAATCAAAGGACATGGGGATTGTGCAGGAAGGTGTAGCTGAGGTAGAAGATCAGCCATGACTTCATTGAATGGCAGAACAGGATCAAGGGGCCAAATGCCCTCCTCCTGCTCCTATTTTGTATGTTACATATATATGTTTGTATATTCGTAAGTTACATATTATCCTCAAAAATATTAATCTACCTCAGACAAAGGGGCTGTTTTGCTTGGAGAAGGAGTTGCTATAGTGCTGAAGATTTGTGTTCCAAACTGCTCCTGTATAGTCACAATGTTGTTATCAACTGATCAATGTAGGAGATTGTCCAGTCCACAAAATGCAAGATGGATCCAATCTAACAAATTATTGTCTCATCCTACATCATCTTACCTTTTCATCATTCTCACATTACAAATTTGACTGCACTTCAGCAAGTACAATAGATGTCCTGTGCTCATGAAGGGCACTATATAAATGCAAGTCAGTCCTTTTTTCTCCCAATCATCAACAAAATGGTGAAATGTATTGTCAACAGTTCTAGCAAGTGGCACCTACCTGCCAATAATGTGCTGAACAGTGCCGAATTTGGATTCTACTCAGAACACTTAGCTTCAGAGCTCATTACAACCTTGATTCAAAAATGGGTCTGAAGCTGAACTGCATTGTGATGAGATTGGTTGCCTCTGCTTCAAAGTAATGTTTTACCAAGGAGCCCTAGTAAAGCTGAAGTCAGTGGAGATCGGTAGATATAATCTTTGGTGGCTAGAGTCATATTAGCACAAAGCAAGATGATTGTGGTTGTTGCAGGCCAATGCACAACATTGCAGAAAGAGTTCCTCAGGTCTTTGTCCATGGTCCAACTACTTCCATCTGCTTCACCAATGACCCACTCTCTATTATAAATAGGGCTGTTCACTGATGATTGCACGGTTTAGCTCCGCCTGTAATTTTTCAGGCAATTAAATAATCCATGCCACATTCAGCAAGTCCTGGACATTAAATTTTGACATTCAAAGTGTCAGTAATATCAATGCCAGGCAAAACCCTTCTGTAACAAAAGAGAACCTAATTATCTAATTTTGGCATTCAATTCCGTTACCATTGCCAAAGCCCCTATGAGCAACTAGAAACTAACTGGACCAGCCATATACCTTTGATTTGATTTATTATTGTCACATGTATAAGTATACAATGAAGCATTGTTTCTTGCATGCTATACAGACAAAGCATAATATTTATAGAGAAGGAAAGGAGAGAGTGCAGAATGCTATTGTAACTAGAGCAGTTTACACCAGAGAAACTCGGCAGTTATGAAACATGCAGTTTTCAGACAGATGCAGTTTTCTTTTGCCGTATTGCCTGCAACTTATTTTTCCTTTATGTTTGAACCTCCACAACTCTCTGGAGTTTTAAATTCTGATTATTGTGCTCTTTCTATTTACAATTTTGCAGCTGGAATATTTTATCATTCAGTGTTTAAAGCAGAAGTCCTCTCAGAAGAAGAAAAAAAGGAGTAGCAGGCCCCACATAATCCCACCACCTACACTTAGAGAACCAGGTAAGGATAGATAAGGCAAGGAGGCCTGTGATGGGGATGTGGAAAATGGCAAATCATTCTGTTAATTATCATAGACTCCAGGAAAATGTGGGTTATTAATATCTAACTCATGGTATTCCACCAATAAATTGAATGGTCAGCTTAGAGTGAGCTCAAGAATGAGAATACATGACAGTGGGTCAGAATGATACATCTTTGTGGAAGTTAAAGCCTAGCCATACTGACAGGATGAAGTATTCCTTTTTCAATTCACTGTAAGGATCCTAGTGAACTAGAAAGGTTAATGCACGGAAGGAGGCCATTTGACCCATCAAATCCAGTCTCAAAGGAGTTCTTACTAGCTTTAGGTCCAGAGGGTACAACTGTCTATTATTTGGCAATTAAGGATTTAATAATGTATTTTGTTAATACACTAGTTACTCTGAAAGAGTTAGAAGAAATAAAACCACTTCTAACTTTGGCTTAACTATTTTAAACACCTAGACCGAGCACTGCAAGGGACACCACCCACTTTCCAGACCCTCTCCCTACCGCCCCATCTCCCCCCCCCGCCGGCGCCCCACTCCACCACCCCCCCACACCCCCCCCCCCCCCGCCAGCTAATCAACCTCCAGAGCATTTCTAACTCCGCTCTCCATCAGATTTTCCTACCTCCTGACCCCAGCAGCATTGGCAATCCACCCCTCCCCCTCCAATCCATGGGTCCAACTCTTAAGTCCCCCACTCACTAACTCAACCTGGCCTGACCCAACTCGACTCCAACCCAGCTTGCCACCTCTTGCCCTCCCCCCACTCCATGGAGTAGAGCTGGACCCCAACAACTCTGGGGCAGACCAATGCTATATGCTCTCTCACCTCCCTTGCGCCCCCCCCCCCCCCCCCCACCCCACCCCCTGCTTGGGAGTAGACCTGACACCTCACCCCCACTCACTGCCTCCAACCCTGCCTGGACCCCCATCCCTGCAGCCCACCACACTCTTTCCCAGGCCTGCAAATTCCATGTACTTGCTTGTACACTTACCTTCTCCCTGGCCTGTCAGTTTCTCTGGCCCTTTTAACCGACCTGCTTTGCGACAGCCAGTAGTAACAAAAAGAGCTTTGGCCTCGCTTAGTTCATCGGAGTGCTGTGGTGTTGAGGGAATGTTTCACTGCAGGGTCTAAGCAGCTCCAGCCAGCAAAGGTAGTTTTCCAGGGCAGGTCAGTGTGCTTTAAGCTCTTGTAATTCCAGCAGGACAGGACCTTATCCTGCTGGATGGAGGTTATGTCCTGATATTGTAAGTACAGAATGGGAAATCCTATTTTGTGGTCACAACAACTATTTTAATAACATTATTGACAGAGGAGATTTACTCACAATACCGGGGAAGCAAGAAGAGCTTAGGCCACAGTGGCAGCTGAAGTGGAGCAGGCCCAGTATCTGCTTAGCTTTGCAATATTAAGTTTCACCAAGAGAGTTTAAAGCAGGCGTTTGGGTTTGCATCTGCCTATGTAAAGTGGCATTATGCCCATTTTAAGCAACTGCAAGGGACATCTGAAAACGGTTCAATATATTATCACTTTCAGGCATTCTTTGTTAGCTCCTGAAATAAAAACAGAAAGTTCTGGAAATACACAGCGAGTCTTACAGTATCTGTTGAGACAGAAACAGAGTTACTGTTTTGAGTCGAATATCATTTCTTCAGAATGCAGGTTGTTTGGGGTTGTGGGATTATGAGGTGGGAAGCTATGGAGGGCAGGTCTTCAGTGGAGATAAGGTCAGTGACAGTTGTGGAAATAATGGCTTGATATTTGGTGGCTGGGTCATGGCTCACGAGGAGGTAGAGAGAAGTGTCTGAGAGTTGGCACCCAGCCTCTGCAAGTTAAAGGTCAGCATGCCAGATAACAGCAAAATCTTTCTTAGCAAGTTTGATAACAATGTCAGACTTAGGCCTGAGGGAGCGGAGTGCAGTGTGTTCAGACGGAGATAGGTTACAATGAGTGAGGGGAGCAAAGAGAGAGAGATCGAGTGTGTACATGTGGTAGTGCATGACACTGAGTGGGGATCTCAGAATGCAATGAGAACAGCAGTTCAAGGAACATGTGTGACTCAGAGATACCTGTAATCCTGGAGGGATTTAAAAATGAAGGATGGAATCCACATGGAATAGGCCAGAGCCAGAGACAGTTGCTGAGGAAGGAGATGTGGTTGTGAAAGCAAATTTTGATAGACACTTCAGCCAACACCAGGAGGGAAATGGAAAGCAATGAAGGTGAATAAGGTAAAAGAGATAAAAGATAAAAGAGAGAAGAGCAAATCTTCTTCAAGGTAGACATTCCTGGAAGAGAAGTGACAAGTGAACTAAACACAGTTGGTTCCCAAAATTGGCTCCTGAATGTTTCATGCACACATTTCGAACCGACGAAATCTGGCTTGTAAATTAAGATGGAAATCCATCTTTCTTTTTCAAAATTCTATTGAAGATTTAAATAAAGTTGCTGTACAGAATCTATGGGTGGAGATTTTAGTGTGGAATGGTGCCAAGTCATCTAACTTTACATAAAAGAAACTTCCATCGTGATATTTGGGCGTGAAATTACATACTTGCTAAATAGTTCACTTACCAATAAAAATGAACAGAATATCATACTAAGTTTCTGTTATATACATATTTTTGGTTTTGCACCAAAGTTGTTATTGCCTCTCTGTTGTTTTTTTCTTCTAGTTAAACTACCCTGTTTAAAGATTGAAGATTCCCACTACCATCGTGACTTGTTGAACCTATACCACAGCTCTTTGTGTGCAGATGTGGTGTTTTCTTCTAAGGATGGACGAGAGGTGTCTAGAGCTCACAGGGTTGTGCTGTGCAACGCAAGCCATGTCTTCATGTCACTATTTGGTGTGGAGATTGCGAGTGACCCTAGTGAATTGCCTGGCAAGATTGTTCACAATCTCTTTACAATAGACCAAAGGGACACTGCATTGAACTCCAGCCAAGCTTTACTTCAGAACAGCCAGCCAGTAAGGGTCATCATTTTAGACTCACTGCTCTGTGCCTGCTACTCAGAGGTCTTGAAGTTCATTTACACAGGTATAGAACCTGTACCGCAGAGGACTTAAGACGCAGTGTTCCATCCTGGAAATTATAGTTATACTGAATAAGTGTATAAATTATTGTCGCAAATGGGTTTCTGGGGCAAATTCTGAATTTTGGAAAAATGATTGTTGTGATAATGTATGAACCAGGAAACAGTAATGGGTTAGAATTCCATCTTTCACATTTGAGACTCAATTGCATCCAAACTGATGGGATGAAAGTCAGTCGTCTCAACGATGCGTATCAATCAGTCTCCTTAAGTTTGCTGCTGATACCCAGCCTTACCACTTGCCACTACCCTGCATGACTATTGCTTGTTACAATCTCCATAGAGACCGATAACTTTTTAAAAAGATATTTGAATTTCCAATGACTGATTCATGACCAGGTTTCAAGTTTTACCACTTTTACAGTAACAAATAAATTAAAAGCAATCCAAAGCTACTCTCCACTCCTGATGGCCTGCTTCCTTTTCCCTTTCCCATCCAAGTAACCTCTAGTACCAGCACTGACTTGCACTAGGGGGTTACTTGGAGATGCTTTCCCTCTAGTCCAAACTAGAAGAATCTTCTAGCCTTTAAATTCTAACAAACTCAGTCTCTTCAATCTGAACCTGAGCATCCACCTTTGTTTTGCATGATGCATAACAGATTTAGCATTTTCTCTGCTTCAGATGTAGGACTGTTTACCTCTATCTCTTTCCCTCTGCCTCTTAGATGAATGCTGACTGATTTGTGTAGGTGATTTTCAGGGAAAAGCTCTGTAAGCTACAGTAGCTTGCTAGGGAATCTTCCTTTTCCAAAACCCATCTCGATGGCATCGTGAATCACATGTGTCTTATATATCCACGCAGAAATGCTAATTAACTATCCTCTGCATCTCATCTTGGAACTACACCGACACTTCAAGGTCTTACCTTGAATAATGCTTATAAAAGTAAATAATCCTAACTCCTCCTTGTAAACGAAGGGTTGGATTTTTACAGGAAGACTTTGTGGACCTTTAAAAATAGCAGGCAGTATCTGGATGTAGAAGTCTCACACCCATTTCCGACATATCTAGTTTTTGCCGTCAAGGAAAGAAGCCAGAACTCCCACAGGAGGGAAACCCAAATTCAGCAAGGCCATTTGAACTCAAACAAACTCCATTTTCAATGTTGCAAAGCCTGTTGCACATTTGCAGTATGGGAATCACAAATTGATGGAGTAGATGTACACACTTTTGAAGAGCATACTTGAACAGACCTTATCCAGTGTCATGATCTGAAGTAGGTTAGGGTGTTGAAGTGATTCATGACTGTAATCATCCCAATTGAAATCAGTTTGTGTGCAGAATGCATGTTTGACTGTCATGGCATGGGGGTGAAATCGTGCATTGTAACACAATATAATCACATAACGACACAATTTTAAAATAATTTTAAAATAGCAGCATGGTGAATGCCATGTCATGTAGCAAGATTTAACCTCGCATATGCTCCCCTGTTCTCATAGATGTTGAATTGAGAGAATTATTTTCACTATCAAATGCCTTCGATGTGTTCTCTGCCACCTACACAAATCAGTCAGCACTATGTCTGGTGCATCTCAGACATTCCCCTGCAAAGAAGAACAAACAAGTGAAAGTGTGTTGAGCTACATAACATTGTAAACCATCCCCATCCACTCTTCCCATAATGCAGCCAACAGTGTCACTTTTTATAAGAAAAGCAAGTTGCGGTCTTTGGGGGAGCCCAACCTGTGATTCAATAATGATGATTCACCCACTTGAGTCAACTGAGCATTCGGTATGCTTGGTTCCATTTGCAGTATCAGTCAACTGTCATCCAATCTAGCAAAGTGTTCCTCAATGTGTATTTAATATAAAGTTACCACTTGTTCTTAATTCAAGCATGTTCCTGCAATGGCAATATCAATGTATAAAGTGGTGTAGTGCTAATGTCACTAGACTAATAATTTAGAGGCCGAGGTTAAGACTGTGGAGACATGAGTTCAAATCTCACCATCACAGCTGGTGGAATTTAAATTTCTTTCATAAATTTGGAATATAAAGCTAATCTCAGTAATGGTGGCCATGACAACCAACATTGATTGTAAAAACCCATCCGGCTCACTAATATTGTTCTTTAGGAAAAAAAATTGCTGTCCTTTCTCAGGTCTGCCAACATGGAACTCCAATTCTTAACTGCCCTCTGTAATCATCTAGCAAGCCACTCAGTTCAAGGATAATTAAAAATGGATAATAAATGGTAGCCTTGTCAGTGAAACCTACATCCCATAAAATAATTTTAAAAATAATGAGTTTATGGTGCCTCTGAATATTAATTTTAAAATAAATTTTGCTTTAATTTTATGCTAATTTAAAAAAAATAATTAATTTTATTAATTTTGCTTTATTTTTCTCCATCGGGGTTGCAGAGAACTTTAATGACCTGCATTAAAATCTTTTGGGTTTTAAATGTTGCTGTTGTGGCAGTGAAAAATATTTTAAGATGCAATTTCCTGATTCAAGCAATAAAAAAATAATCATGGCAGACACTTGATTACCCAACTATACATTGCATATCAACAGAAGCTTTAAAAATTGATGGAAAAATCTTAAGAGGGTGCTTTCCCTATTTTTATATTCATGCCAGCGTTATCATCAGGAATTATCAATTGGAGGGAAATATAGCCCTTACATACTTGCATATCATTTTAAATCTAATCAAAAATAATGATTTACAATGTTGTAAATCAGGTGTAGTAATCAGTTACAAAAATCATTTGATCTATTACTAGGCAATAACTGCTGGGATGAACTAAAATCAGTCCTCTGGAAGAAGCTGAAAAATCCAGAACAAGTCAAAAATGTGATGGAAACACTCAAATGGCTCTTCAAATCCAATGCTAAGGTAGGTAGCCAAATAACAGCACAGTGCTATTGTAACTGGGTTAATAATCCAGAGACCCAGGTTAATGCTCTGGGGATCTAGGTTCAAATCCCACCATGGCAGATGGTGAAATTTGAATCTGAAAAAATGATGACCATGAAACCAATGTTGATTGTTGTAAAAATACACTTGGTTCCTTTAGGGAAGGAAATCTGCAGTACTTGCCTGATCTGGCTAACATGACTCCTAAAATGCTCTCTGAAATGGCCAGCGATGCCCAGAACCCATGAACGAATAAAAAAAAATAACCGCTAACGCCTGCCTTCTTTTCAGAGCTGGGTTTCCCAATATGGAACAAATGTAGATAAACTGGATTATTTTCTAAATCATGAGAAACTAGGAACTGTAGAGGAGCGGTAGGATTTAGGAGTCCAAGAACACCAATCCGTTAAAACTACTGCAGGTACAAAGAGCTACCAAAAAGATGAGTGGAATGTGTGCCTGCGTGACAGTTCCAGGGAAATTCCCTCCAATATCGTCCACTGTTTTTCTTTTTGAGATATTAGTTGCTATTTTACATTCATAAATCATTTAGAATTATTTTTTTAGTTAAATGAAAAAGGCTTTTGTCATGAATTTGCAACATAGGTAATTACATTCCCACATTGTCAAAGCAATTCATTTTCATTTGCAATTATGTTAGACTTTCAAGTTAACTAGATCGTGGCTTACTCATTTGTTTGCAAATACGTGATCTAACGATACAGCAACAATTACAACAACAATTTCTATTTATTAGGGCCTTTAACGTAATGAAATGTCTCAAGGTGCTATTACAAAACTAAGCCATATTAGGAGATATTACGTCAGATGACCAAAAGACTGGTCAAAGAGGTAGGTTTTAAGAAATGCCTTAAACATAGAAACTAGAAGCTGGAGTAGGATATTTGGTCCTTCAAGCCTGCTCCGCCATTCATTTTGATAAAGGATGAACGTGAGGTAGAGAGGCACAGAGGTGCAGGGAGGGTATTACAGAGTTTAGGACCTAGGCAATTGAAGGCACATCCACCAATGGTGGAGCGATTAAAACTGGGATTCACAGGGGATCGGTATTGGAGGAGCACAGATATTTTGGATGGCTGTGAGGCTGGAGGAGAATACAGAGATAGGGAAGAGCAACAGATGAGAATTTTGAGATGAAGACATTGCTTGACTGTGAGCTAATGTAGCAAGCTCAGGGATGATAGGGAAACAGAAATTGATGCAAGTTAAGAAGCGAGCAGCAGAGTTTTGGATGACCGCAATTGACAGGCATTAGAATGCTCGAGTCTAAAGGTAACAAAGACATAAATAAGTGTTTTAGCCACTGACACACTGCAAATGATGCAGATTTAGGGCTAGATTCAATGGCATCAGCAGTGGAGAGCCAATGGCATTCCGGCCATGACCATTTCTGTGTGCCCTGCCACTATTAAAAGTCAATCAGGTACTTAGCGAGTTGGCTTCAGGGTCCCCAGGACCCAAACCACGAATGTCCTGTCTCTGAGAGCTGTCGGCCAATCAGAGGCAGCAGTCCTGGGAAGTGGAGCAGCTGTGGAGCCTTGGACCATGATGTTTTGTATGGCGGCTTTCCTGCCCTGCCCCATGAAGAGTCAATGCAGAACAGTGCATCCCTGCCGATACTCACTGTCCCACAAATGTTTAACACTTCAATGCATGTTGATTGGCTGGAGGAAGTTGAAAATTTAAAAAAATCAAATCTTTGCTCAACTTGGGGTCCGTGTGGACCAGGGTTGATGGGTAAATGGAACTTTGTGCGAGATTGGATGCTGGCAGCAGAGTTTCAGAAGAGCTCAGGTTTACGAAAGGTGAAAAATGGAGACCATCCAAGAAAGCATTGGAACAGTCAAGTTTAGAGGTAATAAAGGCCTGCATTTGGGCTTCAGCAGCAAATGAGCTGAGGCATGGTGGAGTTGGGTTATGTTATGGGAAGTGGTTGTAGTGATGGATATATAGTTGAAAGCTCCTCTCGACAGCATTATTAATTCATACTGGAATGGATGAAGTGTTCACTTCACCCAAAGAAACATTTATTGGAAATTAGTAATGTCTCTTTACAAAATAAGAATGCAACAATCACAGACAGCAATCCCCAATGAACAAGCAGCCAAACAAGTCAATGGAATACAGGTACAAGCAACAGTATCCAAAATGTTGTCGTACCACATTGATGAAACATATTTCAAAATCCTACCTTATGATATTTTGGGGGAATCCCTTGAAAATCTCTAAAAGAAAAAGATAACAGATTTTCGGAAACCAGAATGACCCAAGTTAGGAGTGAAATGAGAAAGTGCAAACTGCTGAATTTAGATATCCCAATATTTATTTTTATACCTTACAGACACCTTGTTCCAGCAGTCAAGTAGCAAAAGGTAAAGAGCAATATCAAAGTTGCTGCTGTTCTTTAAGCTTTTTCTTTCAAAATCCTGGCTTGGCTGATGTCGTCTTTACAATACAAGGTATGGAGCTCATTGTAGAAGTAAAAATGTTCAGCCTCCGTGGAACTGAATTATTTATTATTCCAGGCTTGGTTAATGCTCTTAACATCATTTTATAATGGGGGAGAAATTCTCCAAATCACATTGGTCATGTTCAGTGAAACTTCAAATAATTCAAGGGTATTTCTTGAGAACACTTTGGCAGCCATTTCCCAAGAACAAGTTGGAAGTATGGTAAAACAGTTGCAAACTACAATGATTTAATCGGGGTCAGCATTTCAGTGGGGAGAAAGCAAGAAATAGTTTATTTTGTTGTAGAAAGTGAGTGTTCTTTGTTTTTTTAATTCTTCACCTTTTCAGAAACAATGGGTTAGAATTCTGTGCCCCATGCAGACAGGGCTGGAGGTAGGGTCCTGAGGAAAAGGAGGTGAGCCACATCGGGATGTTGCGAGGGATTTTTGCTGGAATGGGCTGGGAACTGGTTTGGCTGCCCACTTCACTGAGGCGGGCATCGAATTAATCTTAATAAAGGCCTGACGTAGGGCCATTTTGTGATGGCGTCAGTATTTTCCTACCATTGGAACCCCCCCTCTCCATGCGTGGTGGCTGCCAACTCAATCAAGGCAACCTCTTGGCAGCACACTGGTGGAGGGGGTGCCATTGGAGATGGTGGCCCATGCCCAACAATGGGACTGACATTATGTCCTGTAGAGGGTCTCCTCTCCACACTAATATCCCTCTTGGTTTAAAGCTGCTTAATTGCATTAATCTTATGCAGGCAACTAGGGCACATTGATGTTGAGGCTCTTTCTTCTCACCTGCCTGCCTCTGCAGTGTCCACCTCCCAGTGGCTGCTGGCTGACATTGCTGTTGGCTCACTGATTGAGCCTGCACCCTCAGGAGTCTCCTTCATAGGACATCAAGTGCATAGGCGGCCCCCAGAATGCTCTGTGAATGGGCACACTAATCACATGGGCAGGCTTGGGCGCCTCCTATGGGCCCAGCATCGGGGTCCCGACAACTATCGGAAAACTCCAGCTCATTTGTCACCACTTTAAAGAACACTTAGGTCTTGCTTTCACTTACGTGTGTAAACTGTCTGGATTGTAATATCCAATTGAGGGGACAAAGTCACCCAATTCTTTCAACTGTGATGTTCTCTATTGGAGTTATTTCTCCATTGTCTTGGAGAACTTTATAATAAATAACACCATTGCAATCAGAGTGTGTGTTGAAAGGGGTGTTTGGCCTGGGTCCATAATGTTGTAATCAATTCTTCATTCTTTTATGATGCTGTAAGTTGGGGCAGTTTTCAGCTGCATTACGTAGCTTCTTTTGTATCAATCTACAATTCCACATTTCTGTGATTCTACAACTTTGAACATGTTCAGGAAGATTTGTAAATGATGCATTTCACGACCATTTCAGCAAAACACAGAAGCCTGTAACCCCTGTGGAGTGGCAATCAGAGCCGGATGGCCACTCCACTCCTACTTACCTGGAAAAGAAGCTGCTCCTCTTTCACCTGACCTTCCATCTCAGGCCGGGCGAGAACAGTGCAGTGCGCCAGGTGCCCAAAGCCTTTTGCTGAGGGCAGCTGAGTCGGAGCTAAGGAAGACGTGCCCCATTTTTCTTTCCAGCACAAGCTGCCGTAGAACAGGCAGCTTTAAAGGTCCAGTCACTCTGAGAAGCCAGGAGAAGATACTTTTGTAAGGTGGGTGGGCAGAAATGGGTGAGGGGGGAGTGGAGGGTTGGGTGGCCATGAGGGAAGGGGTCTGGTGGTCAGTGCGGGGAAGGTCTGGTGGTTGTGGGAGGAATTGGGTGGTCAGTCGGGGGAGGTCAGATGATCAGGTGGTGCTCAGTGAGGTGGGGGGGGGAAGAGGAGGGTGGTCAGTGAGGGTGGTGGGAGCATAGTTGGGAGGGAGGAATTTGGGGAAGGTATTTGAGGTGGGTGGGTGTAGTCGGGATGGGGCATGTAGTTGGTGGCTGGGGACGCATTTGGGAACTCTGTGGGGGTTCAGATTCTTGGGGAGCCTGTGTGGGGGGAGGAGTTAGAGTTGTAATTCAGGAGATGGGGTTTGGGGAGGTAGTGGGGGGATATAGGGGGTATAGGCGATTGGGAGAGTCCCATGAGAGGGTTGGGGTGGGGTCAGTACTATAGTTACCCAGAAAATTAGAGGTGATTTAAATTCTTACACTTTTTGAAGAATTAATAAACAAAAAACACTCACTTTCTACAACAAAATATACTAATTCTTGCTTTCTCCCCATAGAAATGATTACCATGATTAAATCATTGGAGTTCGCAACTGTTTTACAGTCAGAACAATCTGATGTTTGCGACTTATATCATAGTTTCAGATGGTTCCCACTTCAGGGCAGCTTTGCCCCCCCTACCCCCCCCCCCCCCCCCCAAATCCCCACCCCCCCATACCTGGTTACAACACCCCCAAAGTATAAAAATGTAAATCAATTTCAAATGCCAAGGGTTGCAAGGATCGAAGCCTTTATTTTAATTAACTGTATATTTTTTATTCCCTGCTGAAGTCCCACCATACCAATGTGTGGGAGTGGCTGGCTTATTTTGGGTCTTCCTCAATGCCAGTCTTTATTGCACTGCAAAGAGATTCTTCATTCCCTTTTGAGGGCTCTCTCACATCAAATCAGCATTTCCCACTAACACATTTACTTCTGAAAATATGCTACATATACTCTGCATTCACCTTGTTGTAAAGTATTTCACCTCACACTGTGAATTTGCAAACCTTAGTAGCAGGAACGCCATCTGTCTGAAGCAATTTGAATCCAGAGAAAGAGAATCACATGTTCCTGAGCCGTGTCTTTATTTTTACAAAAACAGCTTTAACTATAAAGTGTGTTAGAAGGTATTTCATGCAAATACGTATTAGGAAAAGCAACCTTGCATAGGGGAAATGTTTTTGAAAATGATGTCTTTGAGCTTGTTGGTGCTCCACTGATGTTATGGTCTCTTTGTCTTTACTCATGACAACAACGGAATAATTTGTTTTATTTGAATCATCCATTCTGAATGAGTTCACATTCTCTGTCTCTCTCTCTCTCTTTAGGTGCATCTATATATGCTCATAGGGCAGTATTGGTGGCCCGTTGTGAGGTAATGGCGGCAATGTTTAGTGGATACTATGCTGAAACAAAAGCGTGTCAGGTTCCTATTCAAGGTGTTTCCAAGGAAACCTTTCTCTCTTTCTTGGAGTATCTGTATACTGATGCCTGCTGCACAGGTAAAGAATCAACTCTTCAGGGATGGAAGGGGTGATTAGCATTTTTAAATATAAAACGTATTTTTTAGGAAGAGCCTGTAAATCAGCAGTTTACAAATTAGATGGATCGAGTTCCTGAGTATTACTAATCTAATGTATTTTTTTGCATTGCAACTTCAATGAGCAAATGTAATTTCCAATTTGGCTGTTCAGGCTTGGCAGGTAGTATTCTAAGGCAGTCATTTATTTGCAACCCAGATTCTAAGTTGTTTCTTGAAATAAAAAGAGTCATATTGGAGACTGCGTGTCCCGCCTGCCACAGGAATTGGAGCGGGTGAGGAGCGGACCATGGAAAGGTCCGTTGACCTCGGGTGGGATTTTATGGTTTCGGGACGAGTGAGGCTGTAAAATTCTGCCCATTAATTCTTTTTCTCTCCTCACAGCTGCTGCCAGACCTGCTAAGTTTTTCTGTTTTTATTTCAGATCTCCAACATCTGTAGTATATTGCTTTTATATCAAAATACAAGCATGGATTATGCACCTAAACCTGCCTTACTTTGGACTGTGTGTAGGTATTAGACAAAGGAAACTGGGGCAGGAGCCCTTCCAAGTCCAAATCACCCCACCTCATGTAAATGTCAGCTTGTGTATATGGCCTCATTCACCTTTGTATTTTGATCCACTTCTTGTCCCCAGAAAGCATGTCCCAAAGGCAAAAAAGCACACCAAAGAACATTACTGAATTTGTAAGACTATAAGATGTAGTAGCAGAAGTAAGCCATTCGGCCCACTAAGTCTGCTCTGCCATTCAGTGAGATCATGACTGAGCTGATTTAATCCTCAATTCCATTTCCAGCCTTATCCCCATAACGCTTGATTCCCTTACTGATTAAAAATCTGTCTGTCTCAGCCTTGAACATACTTAATGACTCAGCCTCTACAGCTCTCTGCTGTAAAGAATTCCACAGATTCACTACAATCGGAGAAAAGTAATTACTCCTCATCCCTGTCTTAATTTGATGACTCCTTACTCTGAGATTAAGCCCTCTTGTTCATAGACTCTCCCACAGGGGTAACGATCTCTCTGCATTTACCTCACCAAGCCCCCTGAGACTATTATATGTCTCAATAAGGTTGTCTCTCATTCTTCTAAACTCTAATGTAAGCCTACTTGTGACTAATAAATAAACTTTACTTAATAAATACAGTCCCAACCTACTCAACCTCTCCTCATAAGAAAATCCCTCCATCCCTGGGATCAACCTAAACCTTCTCTGGATTACCTCCAATGCCAGTTTATCTTTCCTCAGGATAAGGGGACCAAAAATGTTCATAGTATTCTCTGTGTGGTTCAGCTAGTGCCTTGTATAGTTTTGCAAGGTTTCCCTATTTTTATACTCCATTCTCTTTGAAATACAGGCAAAGATTTCATTTGTCTTTCCGATTACCTGCTAAATTTGAATGCCAGCTTTTTGTGATTTATGCACAAGGACCCCAAAATCCTCTGTACAGCAGTTTTCTGCAGTCTTTCTCCATTTAAATAATATTCAGTTCCTTTATTCTTCCTACCAAAGTGCATAATTTCACATTTTCCTTCATTATATTCTATCTGCCAATTTTTTTGCCCACTCACTTAACCTGTCTATATCCCTCTTTAGACTTTTTGGATGGGGTTTTTCTCCCACTCCATGTTTTATGAGGCAGCAGGTGGCATATGCTCACTGGTGGCAGGATCTAATGGCCTCCCTGTCCCGCGGTGGGGGTGCATCATCAGCAGGACCATAAGATCCGCCAGCATGAATAGGAGCAAGATTTCAGCGTGTGTGTCATCCACACCACTTGCCTTCTCACCTATTTTTGTGTCATCTGCAAACTTGACAATTGTACATTCACTTCTCTCATCCAAGTGATTAATATATATTGTAAATAAGTGTGGCCCCAGTACTGATCCATGTGGCATTCCACTAGTTACAGGTTGCCACCCTGAAAATGTCCCTTTTATCCCAACTCTATGTTCTATCAGTTAGCTAATCCTCTACGCATGCTCATATACTACCCCCAACACCATGGACTCTTATTTATTAAATGGCCTTTTGTGCAATACCTTATTGAATGCTTTCTGGAAATCCAAGTATTACATTTACTGGTTCCCCTTTATCTGTCCTGTTCATTACCACTACAAAGAATTCTAATAAATTTGTCAGGCATGATTTCCCCTTCATGAAGCCAGGCTGACTCTGCTTGATTATATTATGCATTTCTAAATGCTCTGCTATCACATCCTTTATAATGGACTCTAACATTTTCCCAATGACAGAAATTAAATTAACTGATCTATAGTTACCTGTTGATGTCTCCTTCGCTTTATGAATAAGGATGTTACATTGGTAGTTTTCCAATCCTCTGAGACTTTTCAAAAATTTAAGGATTCTTGGAACATTACAACCAGTGCACCCACTATCACTGTAGTTACTTCCTTTAATATCCTGGGATACAATCCATCAGGGCCAAGGGATTTATCGGCCTTTAGCCCCATTAGTTTTTCTGGTACGCTTTTTTTCTCATGATTGTTATTGTATTTATTGCCTCCCCCACTTGTACCCCTTGATTATTTAGTATATTTGGCATCTTATTGGTGTCTTCCACAATGAAGACTGATGCAAAATTATTCAACTCCTCTGCCATTTCCTGGTTCCCCATTATTATTTCCCAAGTCTCATTCTTTAACTGGCCTATGTTCACTTTGGCCAGTTCACTCTATGTTCATCTTCCTTTTTATATATTTATGGAACATCTTGCTGTCCATTTTTATGGTTCTTGCTAATTTATCCTCTTAGTTTACCATTTCCCTCTTTTTTTTGGTCATCTTTTGTTGTTAGTTTGGGCGGCACGGTAGCACAGTGGTTAGCACTGCTGCTTCACAGCTCCAGGGACCTGGGTTCGATTCCCGGCTTGGGTCACTGTCTGTGTGGAGTTTGCACATTCTCCTCGTGCCTGTGTGGGTTTCCTCCAGGTGCTCCAGTTTCCTCCCACAGTCCAAAGATGTGCGGGTTAGGTTGATTGGCCATGCTAAAATTGCCCCTTAGTGTCCTGAGATGCATAGGTTATAGGGATTAGTGGGTAAAATATGAGGGAAATGGGAGTAGGGCCTGGGTGGGATTGTGGTCGGTGCAGACTCGATGGGCCGAATGGCCTCTTTCTGTGCTGTAGGGTTTCTATGATTCTAGTTTCCTAATCCTCTGGTTTACCACTACTCTTTGTCACAATATATGTTTTTTATTTCAGTTTAATACTATCCTTAAGTTCCGTGGTTAACCTTGCTTGATTATCCCCTTCCTAGAATTCTTATTCCTCGCTGAGATATATCTTTGTTGTGAGTCATGATCTATTTTCATAAATGTCTGCCATTGCTGATCAACTGTCTTTTCTGATAAAATATTTTCCCAGTCCACTCCAGCCGACTCTGCCCTCATTCCTTTATTAATGCCTTCATTTAGGTGTAGCACAGTTGTTTCTAATCCAGGTTGCTCACTCTCAGACTGAATGCTATATTCTACCATGTTATAGTCACTGTTTCCGAGGGGATCTTATATTACTCTGAGATTGTTTATTAAACCTGCCTTATTACACATTACCAGATCCAAAATAGCCTGCTTCGATCCATAGCACATTGTTCTAGAAAACTGTCCCAAATACACTCTGATGAATTCTTCCTCAAGGCTACCCTTGCCAATTTGATTTTCCCAATTTACATGAAGATTAAAGTCACCCATGATTAATGTACTGCCTTATTTACATGCCCTTATTATCTCCTGATTTATTCTCCATCCTACAGTAGAGCCACTGTTAGGGGACCTGTAGACTACTCACATCAGCGTCCTCTTCCCCTTGTTACTCCTTACTTCCACCCATATGGATTCTACATCCTCTGATCCAAGATTGTTTCTTGCTATTGTACTTATTCCATCTCATACTAACAAAGCTACCCCACTATCCTTTCCTTCCTACTTATCCTTACGAAAAGTCACATAGCCCTGAAGACTTAGTTCCCGCTTTGATCTCCATGTGGCCATGTCTCTGTAATGGCTATAAGATCATGCCATTAACCTCAATTTGTGCCATTTATTTATTTTGTGCCGAATATTACGTGCATTTAAATAAAGAGCCATTAATTTTGCCTTGTTACCATTTTTCCCCCTTTTGACCCTATTTGATGTTGTTTTTATGTTTGTATACGCTGTCACTTCCTGTCACACTCTGTGTAACATTACCTAGTAAGAAGTCTCACAAGACCAGGTTAAAGTCCAACAGGTTTACTTGGTAGCAAAAGCCACTAGCTTTCGGAGCGCTGCTCCTTCGTCAGGTAAGTGGGAGTTCTGTTCACAAAATTTGTGATATATATAAATGATTTGGAAGAAGGTGTAACTGGTGTAATCAGCAGGATATAGATAGGCTGGAAAATTGGGCGGAGAGGTGGCAGATGGAGTTTAATCTGGATAAATGCGAAGTGATGCATTTTGGAAGAAATAATGTAGGGAGGAGTTATACAATGAATGGCAGAGTCATCAGGAGTATAGAAACACAGAGGGACCTAGGTGTGCAAGTCCACAAATCCTTGAGGGTGGCAACACAGGTGGAGAAGGTGGTGAAGAAGGCATATGGTATGCTTGCCTTTATAGGACGGGGTATAGAGTATAAAAGCTGGAGTCTGATGATGCAGCTGTATAGAACGCTGGTTAGGCCGCATTTGGAGTACTGCGTCCAGTTCTGGTCGCCGCACTACCAGAAGGACGTGGAGGCGTTAGAGAGAGTGCAGAGAAGGTTTACCAGGATGTTGCCTGGTATGGAGGGTCTTAGCTATGAGGAGAGATTGGGTAAACTGGGGTTGTTCTCCCTGGAAAGACGGAGAATGAGGGGAGATCTAATAGAGGCGTACAAGATTATGAAGGGTATAGATAGGGTGAACAGTGAGAAGCTTTTTCCCAGGTCGGAGGTGACGATCACGAGGGGTCACGGGCTCAAGGTGAGAGGGGCGAAGTATAACTCAGATATCAGAGGGACGTTTTTTACACAGAGGGTGGTGGGGGCCTGGAATGCGCTGCCAAGTAGGGTGGTGGAGGCAGGCACGCTGACATCGTTTAAGACTTACCTGGATAGTCACATGAGCAGCCTGGGAATGGAGGGATACAAACGATTGGTCTAGTTGGACCAAGGAGCGGCACAGACTTGGAGGGCCGAAGGGCCTGTTTCCTGTGCTGTACTGTTCTTTGTTCTTTTGTTCAAACAGGGCATATAAAGACACAAACTCAATTTACAAAATAATGGTTGCTATTATACATTTTCATACAATTTTCAAAATACATTATTTTGTAAATTGAGTTTGTGTCTTTATAAGCCCTGTTTGTGAACAGAACTCCCACTTACCTGACGAAGGAGCAAATATATACTACCAAATAAACCTGTTGGACTTTAACCTGGTGTAGTGAGACTTCTTACTGTGTTTACCCCAGTCCAACGCCGGCATCTCCACATCATAACATTACCTAAACAGCTGCTCTGTAGGGGACGGATGGGATCTACTCCAAGTTACTGCAGGAGGCGAGGGAAGAAATAGCTGGGGCCTTAACAGATATCTTCACATTCTCTTTGTCCATATCGAGGTTCCAGAGGACTGTAGAATAGCCAATGTTGTTCCCTTGTTTAAGAAGGGAAGCAGGGACAATCCAAGAAATTGTAGGCCGGTGAGCCTGACATTGGTGGTGGGGAAGCTTTTGGAGAAGATTACTGAGGGACAGGATATGTGCATGTTTGGAAGAAAGTTGACTAGTTAGTGACAGGCAGCATGGTTTTTTATGGGAAGATCATGTCTCACCAACTTGATTGAGTTTTTTGAAGAGGTGAAAAGATAATTGAGGAGGCAAGGGCTGTGAATGTAGTTTATATGGACTTTAATAAGACATTTGACAAGGCCCCACATGACAGACTGGTACAAAGACTAAAATCACAAGGGATTCAGGGTGGGCTGGCTAGCTGGATACAGAACTGGCTTAGTCACAGAAGATGGAGAGTAACGGTGGAATTATATTTTTCAGAATGGAGATCTGTCGCTAGTGGTGTTCCGCAGGGATCAGTGCTGGGACCTCTGTTGTTTGTGGTATATAGAGCCATAGAATCCTTACAGTGCAGATGGAGACCATTCAGCCCATCGAGTCTGCACTGACACCAATTTCACCTGGGCCCTATCCCTGTAACCCCACATATTTATCCCGCTAATCCCTCTAATCTACCATCCCGGGAGTCTAAGAGGCAATTTAGCATGGCCAATGCACCTAACCCGCACATCTTTGGACTGTGCGAGGAAACCGGAACACCCGGAGGAAACCCATGCATACATGGGGAGAAAGTGCAAACTCTTTACAGACAGTGACCCAAGCCGGGAATCGAATCTGGGTCCATGGAGCTGTAAGGCAGCAGTGCTAACCACTGTGCCACTGTGCCACCCATATATATATCTGGAGGAAATATAGGGGATCTGATTAGTAAGTTTGCGGTTGACACAAAGATTGGTGTAGTTGCTGATAATACTAGGGATTGCGAGAGAATATAACGAGATATAGGTAGATTCAAGACTTGGCACAGAAATGGCTGATGGAATTTAATCCGGACAAATGTGAGGTGATGCATTTTGCAGGATCACATTTAAGTTTGAATTATACTGTAAATGGCAGAACCCTTACTAACATTAACGTACAGAGGGATCTGGGCATGCAGGTCCACAGTTCCCTAAAAGTGGCAACACAGGTGGTCAAGGTGATCAAGAAGATATATGACATGCTTGCTTTCATTAGCCGGCGCATTGAATACAAGAGTTGGTAAATCATGTTGCAGCCAAATAAAACCTTGGTTAGGCCGCATTTGGAATATTGCATGCAGTTCTGGTCATCATACTACAAGAAGGACATGGAAGCTTTGGAGAGAGTACAAAGAAGTTTCACCAGGATGTTGCCTGGTCTCGAAGGCATTGGCTATGAGGAGAGGTTGAAAAAACCAGGATTGTTTTCACTGGAAAGATGGAGGGTGATGGGAGACCTGACAGAGGTCTACAAAATTATAGACAGGGTGGGTAGTCAGAGACTTTTTCCCAGGATGGAAGTGTCAATTACAAGGGGGCACAGGTCCAAGGTGAGAGGGGGAAAATTTAAGGGAGATGTGCTGGGGAGGTTTTTCATGCAGAGAGTGATGGGTGCCTGGAACATGCTGCCAGAGGAGGTGGTGGAAGCAGGCACTTTAGCAACATTTGAGAGGCATCTGGATGGGTACATGAATAGGGAGGGAATAGAGGGATATTGACCGAGTAAGAGCAGAGAGTGTTTTTTAGTTTGGTTAGGTCATCATGATCGGCATGGGCCTGGAGGGCTGAAGGGCTTGTTGCCCTGCTGTACTTTTGTTTGTTTTTTGTTCTAATGTTACTATATCCTTTTTTGTAAGCCTACATTCCCCTGTCCATTTAATTGAAACCCTCTCCTCTTCCCTGTTTATGCGGTTTACAAGAACACTGTCTCAGCATGGTTCTGAAGGGGGTCGTGAGATATGATGGGGGCTATTGGGTTTAGGCCGGTGGGGGAGGAAGGATGTATAGAGGCATCTGGTCCTTGAGGGGAGGACAGTTCCAGTCAGAAGGGGACTTCTGATGGAGACACCCTTCCTCCCCACACCCTTCACCCCCAACCTTCCTGCCCGGCTTTGAAGATAGAGAGATTTTCTATTTCCCACTTTGAGTTATCTAGCACCCACCATCCTGAAAATTGAGGCTGGGTGGGAAAAGGCTTTAAGCGACCACTTAAGGGCCTTAATTGGGGGCTTCCCCACTTAAAATGTGGCCACAGTGGGAGAATTTCTATTCTCTAAAGGTGTAGCTTGCCTGCAATGCCGATTACTCTACCAACAATGAGTGATACCTGGGAAACTTTCACAACTTTTTTTGTTCCGTGGCAATCAATGATACTTGCATTATTCAGCCAGAGCAATATTTTGAAAGGTTGCATAGTGACTTAGAGTCACAGGGCTGGATTTTTGTCTTTGACACAGGTAGCTCTTGTTGGGGAATTTCCTCAATTGTCAGACACCCCTCACTGAAAAGTGTCCCGCCAGGCCCAATTTATACCCTGGGGTAGCACGTATGGGATGTTCCCCCTCTCCATCCCCCAGGTGCAGGTCAGAAGCAGCCACAGGATCAGCCGTGCGCTGAGGCAGACTCATTAAAAAGCTCATCTCAATTCTCTGGGAATCCATCCTTATTGTTTGCTTATATTTTAGGTCCTCTAGCCCTCACACCTCCACTCACTCTTCATGCTAACTCATGCCGAATTATGCCCCCCACCCACATTTATGGCCCCTCATATCACCTATGCTAACACATGGCACTACCATGTCTGTTCATCCAACATATATTCTGTACAGAACAAGTGAACCCTAATGTAACAAAAGCATGTGTTTAACTACTTAAAACACACACATATTCATAATATTCTTTCAAGAACTGCTGTTGCTCCAACCCTATAAAAGTATTGATCAAGCAGTATCAATAACAGAAGTTGTAAGCACTTGATACCACTTAATCTTATGCAAAGGAACATTGAACCATTGACAAAATAGATCACAGAAAAAATAGCTTATTATAACATCAAAAAGCTGTCAATCAGTCAAAGTTTTCCCTTTTCCCCCACCTGTGTCAGTAAGTAAAACCTTTTATAAGAGTGTGGGCTCTCAGCAAAGCATGCATAATGAGGCTTGGTTGAGAGCAGAGACTCCTTTAAAAGGTTTTACTTTTACTGAAATTCTGAGCTATTTAGTCTTTAGGCCATGACAACTCTGCAGAGTAATCCAATGAGTCGCATTGCTCCACTTAATCCCTGTAACGCTGTAAGTTTATTTCCTCCAAGTACTCATACAATTTCCATTTGAAATCATTCATCATCTCCACTTCCACAACTGTTTTAGGCAGGAAGTTCCAGGTCATTACCACTTGCTGTGGAAAAATGTTTTTTTACTCACACCCTCCTTCCATTTCTTGTGCCTTAGATTATTGTCCCCTGGTCATTGTACCATCAGGTTTTGGGAACAGATTTTCTAAATGAAGCCTTTTGTAATCTCCACTTGCCTGGATGAGTGCAGCCATAACAACACTTTTGAAGTTTGACACCATCAAGGATAAAACAGTCCGCTTGATTGGCACCCCTTCCACAAACATTCACTCTCTCTACCACGGACGAACATTGACAATAGGGCGCACCAATTACAAAATGTACTGCAGTAACACACCAAGGCTCCTAAGACAGCAACTTCCAAACCCTTGACCACTACCATATAGAAGGACAAGGGCAGCAGACACATAAGAACACCTGCCATCTGGACATTCCCCTCTCCATCACTCACCATCCTAATTTGGAAATATATCATTGTTCCTTCACTGTTGCTGGGTTAAAATCTGGAACTCCATCCCAAACAGCACAGTGGCTGTACCTTCAGCACAGGGATTGCAGCAGTTCAGGGAACCAACTCATCATCATCTTCTCTGGGGCAATTAGGGATGGTCAATAAATGCTGACCTAGCCAGTGATGCCCACATCCCATAAAAATCAATAAAAATAAATAATGACCGTGTACACATCTATCAAATTTCCTCTCAGTCTTCTTTCCTCCAAGAAGAACAACCTCAGCTTCCTCAACCTAATCTTGCAGTTAAAATCCCTCATCCTTGGAAGGCAACCTGTTAAATTCCTCCTGCACCTTCTCAGGACCTTCACCTCCTTAACATATGGTCACCAGAACTGGACACGTTACAGTGATTTTGGCCTAACCCAAACTTTATACAAGTGTTGTATAATTTCCCTGCTCAGTGGCCCACTTTTGAAGCCCAAGAGTCCATATGCTTTGTTAATTACTCTCTCAATAAACACTGCCACCTTCAAAGCTGTGTGCACATGAACCCTGAAGTTCTTCTGTCTCTGCACATTCTTTAGAATTGATCCATTTATTTTATTTTCTCTCCCTGTCTTTTCTGTCAAAATGCATCACTTCTCACTGCTCTATATTAAATTTACCTGCCATTTGTCTGTCCATTCTGCTAGCCTATCTGTGTCCTGTTGTGTAGTCAATTGGTATAACCCTCAGTGCCTACCCCACCGCCAAGTTTGGTATCATCGGAGAATTTTGAAATTTTACTTTGAATTTCAATATCCAAGTCACTTGTATTAAAAGAAAAACAAACAGTGGTCCATTGTTTATCACTCTCCAGCCTGAAGAACAACAAAATACCATGACTATTTTTCTGAATTTAAGCGAGTTTGTTTTCCAAGCTGACATTGACCCTCCTGTTCCATACTCTTCTGTTTTGTTAAAGTCTTTTATGTATCACTTTGCCAAAGGCTTTCTCAAAATCCAAATAGACACCATCCATTGTTTTCCCTTCATCAACCTTATACTTCATCAAAAATTCAAGTCTGCCCTTTTCATATCCTTGCTAGTTCTCCCAAGGTAACACAAACTTCTCCAAGTGTCTTATTATTTTTCCGTTTGTTTTTTCTAAAATCTCACTCGGCACAGATGTTAAACAGACCGATTTGTTGTCAGTAGGAATGTTCTTACACCCTTTCTTGAATACGGATATCTAATTTGCCCCTCTGCAATCCTGTTGCACTTCTCCTGCGTCTGGGGAAGATTGGAAGATTATGGCAAGATTTTCCCCTATCTCCATCCCCACTTCCTTTCGCAACCTTGGAGACAAAGCACCTGGACCAGGCAATTTATCCATTCATAAGAACATAAGAAATAGGAGCAGGAGTAGGCCATCTAGCCCCTCGAGCCTGCCCCGCCATTCAATAAGATCATGGCTGATCTGACGTGGATCAGTACCACTTACCCGCCTGATCCCCATAACCCTTAATTCCCTTACCGATCAGGAATCCATCCATCCGCGCTTTAAACATATTCAGCGAGG
This sequence comes from Mustelus asterias, assembly GCF_964213995.1. NCBI lineage: Eukaryota > Metazoa > Chordata > Chondrichthyes > Carcharhiniformes > Triakidae > Mustelus > Mustelus asterias. The sequence continues at coordinate 94,337,362 of NC_135806.1, read as the reverse complement.
TAGCCTCCACCACCTCAGTGGGCAGAGAATTCCAGAGATTCACCACCCTCTGGGAGAAGAAGTTCCTCCTCAACTCTGTCTTAAACCGACCCCCCTTTATTTTGAGGCTGTGTCCTCTAGTTTTAACTTCCTTACTAAGTGGAAAGAATCTCTCCGCCTCCACCCTATCCAGCCCCCGCATTATCTTATAAGTCTCCATAAGATCCCCCCTCATCCTTCTAAACTCCAATGAGTACAAACCCAATCTCCTCAGCCTCTCCTCATAATCCAAACCCCTCATCTCCGGTATCAACCTGGTGAACGTTCTCTGCACTCCCTCCAATGCCAATATATCCTTCCTCATATAAGGGGACCAATACTGCACACAGTATTCCAGCTGCGGCCTCACCAATGCCCTGTACAGGTGCATCAAGACATCCCTGCTTTTATATTCTATCCCCCTCGCAATATAGGCCAACATCCCATTTGCCTTCTTGATCACCTGTTGTACCTGCAGACTGGGCTTTTGCGTCTCATGCACAAGGACCCCCAGGTCCCTTTGCACGGTAGCATGTTTTAATTTGTTTCCATTGAGATAGTAATCCCATTTGAAACATATAAGATGATTAGAGGTTTAGATAGGGTGGATAGTGATAGCCTTTTTCCTCTGATGGAGAAATCCAGCACGAGGGGGCATGGCTTTAAATTGAGGGGGGGTAGTTATAGAACCGATGTCAGGGGTAGGTTCTTTACCCAGAGGGTGGTGAGGGATTGGAATGCCCTGCCAGCATCAGTAGTAAATGCGCCTAGTTTGGGGGCGTTTAAGAGATCCGTAGATAGGTTCATGGACGAAAAGAAATTGGTTTAGGTTGGAGGGTCACAGTTTTTTTTTTTAACTGGTCGGTGCAACATCGTGGGCCGAAGGGCCTGTTCTGCGCTGTAATGTTCTATGTTCTATGTTCTATGTTCTATTTGTTATTATTTCCTCCAAAGTGTATAACCTCGCATTTATCAACGTTATACTCCATTTGCCATATCCTCGCCCACTCACTCAGCCTGTCCAAATCTCTCTGCAGATCTTCTCCGTCCTCCACACGATTCACTTTTCCACTTATCTTTGTGTCGTCTGCAAACTTCGTTACCCTACACTCCGTCCCCTCCTCCAGATCATCTATATAAATGGTAAATAGTTGCGGCCCGAGTACCGATCCCTGCGGCACGCCACTAGTTACCTTCCTCCACCCGGAAAAACACCCATTTATTCCGACTCTTTGCTTCCTGTCGGATAGCCAGTCCCCAATCCACTTTAACACACTACCCCCAACTCCGTGTGCCCTAATCTTCTTCAGCAGCCTTTTATGGGGCACCTTATCAAACGCCTTTTGGAAATCCAAAAACACCGCATCCACCGGTTCTCCTCCATCAACCGCCCTAGTCACATCTTCATAAAAATCCAACATGTTCGTCAAGCACAACTTTCCCCTCATGAATCCATGCTGCGTCTGATTGATCGAACCATTTCTATCCAGATGCCCTGCTATCTCCTCTTTAATAATGGATTCCAGTATTTTCCCTACTACAGATGTTAAGCTGACCGGCCTATAGTTACCCGCCTTTTGTCTCCTTCCTTTTTTAAACAGCGGCGTAACATTAGCCGTTTTCCAATCAACCGGCACTACCCCAGAATGCAACGAGTTTTGATAAATAATCACTAACGCATCCACTATTACCTCTGACATTTCTTTCAATACCCTGGGATGCATTCCATCCGGACCCGGGGACTTGTCCACCTTCAGTCCCATTAGTCTACCCAGCACTGCCTCTCTGGTAACATTAATTGTATTAAGTATTTCTCCTGCTGCCAACCCTCTATCGTTAATATTTGGCAAACTATTTGTGTCCTCCACCGTGAAGACCGACACAAAAAACTTATTTAAAGACTCAGCCATATCCTCATTTCCCACTATTAACTCCCCCCTCTCGTCATCCAAGGGTCCAACATTCACTCTCGCCACTCTATTCCTTTTTATATATTTATAAAAACTTTTACTATCATTTTTTATATTAATTGCTAGCCTAGCTTCATAGTCTATCCTTCCTTTCTTTATCGCTTTCTTAGTCTCTCTTTGTTGTTTCTTAAATTTTTCCCAATCACTTGTTTCTCCACTATTTTTGGCCACTCTGTACGCAGCTGTTTTTATTTTAATACTCTCCTTTATTTCCTTCGTTATCCACGGCTGGTTCTCCCTTTTCTTACAATCCTTGTTTTTTGCTGGAATATATTTTTGCTGAGAACTGAAAAGGATCTCCTTAAAAATCCTCCACTGTTCCTCAGCTATCCTACCTGCCAGCCTGCTCTCCCAGTCTACCTTTGCCAATTCATCCCTCATCCTATCATATTTCCCTCTGTTCAAACAGAGGACACTGGTTTGGGACCAAACTTTCTCCTCTTCCATCTGAATCAGAAATTCGACCATATTGTGGTCACTAGACCCAAGAGGGTCCTTCACAATAAGATCCTTAATTCTACCTACCTCGTTACACAATACCAGATCCAAAATAGCTCGTTCCCTCGTCGGTTCCGTAACATGCTGTTCAAGGAAACTATCCCGACAGCATTCTAAGAACTCTTCCTCCATTCCACCCTTACCGACTTGAGTCTGCCAGTCAATGTGCATGTTGAAGTCCCCCATGATTATTGCCGTTCCGTTTTTACACGCATCCCTTATCTGCTTGTTTATAGCCCTCCCTACCTCAACATTATTATTCGGGGGCCTATATACCACACCTACTAGTGTCTTTCTCCCTCTACTATTCCTCATCTCTACCCATAATGATTCCACGTTTTGTTCCTCAGAGCCTATGTCATCCCTCAGTACTACCCTGATATTATCTCTTATTAATAGCGCGACCCCACCACCTTTTCCTTCCTGTCTATTCTTCCTAAACGCCTGATACCCCTGGATATTCATCTCCCAGTCCTGGTCACCTTTCAGCCACGTTTCTGTAATGGCCACTAGATCGTACCCACTTGTGCTGATTTGCACCATCAACTCATTTACCTTGTTCCGAATGCTTCGTGCATTCAGGCAAAGTGTCCTTATTCCAGCTTTTATCTGGACCCGCTTTGATGAGTCGCGAACACCCTCTCCCTCTACTCCCTTATCTAAATTACCGCCTTCATTCACTTGCACCCTCTCCTCTACCATTAATTTTGTAATTCCCCTTACCCCTGCATCCTCCCCCCCATCAATTAGTTCCTTGATCCTAGTCAACTCTTCTAGCTCCCCTCCCCCCAACCTATCTAGTTTAAATTCTCCCCAGTAGCCTTAGCCAACCTACCGGCCAGGATATTGGTCCCCGTGTGATTCAAGTTCCACCCGTTTTTTGTATACAGATCACCCCTGCCCCTAAAGAGGTCCCAATGGTCCAGGAACCTGAATCCCTGCCCCCTGCACCAGTCCCTCAGCCACACATTCATCTTCCACCTCACTCCATTCCTGCCCTCACCTTCCCGTGGCACAGGCAGTAATCCTGAGATTACTACCTTTGCTTTCCTCTTTCTCAGCTGTCTCCCTAATTCCCTGTACTCCCTTTTCATGACCCCTTCTCCCTTCCTACCCACATCAGCGGTACCAATATGTACCGCTACCTCAGGCTCCTCTCCCTCCCACCTCAGGATTTCCGGGACGCGACTAGCGACATCCTGGATCCCGGCCCCAGGGAGGCAGACCACCATGCGAGAATCCCGCCTACCTCCGCAGAAACGCCTGTCTGTCCCCTTCACCATCGAGTCCCCGATTAATACCGCCTTCCTCCTCTTTTCCTTAGCCCTCTGAGTTACAGTCTAAAATTAACCAGCCTTCCCAGTACATCCTGTCCAAAAACGTACACCTCATTTATTACCTCTACCATCTCTGCTTCTACCAATTATTTTGTCATCATCTTCTGCCTTAGTAAACACTGATTCAAAGTACTCATTTTGTATTCTAGCTTTTCCCTGAACCTCCAATCATATAGCACCCTCTTTGTAACAGGCCCTGCCCCACCTCTTACTACCCACTTATTTTTACATGTTGGTATGAAACTTTGGGATTTCCTTTTATTTTAATTCTATTCTCAGATGCTCTCTTTGCAAGGTATATTTCCTCTTCCCTCCCATCCTGTTGCATTTGGTATGGTTCTTACTTTAAGAATTCACCTGACCTGATTCATTGTATTCTCTATCTCCTTCAACATCCAAGAAGCCCTGGTTTAGATTCCCTTCTTCAAGTATAGTGGATGAATTTACATTGGAAGTTTAAAAAAAGATCTAGTATAGCATAGTGGCATCATGTCTGATGGGAAAGGCTGTACAAGGCCATCTAAAGCCCATGTGAGCCTCATCTTGGATCCAGGCTGGGATCCTGGAGCTGGGATCACTGTTGTATGTGCTGTCTGAGCAAGACAGGCACCTTGCATGTGTTTATAAAGATGCAGGTGCCCGCCACTGAAACATAAATGAGTGATCTCCCCAATCTCAAAGTATCTCCCAGAATCAGTGATGGTGATTCCTAGTTTGGGTGATCCTAGCATAATTACTGGGACTGCAGGCATTTGCATTTTCAGTTGTATAAGTGAGACCATATCAACAATACTATTGAAAATAAGCATAAGTTGCATTCCAGTTCTGATGAAGAGCCAAATGGACTCACAACATTGACTCTGTTTTCTCTCCTTACAGATGCTGCCAGACCTGCTGAGCTTTTCCAGCATTCTTTGTTCTTGTTTTAGATTCCAGCATCCACAGTATTTTGTATATTTGTATAAGTCGCATTAATTTGTTTGATATCAACATACCTTTATGAGGGACTTTCATTTTTCGCCATAGACAAAGATTTATTTTCTGAACAATATCTCAAAATTGTAAACTTGAGCAAACAGGTTTGTGATTTGGTTATAATTAATACACAAAGAAACTCTCCTATTTTTGGAGTTCCATAATGACTTCTAAACTTGGAAGTTGAGAGAGACAAGTAATAAAGTCACCGTTTTGCATCTGTGACTCATTCATTCTTAGTAACTGACATATGACATGATCAAGATAAGAACTTTTGCCTGACAAAAGTGTCAAGAGAATGGTGGATGTCTCAGAAAGTCGACAAACATTACTATCATGCTTATTAGCATTTCTAGTAAAATGTCCTTTATTTGTGTAACTTTCTTTTTCCAGCCAGCATTCTCCAAGCCATGGCTCTGTTAATATGCGCAGAAATGTACCAAATACATAGACTACAGCAGATATGTGAATCATACATTGTCACGCAGTTACAGAGCATGCCTAGTAGAGAACTTGTATCAACCAACCTCAGCATTGTCAACTTGTATAACAAAGCCAAGGTAAGCCTATATTTAGGGAACTGAAATGTGTCTCTGTCATGTATAGTGCATTATAGTCCATTTGAAAATGAATTATGGAAGTGGCCCACATCCCATAAATGAATTTAAAAAAGGTTCCATAGGAACCTAACAGCATTTGAATTTGCTAGCCCGATTCAGGTGGTTTCAGTTGATTAATAAGCAAAGTAGTTAGAAAAACATGTTCTGAACGAAATCTCACATGTGTACCAATTATGTGTAATAAGGCCGGTGATGATATATAAGACAAACATCTGTAATAGTGTGTCTTTGATACTTCAAAGTCATTTTGTACTGAAACTTTTATCCATTAATTTAGTTTAAACACCATCAGTTTCACAGAAAATTGGTAATTTTGTGCTTACAGAACTTACCAGATCATTCGAAACCATGGCATGGAAATTGGATGGGGATGCAAAATGGGCGATTTTGCATCTGTGCCATTTACACGCCATGCCAACGACGCCTACATCCTGGAAATACATTTTGCTCCTTCTCCATAACTAATCTAAACATTACAATACCATTATTTCCGAAATGCTACCATTCTTACATGCTCCATTTAACGCCCTTAATTCCCCAGCACTAAGTCCAGTAATACTTCCTTCCTCATTGGACAGGAAACATTGATTGTGAAATTTCTCCTGAAGTTTGCAAATTTCTCTCCTTCCCTGCCTTTTACATGATCACTGTCCCCTTCAATATTGTGATAACTGAAGTCTCCTGTTCATCACTGTCGAATGGTTCTTGTACCTCTCAGCAATTTCCTTTCAATTCTGCTCCTCTACCTCCTTCACACTATTTTCTGGCCTATAAAATACACCAAGTAGTGTAATGGCTCCTTTATTGTTTTTTATCTCCAACCAAATATGTCTTTGACTTCTGAAGATGGTTTCCTCTTTCTAGCATGCTGGTATTTTCCTGAATCAAAGCTGTGACCTTTCCTCCCTTCGTTCCTTCTCTGTCTTTCCTGAATATCTTGTACCTACAGAATTGTTGTTGCAGAAGGGGGTCATTTAGTCCACCTTGTCTACAGTGGCCTTCCCATTGAGCACCTGGTGCCCTCTGCCCATACCACCAGGAGATTCCTGATGAAATAATCCAGCTGAACCCAAGCATATTGAGCACGCAATCCTCCACTTTTAAAACCAGGGTCAGGATTTATCAGATGCCGATCATGACGGCTCTGCATCCAGCTGATGCTCTGAGAAATGAGCAGCCATGGGAGACAGGCCCTGAAGAGAGAGGAGCCCTTCGGGGAGGTACTCCCTACCTCGTGCATGCCCAAGGCTTGAGCAGGGCGACCTGACGGGCTTCCCCTGCCCGCAAAATCCAGTCAGCCTCAACATTTCAGCCAGGTGGGATGCGGCCCTTAAATGGCCAATAATTGACCACATATGGGCCTCAATTCAGGCAAGGGCAGGTCATAGAGGTTTATGGCATGGAAACAGGCCCTTTGGCCCAACCTGCCCATGCCGCCCAGTTTTAATCACTAAGCTAGTCCCAATTGCCCGCATTTGGCCCATATCCCTCTATACCCATCTTACCCATGTAACTGTCTAAATGCTTTTTAAAAGACAAAATTGTACCTGCTACTATTACTACCTATGGCAGCTTGTTCCAGATACTCACCACCCTCTGTGTGAAAAGATTGCCCCTCTGGATCCTTTTGTATCAATCCCCACTCTTGACAACTCCAAGCTTCACCCCCCTCCCCGTAAAGTTGTAGACAGGTCCAACCAGGTAGGAGGGCCACCCCGGAAATTCAATGCCCCCCTGCCTGCAAACACACTGGCGGGGTCACTGTAAAATTCTGTTTCAGGTCTCAGTTCCCTGTATACCTTGTTTCTACTCTTTATACAAATTCTTCCAGTAATTTAAAAAGATTCTGTCGAGCAGAAACTGGATTCAGTGAAAGGACTGTACAGGGACAGACCACCTGACATAAAGATTTGCACATCAGTAATAATTAACTGACATATAAAGGATCATGTTATAAGAATGTAACATGTTAGGAGATTTAGGAACGTCAATTGTAAGGGTCAAGTGATTAAAGGTTTAAAAGCAGAAAATGTTACAAATACTCTACAGGTCAGTCAGTGAAGAGTAAAACTGAATTTTCTCATGCAATTGAAGATGGTGTGAAGGGGATGGCGGTGTTGGTGGTGGGCCAAGTAAAATACAAAAAAAAAGTATCAGGCCAGTTTTCTGATGGGTTCCTGCCCCAGTCCCCCTTTCCCTGGGCTGGGTTGTGTCTGATGTCAGTGCATCCATGGCGTGGGGCCAGTTGAGGTTATCGATTGAATAATTATCAGCACCTTTTGCACCACACAATTTATCTGACATCGCACAGTAATCTCCCACCCCCATATAATAACAAAAACAGAAAAATGCTGGAAAATCTCAGCAGGTCTGACAGTATCTGTGGAGAGAGAGTAGAGCCAATGTTTTGAGTCCAGATGACCCTTTGTCAGAGCGACTACCTCCCACCCCCATTGTGTCTCACTGTTTGGTCAGGTCTGCTGGAGAACTGAAGGAGGTTTAATGATAACTGGCAGAAATGGCAATGCTACTGTTTTCCCATTCTCCTGCCACTCTCCTGATGTTGATGGAGCCGCCATTTTCGCCCTGCACCATCTGCTGCTTGGCCCTCAGTGGCGCCTTCACTGATAACACAGTGAAGGCTGCTGGGCTTTTTTGCAGTGGGTCATGGTGTATTCACCTCCCACATCCGGGAATCACTATTATCCCAAATCAGACAGCGATCACAAAGATGCCTTTGCTAAGTGGTGGCCTCTTATAAAATCAAGCTGGCAGGCAGTCAACCTAGGAGGAGGCAGTGATGCAGTGGTATTGTCACTACACCAGTAATCCAGAAACCCAGGGTAATGCTCTGTGGACCCAGGTTTGAATCCCACCATAGCAGTGATGGAATTTAAACTCAATAAAACACCTGGAATTAAAAGTCTAATGATGACCAGGAGCCACTGTTGATTGTCATTAAAAACCCATTTGGTTTACTAATATTCTTACCTGGTCTGGCTTACATGTGATGCCAGACCTGCAGCAATGTGGTTGATTCTTCAATGCCCTCAGAAATGGCCGAGCAAGTCTCTCAATTGTATCAAATCACTACAAAGAAAACAAAAAGGAATGAAACCGGACGGACCACCCGACATCGACCTTGGCACCAGAAACGACAATGGCAAAGCCAGCCCTGTGGAGCCTGCAAATTTCTCCTTACTAACATCTGGGGGCTTGCACCAAAATTGGGAGAGCTGTCTCACAGGCTAGTCAAGCAACAGCCTGACATAGTCATACTGACGGAATCAAACCTTACAGATAATGTCTCAAACACCACCATCACCATTCCTGGGCATGTTCTGTCCCACCGGCAGGGAGGAGATAGTGGCACAGTGGTATACAGTCAGGAGGGAGTTGCCCTGGGAATCCTCAATATCACCTCTGGACCCCATGAAGTCTCATGGTACGAGGTCAAACATGGGCAAGGAAACCTTCTGCTAATTACCACGTACCATTCCCCTTCAGCTGATGAATCAGTACTCTTCCATGTTGAGCACCATTTGGAGGAAGCACTGAGCGTGGCAAGGGCGCTGAATGTAGTCTGGATGGGGATTTCAATTTCCATCACCAAGAGTGGCTTGGTCGTACCACAACCGACCGAGCTGGCGGGTCCTAAAGGACATAGCTACTAGACTGGGACTGCTGCAGGTGGTGAGGGATCCAACAAGAGGGAAGAATATACTTGACCTCATTCTCACAAATCTGTCTGCCACAGATGCATCTGTCAATGACGGTATCAGTAGGAGTGATCACCGTACAGTCCTTGTGGAGACTGAGGATGCCCTCCATGTGCCACATGGCACTCCCACCTTGCTAAAATGAATAGACTTCAAACAGATCTAGCAACTCAAGACTGAGCATCCATGAGGCATCGTGGGCCATTAACAGCAACAGAATTGTACTCAGCCGCAACCTGTAACCTCATGGCTGGGCATATCCGCACTCTACCAAGCCAGCGGATCAACCCTGGATCAATGAAGAGTGTAGGATGGCATGCCAAGAGCAACATCAGGCATTGATAAAAATTAGGTGTCAACCTAGTGAAACTACAACACATGAGCATTCGTGTGCCAAATGGCATAACAACAAGTGATAGACAGAGCTATGCGATTCCATAACCAACGGGTCAGAACAAAGCTCTGCAGTCCTACCACATCCAGTCGTGAATGGTGGTGGGCAATTAAACAACTCACTGAAGGAGGCAGTTCCACAAATACCCCAATCCTCAATGATTGAGGAGCCCAGCTCATCAGTGCAAAAGATAAGGCTCAAACATTTGCAATAATCTTCAGTCAGACATGTCGAGTGAATGATCGATCTCGACCTCCTGCAGTGGTCCCCAGCATCTCAGATGTCAGTCTTTAGCCAATTTGATTCACTCACGTGATATCAAGAAATGGTTGGAGGCACTGGATACTGCAAAGCCTATCGGCCCTGACAATATTCTGGCAACAGTCCTGAAGACCTGTGCTCCAGAAATTGCCACACCCCTCGCCAATTTGTTCCCATGACACTGGCATCTATGTTAAAGTTTATTTATTAGTCACAAGTTGGCTTACATTAACACTGCAATGAAATTACTGTGAAAATCCCCTATTCGCCACACTCCGGCGCCTGTTCAGGTACACTGAGAGAGTATTTAGCATGGCCAATTCAATGAACCAGTACATCTTTTGGACTGTGGGAAGAAACCAGAGCACTCGGAGGAAACCCACACAGACATGGAGAGAACATACATACTCCGCACATTCAGTGATCCAAGCCGGGAATCAAACCCGGGTCCCTGGAGCTGTGAGATAACAGTGCTAACCACTGTGTCACCGTGCCGCCCAATTTAGCGGCAATGTGGAAAATTGCTCAGCTATGTCTTGTACACAATCCAACCTAGCCAGTTACCACCCCATCAGTCTACTCTTGATCATCAAAGTGATGGAAGGGGTCATCAACAGTGTTATCAAGCAGCACTTACTCAGCAATAACCTGCTCATTGACACTCAAATTGGGTTCCGCCAGGGTCATCCAGCTCATAACCTCATTTCAGCCTTGCTTCAAACATGAACAAAACAGCTGAATTCCAGGAGAGATGACAGTGAGTGCACTTGACATCAAGGCAGCATTAGACTGAGTGTGGCATCAAGTAACCTTAGCAAAACTGGAGTCAATGGGAATCAGGAGAAAAACTCTCCACTGGTTGGAGTCATACCTGGCACAAAGGACGATGGTTGTGGCTGTTTGAGGTTAATCTCGCTCCAGGACATCACTGCAGGAGTTCCTCAGTGTAGTGTCCTAGGTGTAACCATCTTCAGCTGCTCCATCAATGAACTTCCATCCATCATATGGTCAGATGTTGGGATGTTCGCTGATGATTGCACAAGGTTCAGCACCATTCATGATTCCTCAGATACTGAAGCAGTTCATGTGCAATTACAACACGATCTGGACAATAGCCAGGCCTGGGCTGACAGGTGGCAAATATCATTTGTGCCACACAAGTGCCTGGCATCAACCATCTCCAACAAGAGAGGATGTAACCATTGCCTGTTGACATTCAATGGTGTTACTATCGCTGAATCCCCACTCTCAACATCCTGGGGGTTACCATTGATCAGAAACTGAACTGGACTAACCATATAACTACTGTGGCTACCAGAGCAGGTCAGAGGCTAGGAATTCTGTGGTGAGTAACTCACCTCCTAACCCCCGCACCCTCCCCCCCACCCCCAAAGGCTGATCACCATCTACAAGGCACAAGTCAGGAGTGTGATGGAATACTCTACACCTGACTTCATTTCCAACCACACTCAAGATGCTTGATTTCAACCAGGACAAAGCAACCCGCTTGATTGCTATCCCTGCCACAAGCATTCAATCCCTTCATCATTGATGAACAGTGACCGATGTGTCCCATCAGTCCGAAAGACGTACTGGTTAGGCACGTTGGCATGCTAAATTCTCTTTCAGTGTACCTGAACAGGCGCCGGAGTGTGGCGACTATGGGATTTTCACAGTACCTTCATTGCAGTGTTAATGTAAGCCTACTTGGGATAATAATGAATAAGCAAAACCGTCTACAAGATACGCTGCACGAACTCAGCAAGATTCCTTAGACAGCATCTCCCAAACCATCTAGAAGGACAAGATCAGCAGATATCTGAGAACTTCATCTACTGGAAGTCCCCTCCAAGAAATAAATTGGCATTCCTTCACTGTTGTTGTGTCAAAATCCTGTAACTCCCACCTTAACAGCATTGTGGGTGCACCCAAACCTCAGAGACTGCAGCAGTTCAAGAAAGTAGCTCACCACGACCTTCTGAAGGGGGACTGGGGATAAGCAATAAATGCTGGTCTAGTCAGCAACGCCCACATCTCGTAAATGAATGTTAAAATATCAGGAAATGGTCCCATCTCCCAAATATTTTCAAATATTCCCAGTATTTTCTGTTTTCATTTCAGAATTTCAATTATCTAAGACATTTTGGTTTTGTCTGGGATTCATGATCATTATTTATGATAAGTGACAGCTTTGGAATATCCTGTAATTTTTAAAGCAAAGTCCATATAATGTAGGCAAGAACTGCCAAGGCTTTATCTATTTTGGGGATATTGCAATGACAAAAATATTTGAAATATTTGGCTGAAGACCATAATAATGGCAGAGACTGAGAGAGACTAAAGAGATCATTTTAAAGGTTATACTCATGGCACAGAGCCTTGGCTTCAGTGTTCATATTGAGAAATTTGACACTTGCATCCCACCAAAGGTGGAAAATAGGAGAGAAACAGACCAGAATTCTCTATATGTTGTCACATGGTAGGAACACAAACTCTTTAGACTATCCCCTAAAAATTGGCGAGAGCCTGACAGCAAAGTGTGAGAAGATATCAGCAGATACATGAGTACAAGTGATGGGTGTGTGTAACTTCAGATCCCAGGATGATGGGTGCATCCAAAACATCCCTGCTGTTGTGTTGCATAATAAACATATTAATATTTCATGTAGTTTGTATTGGGACATTGGATATCTGTGGTTTGTTACCAACAATACTTCTTGAAGCAACAAATAGTGGAGATATGAAATAAAGACAGGCGATATTGAATTCATCATTTGACTCCAACAGGTAAAAATACGTTCATGTTTCAGGTGAGAACATTCCCTTCATTAGATGTTAATTGACATAAAATGGATTTAAGAAATAGCTAGACACGAGAATGGAAAGATTGCAGGCTTCTTCTTCTGCGAAAATGGGGTAAAATATTGACTTCAAATTTGGGTAGGGTGTATAACTGGCAGGCAATCCAATCATGGGAGGTTTGTTCTCCCACTGAAGTAGCAAATTCCACCTGTTCCTCTTCCAAATTGTGTAGTGTATCTCCATAAAAGAAAGAAGTATGTGCTAGATAAACAGTGAGTGCAAAATTATTTTGATAGAGTTGGGAGAAAAAGGATTACACCTCCAAGCTCCACAAGAGTAATGTGAATTACTCCTACCCTAGGCACACTCAGCCCTCTAAGATTGGTTCCTCTCCCTGATTTATCCACCTACCTGCTGGTGAATCATCTCCTCCCTGCCCAATATTGTGTTTCTGGAGCTGGCCAGTGGCAATGGGATGTTTATTCAACATCTGCAGCTTACTGGATGGATGGTCATGAGGCCTGAATCTGAATTCGGTCCTAACCTGGCACCAGCGCAACATGGTAGCACAGTGGTTAGCACTGCTGCCTCACAGCACCAGGGACCTGGATTCAATTCCGACCTTGGGTGACTGTCTTGTGTGGTGTTTGCATGTTCTCCCCGTGTCTGTGTGGGTTTCCTCCAGGTGCACCAGTTTCCTCCCAGTCAAAATGTGTGCAGGTTAGGTGGATTGGCTATGCTAAATTGCCCCTCAGTGTCAGAAGATTAGCAGGGTAAATCTGTGGGATTACGGGGATATGGCCTGCATGAGATTGTTGTCGGTGAAGGCTTGATGGGCCAAATGGCCTCCTTCTGCACTGTAGAGATTCTATGATTCTATGGCAGTTGGAATGCTCCTATCATCAACTTTTTTTCTTTTGAGCAGGAATTTCTTCTCCAGGCTAGTTTTATTGTACCTGCCTTGTTGTTGATCATAAAAATAAATATTGGGTGTCACAGACTGAAATGCATTCTGTGAGTGGCAGCTTACTTCAGCGATTCTCTTGAGCTACGTAGAAAAGATTCCCTATAGGACTGGTACTCCAAATACCAGTGGAGGAGTCAGTCTATAACAACACCCCCACAGCAATTGTGGACTTATCCAAAATACCTCAGGATTCAATGCACCTACATTTGCTGGCCCCACGTGAACATATATTTCTCAGTTAAATCATAGTGTACATTCACCAATTCGCACTGCTTACGTGGTACAATTTACACAACAGCAGCAACATAGAATAATAAATGTTGCCAAGAAAAATAATCCATTGAATCCAAAGAATCCAAGCAGCAAAATTGAAACAATGCATGAAACTATTAATATTTTTGCAACAGTGCGACAATAATTTTCTCTTAGAAAGTCTATTTGAGCATGCTAGATCCCAAGATTATTGATAACTAGGTCTCATTCATTGGTCAGATCAAACATTCTACTTTATTATATATCTTCACAAACTACAACTCCTTCTTACACCCAACTTCACCATGCACATTCAATACCAGCAACACTCCAGGCTACAGTCAGAGCCTGGTAAAACCAGCTATTTATTATAGTGGGGCCAGTGGCCGTGGGGCAGGTGTGGGCTGGAGTCAAGCCTGTCAAACAGGCAGGCAGCTCGGGGAATACTGGCTGCCAAGGCCTGCTGGCTGCTGTGCCACTTCACCCCAGTTAAATAAATACATGAATGTTCTCCAGTCTTCACCCTCAAACTCCTTCACTCCTCTCACACTCCCCATGCAACCTCCATGCTACCTCATGCCCTCCACCCACCTTATGCCACTGTGCCCCATCCACCTACTCTCACAGCCCCTCATAACCCTATGAAAGCTATGGCACTTCCTTGCCCAATGACTCACTATACACTGTGTAGAATCAATAAATCCTGTAGTTATAGTAAAATGTGTAACAAAAAGTTTTTTAAAAGTAATTCATTCATGCCTTTCTACTATGTTGAAAAAAATGCATTATATAGCAGCGTGTCAATCGCCCAGACCCTTCAAAGTTTAATAGGAGCAACCATAATAGGAGCCCTTGGAACCACTTAACCTTGTATAAATAAACATTGTGAAATTGATCAGAGAGCCAGAGAAATAAATCAAGCAATATTTTCTCATGCACACGGTCGTTTCAACAGAAGTCATGGTTGACTGAGTTCTCAACTAATTATGTATGTGAGAATAAAGAGTAGGAATAACAGGATGACAGGAGAAAGAGATTTATGTTTTAGACCATGTTAATGATAATGCTGAATGAAAAGGCAAAGCAGGTAATCATAACCGGTCATGGGCTGAAGTAGGGGCTCACATCTTAATTCAAAAATAGAATTAAAGACATATGACATAACTGAAGTTATAGAATGAAAGCAGAAAGAAGATTAAGATATTAAATTAATTATGTAGCAGTGCAGCAATGCATGATTTACTAGATTGCGTTATTAAAAAAAATGAAAGTATAGCTATGAATTTTATTTGTACTTCTGTATGTATTTTTTCAAAGTCTGAGACACTTGATTTTACATGCAGATTAAATATATATGAGACACAATAATAATCAATAATGACCCATGATGCCATCTCTGATCACTTCCGTGCTTAATTCTCCAAACATGTCTCAAGTTTACCTCTTTTGACATCTGTCCTGGATAAGAATCTATTCCCCAATTTACTAACAATAACTTTCAAAATCACAACTATCTAACCTTTCGTCCTCTGCTCACCTCAACGTTTCTGTAGCTACTGATTTACCAAATCATACCCTCACCTCCACCTTTGATATTCTAGTCCCCAGTAAAAATATTACTCTCTCTCATCCATTCTCCCGATAGGCTCCTCATCTCTGTTCCCTTAGGTCCGAAGGATGCAGATTTGAAAGGATATGGCGGACAAGGGCCAGAATTCTCCCATCCCGCCCACCACTGGAATTTTAGTGGGCGGATTGCGGAGAATGTGAAACGCCATTGACGGTCGGGCAGGAATTTCCAGCTTTTAGACCAGCGCGACCGGAAAATTCCACCCAAGAAGTTTGGCCATCCACCACCAGTTCTAGCTGGATCAACTCATTATTCCAGATTCATCCTGCAATCCACAATGCAAAGATAAACATCATTTATTTTTTCTGCTGCAAGGTATCTTCTTAAACTTCTCTCCTTGAACCCCCCCCCCACCACCCACCCCCCCCCCCCCCCCCCACCCCCCCTTCACAACCACCAACACTAAATGTGAGGAGCTCCTGGACTTGTCACAAAGTTTGAGACAGTCCAATCAACTGCCTCTGTCACATTCCTCTGCCACCAGCCCACAAGATGTGGCGTTGGACTGGGGTAAAAACAGTAAGAGTTTTAACAACACCAGGTTAACGTCCAACAGGTTTATTTGGTAGCAAATACCATTAACTTTCGAAGCGCTGCTCCTTCATCAGATGGAATGGAAATCTGCTCTCAAATAGGGCACAGAGACACAAAATCAAGTTACAGAATACTGATTAGAATGCGAATCTCTACAGCCAACCAGGTCTTAAAGATACAGACAATGTGAATGGAGGGAGCATTAAGCACAGGTTAAAGAGATGTGTATTGTCTCCAGACAGGACAGCCAGTGAGATTCTGCAAGTCCAGGAGGCAAGCTGTGGGGGTTACTGATAGTGCGACATAAATCCAACATCCCGGTTTAGGCCGTCCTCATGTGTGCGGAACTTGGCTATCAGTTTCTGCTCAGCGACTCTGCGCTGTCGTGTGTCGTGAAGGCCGCCTTGGAGAACGCTTACCCGAAGATCAGAGGCTGAATGCCCGTGACCGCTGAAGTGCTCCCCCACAGGAAGAGAACAGTCTTGCCTGGTGATTGTCGAGTGGTGTTCATTCATCCGTTGTCGTAGCATCTGCATGGTTTCCCCAATGTACCATGGCTCGGGACATCTTTTCCTGCAGCGTTTCCTGGTTGGCTATAGGGATTCGCATTCTAATCAGTATTCTGTAACTTGATTTTGTGTCTCTGTGCCCTGTTTGAGAGCAGATTTCCACTCCATCTGACGAAGGAGCACGCTTCGAAAGTTAATGGTATTTGCTACCAAATAAACCTGTTGGACTTTAACCTGGTGTTGTTAAAACTGTACTAGCCCACAAGGCCAGATTTCTTCTGAATTTCCCCCTGCCCAAGTCCTGAGCTTACATCTTTCTTCAATTTCATTTCTACCTCCCTCATGCCCTTTCTGAGCTCATCTCATCATGAGATGCTCCTTAGTCAATGTTTCCACTGAACAGCTGACCAACCAACTTCCTCTCCTGGTCCCATATTAGCTGATATTGTTAACTATCTCTCTTCTCATGTCATCTTTAATTCTGTTGTCATCAACTCTGTGCTCAAATACCAGCCCCATCCCCCATTGTTCATCCAAACTCTCACCCCAGCCAGGATTTTATGGCCCCACTGCAGTGCACCACTCCCCCTCCCTCGGTGGATATGGTGAGCCAGTTTAATCTCCATTTAGTTCAGTGGGATTGTAATAAGCTGCCGGGTGGGAAGGGCCGGCCGCAAAATCCTGGCTCCCATCTCCCTTTCCTCTTCAAGGTCTGTGAATGTGTCTTATCTCACAACATATGGCCCACCTTTCCCGGAAATCTATGTTTGAATCCTGCCAATCGGATTAGTACCCTCACCACGGTATTGAAATGGCTCTTGTCAAAGTCACAAATGATATGCTATATGACTATGACAAAGACAAACATTCTCCTCATCCTTCTCAACCTGTCTGCAGCATTGACACTGTAGACCATACTATCTTCCTCTAATGCTTTTCCAATATCACCCAGCTGGATGGAACTGCTATCTCCTCATTTCATTCCCAGTGATCTAATTTTAATCAAGAGTATCACTTGTAATGGCTTCTCTTCATGCTGCTGTGACTGTTACCTCCCGTGTCCCCCAAGGCACGGAATAACTACAGATCAGTCCAGATTGATCTCTGCCAAATTTCACTCTGTTGCCATCTCAGGAATGTAATGGGAGATCATTGGTGTTGTGTGCATTTTAACTTGGAATACTTTTATTTTCAGTTCCACAATGCCACAAGATTGTCGACCTGGTTACTGCATTTCATTGCCAGCAACTACCTCATCTTCAGTCAGAAGCTGGAATTTCAAGAGCTTTCTGGTAAGATATACACTATTGTTGCTAAAGCAAACAAACAATTTTACAAGGTTCATTAAGATTTTCTCCCTTCTGGTAATATAGCTCAAAATGTTCTTTGGAATGAAGCTGCTACTAATGATGGCCATAGATGCCTCTCAGCACTTATGCATCTATTTCTTTTTAAGATTTTCCTCCCATGGTGGGGGTCACAGCACTTCCTGCAACAGCCACTCAATGACCTTGGCCTCAAAGCAGGGCACCTTTCTCTGACCTACCCCTTCACCAGAAGTCTGAATGATTTGACTCTGCCATTCCCTTTTTTCACTTGATACTGCCAATAGCAAAATGATCAGTGAGGTTATGAACAAAGATAGGTCAGCCTTGGCCAAGTCAGTTTTTGACCTGCACAAGCCACACTATCTTTCACAGGTATTGCAACATGATGTTCGGGGGTAAGTCTGACCATAAGTAGCAAGTGAGATACAAATAATCAAATGAGCAGTAATGTTAAAAGGAATCTAGAGTGAGGAGAAAAGGCCCAAGTTTCCTGCATTTGCATTTAAAATGCTGTTTTTCTGGTTTCTAAAATAAAATTCAGGAGTTGAGTTTGAGAGCTCAGAACTGAGGAACTTACTGCATGTTAGAAATGGTAGAAACTCAATGGGTGGGATTTTATGACCTCACTCGAGTGGGACCAGAAATTCCCGTCCCAAAGTCAATACATTTCCGTTGTCCGCCCCCTCCGAATCCGTGGCAGGCAGGGCAGTAGAATTCTGATGAATATGTATCAACACCTAATGAGTAAGAAATGGGGCCAGATCAGGATGGATGGTCAGTGAGGTGACTATCACAGCTGGTACAGTGGTTAGCATTGCTGCCTCACAGCACCAGGGACCCGGGTTTGATTCTTAGCTTGGATCACTGTCTGTGCAAAGTCTGCACGTTCTCCCCTTTCTGCATGGGTATCTTCCAGGTGCTCCGGTTTCCTCCCACAGTCCAAAACCAGAGCACGTGGAAGATACGCTGCTTTGATGACATGGTTTGTTGAACTTAAAAACTGCAAAATTTCCTGTTGTAAAAATCTGAGTTGATTGTTAGCGTGCAATGTATGGGATAATGAGCAGTTGTGGCCTGTAGTAAGTTCTTTTGTACAAAAGAAACTTGTGTAACTTGCTTTCCTAAAAAATTCTACATTTTATGTTATTAATATTGCTTCTTGGTGTTTTGCTGCTTTAATTTCCTTATTACCCAATTCAGGGCTTGAGTATTTTGCATTCGGTAAGTTGAGAGAGACATTTACTGCCTTTCCTCACAGGCTAAATCTATGCATGAACACGCGTATACCCATGTTGGTTAGGTGCATTGGCTATGCTAAATTCTCCCTCTGTGTACCCAAACATGAGTGTGGTAACTAGGGGATTATTCACATCACAGTCAGTTTAGAGTGAGCAACACAATCCAGCCACCCAAGTTCCTCATTCCGTGACTAGAGCCATTTTAAGTAGACAACCCTAATTCAACCAATACGCGTGGCAATCTGAAATCACTCAGGCAACTTGTCAAGTGACTGTGAGTAGAGAAAAACAGACATTGATTGGCTGCAGAGGAGAAGATTGCTGAGGTGCCAGGATGAACATCAATTACCCCTGAAGTCTACTTTGATGTCTGTTAAGTGCCCCTGGCCTCCCTGGGGCCTAGTAACAACTTGTGGTGATTAGTTGCAAGGTTGTGGTGAGGGTCTCTGCATTAGCCCCAGTTACATGTTTGAAATGAAGGGTAATGGGGAGATTTGCAACAATACTTACCGTGCCATTGATTTTCTGAAGTGGAAAAAGAGAGTTCCTACTTGATTAAATAGAAATATGTCATTGCAATTTTAAGAATCTATTATTTTGCATCATCATTGCTTCCACAAAAACAGGAATTTTTAAAAACTCCAAATGGTAGACACGAAGTCTAGCATTTATTTGAAATAATGTGTTCCTTGGAACTCCCTCTCCTGTAATGTGATATCTAACAGTAGGAACTGCAACTCTTTAATTTACTTAATTAGATAATTGTTGTGAACTTTCAAACCGACTCCATCAGACAGTACTCCAAATTAGTTTATTAAAATAAGGTTCCAGTGGCAACAGCATGATTAATTTTAACCATTTTATTACATTTATATGCAGAGGAAGAGCAAGTGTTTGTAGAAAATCACAGATGGCCCTCGAGTTCCTACTTGCAGGAGCTGACTGAATACAGACATCACATTCACTCCGGGAGATCGCGTTGTATTCTCATGTAACCGTCTGTTAACCAGACCAAAGGATACCTATTGAGGGTAAAGATGGACATTTAAAAAAACCTTGTGCTACATTATTAAAAAGGGACAAAAGCAAGCTACATCAAACTCAATGAACACAAGCTTGAAGAAACTCCTGAGTTCACGTTCACCACAATGTTCTGCTTGTTCTGTTGGCATGACAAACCCAACCACATCTTGGATTACATTCTGGAACACCATTCCTTTCCATCACCAAGGCAGATAGTTCCAGTCTATCAATAATGAATTTATGATTATGCCCATACAAATGTTCCTTCTTATCCATCTTGCCGATAGATATTAGACATAAATAGTGATGCTCGTCATATACACAGACACACAAAATTTTTTACTACTTACATTTCCAAGTCAGTTACGGTGATTGGTGTGATAGGTAGTTCACCCACACACATCATTGCACTCTGTGCTCCCCAAGAACTGGGCCAGACAACAGGTAGGATGGTGTTTGGTGGCTTGCTTTTTTGACAGAATGGAATATTTTCCATACTGAGATTCTAACTAAGACATAACTCTAGAATTTCAATATCTAGAAATAATTTACAAACTTTTACCTGGCTGGAGAAACTTCCTTTTCAGTTTGTCTTGTATGAACTAACGAATAAGAATGCTCTCATGTGATATTAATGAGCTAGTCTTGCAGTGGTAGTGTTTACACTTACATGCTTTCTACAGAAGTGTGAAACTGTTGTTGGATGATACAAACCCAATTCAACCATTTATATATAATTGACATTAGGCAATAAAAATATTGGAAATATACAGATCAGTCAGCATTTGTAAAGAGAAAAATGCAGCTTAATCTTTCAAGTATGGATCCTTTGTCAGACATGAGGATGAGAAACACGTTAAAACTACAACAGAGGCACTACACCCGAGACATTAACTCATCATCCCAAGCTGATGTGCACATCTAGTACTTTCAAATTGAAAAACTTAATTATTCTCTTTATTAATATATTAACAGACTGAGTAAGAAATGACTGTTTTCCAAATGGGGTAATCATTTTAAAATGACCAGAATGTTTAGGAATTTATTTAAACCTCCCAATCAGCAATTGAAGCAAGGGATGCTTTTCTGCCAGGATTGCTTGAAGCAGCACATCAAATTCAAACAAATAACAGCTAAGCACAATTTTTCTGGTTTGAACCGTAAGTGAGTTTGGCATGGAATTTTGTTTTGAAACAGCAATATATTTTCTAATAAAATCCTTGACGGCACAGTGGTTAGCACTGCTGCCTCACAGTGCCAGGGACCTGGGTTCGATTCCCAGCTTGGGGATCACTGTCTGTGTGAAGTGTGCATGTTCTCCCCATGTTTGCGTGGGTTTCCTCCGGGTGCTCCGGTTCCCTCCCATGGTCCATGCTGGTTCGGTGCATTGGCCATGCTAAATTCTCCCTCAGTGTACCTAAACAGGCACTGGAGTGTGGTGATTAAGGGATTTTCACAGTAAAAACTTGTGTGCCTGCTCGCAAACAACTTTCTGGCACCAAAGCTCTGTGCAACAGATGCCACCTGGGGGTTGGAAATTGCATTGCATACTCAATTCCAGAGTCAGTTCAGTTTACCTGGGATTATATGGCACCAATGGCACTCAGCTTGCCTTTCAGCAATCCATCCTTTTCCAGCTGCTGAACATCCGAACCACCTCCAACACATTCAGTCCCAATGAACACACGAGGCACCTACAAGAGTCAGTATTGCTTTTAATCAAAAAAGAACTCTCAATTTGCACATTTAATACAGACCCTCATCTCTCTTCAGATTCATCAATAAGAATCTTGTTCAGCTTGGTATAGTTTCTACTATTGCCAAAAAAGTAAAGACCGCAATGACTGGCACAGATAACAGCCATGCAAGGGCGATTGAATAGATGGGACATGTAAGCTTCTTCATTAGGTATACCAAGTAGGGGAAGATGAAGGTGTACCAGTATATGCTGTGTATTTAGATTTCCAAAAAGATATTTAATAAGGTGCCACAGATAACTCATGGTTTTGGGGCAATATATCAGCATGGATTGAGGATTGGCTATTAGGAAATAGTCAGGAAAGACATCATTTTCAGGTTGGCAAAATGTAACCAGTGGAGTGTCACAGGGATGTGTGCTGGGGCCTCAACTGTTTACATTTTATATTAACAACGATACAAAGGAAGTAGGAAAGCAAGTTGTGAGGAGCATACCAAGAGTTCGAAAAGGGAAATAGGTTACGTGAGGGGGAAAAAAATTTGGCAGATGGATTATGTGGCAAGATGCAAGGTTGCCCATTTTGGCAGCAAAATCTATTTAAATGGAGAGAAAGCGGCTAAGCCTGCTGAATGCTGCAGTACAGAGGGACCTGGGTGGTCTGGTACATGAATCAGTAAAGGTTAGCACGCAGGTACAGCAAGTGATTAGGAAGGCAAATGGAATGTTGGTCTTTATTGCAAGGGAATAGAATATCATAGGAAGCGTTTCTACAGTTAGACAGGGCATGAGTGAAACCACACTTGGATCTCATTCTTTAAAAGGGAGGAATTTATTTACATACAACTCACACAATGTAAATGTTGTATTGTTCACAACAATTGTGAGATACAAGTAAATCAATATGTATGGATTGTTGATATATGCTTTTTTTGGAAAGGGGAGGTTGTAAGAATTTGCTTGAAGTTTGACA
This sequence comes from Mustelus asterias, assembly GCF_964213995.1. Taxonomy (NCBI): domain Eukaryota; kingdom Metazoa; phylum Chordata; class Chondrichthyes; order Carcharhiniformes; family Triakidae; genus Mustelus; species Mustelus asterias. The sequence goes on along the minus strand of NC_135806.1, from coordinate 94,314,618 downwards.
CTCCACCCCGTGAGAGAGAAAGAGAGATACACACGAGCCATGATGTATCTAAAGGCAAGAAAGCCAAATCCTTTTTTTGTACATGGGAATAATTACAGATAATTGCCTTACATTGTTGTAATAGGGGAGCAAGGAGGGCCAGCATTTCAAGCTATACTTGAGATTACCTTGGAGCTTCAACAATGGGCAGATATTTATTACTATATGATGGCTATAGAATATCTACCAAGGAGAAACTTTTTCCAACTTGAATAAAATTTTGTCGAGCTGGTTCGCATGTCTGAGATATTGAATTTCACACATCAAACTGGTGTGTCTTGTGCTAAATTACTTTTCGATTTTGTTATGATCTCCATAGAGACTGAAGTTAATAGCTGAAAGAATGACACGGCAGATTTCACCAAGTCATTTATTACAGTAAAATTAAAATAATTTTGTAGGCAACTGACAGGGTCAGTCACGAGGGGACATAGGTTCAAGGTTCAAGGTGAGGGGCAGAAGGTTCGGGGGGGGGGGAGAATGTGAGGAAAATCTTTTTTTTTTTAAAACCCAGAGGGTGGTGATGGTCTGGAATGCACTGCCTGGGAGGGTGGTGGAGGCAGGTTGCCTCACATCCTTTAAAAAGTATCTGGATGAGCACTTGGCACATCATAACATTCAGAGCTAAGGGCCAAGTGCTGGCAGATGGGATTAGGTAGGAGTTCAGGTGTTTCTAATGTGTTGAAGTGGACTCGATGGGCCGAAGGGCCTCTTCTGCGCTGTATGATTCTAACTTATACTTTAGCCTTTAGAAAGTGACATTCCCTTTTTACACGCATCACCCATTCATGGAATCACAGTCCTTTTAGCAAATAGGCCACAGTTATACCCAACAAGTTCCTGTATCTCAGCTTCACAGAAACACTTCCCTCATTTTTCGCAGAATTTCTTAAATCCACAACCAGCAGTAAAGCCTGTTCCAATGATTAGTTTTCTCCCTGGCCAAACTAGAATTAATCTCCTGGAATCCATAGAAGGCGGTGTCACTTCGACTAGAGACCATCTCCCTCCTGCATCCGGTTGTAGTATCTTGCAAAGTGAAGCAGCCTTTTTTTCTTCTATCTCTGATTATTATCGATTTGCCTGTAGCACAATCACAAAAATGGCTGCTTCTGTTCTCTTACCCATAGCAACATGGAACACATTAACCTTACATCCAAGTAGAAATGCTAATTAGCTACCCTTAATCCTAGAAGTAGAAAAAGGACAATTTCCAGAACAATTGCTTATAACCGGATACCAACATCACCTTTCTGGAACTTTTGAGAGCTCGAGTCTACTCATGGTGAACTCAGACTGCTACCATTGCCCCCCACCCCCTCCAAGCACCTTTTTCTCAGTAAAACAATCTAAGCCTTCCTTTGACCTCTAACAATCAAACCACCCAGGCTTCCTGTCAGACAGACTGTAGAACACGTCACATAACCCACTTCATTTGTAACTATATAGTTCCAAAACATCATAATCCTATAAGCCTTAATTGCAATAATTGACCAGACATCAATTTTTGGTAGGTTTTGAATAACTGAGACATTTTGTCAAAGAAATGGCAATTGATTGAAATGAAAATAAGGAGGGGATTTTGTAAAAAAATGTAAAACTTCAATTTAAGGTCAAAGTAGCCTGTGCTGCAGAAATGCATATTTCTTCCATAAGAAATTAAGATGGATTTTTGATACATATACATCGGAGGCTGTTCAGAGAAAGGTCACTAGGTTGATTTCTGGGATGAAGGATTTGTCTTGAGGAATGGTTGAGCAGGTTGAACATACACTCATTGGAATTTAGAAGAAAGAGGTGATCTTATTGAAGCATACAAAATCCTGAGAGGGCTCAAGAGGATAGATGCTGAGAGAATGCATCCACTCATGGGGAAATCTAGAACTGAGAGGCACAATGTCAAAATAAGGGGTTTCCTATTTAAAACGGACGAGGAGGAATTCTCTCTGAGTGTTGTTTATCTGGGGAATTCTCTACCCCAAGGAACAGTGGAGGCTGGATCATTGAATAAACTGAAATTAATAGACAGAATGTTGGTTGACAAGGGAGTCAATAATCAGATCTTCCATGATTTATTGAATGGGAGAGCAAGCTCGAAGGGCTAAATAGCCTACTCTAATGCTTATATTCCATTGATCAACCAGTAGTGTCCTTAGATTGCAAGGTAGCTCATGTAGTTCCTGTTTTCAGAGGAGACTAATTGATCAAAGCCAATGAACTAGAGGCATATAATTCAAGCATGCATCATTCAAAAGCAGCTTGAAGGAATTGAAAGAAAAGGACTATTAGAAATATTCAGCTTGGCTTCCAGAAAAGAAGCTTGTTTTACAGGATTGATTGGACTTTTATCACTAGGCTACTGGATGAAGGAAAACCAGTGGAGATGGTCTATCTAGGCTTTCAGAAAGCCTTTAGAAAAGATATTTCACAACAACAAAAGCACTTCTAAGCAAAATTTGACACCAAGACATGCAGAGATAATATGGCAGATGAGATGATCATATTCTAAGGAGCATCTTAAAGATGAGAAAAACAGAAGCAGAAACGGTTTAGGGAGGGAATTCCAGATCTCAGAGCCGTGGCAGCTGAAGGCACTGTCACCAAAGCTGCAGCGAACAAAACCAGGGTTTATCAAGAGGGAAGAGACAATGGAGAGATTTGAAAACACAGCTGAGACTTGAATCAAGAGAAGTCAGTGAACACAGGCAGGATGGGTGAATGTGACTTGGTGCGAGTTAGGACATGGGCAGCAGAGTTTTACATGACTAGTTTACAGAGGGCAGAACATGGGAGGCCATCCATGTGTGCTGGAATAATTGGTCTAGATATAAAGGATGAGGGTTTCAGCAGATATGCAGGTGAGGCAGGGCGATATTAATTGTGTGGAAACTGATGGTCTTAGTCATAATAGTTCACCTTGGGAACAATATAACAACATTGCAAACAATCTTGTTCAGCCTCAGTCTGTTAACAGAAAAAAGAATCAAGTTTGTGGCAGGGACTGCAAAATTCTGTTACGTAGCATAGCATCCTGTGGTACAATTGGAGATGGAGTCGGCTCCAGCACCACAGCAAACACAAAAGCAGTTAACAGGTGTGGACAAACCTGGAATGTGTTGCTAACTGGTGCTGTAAACACAGACTCGCTGCATTCTTTCAAGAGGCAGCTGGGCCGGTTCTCGGCTTGAAAAGAGATTTCATCATATACAAATTAAAGGAAAATTCTTGCCCTTATTTTTAAGGCCCTGGGTTTTTAGGTGTAGAATATTACAAGATTGTTCGAGGGGGAGCAACAAGGAATGCGTCTAGTCATGCTGCAGCCATTGTGATTGTGCAAATGGCTTGACAGATCAGCTCATATTTCCCCGTCCATTATTTTCATCAATTGAGTCATAGGAGGAATGGTTCTGGGCAAATGGGTCTCATCAGTCGAAACCACAATGCAAATTCTCTGCATTTGCAAAGGGAGTCACCAATTAGTCCCAGTAAAAATGCTGATTACCTCCAACATGGAGATTGATGTTACAGACTGTAAATTAGTCAAGCAGGCCAATCTCACAATCGATTTCTTTCCTGCACTTCTAGTTGGAATAGGCTGCAACAAGCTTAAGTGGCAATTTAGAAGCAACTGGCCATTCTCTGTCACTCGATAAATAACCCCTGATACTCTGCTGCTGATGCTTGATTTTGTGTGCCATAGATTAAACATTTACACCAATCAATATGCATTTGTTGAGTTTTTTAAAAAGTGCATTTATCTCAAGAAAAGGAGCTCCATGAATGACAGAAGTAAGACAGACCAAGATGAGAGATTATGAAGAAAAGGTGTGCTTATGATAAATGTCAGGTGGACAATACAATCAAGAACCTGACTAAATATAGAGGGTTTGGAGGGGAAACAAATAGAGGGTATGGAAATAAACTGGCAGCTAGCATAAAAGGGAATCCCAATGTCTTATACAGGCATATACTTAGTAAAAGGAGTAGGGCCAATTAGGGATCAAAAAGGAAATTTATGCATACAGGTGTCAATATTAAATTAATACTTTGCATAGAAGAAAACGCTGGACAGATCATGATGTCAGAGATAATGCAGACACTAGAAAGGTTTAAAATTGATGAGAATAATTGGATAAACAGCCTGACTTAAAGCTGATTTAGGATCAGATGCAAGATGAGATGCATCCAAGCATATAGAAGAGAGTGGAAATACTGGCCATAATTTTCCAATCTTCCTTCGACTCTGGGAGGTGGCAGAGCACTGGAGAATTGAACTGTTGTATCCTTGTTAAAAAGCGCAGTATGTCAGTTTAACCTCAGTGGTGGGGAAGCCTCTAGAAACAATAAATAGTCACTTGGGCAAGGGTTGCTAAATTAGAGAAAGCCTGCGCAGATTTCTTAGGGGGCCCTACTTAACTAATTGCTAGAATTTTTTGATGCGGTAAGTGGGTTGATGAGATTTGCATAACTTCTAAAAGTGCTGCAAAGTTAGAACCTGTGGAATAAATGGGATAGTCGCAACATGGATACAGAATTGGCTGAGTAACAGGAAATAGAATAGTGGTTGATGCACGTTTTCGGACTGGAGGAATGTTTGTAATGGAGTTCCCCAGAGGTCAGTGTTAGGATCCCACTCTTCCAGATGTATATTAACACGCTAGACCTAGGTTTAGAAAGGACACAATTTCAAAATTTGCTGACGATACAAAACTTGTGAACTGTGAGGAACAAAGAACAAAGAACAATACAGCACAGGAACAGGCCCTTCGGCCCTCCAAGCCCGCGCCGCTCCCCGGTCCAGGATTGAATCCTGAATCCAGGATCCCCGCCCAATTTTCCAGCCTATCTACATACTAATATCCTATCCACCGAGCTGTCCCTCACAGCTACGATGCTTTGTTCATCACAACCTATTAACTCACCCCCACCCCCCCATTTCAGACCATGTGATCTCCAGGGAGAGGCGAAAACCCAGAGTGAAAACCCCAGGGCCAATATGGGGAAAAAAAATCTGGGAAATTCCTCTCCGACCCCCTGAGGCGATCGAAATGAGTCCAGGAGATCACACTGGCCCTGATCGGAAAATGCTTCCCAACCCTAGTCATTTCCACTTCCACGAACACCATATGAATTCCCTGCCCCCGAGACAGGTTCCCAACTATCCGCAGTCTCGCTCTGTACTGGCACCAGCAAGATGATCATAGAATGAAGCCTTGAAACGAGAAACAAAGAACAATTAGCCCGCGCCGCTCCCTGGTCCAAACTAGACCACTCTTTTGTATCCCTCCATTCCCACTCCGTTCATATAGCTGTCTAGATAAGTCTTAAACGTTCCCAGTGTGTCCGCCTCCACCACCTTGCCCGGCAACACATTCCAGGCCCCCACCACCCTCTGTGTAAAATATGTCCTTCTGATATCTGTGTTAAACCTCCCCCCCTTCACCTTGAACCTATGACCCCTCGTGAACGTCACCACCGACCCGGGGAAAAGCTTCCCACCGTTCACCCTATCTATGCCTTTCATAATTTTATACACCTCTATTAAGTCTCCCCTCATCCTCCGTCTTTCCAAGGAGAACAACCCCAGTTTCCCCAATCTCTCCTCATAACCAAGCCCCTCCATACCAGGCAACATCCTGGTAAATCTCCTCTGTACTCTCTCCAAAGCCTCCACGTCCTTCTGGTAGTGTGGCGACCAGAACTGGACGCAGTATTCCAAATGCAGCCGAACCAATGTTCTATACATCTGCAACATCAGACCCCAACTCTTATACTCTATGCCCCGTCCTATAAAGGCAAGCATGCCATATGCCTTCTTCACCACCTTCTCCACCACTTAGACAATTAGTGAAATGGGCAGGCAAAATTTATGGCAGAAAAGTGAGAGGTGATTCATTTTGGCAAGAACAACGTGGACAGACAATATAAAATAAAGGATACAATTCTAAAGGGGTTGCAGGAGCAGAAGCACCTGGCTATATACACACATAAATCATTGAAGACAAGGGAGAGCAGTTAATAAAGTATACAACATCCTAGGTTTTATTAATAGCAGCAGAGATTACAAAAGCATGTTACATTAAGCTTGGATAGAACACTTGTTGAGCCTCAACTGAGGTATTACATCTAGCTCTGGGCACTACACTTTAGGAAGGACATGAAGGCATTGGAGAAAGTCCAGGAAAGATTCACAAGAATGGTTCCAGGGATGAGGAACTTCAGTTATGTAGAAAGGATGGCTTTCCTTCGAGGAGAAGGTTGAGATGAGATTTGATAGTGGTGCTCAAAATTATGAGGGGTCTAGACAGAGAAGATAGGGAGAAATGGTTCCCATCCATGGAAGGATCACAAACAAGAGGACACCGATTTAAGGTAACTGACAAAAGAAACAATGGGGCATGAGGAAAAATCTTTTCACGCAGTTGTTAAGGTTAGAATGCACTATCCAAGTGTGGTGGGGGCTACTTCAAATCGAGACATTCAAGAGGGAATTTTATTACATCTGAAAAGAATGTGCAGGGCAATGGGGAGCAGCACTAGTGAATTGCTCCTTCAGAGAGCGAGGATGGGGAAGACAGGCTAAATGGCTTCCTTTTGTTTCCACAGCATGGTTACAGCACAATGAATGTAAAAGAAAACTTTGCAAAAAAGGTTTTATTGATGTGACAATGCAACATTTAAGGGGTTTTCAAAAAGTCCCAATTAACAAAATGATATGTTCAATTCCAATCAACAAACACAGCAACTTGCTTAAGCAGATAATTATTAGAGAATGCCAATTATTCACACCATGTCAGGTTTCTGTTCTCATTTCCTTAACTTCCGAGTGGCAGCAGTGTGAAAAAACGGCTGAGTGTCTTAAAGACACTCAATGACCCAGCCTCCACAGCCTTCTACGGCAAAGAGTTCCACAGATTCGCCACTCTCTGGCTGAAGAAATTCCTCCTCATCTCTGTTTTAAACGATCGTCCCTTCAGCTTGAGGTTGTGCCCTCTGGTTCTAGTTTTTCCTACTTGTGGAAACATCCTCTCCACGTCCACTCTATCCAGGCCTTACAGTCTCAATAAGATCCCCCTGCATCCTTCTAAACTGCAATAAGTACAGACCCAGAGTCCTCAACCGTTCCTCTTATGACAAGCTCTTCATTCCAGGGATCATTGTTGTGAACCTCCTCTGGAACTTTTCCAAGGCCAGCACATCCTTCCTTAGATATGGGGTCCAAAACTGCTCACAATACTCCAAACGGGGTCTAAATCTGCTGTCCTCACCCAGCCTGGCCTACACAGAGCCACAGCAATGTGGTTGACTCTCAACTGCCCTCGGGGCAACAATGGATGGGCATTAAAATGCTGGCCAGCCAGCGATGCCCATATCCCATGAATGAATAAACGAAAAACAAAGCTGAGCCAATCAGCAGGAGGACATACACCATAGGTCGAGGAGGAACTCGCAGTTGAGTAGAACAGTCACATTGAAATCTAGTCTGAACATGTACATTTATTTGGCAATAAAGCCTTTGCTAATTCAAGCCTCATCGGGTCACCCTCGATCTATTACACAGTCCTTTGCAAAATCAACAATGATATTCCTGAACATAAATGGCCCAAGTCCTGAATCAAATGGAAATACTACATTCAACCCTTTAAAAGGCAGAACATGAAACTGCAAGGTTGGCCACTGCTCATGTTCTGCTTCCTGCCACTCAACCAATTCACCAAATTTCCTTGTCTTACATTTGCTATCGGTCTCTCATGTGGGACCGTGTCAAAAGCCCTGAAGTCATTGCCCTCATTTATACATCTGGTCATCGCTTCAAAAAATTCAAAATCAAGTTGGTAAGGCATAACCTTCCCATAACAAAAACATGCTGACTGTTTTTAATTAATCCCTGCCTCAGATTAATTTGCAGAATTGCTTCCAATAGTTTCCTGACCACTGAGGTTAGACTGACTGGCCTGTAGTTTCCTGGTTTATCCCTTCTTGAATAATGGTACCACAGTGCCCGTCTTCCAGTCCTCCGGCACCTCTCCGGTGGCCAGAGAGGAATTAAATTCCTGGAGCCAGAGCCCCTGCTATTTTCTACCTTGCCTTACTCAATAGCCCGAGATACATTGGACCCTGGAGATTTATTTACTTTTAAGCCTGTCAGACCACTCTGAACCTCTGTTCGGTCGATGTAAATTTGTATCACTCCCTGATTTCCATACCCATATTGTCTCTCTCACCAGTGAACACGGACACAAAGTATTCATTTAGAACCTTACCTGCGACCTCCAACTCCACATGCAAATTACCACTGTGGTCCTTAATGTGGTCCCTGGTTATCCTTAATTTACTGGGAAAACATTTTAGGATTTTCCTTTCATGTCCTTTTTTTGCTCTCCTAATTTCCTTTTTAAATTCCCTCTTGTATACTCCTCCAGAGTTTCTCAAATTTCAGAGAAATGTAAAAGTAATAGGGTAGTGATAGTGGGGGGATTTCAACTTCCCCAACATTAACTGGAGTAGTCATAGTATGGAAGGTTTCAAGGGAACAGAATTCTCAAAATGCGTCCATGAGAGTTTCTGCAGTTTTGAGTCTTCGATGGCTGCCATAAGCCTTCCTTTTTCTTTTTATCCAGTGCTGTGTATCCCTCGATATCCAGGGTTCACTGGATTTGTTGGTCCCTCCGTTCTTCTTTATTGGAAAGTATTGGCCTTGTACTCTCCCTATTTCCTTCTTGAGTGCATCCCCTTGTTGTATCACAAATTTACTTAAAGGTTTCTGGTTCCAGTCCACTCTGGCAAAATCAGACATGATCTTATTAAAATCAGCCTCCCCCCAGTTTAGAATCATAGAATCCTACAGTGTAGGAGGCCATTCAGCCCATCGAATCTGCACCAACCACAATCCCACCGAGGCCCTGTTCCTGTAACCCCACATATTTACCCTTTTAATCCCCCTGACATTAAAGGGGCAACTTAGCATGGCCAATCAACCTAACCCACACATCTTTGGACTGTGGAAGGAAACCAGAGCACCCGGAGAAAACCCACGCAAACACAGGGAGAATGTGCAAGCTCCACAAAGACAGTGACCCGAGGCCAGAATTGAACCCGGATCCTGGCGCTGTGAGACAGCAGTGCTAACCACCGTGCCACCCAGAACTTTGATTTCAGGCCCATCCTTGTCCATAACATTCTTTAATCTAATGGAATTATGATCGCTGTCTGCAAAATGTTTCCCCACTCATACTACAACCACTTGCCCAGCTTCTTTACCCAAAATTAAGTCCAGGACCTCTCTTGTAGGACCTTCTACGTACTGGATTAAAAATTTCCCTTGGATGCATTTTCAGAATTCTGTTCCCTCGAAACCTTCCACACTATGACTACTCCAGTTAATGTTGGGGAAATTGAAATCCCCCACTATCACTACTCTATTACTTTTACATTTCTCTGAAATTTGCCTACATAACTGACCTTCAATTTCTCTTGTTGTGGTAGGGGGGGGGGGGGGGGGATATAAAACATTCCCACCAATGTGATTGCTCCTTTTTGGCTTTTAAGATCTATGCAAATGGCTTCATTTGAAAAGCTTTCTAAAATGTTATTCATCCTTACTGCTGTGATTGATACCCTGATCAAAATGTGACACCCTCCTTGTTTTTTTTTTAAAAAACCTCTTTCCCCTGTCTCACCTGAATATCCTCCATCCTGGACTATTGAGCTGACAATTCCTCCCCTCTCTCAACCATGTCTCAGTGGCAGCAATGACACCATATCCCCATGTTTTAATTTGCACTCTCAACTCATCTGCCTTGTTCATCAGGCTCCTTACATTAAAATGATCATCCAATCTTGTCAAACTCCCTTGAGTCGCAACTGGCCTATAACTTCTATCCCTTCCTGACTCACTTGCTGTCTCTTCTAATTTTGGCTGTGCATCTCCCGGTGCTGAACCTTCACCAAGGATCCCACCCCAATTAGTTTAAACCCTCCCCAACAGCACCAGCAAACCTCCCTGCAATGATTTTGGTCCCATTTCAGTTCAAGTGCAACCCGTCCACCTTGTACAGGTCCCAGCATCCCCCATAACAATCCAATAAATCAAAAGCCCTCCCTCCTGTCACACATTCATCAGGGCTAACCTCCTAATAGTCACCAGCAAGTAATCCAGGGATTAGTACCTTCTGTGTCCTGTCTTTTAACCTACTTCCTAGTTCCCCAAATTCTGCTTGCAGCACCTCATCCCTTTTTCTACCTACAACAGTGGTGCCATTATGTACCACAATATGTTTGTTGCCCTCCCCCTTCAGAATGCCCTGCAGCCATTTGGTGACTTCCCTGACCCTGGCACCAGGGAGGTGACATACCATCCTGGAGTCTCTTTTGGGTCACAGGAATGCCTGTCTGTTCCACTCTACAATTGAATCCTCTACCACTATAGCCCTGCCATTCTTCCTCCTCCCTTCTTGTGCAGCAGACCCACCCATAGTACCACGAAGTTCGCTACCATTGCTTTCCTCCGCACAGTCATCACCCCCAACAGTATCCAAAATGGTATATCTGTTAGAAAGGGAGATGGCCACAGGGCCTCCTGCAATACTGTCTTCTTCTACTCTTCCTCGTGGTCACCCATGGCTTCCCTGCATCTTCAATCTTCACCTGTGATATGACCACCTCATTGAAAGCGCTAACCACAACTTGCTCAGCATCACGGACGTTCCACAGCGAATCCACCTTCAGCTCCAGCTCTGAAGTGCAATTAGCTAGTAGATACACTTCTTGCACATGTGGTCACCATGGAAAACTGAAGCTTCAATGATCTGCCACATAGCACAGGAGGAGCATATCACAGGTTTGAGCTCTCCTGCCAAGACTACCCTTAAGCCCTTTATTTATTCCCTTTCCAAAAAAAGAAATGCTTATATATGAATACTATTAACCTATCCCCCTTATGCTAGCTTCCTTTACCCTACTTTGCTTACTTTATTATAATGACCCTGACTTTCACTTATTTGTGTTGTTTTTCAATTAACCCCTTCTTTCAAAAAAAAACAGAAATGCTTCACTGTGACACTGACTGTGAGGACACCATTCCCAGACCCTTCACTGCAATGCTAAAGGAAAAAAGGTCAACATTTTCAAAGCTCAGTAATACTAGAGTTCCATTTAAGGTTACAAGACCCATTTCCTTTAAAAAGTACCTGGATGAGTACTTGGCACGCCATAACATTCAAGACTATGGGCCAAGTGCTGGCAAGTGGGATTAGGTGGGCAGATCAGGGCCTTTTGTGCATTGGTGCAGACTTGATGGGCCGAAGGGCCTCTTCTGCATTGTAGTATTCTGTGATTCTGTGAAGTTTCACTGGTACCCTTCATTTCATCTCCATTCTCCCCTCCCCCACCTTTGGGATTGTCATCCTTTGGTATTTTACCCACATTATTCACAATTGATAAACTGCCTATTTATCCATTTCAAATCTACCATCACTAGCAGGGTCACTGAACAGACTGGGGACACTGGCCAATTTGCTTTGCCCAGGTCCGCGGGCGAGTTCACATTAGCTAACTGTACACACACTGGGGACTAAACTGGAGATCTCTCCAGGTGGAGTGAGCTTGATACACAGCTTAAGCTCCCAAACTGGGAGATCAAATGTACAAAAAAGACTTAACCGCCAGAAATACAGTATCGTAGAGTACATTTTAAAATACAGTGCTTTACGGAATCTTGATGTGGAGATGCTGCTGTTGGACTGGGGTAAACACAGTAAGAATCCTCAAATACCAGATTAAAGTCCAACAGGTTTATTTGGCAGCACGAGCTTTCGGAGCGCTGCTACTTCTGGTGACTCACCTAATGAAGGAGTAGCGCTCCGAAAGCTCGTGATTCCAAATAAATCTGTTGGACTTTAACCTGGTGTGAGATTTTTTACAGTCACAGAGTCTTGAAAGACACTAGATATGTGATTTTCTTTTACTAAGCAAGTGTCACAATGTTGCTGTCCTGTGGGTGAAACATTTAGATGTTACTCAATGTTAAGGGCGTACTTATTCGTTCACCAAATGGACTTGCAGCTAAAGCAAAGTAGAAAGGAAGCCAGTTTCTGGTGAGGCTTGAAAACGGATTGACGTCACTTCCAGCACGGGGCTGACATGTTGCGAAAGAAAAATCATTTTGAAATAAAGGTGAATATAAAGCTGGGGGAGAAGGCAGGGCTGGGGCAGAGTGTCTGCGGACGGAGTTAGGGTGTGAGGCAGAGCTGCATACGGGAGCAATGTAGCGAGCTGAATGGTTACAGTGTAACACTGGCCTCGATCTGCGGTTACACTGAAACTGCAGACTGGTTATCTTCCCTGTGTGGGGCCCTCGCCATTAAACAGCGGGGACAAAGAGGAAGGAAATCCCTTGTAGTTTTCAAGATTGGCTATCTGCAGATTCTATATATATAAAAAAAGTGGCCATCAGATGTCCCAAAAACCCTTCCCTTCCCCATTGCATCGCAAGCAGCAGGAAATCGAATCGCAAGGAAGGTTAATAGGTTCATTTCGTTCGCAATGTCTTAACTCGATTTTACTCCTTTTCCCAACGAAGCACCTTTATTATTACATTAAATGCGTCAAGGTTTTCCATCAGAAGACATTCTGAAGATAAAATTCCCACCCTCTGATAAAGCTGGGCGGTAGGGCGATTTCTCCTAGCGTCTCTGATAATCTCACTTCCGTATCGCCTGCTTACAGTTTAAAGAGATTATTGCATTAAAATAAAATCACTGACGGTCTATTACGGCATTTTACAACTTCGGTTCAAGGTATAAGAAAGTTTCCGAGATTTACACCAGCAGAGACTGGTGTAAATCCTAAAATTAACTCACTGTTCTGGCTCCGGTCTTTTTTTGTAGGCAATCTTGGATGTCCTTCATTTGGGAATGGCCAGTTATATCGTAGATCTGTAGACGGTCTTCTTTGAAATTGTAGCCCTTAAGCACATCTTGCGCTGATATACAGTAAGGACAAGTGGCTTTGATGAAAAGAACCACTTTATCTGGTTGGATTTTGCTCTCCACATACTCTGCCATTCTCTCTCGTTTTCCAGCCACCTCAATGAGTCAGCACTGATCACTAACCACTCTTCTTGATCCTTCAATACAACTGGGAGGAGTTTGAAGTTTACTGCCTTCATTGAAATCATGTGGCCAGCCACAGTTTACAATGAAGAGGAATGTTTTTTTTATTGCTTTGTTTTTCAATCATGTTTGATTTACCGCAAACACAAAAGAACAAAGTCGATGTTGTGCTGTTATCAACTTTCTTTACCAAAAAATTCATGGGTTGGATTTTACTACCTTGTCATGCCCGACAATCAGTGCAGTGACTGGAAAAATAACAAGCCAAAAATCTGATTCGTGTCCAGCGCCAAACGGTGGCACAGTGTTTAGCACTGCTGTCTCACAGCGCCAGGGACATAGGTTCAATCCCCAGGTTGGGTCACTGCCTGTGTGGTGTTTGCACGTTCTCCCCGTGTCTGCATGGGTTTCCTCCAGATGCTCCGGTTTCCTCCCACAGTCCAAAAGACATGCTGGTTAGGTGCATTGGCCATGCTAAATTCTCCCTCAGTGTACCCGAACTGGTGCCGGAGTGTGGCGACTAGGGGATTTTCACAGTAACTTGATTGCAGTGTTAGTGTGAGCCTACTTGTGACACTAATAAATAAACTTAAAACTTTAAAAAAAAACCTTCCTGGCCCCTTTTGAATGGCGCAAACCACTTCACACCCAAAATGAGCTTGCAGCTGATTAGCATGAATTTGACTGGATTTTAATATCATTAGCGAGCTCGGCATGCATGTTTCCCCCCTCCCAGATATTTCCCACCTCTCCAGCAGGATGACATGCCAGCGTGAATCACTACTGCTCTATAAAAGGGTGGTTCAGGTGCAGCAGTAGCGAAGGAGAGTGAGGTGGTGATTACCACTGAGCACCAACCCTTGGGGCATGGAGGGTAATCTCAACCACTGCCATAGTGCAGAGTGGGGGGCTTGCAATGGTGCTGGGGTTTGGGAGGCTTGTGCCAGTCCGCGGGTCCTCAGATTGTAGGTCATCGCTGGCTTGGGGCTCAGGTCGCGCATATTCCCCCTGGCCACTGAATGACCCCCGAGGGGTTTCACATGCTGTCGAGCCCTGACCCCACTGATGTTGCTCTGGTTACTATGCCATCTGTCTGCTGGACAGGCTCTGTGATTTATTGCTGACATGCCATCCCAGGCCTCACTAACAGTTGCAAGCATGAGGCCCAGTAGCCTTTACCCCAATCAAGCGACCTCTGCTTAACTGTGTCTGCACCATGGTGTGTGATACCTCAGCGATAGCCCTCTGAGTTTGGACCAAGCTTTGGAGCCCCTGAGCGAAGGCCTGCTGTGACTGGGCCATGCTCTCGAAGTCCGCAGCCATGACCCTCTGTCTCTCGAGCGTGTTGCCGGGGCTTTCAGCTATGGTCCTCAGTGACTTGGACATGCCTTGATCCGTGCAACGCATGATAGGCATTTCCTGCCCCAGCCTTTCCATTGCGGATGCCACCCTGTGTGCCATGCAATGCCAGTACGAGCTCCTGCATCTGGGGCCAGCTGTTTCCTTGGCTCCAGCAGACCTTTCTGCCTCCACTTGATGTGCCTGCATGGCTGTGTTATGCGCACCAGAATGTGACCCAGAAGCTTCATTATTGCCATGTTCCACCGCGGTGACTGTATCTGTGCAGGTGGCTGCTGCATGTGATGCCTGCGTCGACTGATAGGTACTTTCCTCTGAGCTTTCATACAAGACTTCCATTGCTCTTTCCTCCGAGGTGTTGATGGGGATTTTTAGCCGGGGGGGGGGGGGGGGATGACTCCTGATGGCCCGACCTTATCGGGGTCATCTCCTGCAACACAAGAGACATGGTTCAATGCAAGGGAGGGACAAGTATTTGGGCAGATTGCAACTTACTTGGGATAGGTCATATGAATGAAGGTTTCATCCATAAAATCCCTACAGTGCAAAAGGAGGACATTTGACTCATTGAGTCTGCACGAACTCTCCGAAAGAGCATCTGGCTCAACCCACCCCCCTGCCCCAACCCTGTAACCCTGTGCATTTACCATGGCTAATTCCCCTAACCTACACATCCTACAACCCTCTTCTGGGTTCCTATAGGATGGGATTGGAAGTGAGTGGAAAACCCCTCCTGGATTTGTCAGATGAACAATGAATGTAATTCAAAAGCCAATTAAGGACAGCTTTAGCCCTGAATCCTGGATTTCCCAGCCCGTTTCCTGACCTGTCTGCAATTTAGGAATATAGGAATTAGAAGCAGAAGTAGGCAAATACAGCCCTTGGAGCTTGCTCCGCCATTCAATCAGATCATGGCTGATCTCTCCCTGATCTCAAATCCACCTCCCCACCTGTTCCCCATATCCCTCTTTCCCTTTTTTATTAGAAATATGTCTATCTCCCTCTTGAAACCACTCAGTAATTCAGACTCCACCGCACAATGGGGCAGTGAATCCACAAATTCACCAGGCTCTGTGAGAAGTAGTTCCTCCTCATCTCCGTTTTAAATCTACCGCCTCTCAACCTATACCTGTGACCTCGTGTTCTAGGTTGCTCCATAAGAGGAAACATTTGGTCTACTGCTTTATCAATCCCTTTTAAAATTTTATATACCTTGGTTAGATCCCCTCATCCTTCCAAACTCCAGCGAGTACAAACCCAAACTGTTTAATCTCACCTCGTACATCAATCCCTTCATCCCTGGAATCAATCTGGTGAACCTCCTCTGAACTGCTTCCAGTGCCACCACATCTATCCTCAAATAAGGAGACCAAAACTGGACACAATATTCCAGATGTGGTCTCACCAACACCCTATCTACTTTTATATTCCAGTCCTTTTGCAATAAATGCCAACATCCCATTTGCCTCTTACATTACATACTGCACTTGCGTACCAACTTTCTGCAAGTCATGAATATAGACACCCAGATCCCTCTGCCCAGACGTATTTTGAATCTGCTTTCCATTTAAGTAATAATTTGCCTTTCTATTTTTTTCTGCCAAAATGGATAATCTCACACTTATCCACATTAAACTCCATCTGCCAAATTTTGTCCCATTCTTTTAGCCTATCTATATCTATCTGTAGAGTCTTAATACCCTCTTCACTGCCTGCTTTCCAACCTATTTTAGTATCATCCGCAAATTTCTCAGGATCGCCAAGGTGAGTGCACAGTGGAAAGAGCTTCTTTAGTGAAATTTACAGAATGCCTTTATCAGAGAAATAGACAAATTCCAGTCACGGCCTTGTGAGAGGCTGCTGTCCATTGCATTTCTTCTCTAGCATGCTTAACAGGTGATTACCAACTTCCTGGAAGCCCTGTCACTCACCTTCAGCCAGCTTTCACCATGGAATGGCAGCAACTCATGCAGCTGATGAGGGACAAGGGCTGAAGCAACACCGCAAGCATCAGCTCCAGGAGTAACAGAAGCAGCAGCAATATCTGTCCTTTCCTCAGCTGCCTGCTCCTCCATGGGGCAAACGGAATGGATACCGAGATCCACAGTCACTGTAGTTGGGATAGGGTAATATGCAATGTAAATAATCACTATTAAATGCTTTTGGGTGGCACAGTGGTTAGCACTGCTGCCTCACAGCACCAGGGATCAGGGTTTTATTTCTTGTTTGGATGACTGTCTGTGTGAAATCTGCGTGTTCTCCCTGTGTCTGCATGGGTTTCCTCCGGGAGCTCCGGTTTCCTCCCACAGTCCGAAAGGCATGCTGGTTGGGTGCATTGGCTATGCTAAATTCTCCCTCAGTGTACCCAAACAGGCGCCGGAGTGTGGCGACTGGGAGATTTTCACAGTAACTTCATTGCAGTGTTAATGTAACTTAAAAAACTTAAACAATTGGAAGGAGGCAAGATCCCCAACTGAAGATTTACAGGCAGAGGATCAACTCTTTGGACAAGTATTGCCTCAGGAGGCTCCGGCTCTGATGCCACGTCACTGTTGTTCTCATCAACACCTCCTGTCCAGTGGAACATATGTGAATGCATTGCCAGTGGCGTATAATAGGCCGCCCTCATCCCTCCTGCATGCCTGCTTCTTGTCAAACAGCATTCTCTCTTCTCCTGCAGAGAAGGGTGACTGTTCAGAATGGCTTGCATGGAGAGGGGAGAAGGACACTATTCATGGTGGGTGACTCTGGAGCATGGGTGCAAGAGGGTAATAAGATGAGAGTGAGAGTGAACGTTGGCTGCTCAGATTGAGAGGCAAGGTGCTGGAGAGAGTGTTGTTCTGAGTATTGCTATGCAGGAGAATGTTGAGCAAGTCAGAATGTGGGGCATGGCACCTGGAAGTGTTTTGCCAGTTACCTTTCCCGCCCTTCTGTGGTCCTGGATCTCTTTGGCGCAAAGTCTCCAAGATGGACCAGCATACTTCTGATGTTTGATTTACTCTTAGCCATTTCCTTCCACTCCTTTTTCATGGAGAGACTGTCCCCATCTTCCCATCCTTGGGAGAGCTCACCTCACAATGTCCCTCAGGTCCATAGCAGGATGTCCAGGTACAAGAATGGGACTCTAAAGCAGCATTCCAAAGCCTTCCCTTTATTCCAGTGGTAGCTTCAGCCTCAAAATTCCAAGTGCTGGTGAGCCCTTGGAACCTATGCTGCTGTCGCTTTAAAATCTCTCCTTTGACAGAATGCATGTGTTATCTGGTCATGGAAACCAGAAGTGGATGGCAAAGCCGTGGTTCTGGGAAAGAGCTTCGTCTAAGTACTCCAGTTAGTGAATTGGACATGGTCTAGTTGCTCTGACAGGGAGTGAGTACAGAAGTGAACCCAATGTAATTGAGTTTAGTAAGCTTTCCCTCTGAATGTTTTTTAATTGATTCATGGTATGTGGGTGTCAGTGACTGTGCCAGCATCCCTAATTGCTCTTGAAATTAGGACATTTATGAGTCAACCATGTTGCTGTGGATCTGGAGTCACATGCAGCTTGGACCAGGTAAGAATGGTAGGTTTCCTTCCCCATAGGACATTAGTGAACCAGATGGGTTTTTTTCAAATGACAATTGACAATGGTTTCATGGTCATCGTTAGACTTTTAATTCCAGATTTTCACTGAATTCAAATTCTATCATCTGCCATGGTTGGATTTGAATGCTGGATCTCTAAACCATTACCCTGGATCTCTGGATAACTAGTCCAGTGACAAGACCACTACGCCATTGCCCCCCCCTCATCTCCATTTTAAAGGATCGTCCCTTTAGCCTGAGGTTGTTCCCTCTGGTTCTAGTTTTTCCTACTCATGGAAACATCCTTTCCACGTCCAGTCTATCCAGGCCTCGCAGTATCCTGTAAGTTTCAATAAGACCCCCCTCATCCTTCTAAACTCCAACGAGCACAGACCCAGAGTCCTCAACTGTTCCTCATATGACAAGCTCTTCATTCTTGTGAACCTCCTTTGGACCCTTTCCAAGGCCAGCACATCCTTCCTTAGATATGGGGTCCAAAACTGCTCACAATACTCCAAATGGGATCTGACCCGAGCCTTGTACAGCCTCAGAAGTACATCCCTGCTCTTGTATTCTAGCCCTCTCGACATGAATGCTAACATTGCATTTGCCTTCCTAACTGCCGACTGAACCTGCACGTTAACTTTAAGAGAATCTTGAACAATGACTCCCAAGTCCCTTTGTGTTTCTGATTTCCTAAGCATTTTTCCATTTAGAAAATAGTCTATGCCTCCATTCCTCCTTCCAAAGTGCATAACCTCACACTTTTCCACATTGTATTCCATCTGCCACTTCTTTGCCCACTCCTAACCTGTCCAAGTCCTTCTGCAGCCCCCCTGCTTCCTTAATACTACCTGGCCCTCTACATATCTTTGTATCATCTGCAAACTTAGCAACAGTGCCTTCGGTTCCTTCCTCCAAATCATTAATGTATATTGTGAAAAGCTGTGGTCCCAGCACTGACCCCTGAGGCACACCACTAGTTACCGGCTGCCATCCTGAGAAAGACCCCTTTATCCCCACTCTCTTATTTCTGCCAGTCAACCAATCCTCTATCCATGCCAGGATCTTACCCTTAACACCATGGGCACTTAATTTAACAGTCTCCTATGAGGACTTTGTCAAAGGCCTTCTCGAAACCTAAATAAATCACGTCCACTGGTTCTCCTTTATCTAACTTCCTCGTTACCTCCTCAAAGAACTCTAATAGATTTGTCAGACATGACCTCCCCTTGACAAAGCCGTGCTGACTCAGTCCTACTTTATCATGCACTTCCAAGTACTCTGCGATCTCATCTTTAATAATGGACTCTAAAATCTTGCCAATGACCGAAGTCAGGCTAACCGGCCTATAATTTCCCATCTGCTGCCTCCCTCCCTTCTTAAACAGCAGTGTTACGTTCACTACTTTCCAGTCCTCTGGTACCCTCCCTGCCTCCAGTGATTCCCGAAAAATCACCACCAATGCCTCCACAATTTCCTCAGCTATCTCTGGTGTAGTCCATCGGTCTCGGTGATTTATCCACCTTCAGATCTTTCAGTTTCTCCAGAACCTTCTCCTTAGTGATGGCCACTACACTCACTTGTACCCCCTGATTCTCCTGGAGCCCTGGCATCCCACTGGTGTCTTCCACCGTGAAGACTGATGCAAAGTAACTATTCAGTTCCTCTGCCATTGCTTTGTTTCCTATTACTTCTCCAGCCTCATTTTCCAGTGGTCTAATGGCTATTTTTGCCTCTCTCTGACCTTTTGTATATTGAAAAAAAACTCTTCCTATCTTCTTTTATGTTACTAGCCAGCTTACATTCATTTCATCTTCTCCCCCCTTATTGCTTTTTTAGTTGTCCTCTGCTCACTTTTAAAGGCTTCCCAATCCTCTGGCTTCCCACTAATCCTTGCCACTTTGTATGCTTTTTCTTTTGCTTTTATGCTGTCCTTGACTTCCCTCATCAGCCATGGATGCCTCGTCCTCCCCTTAGCATGTTTCTTTCTCAAAGAACAAAGAACAAAACAGCACAGGAACAGGCCCTTCGGCCCTCCAAGCCCACGCCGCTCCCTGGTCCAAACTAGACCATTCTTTTGTATCCCTCCATTCCCCCTCCGTTCATATGGCTGTCTAGATAAGTCTTAAACGTTCCCAGTGTGTCCGCCTCCACCACCTTGCCTGGCAGCGCATTCCAGGCCCCCACCACCCTCTGTGTAAAATATGTCCTTCTGATATCTGTGTTAAACCTCCCCCCCTTCACCTATGACCCCTCGTGAACGTCACCACCGACCTGGGGAAAAGCTTCCCACCGTTCACCCTATCTATGCCTTTCATAATTTTATACACCTCTATTAAGTCTCCCCTCATCCTCCGTCTTTCCAGGGAGAACAACCCCAGTTTACCCAATCTCTCCTCATAACTAAGCCCCTACATACCAGGCAACATCCTGGTAAATCTCCTCTGTACTCTCTCCAAAGCCTCCACGTCCTTCTGGTAGTGTGGCGACCAGAACTGGACGCAGTATTCCAAATGCGGCCGAACCAACGTTCTATACATCTGCAACATCAGACCCCAACTTTTATACTCTATGCCCCGTCCTATAAAGGCAAGCATGCCATATGCCTTCTTCACCACCTTCTCCACCTGTGACGTCACTTTCAAGGATCTGTGGACTTGCACATCCAGGTCCCTCTGCGTATCTACACCCTTTATGGTTCTGCCATTTATCGTAGAGCTCCTCCCTACATTATTCCTACCAAAATGCATCACTTCGCATTTATCAGGATTGAACTCCATCTGCCATTTCTTTGCCCAAATTTCCAGCCTATCTATATCCTTCTGTAGCTTCTGACAATGCTCCTCACTATCTGCAAGTCCTGCCAATTTTGTGTCGTCCGCAAACTTACTGATCACCCCAGTTACATCTTCTTCCAGATCATTTATATAAATCACAAACAGCAGAGGTCCCAATACAGAGCCCTGCGGAACACCACTAGTCACAGGCCTCCAGCCGGAAAAAGACCCTTCCACTACCACCCTCTGTCTTCTGTGACCAAGCCAGTTCTCCACCCATCTAGCCACCTCCCCCTTTATCCCACGAGATCCAACCTTTTTCACCAGCCTACCATGAGGGACTTTGTCAAACGCTTTACTAAAGTCCATATAGACGACATCCACGGCCCTTCCCTCGTCAACCATTCTGGTCACTTCTTCAAAAAACTCCACCAGGTTAGTGAGGCATGACCTCCCTCTCACAAAACCATGCTGACTATCGTTAATGAGTTTATTCCTTTCTAAATGTGCATACATCCTATCTCTAAGAATCTTCTCCAACAACTTCCCCACCACGGACATCAAGCTCACCGGCCTATAATTACATAAGAACATAAGAAATAGGAGCAGGAGTAGGCCATCTGGCCCTTCGAGCCTGCCCCGCCATTCAACAAGATGATGGCTGATCTGAAGCGAATCAGTTCCACTTACCCGCCTGCTCCCCATATCCCCTAATTCCCTTATCGATCAGAAAACTATCTACCCGTGATTTAAACATATTCAACGAAGCCTCCACCACTTCAATGGGCAGAGAATTCCAGAGATTCACTACCCTCTGAGAGAAGAAGTTCCCCCTCAACTCTGTTCTGAACCGGCCCCCCCTTATTTTGAGGCTGTGCCCTCTAGTTCTGGTTTTCCTTCTAAGTGGAAAGAATCTCTCCACCTCTACCCTATACAGCCCCTTCATTATCTTATATGTCTCTATAAGATCACCCCTCAGCCTTCTAAACTCCAACGAGTACAGACCCAATCTGTTTAATCTCTCCTCATAAGCTACATCCCTCATCTCCGGTATCAACCTGGTGAACCTTCTCTGCACTCCCTCCAAGGCCAATATATCCTTTCGCAAATAAGGGGACCAAAACTGCACACAGTACTCCAGTTGCGGCCTCACCAGTGCCTTGTACAGTTGCAGCAAGACCTCCCTGCTTTTATATTCTATCCCCCTCGCAATAAAGGCCAACATTCCATTCGCCTTCTTGATCACCTGCTGCACCTGCAGACTGAGTTTTTGCGATTCGTGCACAAGGACCCCCAGGTCCCTCTGCACAGTCGCACGATGTAATTTTTCTCCATTTAAATAATATTCCAATTTACTATTATTTCTTCCAAAGTGGATAACCTCACATTTGCTAATGTTATATTCCATCTGCCAGATCCTCGCCCACTCGCTCAGCCTATCCAAATCTCTCTGCAGACTTTCCGCGTCCTCCACGCAATTCACTTTCCCACTCACCTTCGTGTCATCAGCAAACTTGAATACCCTAGATTCAGTCCCCTCCTCCAGATCATCTATGTAAATGGTAAACAATTGAGGCCCCAGCACCGATCCCTGCGGCACGCCACTGGTCACCAACTGCCAACCAGAAAAGCACCCATTTATCCCAACTCTCTGCTTCCTGTTAGATAGCCAATCCCCAATCCACACCAACACCTTACCCCTAACTCCGTGTACCCCAATCTTCTGCAGCAACCTTTTGTGAGGCACCTTATCGAACGCCTTCTGGAAATCTAAAAACACCACATCCACCGGTTCCCCTCTGTCAACCGCACTAGTGACATCTTCATAAAAGTCTAGTAGATTCGTCAAACACGACTTTTCCTTCATGAATCCATGCTGCGTCTGCTTGATCGAACCATTCTTATTCAGGTGCTCTGTTATTTCCTCTTTAATAATGGACTCTAGCATCTTCCCAACTACGGACGTTAAGCTAACCGGCCTGTAGTTACCCGCCTTTTGTCTACTTCCTTTTTTAAACAGCGGCGTAACAGTAGCTGTTTTCCAGTCAGCCGGCACTACCCCAGAGTCCAGCGAATTTTGATAAATTACTACTAACGCATCTGCTATTACCTCAGCCATTTCTTTCAGTACCCTGGGATGCATTCCATCTGGGCCCGGGGACTTGTCTGCCTTCAGTCCTATTAGTCTACCAAGCACCACCTCCTTAGTAACAGTAATTGTATTAAGGACCACCCCTCCCACCAACTCTCGGTCTCTAATATTCGGCAAACTATTTGTGTCTTCCACCGTGAAGACCGACACAAAGAACTTATTTAAAGTCTCAGCCATTTCCTCGTTTTCCACTATTAAATCCCCCCTCTCATCTTCCAAGGGTCCAACATTCACTCTAGCCACTCTATTCCTTTTTATATACTTGTAAAAACTTTTACTATCATTTTTTATATTTTGAGCTCGTTTAGTTTCATAATCTATCTTTCCTTTCTTAATCGCTTTCTTAGTCGTTCTTTGTTTTTCTTTAAAGCTTTCCCAATCCACTAATTCTCCACTATTTTTGGCCACTCTGTACGCATCTGATTTTATTTTAATACTCTCCTTTATTTCCTTCGTTATCCATGTCCGGTTATCCTTTTTCTTACAGTCCTTCTTTATCACCGGAATAAATTTGTGCTGAGTACTTAAAAAAATCTCCTTAAAAATCCTCCACTGTTCCTCAGCTGTCCTACCTACCAGTCTGCTCGCCCAGTCTACATTAGCCAATTCCACCCTCATCCTATCGTACTCCCCTCTGTTCAAGCGGAGGACACTGGTTTGGGACCCTACTTTCTCACCCTCCATCTGTATCAGAAATTCCACCATATTATGATCACTCATCCCAAGAGAATCCTTCACAAGAAGATCCTTAATCCTACCTGTCTCATTGCACAGAACCAGATCCGGGTTATCCCGGGTTATCCTTCCTACCCTTCTTAAATAACGGGACCACATTAGCTATCCTTGGGATGAATTAGTGTTGTGCCTCCCGAATAACTCCCAAAGGCTCCTGCCATTGCTGTTCCATTGTCTTCCCTCCTAGGCTCCCTTTCCAATCAGGCCAGTTCCTTTCTCATGAATTTGTAGTTACCTTTATTTAATTGTAACTCCAGCTTCTCCCTCTCAAACTGCAGGGTAAATTCTATCATATTGTGGTCACTGCTCCCTAAGGGTTCCTTCACCTCGAGTTCCCTAATCAAGTCTGTCTCATTACACATCACCAAATCCAGAATAGCCTATTCCCTAGTAGGCTCTGTCACAAACTGCTCCAAAAAAACCTCTCTCAGACATTCCACAAATTCCTTTTTTCGGGATCCACTATCTACCTGATTTTCCAGTCCATCTGCATATTGAAGTCCCCCATGAATATTGCCTTTTTTATTGCCTTTTCTATCTCCTGATTTATTTCCTGCCCCACATCCTGACTACTGCGAGGGGGCCTGTACATAACTCCCATCAGGGTCTTTTTACCTTTGCGATTCCTCAACTCTATCCACAGAGATTCTGTACCTCCTGATCCTAGATCACTTCTTGCTATCGATTTAACTTAATTCCTTACTAATATGCATATAATTTAGTTTTGCTCGGAATTCCTGATGCCACAATCGGTCAAATGCAGTCTTGATTTCAAGGGCAGTTATGACAATGGTTGAAAATCAGGAATGGAATCAAGACATGGTTATGTTACTCCTATAAAATTGAACATTGTTCTAAATAATAATTTTCATAGTTCATGACAATGAGGTGGAGGAGAAGAATTAGAAAAGACATCTTCCATTATTTTTCTAATGACTGAGAGGCAGCTGATGGAGTGGTAATTGACCAGGTTTTATTTTCATATTGTCATGTAGATGCTAATGTTGTAGCCATACTGGAATAGTTTGGCTAAGGGTGTAGCTAGTTCTGAGGCATAAGTTTTCAATACCACCTTCGGGATGTTGTCAGGGTCCATAACCATTGCTGCATTTAGTGTATTCAGCTGCTTCTACATATCACATGGAGTGAATTGAATTAGCTGAAGACTGGCACCCTGTGCTGTTGGGAATCTCAAAACGGAGTTGGATCATCCATTCTACACTTAGAGTTGAAGGCAGTTGCAATTACCTCAGCATTTTCTTTTGCATTGACATGCTGCGCACTCCCATGCTCGAGGATGGGGATGTTAGTTGTTTAATTATTCACCATCATTCACAATTGAATGCAGCAGGACTGCAGAACATTGGGCTGATCTGTTGGTTGTGAGATTGCTTGGCTCAGTCAATCGCATGCATCCTGCTGCTTACACCTCTGGGTGGAAATAGGTGCATTGGCCATGCTAAATTCTCCTTCAGTGTGCCCGAAAAGGTGCCGCAGTGTGGTGACTAGGGGATTTTCACAATAACTTAATAGCAGTGTTAATGTAAGCCTACTTGTGGCACTAATAAATACATTTATAAACTTAAATTGTAAGGTCACTTGACTCTGCCCTGCCTCAACTCTTCTGAATTCCTCATTCAGGCTTGACTTTATGTAACAAACGCCTGGCTGGAATTTCACATTCCACCATCTTTAAATCTGAGGTCATCCAACATTTCTGTTCATGTCTTGCACCAAATCCCATGTGTTCCCCAGCCAGAAACCATGGATGAACAGGGATATCCACTGCTTGCTGAAGTCCAGGTCTAAGGCATTCAAGTCAGGCGACACTGACCTATACAAGAAAGCCAGATACGATCTAAAAAGATCCATCAAAGATGCCAAAAGACAGTACCGGACCAATCTGGCGTCCCAAGCTAGCCACACTGACCCCCACCGACTATGGCAAAGTCTGCAAGATGTAACAGGCTACAAAATGAAGCATGTAAAATCGCAAGCTTCAACGCACCCCTCCCTGATGAGCTCAATGCATTCTACGCCCGTTTTGAGCAAGAGGTCAGCGAGAGCATGCCCTCCACCCTGGAAGAACCTGTATCTGGGGTCAGCATTGCAGATGTCAGAGCAGTCTTCTCGAAGGTCAATTTACGGAAAGCAACTGGCCTGGATGGGGTACCCAGAAGAGCACTCAGATCCTGCATGGAACAGCTGGTGGGGGTATCCGCAGCCACCTTCAACCTCTCTTTACAACAATCTGAGGTCTCTATCTACTTCAAGAAGACCACCATTATCCCGGTACCTAAGAAGAACCAAGCAATGTGCCTTAATGACTATTGGCCGGTGGCTCTGACATCCATCATTATGAAGTGCTTCAAAAAGCTAGTCATGACACAAATCAATTCCAGCCTCCCGGACTACCTGGATCCACTACAGTTCGCCTAACGCCGCAACAGGTCCACAGCAGACGCCATCTCCCTGGCCTTGCACTCAACCCTGGAACACCAAGATAACAAGGACACCCATGTCAGACTCCTATTTATTGACTATAGCTCAGCCTTCAACACCATTAATCCCACAAAACTCATCTCCAAACCCCATGGCCTGGGCCTCAGCACCGCCCTCTGCGACTGGATCCTGAACTTCCTAACTCACAGACCGCAATCAGTGAGGATAGGCAATAACACCTCCTCCACGATCATCCTCAACACCGGTGCCCCACAAGGCTGTGTTCTCAGCCCTCTACTATACTCCTTATACAGCTATGACTGTGTGGCCAAATTCCCCTTCAATTCAATTTTTAAGTTTGCTGATGACACCACCGTAGTGGGTTGGATCTCAAACAATGATGGGACAGAGTACTGGAATAAGATAGAGAATCTGATGAACTGGTGCAGCAACAATAATCTCTCCCTCAATGTCAACAAAGCAAAGGAGATTGTCATCGACTTCAGGAAGCATAAAGGAGAACATGCCCCTGTCTACATCAACGGGGACGAAGTAGAAAGGGTCGAGAGCTTCAAGCTTTTAGGTGTCCAGATCATGAACAACCTGTTCTGGTCCCCCCATGCTGACACTATAGTTAAGGAAGCCCATCAACACCTCTACTTTCTCAGAAGACTAAGGAAATTTGGCATGTCAGCTACGACTCTCACCAACTTTTACAGATGCACCATAGGAAGCATTCTTTCTGGTTGTATCACAGCTTGGTGTGGCTCCTGCTCTGCCCAAGACCACAAGGAACTACAAAAGGTCCTGAATGTAGCCCAATCTATCACGCAAACCAGCCTCCCGTCCATTGACTCTGTCTACACCTCCCGCTGCCTCGACAAAGCAGCCAGCATAATTAAGGACCCCATGCACCCTGAACATTCTCTCTTCCAGTCGGGAAAAAGATACAAAAGTCTGAGGTCACTTACCAACCAGCTCAAGAACAGCTTTTCTCTGCTGCTGTCAGACTTTTGAATGGACTTACCTTGCATTAAGTTGATCTTTCTCTACACCCTAGCTATAACTGTAACACTACGTTCTGCACTCTCTCGTTTCTTTCTCAATGAACAGTATGTTTTGTCTGTATAGTGCAAGAAACAATACTTTTCACTGTATGTTAGCACGTGACAATAATAAATCAAATCAAATCATTGCCCATCCTATAATCATTGACCAATATTAGCTCCTTATTAAGCAACACCTCCATTTTAAAACTATATCCTTGTTTGAAAATTGCTCCATAGCCTTATTTTTGTCTTCTCCAGGTCCACAATCTTCCGAGTTATCTGCAGTCCTGTAAGTTCATCCTCCACCTTCGCTGGTTTTAATTATTTCACTGTTGACAGCCGTGCTGTCAACACTTCAGTCTTGAAATTCCCTCCCTAAAACTCTCCACCCCTACTTGGCTTTCCTCCTTTAATACCTCTGACCAAGCTTCTCATCATCTACCTTGATATTTCCTTACGTGGCTTGGTATCATATTTTGTTTTATAATGCCTCTGTGAAGCATCTTTGGATGTTTCATTACATTAAAGGTACTATGTAGGTACAAGTGGTTGTGTATGATGATGGCTATATCTGAAATCGGAAAGCATAAAACCAAAGTAAATGGATATTTGCTCCGAATAAGACTGCATTTTATCTTGCAGTGCCAGTAAGACAAATCAGTAAGATTTGGGAATAATTGGCAACAACAACACACATCACTTTATCCCTCTGCCAAGATCTGCTCATAATCACATTAGCACAAGAAGTATGCAAACAACAACCAAGACCAATCACTGCAACAAAGTAGCATCTTGTGTGCAACTGTTGGAACCCCATGCCATTCAGGTGCACAGTGTCTGGCATGCACAATAAAAAAATGACAAGTGTTTTCATAGACTCAGGTCAGCTAGCAATATTGGTGATATTTCTGTCAGGCCATACATATATTAGTTAGCTACTTTAGATCCAGGTCTCACTTTGCTTTTTGCCTTTTTATTAGCGTGATGTGATATTCAGAGAATAGCGTGTGTTTGAATCATTTTCTGCTATGTTGAAATCTTTTCAACCTTTTTTCCAGTATAAAATAGTTAATTCTTCTTGTTTAATACACATTTTATTATTTGCGTTAAAAGTACACAAGCAGACTCCTGTTCAGTTACTGCTGTCTATAGTTTCTAAAAATGGTAAAAGTTAGGATCTATCAAGCCAGGTTTCATTCTGGGATCTTGTCCAATATTATCTGCTGGGATTGGAACACACCGGACAGAAGTATTTTACCATCGTGACAGACAAACTTGTTCACCATTTTTCCTGAATACTTATACCCTGAGGGATCCAGAAATGATCTACAGGGGGGGGGGGGGGGGGGGGGAGGTAATTAAGCAATTAGTGTTTCTCATAATGAAATCAAAGTTTAAGCCTTGCATTTATGTAGCTCATTTCGCATCCTCAGAACATTCCAAAGTGCTCTACACCAATGAAATTACTTTTGAAGTGTAGTCACTGAGGTAAAACATGACTGCCAATTGAGCACATCAAATGAGATGAATGATTAATTCATCTGAAGTGGTAAAGAGTTAAAAGATAAAGTCACTGGAAGAAATCCCTTCCTCTGGGTAGTTCCATGGGATCTTTTACATTCAGTTTAACAGGCAGCTTGGGCCTCAGCTTTAATGCATTTCTGAAAGATAGCACTTTTGACGAGTGCCAGCTTATGTTCAGGAATGAACCCAGCTGAGGATGACAACAACAACTTGTCATCCTCTGTAGAGCTTTCAATGTAATAAACATCCCCAAAGGCCAAAGATATACAAGAAACCACTGTGCCAAAAACTAAATATTGGATTTAAATGTAAATAGCCTAAAAGTCAATTGGTTATTAAGCAATCACTGGCACTTGATTTGGTTCCAAATTCCCCTAAAAAGGAAATGTTTTTTTGATTTTATATTGGAAACCGTAACTGCACAGCAGTTATGGTCATTCTCCAGCCACTTTCCGGGCAGTCTTGTCAGTAAAGGTCAGGGAATCTTCCAAATTATGCAACACTGCAAATAACTCCAAGGTTAGGGATACATCATTGGGGTAGGTTGAAGTTCTTGTATATCGAAGATATGTTGCAATTCTGATACACTATTATCTTATTTGATTTTAAGAGTCAGATATATTGTATGCTCTTACTCCAAACAACACTGAAAATGAGATTTATTTTTGCTACTTCAAGTTAGTTGAATTACATGAAAATTTGTTTAATTGCAAAATCATTCACTGCCTGCAGAGGGCACCAAATACTCAGTATATATATTAGTCTAGATCGGTAACACGAGAATCCTTGTTCAAAGTGAAAATGCAACTTGTGCTTTATATAAACTCTAAGTTGGCGTGGAGTCAGTTTAAAGCAGAATCGAAACGGAGACGTAAAAAATTGCCCCATTAAAAATGGCACAGGTTGAAATGTATCCCCAAAATGAAAGTTTCCATAAACATTTATTTAGAAAGAACTAGAACTCACATTATATAGGGCATATCTTCTGTTTAGCCAAAATGAAGACTTACATTTTACACCAACTTTCATGGCTTCAGGACATTGCAAAGCCCTCGATTGCCAATTAAGTACATTTGAAATATAGTCGCTGTTGTAATGTGGAGAACGTGAAAGCCAATTTGCGCACAACAAACTCCCATAAATAGGGATGTGTTGTTGACCAGTCATGTTGGTTGAGGGATAAAAGCTTCCCTGAACTTCTTCCAAACGTCCTGGGTCTTTCATGTTCTTCTGAGGGGGCAGTTGGGGCTTTTTTTTCAGTGAGAATTACAGAATAGTATAACACAGGAAGGGGCTGTAGAGTCTTTGGCGGCTCTTTCAAAGAGAATTTCATTTAGTTTCACATCTTTTCTCTTTCTCCGAATTCATTTTTCTCCAACAGTGCAGCACTACCTCAGTACTGCATTTACTGGCCGTAACTTCCTCAGTGATAATCAGCAGCGGAGTGACTCTCTGTACCGACTTACCTGCACTTAAATTTCATAACACCTGCCCCCTTTTTACAGCACTAGCTGCCGTAAAGCATGAGAGTTTGCAGGTCTCATTGAAAGGGGGGAGATCGGTTTCTAAGGTAAGTCAATCAAAATCCTGGACAGGCAGTGGGGAGTCAAGAGGTGAATTACTTGCCACATGATTCCTTGCCTCTGAACTGCTCTTGTAGTCACAGTATTTAAATGGCTAGTCCAGTTCAGCTTCTGGTCAGTGGTAACTCTTAGGATGTTGATAGTGTGGGGGGGGGGGGGGATTCAGTGATTATCAAGGGGCAATAGTTAGATTCCCTTCCTGTGTGCTGGGTGTGACTCCAACCAGCAGCGAGTTTTCCCCCTACTTCCCGTTGACTTCAGTTTTGCTAGGGCTCATTGGTGCCACACTTGGTCAATGCTGCCATGACATCAAGGGTAGCCACTCTCACCTCTCAAGTTCAGCTCAATTTTTCATGTTTGAAGTAAGACTGTCAGACTGATAGCCAAGTTCCGCACACACGAGGACGGCCTCAACCGGGATATTGGGATCATGTCACACTATTTGTAACCTCCACAGCCTGCCTGGACCTGCAGAGTTTCACTGGCTGTCTTGTCTGGAGACAATACACATCTTTTTAGCCTGTCTTGATGCCCTCTCCACTCACGTTGTTTGTATCTTAAAGACTTGATTCATTGTAAGTATTCACATTCCAACCATTATTCATGTAAATTGAGTCTGTGTCTTTATATGCCCTGTTTGTGAACAGAATTCCCACTCACCTGAAGAAGGGGCTTGGAGCTCCGAAAGCTTGTGTGGCTTTTGCTACCAAATAAACATGTTGGACTTTACATTAAAAAGTTTAACACCACCAGGTTAATGTACAGGACAAACCTGGGCAACTTTCCACATTGCTGGGTAGATGTCAATGTTGTAACTGTACTGGAAGAGCTTGGCTAGGGGAGTGGCAAGTTCTGGAGCACAAGTCTTCAGTACATTTGCTGGAATATTGTCAGGGTTCATAGCCTTTGCAGTATCCCGTGCCTTCAGCCATTTCTTATCACATGGAGTGAATCGAATTGTTTGAAGACTGACATCTGTGATGCTGGGGACCTCCGGTGGAAACTAAGATGAGTCATCCACTTGGCTCTTCTGGCTGAAGATTGCTGTGAATACTTCAACCTTGTCTTTTGCACTGACGTGCTGGGCTCCTCCATCATTGAGATTGGGGATATTTGTGGAGCCTCCTCCTCCAGTAAGTTATTTAATTGTCCACTACCATCATGACTGGATGTGGCCAGACTAGAGTTCTGTAAATTACAGCATGAAAAGATTCGCCATTCAGGAGGATCTCAATTTTGAATAGGCGAGTAGCTCTATAGTGCAATCATGTTGCAGGCAGTTGTTTCATGTGCAGAACTTTAAAAAAAACAGAATGTCGCATATCCTTAAAGAAAACTGTTGAAAAAGACATGGTCTAAACTTTTCATTGCGCACTCAGACAGGTGCCAAATTTTAAAACTTATACTGCGTGAAAAGGGTGATCGGTCAACAACCCACTCCTCCCCTCCCCCAGGATAATCCGAGACCCTCGTCATAGGACCCCCTGAATACCCCCATAAGATGCATCCACAGGACCCTCAATTCCCTTCCCCAATCCCCAGTGACCATACCCGACCCCCCTCCCCCACCTCCCATGATCATGACCACCCAATCCTCACTCCACCACTGGCCAATCCCCCACAACCCTTCCTCTGCCAAGCAAGCTTACCCACTTTGACAAGCAAGGGAGAAGATAAAGTTGCTGGACATTTAAACTTAAGGTAGCTGGTGCATACAAAATGGGCATGGCTTCCTTACCTCAAGACTCAGCTGCCCTCAATTCAATGCCCCAATAACCTGCTGCACTACAGTGTTCTTTTCTGGCCCGAGTCAGGTCAGGTGAGGAAGGAGCAGCTGGATTTCAAAGCAGGAGTTGGATGTGCAGTGGCCATCCAACTCCAATTGCCACTCCATGGAGGTTACTGGCCATTTTTTCATTTTACCCATTCAGATGCTAACATGCACATTCCTTACAATTGCTGTTTTTATTTCCAAATTCCATTATGTGCAATTTTCATTCCATGACTCGTTTGATTATTTGATCTAAA
Source organism: Mustelus asterias (assembly GCF_964213995.1). Classification (NCBI taxonomy): domain Eukaryota; kingdom Metazoa; phylum Chordata; class Chondrichthyes; order Carcharhiniformes; family Triakidae; genus Mustelus; species Mustelus asterias. The sequence goes on along the minus strand of NC_135806.1, from coordinate 94,282,255 downwards.
GTCTAGAGCTTATAGAAATAAGAAAGTCATTGCCTTTTATTGGGTTGGATTTTACAGGGCTCCACAGTCCCCACCGTCCCCTGGCTAAAAGGTCGAGGGAGCCCATCCACAATCTCGATAGCCACTGCATCAATTTAATGTTAATTGCCTTGAGGTCCCACCTTGGGGAACTCCCAGCCAATCAGATGGCCAACAGCAATGTAGTCCCAACACCACCTGCCAGAAGCTATGGCCACTGCTAGGACATGGAGACGCCGGCGTTGGACTGGGGTAAACACAACTGCAACTGCATCAGTGCTCAACGCCAACAACTGCCAGTTTCCAGATGCAATTTTACAACTCATCCACTTCATCCTGGACCACAATGTCCTCACCTTCAACAACCAGTTCTTCATCCAGACATACGGAACAGCCATGGGGACCAAATTCGCACCTCAATATGCCAACATGTTCATGCACAGGTTCGAACAAGACTTCTTCACCGCACAGGCCGTTCAATCGATGCTATACACTAGATACATCGATGACATTTTCTTCCTTTGGACTCATGGTGAACAATCACTGAAGCAACTATATGACGACATCAACAAGTTCCATCCCACTATCAGACTCACCATGGACTACTCTGCGGAATCGGTTGCATTCTTGGACACACGCATCTCCATTAAGGACGGTCACCTCAGCACCTCACTGTACCGTAAGCCCACGGATAACCTCAAGATGCTCCACTTCTCCAGCTTCCACCCTAAACACGTTAAAGAAGCCATTCCCTACGGACAAGCCCTCCATATACACAGGATCTGCTCAGAGGAGGAGGATCGCAACAGACACATCCAGACGCTGAAAGATGCCCTCATAAGAACAGGATATGGCGCTCGACTCATCGATTGACAGTTCCGATGCGCCACAGCGAAAAACTGCACCAACCGCCTCAGAAGACAAACACGGGACATGGTGGACAGAGTACCCTTCATCGTCCAGTACTTCCCCAGAGTGGAGAAGCTACGACATCTCCTCCGGAACCTTCAACATGTCATTGATGAAGATGAACATCTCGCCAAGGCCATCCCCACACCCCCACTTCTTGCCTTCAAACAACCGCACAACCTCAAACCGACCATTGTCCGCAGCAAACTACCCAGCCTTCAGGAGAACAGTGACCATGACACCACACAACCCTGCCACAGCAACCTCTGCAAGACGTGCCGGATCATCGACACAGATGCCATCATCTCACGTGAGAACACCATCCACCAGGTACACGGTACATACTCTTGCAACTCAGCCAACGTTGTCTACCTGATACACTGCAGGAAAGGATGTCCCGAGGCATGGTACATTGGGGAAGCTATGCAGACACTATGATAACAGATGAATGAACAGCGCTCGATAATCGCCAGGCAAGACTGTTCTCTTCCTGTTGGGGAGCACTTCAGGAGTCACGGGCATTCGGCCTCTGGTCTTCAGGTAAGTGTTCTCCAAGGAACAGAGACTTCCCCGGGAATTATAGACCGGTGAGTCTCACTTCTGTTGTCGGCAAGATGTTGGAAAAAATTATAAGGGATAGGATTTATAGTTATTTGGAGAGTAATGAATTGATAGGTGATAGTCAGCATGGTTTTGTGGCAGGTAGGTCGTGCCTTACTAACCTTATTGAGTTTTTTGAGAAAGTGACCAAGGAGGTGGATGGGGGCAAGGCAGTGGACGTGGTATATATGGATTTTAGTAAGGCGTTTGATAAGGTTCACCATGGTAGGCTTCTGCAGAAAATGCAGATGTATGGGATTGGGGGTGATCTAGGAAATTGGATCAGGAATTGGCTAGCGGATAGGAAACAGAGGGTGGTGGTTGATAGTAAATATTCATCATGGAGTGCGGTTACAAGTGGTGTACCTCAGGGATCTGTTTTGGGGCCACTGCTGTTTGTAATATTTATTAATGATCTGGATGAGGGTATAGTTGGGTGGATTAGCAAATTTGCTGATGACACCAAAGTCGGTGGTGTGGTAGACAGTGAGGAAGGGTGTCGTAGTTTGCAGGAAGACTTAGACAGGTTGCAAAGTTGGGCCGAGAGGTGGCGGATGGAGTTTAATGCGGAGAAGTGTGAGGTAATTCACTTTGGTAGGAATAACAGATGTGTTGAGTATAGGGCTAACGGGAGGACTTTGAATAGTGTGGAGGAGCAGAGGGATCTAGGTGTATGTGTGCATAGATCCCTGAAAGTTGGGAATCAAGTAGATAAGGTTGTTAAGAAGGCATATGGTGTCTTGGCGTTTATTGGTAGGGGGATTGAATTTAGGAGTCGTAGCGTTATGTTGCAACTGTACACAACTCTGGTGCGGCCGCACTTGGAGTACTGTGTGCAGTTCTGGTCCCCACATTACAGGAAGGATGTGGAGGCTTTGGAGAGGGTGCAGAGGAGGTTTACCAGGATGTTGCCTGGTATGGAGGGGAGATCCTATGAGGAGAGGCTGAGGGATTTGGGATTGTTTTCGCTGGAAAGGCGGCGGCTAAGAGGGGATCTTATTGAAACATATAAGATGATTAGAGGTTTAGATAGGGTGGATAGTGATAGCCTTTTTCCTCTGATGGAGAAATCCAGCACGAGGGGGCATGGCTTTAAATTGAGGGGGGGTAGTTATAGAACCGATGTCAGGGGTAGGTTCTTTACCCAGAGGGTGGTGAGGGATTGGAATGCCCTGCCAGCATCAGTAGTAAATGCGCCTAGTTTGGGGGCGTTTAAGAGATCCGTAGATAGGTTCATGGACGAAAAGAAATTGGTTTAGGTTGGAGGGTCACAGTTTTTTTTTTTTTAAACTGGTCGGTGCAACATCGTGGGCCGAAGGGCCTGTTCTGCGCTGTAATGTTCTATGTTCTATGTTCTATGTTCTAAGGTGGCCTTCACGACACACGACAGCGCAGAGACTGATAGCCAAGTTCCACACACAAGGACGGCCACAACCGGGATCTTGGGTTCATGTCACACCATCTGTAACCCCCACAACTTGCCTGGGCTTGCAAAATCTCACTAACTGTCCTGTCTGGAGACAATACACATCTCTTTAACCTGTACTTAATGCTCTCTCCACTCACATTGTCTGTACCTTTAAGACATGATTAGCTGTAAAGACTCGCATTCCAATCATTATTCTGTAAATTGAGTGTGTGTCTTTATGTGCCCTGTTTGTGAACAGAACTCCCACTCACCTGACAAAGGAGCAGCTACCAAATAAACCCATTGGACTTTAACCTTGTGTTGTAAGACCTCTTACACTGCTAGGACTACAGGCTGAACATCCCAAATGAACAAAGAACAATACAGCACAGGAACAGGCCCTTCGGCCCTCCAAGCCCACGCTGCTCCCTGGTCCAAAATTAGACCATTCTTTTGTATCCCTCCATTCCCACTCTGTTCATGTGGCTATTTAGATAAGTCTTAAACGTTCCCAGTGTGTCCACCTCCACCACCTTGCCCGGCAGCACATTCCAGGCCCCCACCACCCTCTGTGTAAAATACGTCCTTCTGATATCCGTGTTAAACCTCTCTCCCCCCCCCACCCCACCTTGAATCTATGACCCCTCGTGAACGTCACCACCGACCTGGGAAAAAGCTTCCCACCGTTCACCCTATCTATGCCTTTCATAATTTTATACACCTCTATTAGGTCACCCCTCATCCTCCGTCTTTCCAGTGACAACAACCCCAGTTTACCCAATCTCTCCTCATAACTAAGCCCTTCCATACCAGGCAACATCCTGGTAAACCTCCTCTGCACTCTCTAAAGCCTCCACATCCTTCTGGTAGTGTGGCAACCAGAACTGGGCGCAGTATTCCAAATGCGGCCGAACCAACGTTCTATACAACTGAAACATCAGACCCCAACTTTTATACTCTATGCCCCGTCCTATAAAGGCAAGCATGCCATATGCCTTATTCACTATCTTCTCCACCTGTGACGTCACCTTCAAGGATCTGTGGACTTGCACACCCAGGTCCCTCTGCGTATCTACACCCTTCATGGTTCTGCCATTTATCGTATAGCCTTCGCATTTATCAGGATTGAACTCCATCTGCCATTTCTTTGCCCAAATTTCCAGCCTATCTATATCCTTCTGTAGCCTCTGAAAATGTTCCTCACTATCTGCAAGTCCAGCCATTTTCGTGTCGTCCGCAAACTTACTGATCACCCCAGTTACACCTTCTTCCAGATCGTTTATATAAATGACAAACAGCAGAGGTCCCAATACAGAGCCCTGCGGAACACCACTAGTCACAGGCATTCAGCCGGAAAAAGACCCTTCCACTACCACCCTCTGTCTTCTGTGACCAAGCCAGTTCTCCACCCATCTAGCCACCTCCCCCTTTATCCCATGAGATCCAACCTTTTGCACCAACCTACCATGAGGGACTTTGTCAAACGCTTTACTAAAGTCCATATAGACGACATCCACGGCTCTTCCCTCGTCAACCATTCTAGTCACTTCTTCAATAAAAACTCCACCAGGTTAGTGAGGCATGACCTCCCTCTCACAAAACCATGCTGACTATTGTTAATGAGTTTATTCCTTTCTAAATGCGCATACATCCTATCTCTAAGAATCCTCTCCAACAACTTCCCCACCACGGACGTCAAGCTCACCGGCCTATAATTTCCCGGGTTATCCTTCCTAGCCTTCTTAAATAACGGGACCACATTAGCTATCCTCCAATCCTCCGGGACCTCACCTGTGTCCAGTGACGAGACAAAGATTTGCGTCAGAGGCCCAGCGATTTCATCTCTCGTCTCCCTGAGCAGCCTGGGATAGATTCCATCAGACCCTGGGGATTTGTCAGTCTTTATATTCCCTAAAAAACCTAACACTTCCTCCCTTGTAATGGAGATTTTCTGTAACGGGTCAACACTCCCCTCCGAGACACTCCCAGTCAACACATCCCTCTCCTTTGTGAATACCGACGCAAAGTATTCATTTTGTCCCCGAGAGGTCCAATTTTTTTCCCTGACAACCCTTTTGTTCCTAACGTATGAATAAAATGCCTTGGGATTCTCCTTAATCCTGTCTGCCAAGGACATTTCGTGACCCCTTTTAGCCCTTCTCATTCTTCGTTTGAGTTCTTTCCTACTTTCTTTGTATTCCTCCAGAGCGCCCTCCGTTTGAGTTTGGGGTCTGGAGTCTGGGCAAGGCGGGTAAGGGACCAGATTTAAGAGGCCAGGGGAAGTGTTAAAGGGCATCTGATCTTAAACAGGGGTGCCTTTAATGAGCCCATGACATCTACAAAGGATATCCTCCTGCCAGACACCAGCCTGCAGGCCCCACCCCCATCATGAGTGAAATAATGGTGGTGGCAGGATGAGGCTCTGGAATGCCTCAATAGGCCCAAAGGTGGACCACATAACACCTCTTCTACCCCCTATAAAATTTCAGATAATTCTGGCCTCAGTGGGTCTGTGGCAGGCAGGTCTCCAACTGCATTTTACGCGCCCTTCAAACCTGCTGGCTGGGCAGGGTAAGATCCACACAACAGAGCATCAATTTTAAAATTCTCATTAAAATCCTCAATCTCTCTATAGCCTCAATCTTTCTCATCTTCAGTTCCAAGGTCTTGCATTCCCTCCCTAAATCTTTCTACCTCACCAAGAAACTTTGATTCAAACTCCTGCCATTTGCCTTAATATCCCCTTTAGGTCTTGATGTCAAATTTCATTTGATAAGTTCCTTCAATGCCTTACTGTGTTGACGGTGCTATATAAATGCTAGGATTGCCATTGGGATGAGTAGAAACAAACCAATTACACTTTTTTTCCACTGCTGGCCTGTATGAACTTCAACAGGGTAATTCAAGAAACAAAAAATCCAACCATAAATACACAGACCCAGCTGGTTGGTATCACAGCACCAGGAAAAAGTCACTCTTCCACAAAGGGAAAAACAGTGGAAGACTGAAGTGAGGAGAAAAACACATTCTTCCCATTCTAATCTCCAAATATGGATTAACGTGTTCTTTAGCATTGTGGCCAGCAGGATGACGAGTCAGCTAGTGTGGAGTGAAAGACAGCGAGACCCAAAAGCTAATGTTAAGAGGCATTAATTAGATAAACAGCAAGTGCTTGTTTGATGGGTTACAAGGTTCTTGGAGCACCTGGAGGAAACCCACGCAGACACAGAAAACGTGCAAACTCCACAGTGACCCAAGGCCAGAATTGAATCCGGATCCCTGGTGTTGTGAGGCAGCAGTGTTAAGCACTGTGCCACCGTGTGTTGATTTGTTGTAACTGCTGCAAGCGGAAGTTGCTGAACATCAAGGTGATCCACAGCAACCACGTCTGTAGTTAAATATCTGCAGCTTGAGGAACTTTGGCTTAGAGTTCAACTGGAGTTTAAGCTTTGGACACTGATGTACCAGATAAGTTAACTGGCCCTTTTGTTGCAGGAGACAGTCGGACTCCTTAGGTACATCAGATTTGGTCTGTGGTCAGGAACAGGAGGGTGTGACTGTGAGAGAGGCAGGTATGGGAGTCTGTGGATAGCATTGGGGGAGTCAAAGCCCTTGCAATAGGTTTTGAGGTTCTTACAGCCCACACAGAGCAGGGACTGAAAGGAAGATGAACAAATTGACCATGGTACTGTGGTACAGGGGGACACTCAAGTGAGGGGAAGTTGGTTAGATAATATTCTATAGTTAGATAATATTCTCTGCAGCAAAGCACAAATACTGAAAGCTGTATTGCCTGCCCAGTGCTAGGAACTGGAGAGGAACTTGGAGTGGGAGGGAACGTATTCAGCTGTTATGGTCCCCATAGGTAGAGCTAAGGAGGAGGTTCTGCAAAGGGAGTTAAGCAGTTGAGGTTAAATTTAAAAAGTATTATAAATGGTAATCTCTTGATTACTACCTGAAACACGAGCAAATTGGCAGTGGGTAAGATCAGAGTTGAATGCGTGGAGTGGGCAAAATGTGTTTTCATTCATGTGACACTGGCATTTGTAACAGGGAAAGAGGGAGGGAGCTTTACCACTGGAATAACCGTCATTTGAACTGCACTATGACAAGTGTCTTGGCAAATTGTATAACTGGATTAGGGTTTTAAACAGTTTTTTTGGGGGAGGGGGGCTATGGAGGAGGGTTAAAATGAGAGAAAATTGATCAATTTCCCACCCAAGGAAAAGGCAACCGTGCAGGATAACAATGTAGATAATGATAATCAGAGTGTGACAGGAATAGACAGAGCATATGAACACAAGATGTGCGGGTTGGGTAGATTGGCCATGCTAAATTGACCCTAGTGTCAGGGGGATTAGCAGAGTAAACACGTGGGGTTACAGGAATGGGACCTGGGTGGGTTTGTGGTCAGTGCAGACTCGATGAGCTGAATGGCTTCTTTCTGCACTGTGGGATTCTATGATAAGAATAGGCTCAGAGTAGGAAAACATGATAAAGACAAAATTAAAAGCTCTTTATCTGAGTGCACACAGCATTCATAAGATTGCACAAATAGAAATCAATGAGTATGAATTTAAACTAATTGCAGAGATGTGGTTGCAAAGTGACCAAGGCTGGGGACTGAATATTGAAGAGGATTTGACATTTTGGAAGGATTGGAAAAGGAAGTGGGGTACCTTTGTTAATAAAGGGTGTTAATGTATCATGTTTCACGAAGGTGGTCACATTAAAATACTAGTTATTGTACAAAATTTACAAGCCTGAGTAAAACACAAAACTTCTCTCATATGCAAAGTCAATATTTTAATGTAATTTAAATAAACAGCTTACATTACATGTGGAATGGAGGCATTGTGGCTCAAATATTTTGTATTTTCATTAGCGAAAACACTCCTGCGGCATTTCCAGTTTCAATGGTCCAAACTAGATGGTAAAGATTTACTGTGTAACTCAGAAATCAAGACATTCACAACAGCTAAGAGGCTACTGAGAATATAACATATTCCAGTCATGTTTTAATTCCTTCCATTCTTTTGTCTTCTGTAGTGAATACTATTCCGTATCTTTCCAAAACAATTCAAACTGTTGGTTTCAACTGCATCAAGGACATGTGAGGAAGAGAAACTATTAAACTAGCAACCTAAAGACTTCAAAGTATTGAGGCAAAACCTTATCCATTTGGCAAACCTTAATACCAAGATTATAGGAAAGATAGATATTAAAAAGGGCAACAATACAAGAATGGAGAGAAAAGTAACATTTTCCCAACATATTGTTTTACAAGGAATTGAGTTTCACTTTACTAGTATTCCGATAAAAACATCTGAAGCTGCTAGCAAATGAATTATCAGCTTAGAATTTAATACTGTGATATATTTATGCTAAGACTAGTGTTTGTTACTCTTTCTGGAATAACTATCAATATTTTGGAATAGGAGAGAAACTTGTTAAATGCAAAGTTTTTTCCTGATTAATTTGCAATATGCAACAAATGTTGAAAACAGTTGCATTTAGATTAAACGGATTATAAATTGTTATTCATTTCTCAGAATTGGGCATTTTTTGGACAATAATTTCCATTTGCCAATAAAATGGCAAATTCTGATTGCATTTTTCATATATAAAAATGTAGCGATCACAATCAATTTTTATATATAAATTATAAAGCTGGAAATCTAATTACGCATCTTCAATGAATGCAACACCTTGGCTGTAAACCAGATACTTGCAACAGTATTTGTTTGTTTCAACAAAGCCATGAGTACATCCATTTTTACAATACAACTGACACCTTTCCAATAATTACACAAATCAGATAGTATAAAAAACATAAATCTTTATGCCACTGGACTGCTTGTTTTTAAAAGCACTGATCACTAAGCTTACAAAACTGAATAATTAAGGAAGATTTTTTACTATGTTCTTTTTCAGAGTACTGCAGGTACTGCACAACATGTTAATGTAGGCAGCTTTGGTGTAAACTGCTTGCAAGTTAAATTGAATTTTTAAAATGCTACAACCACTCTGAAATTGAATCCTAAAATTCTAATTGCTGATAGGCATTTTAGTGTAGTTACTAAGGAATAAGTGTTCCGAGTACTTTCTGGCTTCAGGTTGGAAAATGACTTTGGTTCAAAATTTAGGTCCTGTAAATACAAAGTCAAAATTTTAAGACCATGCTAAAGACAAAAAGTGACTTTCCCTAAGCCACCATATACTAGTATGCATATTTAGTGTGCCAGGTCATGCTCCTTAGCCTAAAAAAACTATTTTAATTACACTAAGGAACACATATACAGTTTTGGCTTTATGACCATTCTTTAGTATTGATGGAACCAGTGAAATAAATCAGTTTCATTTATGAAAAGGATCTAGGTTACAGGACAAACCTCCAACAATACACATCCCTTAAGCAAACTACCACAGATCTGGCATATACAATCCCTAATGCGAGGCCACAATGGTTCCACTAGATTACTAAAAAATAAAGCAACAACAAAAGTAGCACTTATTATTGTAAAGTGATAGGCACTTACAAAAATTCAATTTTTCCATTTGTGATTTGGCACTTATTCCTAGTGACTACATTATAACTACTAGCGAATGCAAGTCAAAGTTGTTATTTGAGCAAGGAGACAAAACACAAAATCTATTTCTATCCCCAGAGTTTGTACCCGAGTACCATTACAAAAATTAAAGGAGTCTTTAATGAATAATGCACATCAAAATTAATCTCCAGGTACATGCTAACTGTGCAGTGGAATAGTTTTGAAATGGATATATATCCAGTGACTGCAAAATTGGTAATCTCAAAAGTCTTACTGTAGATATCAAATATAATCAAGCAGTTTTATATTTTCACATTGTCAATTCTAGATCAGATGGCTTTATGGCATTCGAGAAAGCTTGAAATGTTACGGTGAATTTTTTGTTGTATTCAGGGATGTTCATATCTAATACAAATGAGTAACATCACTGAATTTTAAGACTGGATGAGGTATACAAGCAAAATGCCATAAATGGAATCTAATTAATGTAAATTACATTGATGTCAGATGTTATCCAATATTATTGATGCACAGAATTTACCAGTGTGGACAGATCCCTAGTTAGGAAGTTTTATTTTAAATTAACCTAAACTCTTTAAAAAGAGAGAAACACTAATTTAAACCATTCACAAATCAATGCAAATGTCATTAATGTAATAACTTTGGGCATTTGATGGAAACAATCTTGGCTTAATTAAAAAAAACCTTAAAGTTGGGAATAACTGGTAAAGCACCAATATAAAATAACTGAAGTGAGAATCAAGATTCTAGTCCTTGGTCGATCCTATTCCAGTGATTAGTACCGTAAATATGCCATGAAAATCTAAACATTTGGACTCACCCTTAATACTTAAACTACAATGATTAAAATTAGTCTGAGATAGGAAGAGCAAGTTTCATGGTTTACAGCATGGTTATGAACCAGCATTTGGAGTGAAGCTGGAGACACAGGAATTTATTGAAGATTCAACCAAACAATTTGGCAAACTTTCCAACACTCATTTGTAAACATTATGCTTCCCTTTTCACTTGGCAGCATTTTGAAAAGACAAAAAAAATTACACAGATTATTAGTCTTAATATTTATCCCAAACCTTGCATCTTCCAACCAAATAACTTAATGTTCCCACATGATAAATTATCTACCATATCAATAGGCATTATACCAACTGAAATTCAATGCACTGGTTTAAGTACAGAGACATTATAAATTCAAATGATTTCTTTGTGCTGTTTGATGGTCACAGTATAATTAATTACATCTGTTTTCAGTTATATTCCTGGCACGCAGGAGAACAAATTTTAAATAAACTAGTACATGCAGGTGACTGCTTCTTTGTATATAATTTGTTTTCAAAAATACTTTAAAGTAGTATACAAATAAGTCTCCTACATGAAGGTTAGTTTCTTAATTTCCCCAAAACTATAAGATCTCTTTCAAATTTTGCACAGTAGCAACGCTTCCATGTTAATAAAGCTGATAATCACTTGAAATGGAAAGGCTTTCATTTCCATGGAGGAAGTAGTACATTTATAGGAAAATACCTACAATAACACTCATCAGTTGTTTTGTCCTGAGCATTTGGCTACAGAAAGCAGCTTACTCTCTTCCCCCTCAAGATGTATACTACATTTACACACATTTACACAGACACTCTCACTCACACATGCACATATTGGGTAGGTCACTGTTAGCTTCCCAATTGTACAGGACAGAAGGAAGCTGTGTGTAATTAATAGTCACTATACTAAGTGTACATAAGGAAACACCTTAAGGCAAGGGGCACAGGAGCTGACTTTGTTTGCATTTTTAGCATATGGTTTGAAATTGCAGCGCTGTGTAAAGAATTATAGGCAGTTTGTAGTGCTTGTCATACTTTTCCACATTTTTTAACATTTCTATGAATACTTTTTTGAAAACTATTTGTGCAAATTGCCTTAGGAACATTCAACCACTTAAGGCAAAGTGTTTAAATTAGCAGAATTTAGCAAGTACCACACACCTTTGTTTATTCAACTGTCAGTTTGTTGTTAGTGCTATCAATTGTTAATGTAGAAATCAAATCAGAAGAGCCCAAGTACTGAGTCTAATATGATCAGCTTGGATAAACAAAAGCATATTGGTATAATAGTAAAAAGGAAGATGGAGGTTCTAAAGCAAAGAGCATCAATTTAAAAGAAATGTAGGGTGGGGGCAGCACAGGTGTTCAGGGAAGTAACAGAACTCAAATTATCAAATCATCAAACTTCTGAAAACTTTCAGAAATTCCTCGACACCATTCCTAGAATAAATGTTTCAAAATATATTAGCTTTTAATGTTATTACACATCTCCTTCTGATCCTAGAAGAATATTTCAAACTGTCCAGTGAGTTCTAATGCCATGATTGTAGCTGTTGCTTGTCATAATCTGCTATTAGTCTCTTAATGTGAGCCAGTTTGTTATGCAGGTATTCACATCTATGTTTCTCTTCATGATAATTGGGACTATTCTGTAGACACAAAGGAAAAGAAAGTGAATTTTGCATATAGTACTTGAATGCTTAACCCTCCTTAAATTCATAATCCATGGCATGGAAAAACACAATATATAATTGCATTTGGTCATGCGGTAACTATTAGAATTTATTACAATATTGGAGGCTCGATATGTTTTAATACAATTTTAAAAAATAAGGAATGGTACAACTCAACTCCTTTTATGATGGGAGTAGTCTTACCAACAATAAAAGCTTAAAAACTAGATTACTTTTTCACTTCTTAGTGCAGTGGTGGGTAACCTGTGATCCAGAAACCACACACGGCCCATTAGGGTTCTGAGTACAATGCAAGACATTCTGTTGACTGTTGCCCATGTGCAGGGTTGCCACATTCAGCTGGTTTTGGCCCGTGTAGGTTTTTTCCTACTAGTATAACTGAAGTGATGTACTCGTAAAGCAAGGTGAAGTGAGGTGCACGCTGATTGCACACAATATTGACCATGGGAGCTGTGCACTCCCTCTATGTCCAATTAAAGTACATTTGTTTTGCTTTTACCATTCGAAGTGGATAGTTCTATTAATTTATTTAACATTTTCTATAACTTATGAAAGATTTGGGGTGTATTAAAGGTATTCAGTCTTATTCATGGGATCATGATTTGTGAACATGCCCAATCTCAATCTTGTGACCCACTGAGATGGAGGACCACCACTCATGCGACTCACTCAGCCTAGGTTGCCTAAGTCAATACATTCTCAAACATTTATACAATTCACATCAAGTTATGTAGATATTCCAGGGGATTTATGCACACAAATTCAATGCACATCACACTACTGCATTTTCTACATTCTTCCCAAATCTGTTTAATCAATACATTTGTTTTTTTGTGACGGATTGTTACTTTCTATTCATTTCACTGTGAACACATGAAATATGTTGATTCTTTTTTTCTTAAATAATTGTTACTGTTAATAATCAGAGGCATGTCCCGAAGTACAAAGCCATTGTAGAGGAATAGAGATAATGGGCTGGATTTTCATTCTCAAAGCAGCTAGCAAAAGTCAGGAAAATTTTAGGCTCGAGCACATGCCTTGGGAGCAAAATGCCTGCAAGGATGAAACTTTCACTGTGGGGAAGGGCCATGAGCAGGTGCGGGCTGCTGTTGGTCCAGCCAATCCAGGAAAAAGTTCAGAGACAGCCATGGGGCTGCTGGGTGTGGAGGCAGGCTGTTTATTGGCCTGCCTCAGTATTGTGGGATTTCATCTCAGTTATGACAAAACCAAAGGCCCACTAGCCTTCACCCTCACTTGCCCTCAACCTCCACCATATTCTCCTTACTCCACACTCATTCCCTGTGGCTCCTCATGCCCCATGCCAAGGTTTAGTACTTCCATGCCCATTCACCCACTATACATTGTATAGAAGCAATGAACACAAAAGTGACATCAGGATGTGAAAAAAAAAGCTTTACAAAAATTGATTGCTATCCTCCCAATGTCTTAAAATCTTTAACTACAGACCAATAAAACATCAAACATTCAAACTTTTTATAGTATCAATAGCAGAAACTGCAAGCACTTGAAACCTCAAACTTGCGTAAATAGACATTGTGAAAGAGTGACAGATTTCAAGTGCTTGCAATTTCAGCTATTGATACTTTAAACAATCTGATCAACAATTATATGGGCTGAATGGGGCTCTATTTGGGGGAGGCTCACCTCGGCATGGGGAACATGAGTGGCTATAGAGCTTGTTTGAGAAGCATAGCTTGCCATGGGGACATGAGGAACCATGGGGGTTATGGGAAGAAGGGATTATGCGTGGGGGGGGGGGGGGAGGAGGACCTTTGATTATAGATCATGCCACCAGAGTTGCCATAAATCATGATTCTTTGAAAAGCTGGCCCTACTCCATGAAAATTGCCTAAACTGCAGAGGAGCTAGCCAATTTGGGAGTGCAGCCTCTCAATACAAAGCAGCTCACACCCTTAAAAAGGCACTCCTGAAAATCAGAACCCACAGAAATATGGTCAGGAATCCCAGAAATCGGGACCGGCTCACCATTTAAAAAAAAAAGGCTCCTAAGTCATCCCAACTTGGTGAAAATCAAGCTGAATGATATGAAGAAACAAAATACAATTTAGGATTTTTGGTACTTCAAGCCTTACTGTGTTATCTTGCAGTTGAGCTCACAGCAATGAAAATTTGCACAAAACTACAATTAAAATCACCAGGAGGCATCTGGCATATTTACATTTGGGAAACACTCTTTGCTTTCAAAGTACCATTTATATTGCAGGATATAGTTTTCTATAGCATAGCATCGCTATTTAAGAAACTACAAATCCAAATATTTGTATATGTGCAGCAATCTGCCATTTGAAATTTCTTCCCACGCACACTTTTCTCTCCCCCTCATGTAAACAGTTCTGATGTGAATGTACAGGAAAGCAGAAGAAAAGTACTTCAAGGAGTGGGTGTGATGGGCATCTTGATAAGTTAGAACTTCCAATGCATTGCACAGGAGTGTCATCTTATATTCAGTGTCCAAACTCTGGAGTGGGGCTTTAACCCACAACTTTGATTTAGCGGCGAGACTGTTACCAAGGAGGAAAGTGACTCAAGTACAAACTGGTTCATATGAAACATTTGAGAAAAGTTGAACAAGATGTGGCATTACTTTTTAAATTCCAATCTAATATAAAATGGAAGGGACAATGAAGGGACTGGGCCATTCTGAAACTCATCACTAACCTTTGTAATTTTCCAGTACTCTTGCAAAACTTCCTCATCGATAATCTGCAAACAAGTGGAGATCTATTATGAGCCAAAATGTCAGGATTACATTACACATTTTTTTGTTTCAAGTTTTAATGCCTCAGATAGGAAGTTCAAGCAACGGACAGTTTTTTTTGTTAAAAGCACAGTGCCTTGTAAATCAATGCACATAAGTTACTAGAAAGAGGCACATAAAAATTAACATTTTAACTATGGAAAACTTTAAGTACCTGACCTGTAACACATTATTTTTAGTGGGACTCCGAATTTAAGAAAAAACAGATGAATAGTGCAGTCATAAAACATTAAAAGAGAATATACAATCTTGAAATTCAGGTGGGAGTACTGTTAAAACAGGGATTGCTTTAAATTTACTTAATAGGGTTGATAAAAATCTAGTAGAGGGAGCAGGTAGTCTGAAGCTAAAAGATGAAAATTTACATTAAACTTTCCTCACTGAAGTTACAGATTTCAGCACTTTTTAATGTAAAATGTAACAAGCATTTAAATTAATTGATGTAGATAGTAGGATGTTCAATATACTTTGAGATGGAGGGCTTTTCAATCTGATCAGAAAATTCCAAATGAGCTTGCCTAGAAAGAACAAAGCCTTGTGGCGACATGCACCAGGCTCTTCATGAACTTTTATACAGATATTCAAGAACAATCACTAGTTTGGGTCCTCAGTTAGGGTTACTAAATCGTGCAAGATGACCAACAGAACAGGAAAGGAAATAAAAAGAAACTTAAAAGTTTTATCTCTTCATAGGAAGAGTTAAATAGTAGGTGCATTCTGCAATATACACACCTGTAATTGTGAGCGAGTCTATAGAATCATGCTCACATTAAATATACTATACCCCACAAAAAAAAGGAGTCCATCTCATCAGTGGGAGGAGCACGAGTATGCAAATACTTGTGTATACTCCTGCCTCCCTCGCCCCACTCATGTTGCTTAGTGGAATATACAGGTAAAATATTGAACCTTACAAGAATTAATTACAAATAGAATAAATTCAGTCAGGCCACAGTCCCAGCATTAAGACCTAAGTGGAAGCCTGGAGCACGGCCTCAGTGGCTTTACTTATGAAGCTAAACTCAAACAATATGAAAAGGCTCTCAATTTAGATTTTTTATTACACGTTGAACAGCTAAAAGTTTTAAACAACTGCAAGTTAGAGTGGGTCAATACCTTATACTCTTCAGTGTCAGGAGAAAGACGCTTCCGTTCTGCATCCAGTTGCAAAAATCGTTTGGTTACCCGCTCTAACCTGGCGTGTAGGTTTCGGTATTCACCATACTCTGCATTAAAGTCATCTTTGTAGTTTTGCCTCTGCTCATGTGACATAATGGCTGCGTATTTGCTGTTGAACAAGGGGTAATACTAAAATCATAAGTGTGCTTTCATTTTCACAGCTACATTCCAAAACGTTCGCTTTTCAGTAATTATAAACAAAATATAAAGGAGAATAAAAGACTGGAGAGAAATGATCAATTTTCACACTACATGATTCGACTTTAAGGACATCATTGCTATCCAAAAGAAGAACACAGGCAAGGTGCATTTGAATAACACAGTTCTTGACTGCAGTTAATTTGTTAGACTTAAAATTCCTGATTTAAGTTGCACTGTTGAGGCGATGAAAGCAGACAATGACTTAAATGGGGAAGCTGCTTTGTTACCAGATCATGTGAGCAATATTTATACCATTCACTCATCAATGACATGACAAGAAGTGTGAACATGGAGGAAGTAGTAAGAGATCCCATACTCAGATTTTATATACACATTGTTGATAGCAGTATTTTGTTCTCCGAGCAGGTATTGTTATGAGAGAGGGGTTTTGTTTAAACTCTCTCTTTAATTTAAGGTAAAATGGAGTAACGGAGGGGCATCTATGTGCGAGTGAGAGCGTGTCCCAGATAGAAATGGGGAAGGAACAGCTGCTGTGAATAGCAGGAACAAAAAAGGCTGTTCTTTATTAGCCACCTAGTAGAAGAGCTGGGACCTTTGGAGATTTAAGGACACTGGAAAGATCTGCCCTGGCTTGGCCAGGAGAAGGAGCTGCTGGAGAGGCCCTGGCTGCAGGAAATCAGTTCAGGGATTCTCAGAAGACTGAGGGAAATTACTTTTGCTTGTTACTGGACATTATGACTCCCCATGAAATGGGTCGAAGTAAGCCTGTTGGAAGCTGGGAGTAACTTTAGACTAGTTCTTTTAAATTCGTTTGTAGGACATGGGCATCACTTGCTGGCCAGCATTTATTGCCCATCCTGTAAAGACTGCAGTTCTGCCATGAGTGCAGTGTAACATATAGGTGTGACAGGCAGTTAAAAGGGGAGGGGGGTTAAATTTTCTATAGGTTAGGGTATTAGCTGTACATTAATATTTATTTGATGTCGATTTTAGTTCGTTATAGTAAATGCTTTAGAATCATGGAGGTTTACAGCATGGAAACAGGCCCTTCGGCCCAACTTGTCCATGCCGCCCTTTTTTTAAAAAAAAACCCAATTGCCCGCATTTGGCCCATATCCCTCTATACCCATCATACCCATGTAACTACCTAAATGCTTTTTAAAAGATAAAATTGTACCTGCCTCTACTACCACCTCTGGCAGCTTGTTCCAGACACTCACCACCCTCTGAAAAAAATTGCCCCTCTGGACACTTTTGTATCTCTCCCCTCTCACCGTAAACCTATGCCCTCTAGTTTTAGACTCCCCTACCTTTGGGTAAAGATGTTGACCATCTACCTTGTCTATGCCCCTCATTATTTTATAGACCTCTATAAAATCACCCCTCAGCCTCCTACGCTCCAGAGAAAAAAGTCCCAGTCTATTCAGCCTCTCCTTATAACTCAATCCATCAAGTCCCGGTAGCATCCTAGTAAATCTTTTCTGTACTCTTTCTCGTTTAGTAATATTCTTTCTATAATAGGGTGACCAGAATTGCACACAGTATTCCAAGTGTGGCCTTACCAATGTCTTGTAAACTTCAACAAGACGTCCCAACTCCTGTATTCAATGTTCTGACCAATGAAACCAAGCATGTCGAATGCCTTCTTCACCACTCTGTCCACCTGTGACTCCACTTTCAAGGAGCTATGAACATGTACCCCTAGATCTCTTTGTCCTGCAACTCTCCCCAGCGCCGTACCGTTAACTGAGTAAGTCCTGCCCTGGTTCAATCTACCAAAATGCATCACCTTGCATTTGTCAAAATTAAATTCTATCTGCCATTCGTCAGCCCACTGGCCCAATTGATCAAGATCCCGTTGCAATTGGAGATAACTTTCTTCACTGTCCACTGTGCCACCAATCTTGGTGTCATCTGCAAACTTACTAACCATATTCTCATCCAAATCATTAATATAAATGACAAATAACAGTGGGCCCAGCACTGATCCCCGAGGCACACCCCTGGTCACAGGCCTCCAGTTTGAAAAACAACTCTGTACAACCATCCTCTGGCTTCTGTGACATCTTGCGTGATCTTGCAAGTCAGTCACTGATAATTCAAATCTCTTTTTAAAAGTTACTGGTTTCTACAAGGATATTATGTAGATGCTACTTTACTAACAGTATATTTATTTTACATTTCTCATTACAACATTACATATTAAGAGCTAGATTGTGTTACAATCCCAGTGGACAGCCAGATCCCAGAATGGAACCATTTTTTGTTTAAAATGTGGAACAGAGTCACAGGACTAATTAGTTTTAACAAGAAAAAAAATTAAATATGAAAATTTGGCTTATTGCGCAATACTCCTTTACTCCCCTTTTAGCTTAACAAATACACAGATTTTAAGACTAACACTAATTACAAAGTACATCTTAAGCTGTAAGGGGCCTGTTAAAAAATTCCATCTGGGCACAGATAGGGCTGTGGTCAAATACACACTGCTCTGAACCCACATTAGTGACTATAATTTTCTCCCCAGATGATTCGCACTAGAGTTTCCAAACTCCACTCCCAAGAAACACACTTTAAAATCATCTCTCATAATAATGCTTTCTATAAGCAGTTTGCATTCCAAAATCCAGACCAGGTTTTACAAATGCCTCTTTTAAACAAAGCTTCTGCTCCATTTTTAACAGCGAATTCAATCCAGGAGTTTACACCAACTCCTTTACATAGAAACCTAGAAAATAGTAGGCGGCCATTTGGTCCTGCAAGCCTGTTCCATCATTCATTTTGATCAAATTCAATATCCTGATTCCCCCTTCCCCCCATATCCTTTGATCCCCAAGAGCTATATCTAATTTTTTCTTGAAATCAGTGTGTTTTGGCCTCAGCTACTTTCTGTGGTAGTGAATTTCTCAGATTCACCACCCTCTGGGTGAAGACATTTATCCTCACCTCAGTCCTAAAAGGTTTACCCCTTATCCTCAAATTATAACCCCTAGTTCTGCACTCCCCCACTGTCAAGAACATTCTTTCTGAATCTACCCTGTCTAATCCTGTTAGAATTTTATAAGTTATGAGATCCTCTCTCATTCTTCTAAATTTCACAATGAATATAATCCTAATCAACTTGGACTCTCCTCAAAGGTTCTGCCATCCCAGGAATTAGCCTGGTAAACCTTCACAGGTAAAGTCCTCTATAGCAAGGACACCTAAACTGCACACAATATTCCAGGTGTGGCCTCACCAGTGCCCTGTACAAATGCAGTAAAACATCTTCATTCCTGTACTCAAGTCCTCTATGAAGGTCAACAATAACATTTGCCTTATTTACTGCCTGCTGTAGCTGCGTGCTTACTTTCAGCAACTGATACACAAGGACACCAAGGTCTCGCAGAGTATCCACCTCTCTCAATTTACACCCATTCAAATAATGTCTTCCTATTATTGCTACCAAAGTGGATTATTTGTCTTGACTGCTGTACAAACTGCTCACAATTGCTTTAACTCTGGATTCCCGGACTCATTAAAATGGCATCAAATGTTTCATTTACCTCGGAAGTCTGCTGTTCCACTTTAAATCTAGTTACTGCAATTGTCTCTAACTCAGAATCCTTTGTTTACTCTTCTTTGGCTTTTTCTGACAATACCTTGGTCGCTGCTCTCCTAACTTTAGTCATCTTGGACATTGCTTCTGTTCCAATTCTCTGGTTTTCCGGACTGTACCTATCCCTTAGGAAGCTTGCATCTTTGCAAACCCCTTGCCCTGTCCAGGGTCTCCTGGCAGAGTTGGGAGAGGTTCACTCCCCAGTGTCCTGTCTTCAAAAGCAATATATCCAGCTAAAACTAAAACTTAAAAAGCTCTTTTCCCTTAAAGTCCAGTTGCTAAGCAACACCCCGATGCTTATGCCTTTTATTAGGCCAGCATTTATTACCCATCCCTAATTGCCCTCAGACGTTGATGTGCTGCCTTCTTGAACCGCTGCAGTACATGTGTCATAGGTACACCCACAGTGCTGTTAGGGTGCACTTCCAGGATTTTGACCCAGCAACAATGAAGGAATGGCAATATAGGTCCAAGTCAGGATGGTGGGTAGAATTCATCACCAGCAGGTTTCATGGCGGCCAGGGAGTAAAATTTGGTACAAGTGCAAAAATCAGTTTCATACCAGTGTGAATTTCCCCCAGTATCTTCCACAGGTGCCCACCATGGCAGATTGGAAACCCGCTGGAAACCAGCCTAAAACAAATCTGCATCCCTCTACTGGAATGTAGACGAAGGGCCTGACACAAATCTTCCACCCATGCCCAATTCTTCTCAATGTCAGCAGGAAAACAAGCCGGTGCAAAACATGTCTGGAATGTGGTGTGCACGTGTTGGGACTTGCCTGAACAATGCCTGGGGCTGCCTCTAGAATTTGGAAGAATTTGGAGGCAGCAAGCATCTGTGAACCCCAGAACACCACAGCAGTGGGTGGAGGGGGGGGGGGCGCTAGAGAGAGAGAGAGAGTGAGAGTGTGCAATTGAGTGATCAATGTATTTTCTAAAATCGCATGGAGGAATGTCACAGGGTGGAGGTACGGTTGTGTATTTTAAGTGTTTTATTCTCTAATCTCGAGGTAGTGCTTTAAATTAGAAGTGAGAAGTACTATATTAAATTTACAGATTAGCTGGTTAATCTAATCAATAAAATGCCAATCAGGTTAAGTGTAACAGTAAGTGCATTAGTATTAGGAGTATTAGCAGGAGGTCATCTCGAAGCATTTATTAAAATTAATAGTTTATACAAGGTAATTCGTAGATTTTTCCAGGTTAGACAGCCAGGACCTGCTGTTTGCAATTCCTGCACAATGCAGAAACTTCAGGACAATGCACTTCTCTTGGGAGAAAGGCGGAAGGATCTCCTGAGATGCAGCTGTTTGAACTCAAGTTTAAGGTTTTGGAGCTTGAGGGCCAGCTGGGGTGACTGCAGAGCATCAGTGAGATAGAGTTTCCTGGATTGTCAATTCCAAAGGGTTATGGGACTGTGCTGAAAAGGTTGGCAAGCTGCAAGAATAAACAGCCATAAAATAATATAATATAGTAACAATAATTGAAATGTGTCTGAAAAGTAGTGAAGACTGGACTCATTTGAGGATAGAAAATGTTCAGAAAAGTTAGGGAAGGCAAAAAAGGCAGGCAAGGTGACAGTATTAATTAGGAAAAAGAGGATGTTCTAGAGGGGGAAAAAGGGCAAGAAGCCATTTGATTAGAAACAATAATCAAAAAGGATACGATTATGCTACTGGTGGAATTCCTCTAAACAGTGAGAAAGAGGAGAGATGGAGGAGCAACTCTGCAGTCAAAATCAGATGTCCAAGAACAATAGAGTGGTGGGCCTGAATTATGCAATTCCAATAGTGGCTGAGAGGTTTGCTGCTCCAGAGCCACTGCAACTTTCAGCAAGCTCATTCATGCAGAAATTTAGAAGTTGTGTGCCTGACTGGGCTCTGAAAGAGCCCATGCTGATCATCCCATCATACCATTTAAAAGACAGGGAACATTAATTCAAAAACTTTGCCTGTTTTGCCTTCAACTGCATGGATTATTCAGTGCAAAACGTTAGGGTGAAAATCACAGTTGTAAATCAAAGAGTCAGCCCTTCAAATGCTTATGTTTCCAGCCACAAAATAAACAGATGGTAATTATTATTCAAATGCGTTAGAATGATTTTGATCCACATAGGAGGCAAGGGGAGTAGGAAGCAGGCAAGAAAATGGAGTCAAGGCCACAATTTGATCATGATTTTATTGAATGGCAGAGCAGATGCCCTGCTCCTATTTCTTATGTTCTTATTTAAGGGCTTGCCATAATCTTCCAATCTTCCCTAGATATGGGAAAGGTGTGAGGGGATTAGTAAGTGATTGGCAGATGTGGGACCCTTACTCAAGAAAGGGTTGAAGGATTATCCTAGTTATTAACAGGCCAGTTATTTACCAACTGTGGTGGATAAGGCTTTTTAAAAAAAAATCAACAGGAGCAGTTTGAGTTAATTAAGGACGTCAACACAGAACTGTACAAAATAGATAGTACTTGACTAATTGAATTACATTTTTTGAATTTGATGAAAGGATTGTAATGTGGATGTGGACTTTAAGCTGTTGGACAAAGGGCTATGTAAAAGGCTGGTTAACAGAATTGCTGCCTGCCTGGAGGATGTTTAACTGTGGTGCCCCCCAAGGTTCAGTGCTCAGACTTCAGTTTGTTTTTTTAAATAATTAGAACTTATTTGGATATTAGAATACAGATTAAAATATCAAAGTTTGTTGATAATATTCATTTCTAGGACATGAATGTTGTTGGTTAGGCCATATTTGTCATCCATCTCTAATCGGCTTTGACAAAGCGGAGGTGAGTTGCCTTCATGCCCCGCTAGTCCATCTAAGTAGACTGCTGTTTGGAAGGAAGTTCCCGGTTTTGCCCCAGTGAGTGTGAAGAAACTGCATTATAGTTCAAGTCAGAATGGTGTGTAGTTTGGAGGAGAACTTGCAGCCAGTGGCATTCCCATGTGATTGCTGCCCTTTGATAAATTGCTACAGTACATCTTGTAGATGGTACAAACAAAGGAAGAGTGGAGGAGTGGAGCAGGGAGGGTCAGAAGTCAGGGTGGACGGTCAAAAGTTGGGGTGGTGAGATCAAGGTTTGGAGGGTCAGAGTTGCAGGGTGGGGTAGGTTCAGTCCTCAGAAGTCCAGTGGGTGGCATCTGGGTGTTTATAATGGTTATCCAGAAGTTAGGAGTTTTAATCTTTCCAACACTTTTCTGGGTAACTATTGGTGTAACCCTTGCAGAACCAAACAGCAATTTTCGGATGGTTTGCAAGGGGGGCTCATAGGTTCCTGCCCAACAAAATACTTCAAAAAACACTGGAAACCATCTGCTTTCCCAAAGTGTTTTCATATACTTCGAAAACACAATATTAGTAGACTCCTTGAAAAACAGCATTTCCTGTTTATTAACGTACATTATTTATTTAATTATTATTTTTAACAATAGGTAGAGGAAGAGAAATTAAAACTGCAGCAACTGAGTAGAGAGCAAAAATAGCTGATCCACTTCATGCAGTTAAGAGGTGGCTTTGCAGTTGATCCATGGTGCCGGAAAACAATCAGTGCCATCTGGTCGATATAGGTAGCTGTCTGGGATAAGTAGGAATACTGCTAAGAGGTGGGGACAGTATTTTACATTTTTCCTTATAAACTTCATCTGACATTGTTCTATTCAATTATGTATTTTGCCTGAATCATTTTACAATTTGAGCTCCCTCTTCCACTGTCAAATAGTTTGGGATAATCCGCAAATTTGACTAAATTACACTGAGTTTCTAATTCTTGCTCCCATAACAATTATCAATTTTATCTAACCTTCAACCAGCTTCTTGTTCTAGACAATGTTTATTTTGAATTCCTACATCTGAGCTTAATTTAATAACCTCAGTATGATTTCCCCCTTTGAATTCACAATGATTGCTGTCAATCTTCAAATTTACTTCTAATATCAGATTACATTATTTTATATGCAAAGGAAGGAAGACTAATAGGCATGTGGATGCCTTGGTACTGATATTCAAAATGGATGACACGTTAGCCTGTTTTAAATCTACTTGCCAACCTCCAGTTTAAAGTGTTCCCTTGGTGATCATTAGTACTGTTAGAATTTCTTCCCCCTCTTCATATTCTGAAATAAATGTCATTTGATCCTGGGGTTTAATTATTTTGAGTCTATGTAGCTGTTGTAGGAGTTGCATCTGATTTATATTTAAAACATAATAACATTCCATCTTGAAAAATGTCACATTAAATAACTTATTTGTAACCCTGTTTTTATGATCTACAAAGACATACATAAGGGAATCCACTGTACGTCATTTACTACTTGTAAGCTGTCATTGCCTACCCACCTGCATTACTAAACAAATGTTACAACTATCATTATTGGTTGCAAAGTTAATGATTCCCTTGAAGTTTGTTCTGACTACTTATCATGTACTTACGCCAATTTTATTCTAACATTTTAAAGCTTAAACTACTTTCCAAAACTTTATTTAAAAAAAAGAAATGATGATCTCAACATATACAGGCCAGTAAATTTAACAATTGCTGCAGGAAAATCTTTAGTCTTCAACCAAGGATGCATTTATCATGTAATTGGGAGAAAATAGCAAATAATTTGAAGCAGCTAACATAGAATTTTAAAAGGGACAGTCATATTTGAAAAGCATCAGAATTTGAGGAAAAGAATTGTGAAAATGCAATGGATATAGTGAATAGCTACAGGGAAGTCTCTAACAACGCACCACATTGGAAAATGTTGGGAAAATTTAGGGACATGGAATTTGGGATTATACAGCAAACTGGATAAAAAGTGTTAGAAAGGTGAAAACAGAATGAAAATTAAGGCCAGTTTTCCCAGAATTATTGAAAGTAGGGCAAGTGGTGTTTCAGAGGGTTCAGTTCTGGATGACTGTTGTTCACTGTGTGGAATAATTATTTGTTTATAGATCTAGAGGCATTAGAATCAAATTTGGAGATGATACCAAAACAAAGTACAAAATTCTTTGGAGGTTCAGGAGTAGGAATACTGATAAGGCAGGGAATAGGCTAAAAAGTAGCAGATGGAATTCAATGTCAGTAAGAGAGATATGATGTACTTTGGTTAAAAATTAACAGCAGTAACTACACTCAACGAGACTAAGTTTGACATTCTGGAACTGCAGCTGGGGTAAAGGCGTCACAGGATATTAAAGGCACTACCATCTCAGCTAGATAAAGTCATAAAACACTAATGGAATTCTATGTTTTATCACACAATGTGTAGACTGTAAAAGCCAAGTAGTAATGCGAGGCTATATAAAACCTTAACAAGTACTTTGAGCAGTACTAGGCCACACATGATAAGGAGGATATGGGAGCTTCAGTTAGGACACAATGCAGATTTACTGGAATGCTGTGAAAAAAGTTTAGAATTGCGCTTCTTTTCATTAGAACATATTATGGGGCAAAATTATATAACCCAAATTTGGACTAGGTGACAGAGCAGATCGTGATTGGAAACTCACTTCGGAGTCAAACACCAAGGTTGCAAACTTTTTGGTTCAGCATCAGACAGTTGCCAAGGATGGAAATGGTGGCCAGGGGATGGAGTTTGTGCAGTGGCCAAGGGAAAGGTACCATTATGACTCAATGACTAGTGCTCGTCTTCAAATCAGTCTCTTGGCTCGATTAATTTATATTCCCAATATTTAGTTGCAGGTTGGGCCTAGGGCACTATAGTTAAGGAAGCCCACCAACGCCTCTATTTTTTCAGAAAACTAGGGAAATTTGGCATGTCAGCTATGACTCTCACCAACTTTTACAGATGCACCATAGAATGCATTCTTTCTGGTTGTATCACAGCTTGGTATGGCTCCTGCTCTGCCCAAAACTGCAAAAAACTACAAAAGGTCATGAATGTAGCCCAGTCCATCATACAAATCAGCCTCCCATCCATTGACTCTGTCTACGCTTCCCGCTGCCTCGGCAAAGCAGTCAGCACAATTAAGGACCCCTCGCACCCTGGACATTCTCTCTTCCACCTTCTTCAGTCAGGAAAAAGATACAAAAGTGTGAAGTTATGTACCAACCAACACCAGAACAGCTTCTTCCCTGCTGCTATTAGACTTTTGAATGGACCTACCCTGCATTAAGTTGATCTTTCTCTGCACCTTAGCTATAACTGCAACACTACATTCTGCACTCGTTTTCTTCTCTATGAACGGTATGCTTTGTATGTTTGTGTGCAAGAAACAATATTTTTCACTGTATGTTAATACATGTGACAATAATATATCAAATCAAAGTAGGGGGTCAGGTCGGTTTGGAATGGGGGCTGGTGGGGGGAGTGGGTGTCAGGCTGGACTAGGAGTGATTTAGGGAATCCACTGCAGGGAGGGTAGTGTGTGTGCTTTTAAAAAAAAGTCGCTCTGGAGTTAGAAGTGTTTTTTTTCCCCCCTTCTAGCTCTTTCATAGTAACTATCAGGGTGAAACTGGCAGAACAATCTGAAGTTAGCAATTTAAATCGTTTTGTTGGATGGTTTCCAGTCCAGCATTATTCTCCAGGGGAAATTAGTGCTTTTGGATGCTTGCTGGATAAAGCTTTACGTGAGAACCTCCAAGAGGGATTCCCCAACACATCATTGGGCCCCCTCCCCCAAATGTGATGTTGGGGAACCAGGAAGTTATGGACCATTATTTCTGGCATGGATACAATAGGCCAAATGGCCTTCTGTGCCATTATGACTCAATGGCTCTAGTGCACGTCTGGTTCAATTTGTCCATGAAAATACGTTTATGTTTATCCAATTTCTCAAATAGCAATTCCTCAAACTTACTGAAAGTCCAGGTAAACTACATTTAAAGTGTCCTCTTCCCTGTAGTTTAGTCTTTAAAACAAAAATCAACCAAATCAAACATGATCCATCCTTCTGACAAATGAAGGAAAACAATCAAGATTTGGGAAACAGCTCACGCAAAACTATCAAAAATAAAATTGCAGTCCTAACAATAGTCTATTAAAAATAGCTTTTAATGCACAATTTTTCAAAGTAAGAAATCGCAACTTGAACGAAATAACTATTGTCAGTTTAGGGAATTCATTTGCTGAGTAAAAAAAGTGCAAAAGACAGAAATGCACAAAATAAGTACATTTACTTACATCAAGTAATCAGGCTTTTTGGCTGGTAACATAGGATTGCTGGAACCAGTGCACTTCCTATTCATTCCTGCAAAAGAATAGATGTTTCTGTATATCTGTTTCGCCAAGCAGAAGGTACAGAAATAACAGCAAACTTTTGACCTTTGCCACACTGCAGCTAAAACTTGTGGGAAGATTTTAATGCTTTTGCTTCTGTATTACATTTTTCAATACAAATAGTGCGCTAGTTTTCAACTCTACAGATTACAAACAGCAGCAGCCATATGGTCAGCTCAGTCACTACCAATAACAGACCTAGAGTCTGTAACGGCAATAACTGAATTACCCACACAATAGAGGTCAAAGCACTAAGACCTCCACCCAGGGTCAGTCTCCTACTGTTTCCAAATCCTGCAGACAAGGAACCATTCAGGAATTAATTTATTGGAAGTAGCAGATGTGGCTATAATGTTAAAGAATGCAATTTTAGGACCTTTCCCACCCTATGTTTTGTGGGAATCAAGAATGAGAACACAGCATGGTTATTAACTAAAACTAGTTTAGAGTACTTGAGTCTCACTGACACTAAATTCTTCTTCTATAGATATACAATCTGAATAGTCTTCAATGTTAGTTGTAGCAACTTAGGGCAGCAAACCATTCTGCAAATTGTGCCTTTTTGGAAGCATGCCTAAAACTTTATTACTGGATTCAAAATTTGACATGTCAGAGTCGAATATGTTTAATGCTAGCATTTTGATCACTGGGCCATTAACAATAAACTATTTATGCCCTGTATTATTTTTCCCAAATTTTCCTCTTTAGCTTTTATTTCAAATAATACAGCATAGACAGTCAGGGATTACAATTCATTGTATTTTTAAGAGTTTGTAACACTCATTGACATTAAGAAATCTTTGCACGTTTTAATTAAACAATGTTTGCGGGAGAACTAATATGGTTAGTTGACAATGTGGATTTAAGGGTCAAAGCAACTCACTTTTCATTTATCCCAGAGATTCAGAAAGGTTAGGAAATGTGGGGTCCTGTTATTAGTATTCCTACTGGTTGAGAGCATTGTTTAGTTGCAGTGGATTAAGGCAGCAGCTCACCACCACCTTCTCAAGGGCAATTAGAGATGGGCAATAAATGTTAGCCTGGCCAGCAATGCCCACATCCCATGAATGAATAAAATAAGTCTCATCTTTTGTAAAGATCTTAACACATTTTAGAAGATGTTGCTGAAACAATTAGCAGATTTTGGTTTAATTATTTAATGGTTAAAGAATTAATAATTCAGTAATTTAAATTTTCAAATATTTTGAACACAACAGTTTAAGATCGAGTTATGGTAAAAGATTCAGAGGTAGACCATTTATCTTTACATATGTTCAACACCTCTGATAATTTTGTTCTAACAAAACATTTATTTGCTCCCATTCTGATAGTTTCCCATCCTTGTTCCCTCATATTTAAAGAATGCAAAGAAGCACAACTGGTTTAACCAGCCATCACCATATTTGACTGGACCACATCAAGCACAAGAACATAGGAAGTAGGAGCAGGCAACAATTTGGCCCTTCAAGCATGCTCCACCATTCAATAAGATCATGGCTGATGCGGCTGTGACTTTCTTACCCTAGTCCTAGACTTCCTTGCAGAACAAAAATCTGTCTAATTCAGCTCCACAACTTCTAGGGTGGTGCATTGCAAAGATGAATAATCTTCAGAGAAGAAATTCTTCCTCATCTCATTCTTAAATAGGAGACCTCTTATTTTTAAACTATGCCTCCTAGATATAGACCCCCATTAAGGGAAACATCTTGTCAGTATTTACTCTATCAAGTCCTCCCAGAATCTTAAATTTCAATAAAACCACCTCAAACTCTAATGCCCAACATGTTCGATTTTTCATCGGAAGACAAACCCCTTCGTCTCAGGAATCAACTTCATGAACTCTCTCAACTGCCTCAAATGCAAGTGAATTCCTGCTCAAATCCTCCTCCAATACTTCATTGTCGAGTAACTGTCCTTCCTTAAGTTTCACTCTTGACTGTCCAACAGTAGCCACAGATCTTCAGCAATAATTCATAGAATCCTTATAGTGTAGAAGGCGGTCATTTGGCCCATCGAGTCTGCACCGACAACAATCCCACCCAGGCCCTATTCCTGTAACCCCACATATTTATATCGCTAATCCCCCTGACACTAAAGGGCAATTTAGTATGGCCAATGCACCTAACCTGCACATCTTTGGACTGTGGGAGGAAACTGGAACACCTGGAGGAAATCCACACAGACAGAACGTGCAAACTCCACACAGTTACTCATGGCTGGAATTGAACCTGGGTCCCTGGCACTGTGAGGCAGCAGTGCTAACCACTGTGCCTCCAATTCATAGATGCTTACAGCACAAAAGGAGGTCATTTGGTCCAGTGTCCAAGCTGGTCAAAGATCTGACTACTCTAATCCCATTTTCTAGTTCCAAGATCAGGTTATGGCAGCACAGGTGAACATCTAAATATTTGTTAAATGTTATGACAGCTTCTGACTCAATCAACATTGGGCAGAGAGTTCCATATTCCCACCATCCTCGGTTAAAAGGTTTCTCCTTAATTCCCCTCTTAGCCTTCCTTTTCTATCTTAAATCTATGCCCCCTATTGACCCCTCTACTAATGGAAAAGGTGTCTTTCTATCCACCCTATCTATACCCTTCAATCTTATACACATCCATTAAGTCCCCATTCAACCTTCACTGCTCCAATGATGTCTCTTATCTTTACACCATTAGCTCTGGATTCTCACAAGGACTGATGCTTGGACCTTTCCCATCTTTATCCTCTTCCACAGTATCATACAAAGACACGCGGTGGGGGGCAGCTTTCACATTTACGCTGCTCTGGCTCTCCATCTTTTCAACTCCATTTGTTTGTACAGTTTTAAGTTAGCTGTAATTTTCTTCAGTTAATGTTGATACTTCAGTCTCCCCATGACCTCCTTAGCTGTTTACTTAACATTGATTCCATCACCCCTCCAGATTTAAACAACTTTCCTATCACATTTTGGATTCCAGGCATCAGAATTTCTTAAGAGTACCAGGTTATTAGAGGTCTCATAAGATGAGTCATCTTCTGGTTTTAGTGGGATTCCTGAAACACGGATTGCAAATAGTGGCTGACGTTGGTTTTTCCAAAACGCGTGCCAATGAATTAATTGTTGGGACTGATTTTCCTGTGTATTTTTGGGTTTACTTTGCTGTCAATTAGTCAACGCTTAGTCTCCTGCTAGGTATTTATTTATTTAGTGAATACAAAGTCCCAAAGCAAAGCAGTTTCTTCCAGTCCTACTGCATTGACTGTGGATAGGTCTTTGTTGAGTCTGTGGATGTGGTGCATCCACAGACACAGAGGGGACCGGCGTTAATGCCCCATCTGTGGCAGTTGGCCAAGCAGGGGCCGTGGCTGGTCCTGAACCCGTTAAGGGTGGACCACTCTTTCCTTAGAAGGTTGAAACCAGACAGCTGTTAGGTTGGGTTTGAGACAAGTACTTGTTTGTCATGTCCTGTGATTCCTATTCATTTGTCCAGGTGGAGTTTGAGCTGAAGTCTTGTGTGGGAGGGTTTTTCTTGTTCAGCCTTCTTGATGGGAGTCATATTTTGAGTGGGCTTAATAGGTCAGAATGAAGCGGCAGGTGGGGGTCATTACAAACATTTTCCATCATTTTGTGGGTTGTTGCAAGTCGACAGATGTGTGAGGGAGTGATGTTTGCCAGGACAGGAAGCCAAGGGGGTGATCATGAGCATAGTGTTCAAGTATTGATATGCATGGTAGCATTCAGCTGGGTGTCAACTCTGTGCGCGCGCACATGTGCCTGCATGCGTGTGCATGCATCAGCGCAAAGTAAAATCTGAACCTTTGACTGTTCAAGTGTTTGGATGCTTTCAATGGCGGGGGGGGGGGGGGGGGGTGGGGGGGGGCGCGCACAGAGGAACATGACAGTTTCAGGAGGAGGCCAGTGTCGAAGGTGGCTGTGAGGTTGAGGAACACAGCACCTGTCTTCAAGTTTTTCTGAAATAATTTTTCAATTTAAGCAATGAGGGCCAGTACCTAGTCCCCAGTGCTGCACTCCTTGCGGAAATTAGCTTGGCCAACGCGAAGGACATCTAAGTTTGGCGTTGTGCGCTGAAGGATGAGCTGTTCAATGTTTTTGTATGGGACTGATAGGAGGAAGATTGGACAGTAGCTAGTATGGGGTATTTTCCAGGTTTTGGTCCGGTGACATTTGCTGTTCTCCATTTCTTTGGAATCGAGTCAGTATTTATGACCATCACATAGAACCGAATCAGTTAGGAAAGAGCTCGGGGTCCCAGGTGTTTCATAGATTCTGGCTCAATATTGTCATATCCTGCTGCCTTGCCACACTTCAAGCCCCATAGGACCTTCTGTTGTTCTGCAACCTCAAAAAGGTGTGGGACTGATGTCTTCTCTGTGATGCTGATAGTGTTATCTTATTTCACCCTGGATGTTTCTTTGGGTGTTTTTGTCCAGCTATGTCAAGGTGGTATCTGGAGACATGGTTGGGAATAACAGAGCAGTTTTGAGTGGGTGGCTTCTGGGCGGCTCCAAGGCAACAGATTAGGCTCCAGCACCTCCTACTGGAGTCTGAAGTATGCAGCATTGAGGGACTCATCAGATGGTCTCCTAACCCTGGATCCCCTGATGCTTGAAGCCAATAGGCATTCTCACTCATGGGAATGTCAAGTAGCTTTACACAGGCACATAAGAGATAGGAGGCTTGAGGCTGCTATACCATTTAATAAAACTATGGCAGAACTTCATTTTTCTGCCCTATCCCAGTATCCTCTGAATCTTTTGTGCCCAAGAGTCTATCAATCTCAGCCTTTAATATACTTAAAGGCTGAGCATTCACACTGGGGTAGAGAATCCCAAAGATCCACAACAATTCTTTAGTGAAGACATTTCTCTTCATCTTGGTCTAACCTAACAGCTGGACCTGTCTGCCTGGAATGGAGGGTATTAGCTACGAAGAGAGATTGAATAAACTGGGACTGTTTTCCCTGTAAATACAGAGGTTAAGGGGCGACCTGTTAGAAGTTTATAAAATTATGAGAGATATAGATAAGGAAAACAGTTAGAAACTTTTTTCCAGAGCAGAAATGACAATTACAAGGGGGCACAAGTTCAAGATAAGAGGGGGAAAGGTTCAGTGGAGATGTGTGGAGGGAGATTTTTTTTTTAAACAGAGGGTGGTGGAGGCGTGGAATGCATTGCCAAGTGAGGTGGTTGAGGCAGATACGCTAGCCACATTTAAGACTTATCTCGATAGGCATATGAACAAACAGGGAATAGAGGGATATAAGCGTTTGGTCTAGGTAGGACAACGTGGTCAGCACAGGCTTGGAGGGCCGAAGGGCTTGTTCCTGTGCTGTACTGTTCTTTGTTTTGTTCTAAATGACTGATCCCAAATTCTAGACTCGTTCAGCATCTACACTGCGAAGCCCTCTTAAGAACAGATCTTTTATTTTCTGGAGTTTAGAGAAATGATGGTCCATTCCACTTGACCTTGCCTCATTGGACAATTTGCATCTGGAAGGTCCTGCTGCAAATAGGACAACATACCACAGATTTTGGATGAGTTATTGGCTAGAGTTTTCTTCTCTTTGCATTTTTTCATTGCCTCAAATGGCTCAGGTGGTAGTGTCAAAGATTGTACAGGATAGCAAAGTCGACATCCTTAGGTCATTGGTTTAATTTCGGCTTGAAGGAGTCTGTCTCCTTTCTTTGATGAGATCAGAATTGCATACAATACTGAAGGTGTGGTATCTCAAAACCCTATGTAATATTAGCAAGATTTTCTTACTCTTCCACTACAACTGCCATACAATAAAAGGTATATCATAACATGGGTCTTCCTAGTGAAACAGAAGTTTAAAAGTTAAAATGCAAGCAACGATACACAAATTCCTCCGAATACCAACTAGTCTCTCAACTTTTAAAATACTCTGCTTTTCCATTCTTTCTACCAAACTGGATAATTTCACACTTCACCTCCATTGGTCACTTACTTGCCAAACTAAAGTGATTTGCATTCTTCGCAGTCTTTGCATCCTCCTCAGGTTACTTTTCCACCTAACTTTATATGGTCAGCAAACATGAGTACATTACACCTGATCCCCCACATCTAAATTATTCATATGGATTCTAGCGAGCTGAGGCCCAAGTACTGATCCTTGCAGCATTTCACTAGTTAATGTCTGCCAGCATGAAAATTACCCATTCATTCCTATTTTCAGAGTGTAACCAATCTCAAATTCTAAAATAGAAACAGGAAATGCATCTCTGGAGAGAAGCAGTTAACATTTCAAATCCTATTGCACAGGCTGTGTTCCTCACCCCACAGGTGCTGCCAGGCCTGCTGATTTTTTCCCAGCATTTTCTGTTTTAACTTCAGATTTCCAGCATCTGCAATATTTTGCTTTTACTCAAGTCCGAACCTTGTGCAGCAAACACAAGTTTTTCTATGTTTCTATGAGACTCCTGGATGAGTACATGGGACTTAATAGGATGGAGGGTTATAGGTAGGAATATGTTCGGCACAACTTGTGGGGCCGAAGGGCCTGTTTTGTGCTGTAGTTTTTCTATGTTTCTAAACTTATCAAAAGTCTTCTGAAAATTCAAATATATTACATTCACTGGTTCCCCTCATCAACCTTGCTATTTACACAGTCAAAAACCCAAGATTTAACATATTTCCCTTTCATGAAACAGTTTTGACTGTTTAATTATAATAATTTTCCCAAATGCCCTGCTACCTTGACACTAAGACACTAAGTCTTTTCCCTGTTACTGGTGTCAGGCTAACTTGACCTATTATTGCTATTTTCAGCCTCTCTACTCTCCTGAAAGCTGTATTATGTTTTCTTATCTTCCAATCCACTGGGGCCCTTTCTGAAATCTAGGGAATTTTGGAAGATCAAAGCCCATGCATCCACTATCTCAACTATTTTAAAGCTTAGGATGCAAGCCATTTGTTGACTTTTAGTCCCGGGGCATCAACATTTAGAATGGCACTGAAAGAGGGCCAGAGGTTTGGCAGACTGAGACTCCCATCTCAGTACTGTCTTTATTTTAAGGACTCGTAGCATGAGAGAGAGAGAAGCTGACAGCATCTGATTAAGATCTTGGGATTAAAAAGTACTGGAAATGCAATTCATGGATTTGTGACCATTGTGGCTGCAAGATGCAGGGAGGGAGTCAGACATGAGTTTGGAGAGAAATCTGAATTGTGGAGTTCTGGGATGGTTCAAAGAATAGATAATAATCTAGTAGCCTGAAAGTTTGGGAGGGGCACCAAGGATAATGGGACTCAGAACCCCTTCAGGCTATCATGAATCCTCTCTAGTTTGTTCCTGCTCATCATTTCCTGATTAGATCCATCTGGTATACTTTTGTGCCTTCGTATTTCCCCCACACAATTTCTCCATTAACCAGTTCTTATTTTAAAGTATTCAGGGTAAATTTTGTATTTCCAACATTCCTGGGCCAGGCCAGATTAATGGATGTAAAATCATAGAAACGTAGAAAATAGAAGCACAAGTAGGCCATTCAGCCTTTTGAATCTGCTCCGCCATTCATTTTGATCATGGCTCAGGATCTACAATTTTCTAATATGCTTCAATTGTTTGCTCCAAGTGCATAACAAAAGTTATCCTTTACTGCATTATTAGTCGGTTTGCCAACTTGTAGAGTTTTTTGTAAGTATACATCAAATTTCTGAACCAAAAATGAACTAAAACTGCTGAGCAATTAAATGTATGGTTTTCAACTTTCAAAAATATCCTTATGCCTCAAAAATGGTTGAGTTTAAGCTTGCTTTTCAATTGAAATAGAGGGAACAGCTCAAAAGGAAAATACATTCTTGATAAACATTTTTTGTTGTTTCTAAATGTCAAAAGAAATGTACAAGTTCATATATTGAATAATTTTGTAAGCTTTACATTCTCAGTAAAAACCTTTGAAGGAACCATCAACAAAAATGGAAGACAAATCAATGGTTAAATGAGCGAAGTTATGAGAAAATGTAAGTAATTTTACATTGACTAAATTTATACATTGATAATTGCAATTAGAGAAAGCCAGCAGATACATTCCCCCCTCAAAATACATCGAGTGATTAAGTTGGATCACATTTGATTTTTTAAAACAAAACTATTGGCCAGTGAGAAACTATGGAATATCTACACTTTAGCTAGAGTTTTGCTTTATAACAATTTGTTTATGGGCTTTCCATTGTAAATTTTAACATAATCCAGAACTTGTAGTCCCAAATGTGGCAAATACTAAGAAGTTCACCACTATTTAGGGCTGCAACACCACCATAACTTCTGGAAATTTCACTTATGCTGAAATCCAGAAATTGCGGTGCACTGGAATGGGTTTCACATGAGGGTTTTGTCGTGATCTGTCATTTGGTAACTGGGGCTGATTGCCTAGAGGTAAAATAACATTAATGTTGATTTGTTTTTTACTGCTGCACCTAATAAGTACAGAGCTTAAAGTGTGAATCCCTTTAAATCAACAAAAATATTAAAGCACTACCACTCTTCAATCTCCTCTTCCCACATCCACTGGTGGTGAGCTGAATTTAAATCTTCTCCACAGCTACAAATTATAATTTCCAAATTGTCAAGAAATGTATACCTGTATTCAAGCTGAACAGAGATCTCAAGGGGCATGTATGGGGTCAGTATGTGATGCCTAAAGGCACATGGCTTCGCTTGTTGGGTATTCGGCAATTGTCTCTGCATTTACTTCAGTTTTGGACCCATGCTGCACCCATGAAAGTAAGTTCTGCTACTGCCTATGACCAAGGTAGGATTGTACTACTTCACGCAGTCAGCAGCAAATGCCTCCGCTTCACCACTGACCACAAGGATTGTTTCCTGCACTGTACAAAATGTGCAGGCCACAAGATTTTTAATACACACGAGGAGGAAGGAATGAAAAGTACTTCCTGCAAATTTGTGCCTCCACTATAATAAGTAGCTAATTTTCCAAAATGCTCACGTCAGATTATAAATGTTGAAATAATAACATTAGGAACATAATTTCATTAGCAATCATAAACATTTTAAAAAGATTACCAAGCTCTGCTTAAGTCTGGCAAGAGCCAAATGCATTCAAACCTGTTTACACTAAAATAAATCATATGTGCATGCATTAGTTGTATGAAAACAAATGCAACTGACACACATCACTCTTTGGCTCTAACACACAGTCTTTTTTTAAAATTACACAAAGAACATGGGAAGTGAAGAATATAAGGAAGTCTGAACTCACTTGAGATTTTGTTGCTTATGAATACCAGGTCTTAGTCTGCATTTCACCATATGTCCTGGAACTATTCTGGCTAATTCAGATCTTCCACATTTTTCACACCAAGAACTTTGCACATTTACATGTGCTGCAGCTACTTAGTCATATATAAAACATTGGTGGTGTCCTTTTATTGTGCTTAAGCCAATATCTCTAAATTGGAAAAGGGCCAACTTCAATGGGATGGAAGGGGATTTAGCCAGGGTAAAATTGAACCAAAAATTGACAGACAGAAATGGTAACAGAACAATGGATGATCGCCAAGAGGAGGAGTTTCAGATACAGGCCAAGTACCTTCCAACAAAGAAATGAAGAGAAGAATAAGACTGGCCAAGAGAATGGGAGCAGAGTAGTAGTTAATATAAAAGGGACCCAAAAATCTTCTGCAGGCATGTAAATTTTAAGTGGGTAGTGAGATGCAGGGCTGGTTCTATTAGGGAGCGAGTGTGTGATTCTAGCAGAGAGGTGCAGGGCAAGGCTAGAATACTTTAGGTGTGGCATCTAAAAAAGATAATATTAATTTGATTGCAACAGCATATAGATAGGGTAGCCAAATGGGCAAACAAGTGAGAGGGAAGTTAATGCAGAGAACCGAGGTGATGCAAATGTGCAGAAGGGATAGGGAGAGGTAGTACAAACTTGTTGGCACAGTTCTAAACATTGTGCAGGGACAGAGGGACCGGGAGGGTTCATGTGCATAGATCTTGGGAGGGCGACAGGACACATTCAGAGACTCGTTAGCAAAGCATGTGGCATCTTGGGTTTCAAAAATAGAATACAAAACAAGGAAGTTAAGCTGAACCTTTATAAAGCTCTGGTTAAGCCACGGCGGGAATTTTGTATCCAGTTTTGGTCTCCACTTTAGGGAGAATGAGAGAGTTCTTGAGTGGATACAAGGAAGATTTAGCAGAATGGTTTCAGCGAGCCAAAGTTATGTTGGAGAAGCTAAGTTTGTTCTCCTTGAAGCTCAGGATAGAGGGGAGATTTGACATAGGTGTATAAATAATGACAAATTTAATTAAGATAAACAGTTCCCATTGCTCCCAAAATGGTGTGCAGCTTGCAAGCAGAGTGAACAGATACGAGTTTGCCAAGTGGGGGTTTGGAGAAGGTTGGGGGGGGCGGGGCGGGGGGGGGGGGGGGGGGAGGTGCTCATTTTTTTCTAACTTCAGTGTAGCAGGAGGAGCTGGCCGGTAATTAACTGGTAAGCTCATAAGAAACATACAAAGAGCAAAGGGTACTGTAAAAGCTTCTTTAGGGATGTGGAAAGGAAAATATTATCCAGGCCAAATGTGGGTCCATTACAGTTGGAGGCAGGAGAATTATAGTGGATAGACAACCAAGAGACTTGTAAAACTGAGGCACAAAGAAATTATTGATATTTGAAAAGTTAATTGGATTGAAGGCTGTTAAATCCCCTGGACCAGATGAAATACATCTTAGAGTGCTTAAGGAAGTGGCAACAGCTATAGTGCACATATTGGCGGTTGTCTTTCAAAATTCTATAGATTCTGGAAAGATTTCTGCAGACTGGAAGGTAGCAAATATAACCCCACTACTTAAGTGAGGGAGAACTACAGACCTGTTAATTGACATCAATAGTAGAGTAAATGTTAGAATCTATTACATAGTATGTGATAACTGAACACTGAAAAAGTAATGGAAAAACTGGGCAGAGTCAACATGGATTTTTGAAAGGGAAATCAGGTTTAAAGTTTATTTAGTGTCACAAGTAGGCTTACATTAACACTGCAGTGAAATTACTGTCAAAATCCCCTAGTCACCATACTCTGGTGCCTGTTCGGGTACACTGCGGGAGAATTTAGCATGACCAATGCACCTAACCAGCATGTCTTTCAGATTGTGGGAGGAAACCGGAGCACCCAGAGGAAACTCACGCAGACACGGGGAGAATGTGCAGAGTTTGCACAGTGACCCAAACCAGGAATTGAACCCGTTCCCGGTGCTGTGAGGCAGCAGTGCTAACCACTGTGCCACCCTGTTGCCAAACTTGCTGGGAGTTTTTTGAGGATGTTACTTGGAGTATAGAGTAAAGGAGAACCAGTAGATATGGTATTTGAATTTTCAGAAGGATTTTGAAAAGGTCCCACACAGATTATTAAACAAAATTAGAGCACATAGGATTGGGTGTAATATGCTGGTATGGATTGAGAATTGGTTAACAAACAGAAAATAGTAGGAATAAACGGGTCATTCTCAGGATAGCAAGCTGTTAGGCGTGGGGCACCACAAGAATCAGTGCTAGAGTTACAAATGTTCACAATCTGTATACATGATTTAGGGGATGTGGAGACAAATTGTTCTCTTTCCAAATTTGCTGATGACAAAACTAGATGGGAATGCAAGCTGTGAGGAGGATGCAAGGAGACTTCAGGTGGACTTTGACAAGCAGTGAATGGGCAAGAACATAGCATTTGGAATATAATGTGAGCAAGTGTAAAGTTATCCACTTTTGTAGTAAAAACAGAAAGACAGAATATTTCTTAAATAGAGGGGGGTTGGGAAGTGTTGGTGGCAAAGGGACCTGGATGTCCTCGTCCGCGCGTGACTAAAAGCTAGCATGTAGACACAATAATCAGTATAGGAAGGTAAATAGAAACCATAGAAACCCTACAGTGCAGAAAGAGGCCATTCGGCCCACCGAGTCTGCACCGACAACAATCCCACCCAGGCTCTATCCCCGTATCCCTACATATTTACCCGCTAATCCCTCTAACCCTCATATTTACCCACTAATCCACGCATCCCGGGACACTAAGGGGCAATTTAGCTTGGCCAATCAACCTAACCTGCACATCTTTGGACTGTGGGAGGAAACCGGAGCATCCGGAGGAAACCCACGCAGACACAGGGAGAATGTGCAAACTCCGCACAGACAGTGACCCGAGCCGGGAATCGAACCCAGGTCCCTGGAGCTGTGAAGCAGCAGTGCTAACCACTATGCTACCGTGTTGCCCCTGGTATGTTGGCATTCATTTCAAGTGGATTTGAACACTGAAGTACATCCTGTAATTGAACAGAGCCTTGGTGCGATCGCACCTGGTGTATTTGTATAGTTTTGGTCTCCTTGGATAAGGATATATTTGCCATGGAGGGAGTGCAACAGAGGTTCACCAGTTGAACAGATCAATCCTTGGGGTGACAGGATCGTTTTATGGGGAGAGATTGAGAAACTGGGGCTGAGTTTTAAAGAATGAGGGGTAATCTCATTGAATTTGACAAATTTCTTGCAGGGTGTGAAGGGCGAACATAGGATGTTTTCCCGAGCTAGAGAGTCTGGAACAGGAGACAATCTCAGGATAAAAGGCAGGCCATTTAACACTAAAATGGAGGAATTTCTTCAGAGGGTGGTGAATTGTTGGAATTATTTACCCCAAGAGGACTGCAGAAGCTCAATCATTAAGCATGTTCAAGATAGAAATCCATAGATTTCAAGAGACTAATGGCATCAATGGATATGGGGATAGCACAGGAAAGTTATGTTGAGGGAGATGATCAGCCATGACCTAATTGAATGTTAGAGCAAGCTTGACAGGCTGAATAGCCCATTCTCGTTCCTTTTAAATATTAACATATCAAAGACCAAGGTGCAGATATTTAGGATTTTGGGTGAGAGATGCAGGCGAGTACGAAAAGGAACTTTTCTATGCAGTAAGTGGAACTTTGTGTGGTGAAAGTGAACGTCAATGATTTCAAAGGGAAACTGATGGACATTTACAGGACTACCAGGATAGATTGACCGACTGGTTTGCTCCACAGTAAACCAGCATGGATAAATGAGTTGTAAGGCTTTCTTCTGTGCTCATATCAAATCATGCCCAACTTCATTACATACCTGAATCAGAATTGGCATCTTTAACAGGCTTTTGTTCCTCAAATTCATTTCTGTATTCTTCGCCATCCTCCTCATTCTTCTCCTTATTCTTTTTCTCTTTTTCTCTCTCCTTGTCTTTATGTTTTTTAGCTTTCTTTTTTGACTTTGCATGAGAAGAGCAGTCTTTGCTGATGACTTTTGAGCACTCCAGTTGGTGTGGTGGGCTTTCCACAGTAGTCCTAGAGATAAGCTTTTCTTGCTGGTCCTCATAACCTTCACCAGCTTGACCAATAGCATCAACTGGCAGATCTTGAGTTCCCCTTCCTTCAGGTGTGCACGGGGAACTGGAGTTAGAATTCACAGTGTGAGCGATAGAAACTGGAAGTGGCACAGGTGGTGGTGCAGGGGGAGGGGGGTGAGGAGGAGCAACTGGGGTGGAAATAACAACAGTTTTCTCACTGGAGGGATTTAAATGACCATTAAGTGTTGGCTGCACACGGTTAGTAAGGTGAGATATTCGAGGCTTCTTGCTTGCTAGTGGGTCAATGAAATCTGATGGCAGAGATCTCTTCTGCAAAAACATTAAACATAATACTAAGTTCTGATCAACAAGTTAAGAAAAATATTTTCAAAATTGAATACTTTATCCACATTCTAGCAATTTAATCCAGGTTGGTTACCATATCCCAATCTTATTTTCCAAAAACTATGCCACAGCAGGCATATTTTGCTATTTTTTTGTATGAACCGACATCAAAATACTATGTGCAGAATAGGTAGAGTAGATGTGGGCTACTGCAATGTCCTGTCATGTCATGGTCTAGGTTTAAATAGAGCCCAGAGTGGTGGGATAAAAGCTGGTTAGCTGTGTCACAATAATGCAATAGAGCTCAGCTTCTGAAATTGAGATGAAAACACATTACTAGCATGGCATAGGAGAGTACCTTGTGCCTAATAATGACATTGCACACCTGAAAAGGAAAGAATTTCATTTGCTAGTAATGTAGTAATGGTAAAATTCTTGTGATTTAGGCCAGGCCGAACCTTTTTGCTTGGGGGGGTGGGGGGGGCTACATTTGCATATTTTTCTCTCAAGGAGCGATGAGCAAATTTCAGAATGATCATGTTTGGCATAACAAAATAATATGGCGTGAAAGGATCAGCATACATGAGTGGGTAAGTGGATGCTGGTGTGTGGTGGTGATAGCGAGTGAAAAAACTATGATTGGGCAAAACGCTGACTGGCACTCATTTCCACACAGTCAATGTCTTGCACTCAACCCCCGCCAGGGCAGCCTCACAACCCCGCTCTCTATTACAACGGCAAAGAATTCCAAAGATTCATAACCCTTTGAGTGAAGAAATTTCTCATCAGTCCTAAACAGCCATCTCCATATTCTGAGACTGGCTTCTAGCTCCAGACTCCCTAGCCAGGGAGAAATAGTCTCCCAGCATCAACTGTATCAAGCCCCTTAGAACTTCATATATTGAAATGAGATCACATCTCAAGCTTCTAAATTCTAAGGAACATAGACCCAATCGACTCAGCCTCTCCATGTAGGACAATTCTTTTATCCCAGGAATCAATCTACTGAACGCTGAACGTTTGTTGCACGCTCCAAGGCAAACATATATTTCCTTAGGTAAGGAGACCAAAACCACATACAGAACTGCAGGTGGGTTCTCACCGAGGCTTTATAAAATAGTAATTCCTTACTTTTATATGCCAATTAATTTGTCATCTATTGCTGGATCTGCATGAGAGTGTTGTTACTTGTGTACAAGGACACCCAGATCCTTTGGAATACCAAACATTCTCAGTCTCACTTTAAAAAAAAATTCTGCTTTACTATTTCCTTTCCAAAGTGGATAACTTCTCACTTCTCCACATTATACTCCATTTGCCATAAAAGTGTCATTTTGGGTGAGAAAACCAGTGAGATTCTTGCCAGCATGTTGACACTGCTCAGCCATGTCCTCAACCACACGGGGGCTTCAATGGCCTCCGATGCTCATCCCGCACCCCCCCCCGCCCACGGTGTGGTCATCACGCCTGTTCGCCATTTGTGGAGACTAGTAATGATTCTCACTAGGTTCCCACTGCGCCCAAGGGTCAGAGAATCCTGTGAGCAGGGAGAATCAGGCCTCAAACAGACTAGGCATATTTAAATGCTTATTTAAATATGATAATCTAGTTCCCGTCATCAGTAGGCAGGAATCAGATTACGTCCAGGCACAGTGGCTGGGAGAATTGCAACAAGGTTTTGTGCAGACCCACTAGACCCCTCACCCACAATTCTCTGAACCGCGCCACCCCAACGTCATCTGTGCAGCCAGAAAAATCGCAGTCCTTAACTGTGGAAGAATTCAAAACTTGTTAATGCATCATGCTTCGCACAGTTTCTTTATATTGGAGAATCACAAGCAACATTTTTGTATTTGAAATTGGTAAATAAACCTGCACAATTAGGGTCCACCAATTAGGAGTACAATCTTTAATAATTATAAACTTGGTAATCGATTTTATTCACCTCTGGTGGAGATGTGGATCCTCTATCTTTAGGGGAGCTTGATGGAACTGGATCTGCTTGATGGCTATTAGAATTCTGCAGCTGGGATAATTTTCTGTTTCAAAGATTCAGAACACAAAAAAAGTCAAGATGCATCTTCTCAACACAGATCCATGCAGTTAAATTTACTGTTTTCATGACATCCATGTATAGTCAGAATTCTATTACTGCCAGAAACAAATTACTGCAATATGCGTTACATGTAAAGTGTACTGCAGATTGAAGTCCAGGAAACCAGCAAAAGTTCACAAACACCTGTGGATTGG
This sequence comes from Mustelus asterias, assembly GCF_964213995.1. Taxonomy (NCBI): domain Eukaryota; kingdom Metazoa; phylum Chordata; class Chondrichthyes; order Carcharhiniformes; family Triakidae; genus Mustelus; species Mustelus asterias. The sequence goes on along the minus strand of NC_135806.1, from coordinate 94,239,326 downwards.
CAAAATCAAACAACTGTTTCAAAAGAGGGTTTCAGATGGCCAGCTCAGTTATCCTGCCATCTTTGTTTCAATGAAAAGCTGTTTTAAACACTATTTCCTGTGCTTCATAAAGCCAAAATTTGACTGTTGGCTGATGTTTCAACGTTTTTCACCTTGCAGGGGAGTACGGTGGCACACTGCCTCACAGCGCCAGGGACCCAGGTTGGGTCACTGTCTGTGTGGAGTTTGCATGCTCTCCGTGGGTTCACTCTGGGTGCCCTGGTTTCCTCCCATGGTCCAAAAGACGTGCTGGTTAGGTGAATTGGCCAGGCTAAATTCTCCCTCAGTGTACCTGAACAGGCACCAGAGTGTGACAACACAGTAACTTCATTGAAGTGTTAATGTAAGCATACTTGTGACTAATAAATAATTAAAAAAAAAAAAATGTTCGGGGCATTGTTTTGCAGTATAATTGCGGTCCACTGCCAAGCAAACTTTAACAAATTTCCAAGCTACCCAGTGAATCAAATGTTAAAAACTTAAGGGAACCCTTTAATCCTGCAGGCCATGGCTTCTCGCCAGATCAACTAGGTGGCAAGCAGATCCAGAAAAATTAATCAACTTTAAACCTTTTAGTTTGTGTTTCTGCTGGGCCAGAAGGAGCAGGAGTGCCCCCACTTGCAATTGGAGTAGGCGAGGGAAGAGTGGGCAAGGATCTCAGAAATCCATTTTGGACCACTTGCCTGACTGTAGTAGTAATCTCTCCACACGAAGCCAGCTAGCACTTTCCAGAAAGTCTAAGGATGTGGGTGGGCGAGTTAGTGAAAAAGAATGATGGGATGCACATAGACAAAACCTGAAGATTTAAACTCCTGGACCTTACTCTGCAAAGAACCAGATAGCCTCCAGACTAGTTCAGCCCATGCCCCTAGGACCCCAGCCCAAGATAAGATTGGGACTTTACATTCACTGTGCTGAGAGCCCAGGGTGAATATTTCCCATGCTGTGCGAGTCAACAGAAAACCTGATGATCCTAATGATGTATCCAATATATTTTGTGCATTCTGACAGCTCATATTAATTTGAGGCGGCTTTTGGTATTCGGATGTGTAACAGGATATCACCCAGCCTAATCTGTAATGAAAATTACAGTGAATTGAGAGGCTGCTTGCTTGTTGGAGAAAACTGTCTATTAAAGAAAATAGAAGCTGTTGATGGTGATCAGCATTAACACAAAGTGTCCAGCTGCTATACAAGTTCTCACCGAGTATTATTGTACAGTGAAATGTAAGCTAGGAGATGAATTAGAAATCTAGTTCCACGTTGCACAGTGTGCAATGACAACATTGTTCACTGCCTTCTGAACGGGCAGCAAATTTTAATGGGTGACATCCCATTGCACATTTCCTCAACCACTCTGCCTTGCTGCAATACACCTATTTTATTGAATAAAGACTTGGTGAATATTTTTACACCATCAATCTTTGGACAAAAGTTATGTCTTAAAATATTTGAGCTACAATTGATTCCTATAGATATGACATTAAAACAAAACTTCTGTATATAACAGTTTAAAAATTAACAAAGCAACACAAGTTGTGTTTAGATTGTGCAAGACCCACACTAGAACCACCATTTCTCAACATGCTGGATTTGCACAACCAGCAATAATCTCAAGTTATCTGATTATCTAAGTTTTCTGGCCACTGGCCTCAGCAAATTTGTCAAGCTGACTTTGGGGTTGCCACTGTGCAGAAGGGGCTAACAGCATCAGCATTACACTTGGCAATAATCTAACAGTCAAATTAACTGTCACACTGTACAAGATAGATTGAATACATCAATAGACTCATCAGCTTTCGTGTTTACCAGCATGGGAAATGTCCAGCTGATGCATTAGAATCAAAATATCAAAAAATAGTTTACAATAAATTAGTAGAAAAATTGGGTTATCTGGGTAAACAGATCTTAAAAACTAATACACCTTGTAGAACAATGTAATGTAAACCACGATAATGAAGATATAGTAACAGACAAGAACACTCTTCCATTAAGACTTTATTAACTTGCTTCATATGCTGGTTTGCATTACAAGTCAAATTAAATTTGAAAATAAGAATAACAATCAACATATGTGAAATTAGCATCTATTCTGTTCTATTAAGTGTTCTCATAAGAATGCTAAGTGCAGTAGAACATGTTAAGGTATGTGGATTGGTATGTGGAGTTAGACTGGTGTAGCATTGAGTTCTTCATATGAACCTTTTACAACTCAAATTTTTAGACCACTACAAAAATGGATCCTGTCACTTCTCTTCATTAAGGAAATCTGCTAAAAGCTCTATACCAACTTTCAAAATTTAACTTGTCTTTTTTCTTTCAGATGTGGATAGATCTGTATTTATTACCAGCACTTGTTTTTATTTCAGATTTCCAACTTCAAAATGAAATTTTAAATCATATCTAGACTTCTCAAACTGTAACTGCGCACTGTACTCAGTTTGTCCTAATATTTATGAAATTTACTCTTTAAACAGTATAGCAGAATCTTTTCTTAAAATAATTCATAACCTATAAAAACACTGTATAATCTTCAACTAGGCCATTCCTTTTCTTTTAACTAAATTAAGCCGAGTCATTTTTAGTGACTTTTGGCCAAAACATAAAAGCCCACCGGACATTAGAGAACAGGTGAAGTAATTGGGGAAAATAGTATGGCAATATAAAGATTTTGCTTTTATTTTGTCCCTGCTCTTCTATAATGCTAGAGATATTTAACAGACAAGATTTCAGTTTAACATCTCATCTCCAGCACCTCCAACAATGCAGGATTATCTCAATATTGTACTGAAATTATCTTGGATTATGTGCTCAAGTTACGGAGTGGGGCTTGTCTCAATTTTCTAGTTGAGGTGAGAATATTAACACAGATAAGAATCAAAATCTGACATCAAAAGTAGTTACTGTGCCAGAAAGGCGGCAAATAAACTCCATCCTGTATTATTGATCACATCTACCAAGATAAGTGAAGGCACTCAGAGCGCACATCTCCACCATATTGTGTTAATTTATTATACAATTATGTAGTTCATCCTTTAAGCTTTTCTCTGCCTTGAAGTAATTCTGTAAGTACAAAGTTGAAAATTTTTTAAATTAAGAGCTTCTGTAACAGGGTAATGTTCGGGGAATCTGGGTTTGAACCCTACTACAGCATACAGTGAAATTTGAATTCAGTAAAAATCTGGAATTTAAAAAATCGAATGATGAATATGAAAGCATTGTTGATTGCCATAAAAACCTATGCAAAACCTGTCCTGGTCCCCCCATACCGACACGTTAAGGAAGCACACAGACGCCTCTACTTTCTCAGAAGACTAAGGAAATTTGGCATGTCAGCTACGACTCTCACCAACTTTTACAGATGCCCATAGAATCATTCTTTCTGGTTGTATCACAGCTTGGTATGGCTCCTGCTCTGCCCAAGACCACAAGGAATTACAAAAGGTCATGAATGTAGCCCAATTCATCACACAAACCAGCCTCCCATCCACTGACTCTGTCTACACTTCCTGCTGCCTCAGCAAAGCAGACAGCATAATTAAGGACCCCACATACCCTGGACATTCTCTCTTCCACCACCTTCCGTCGGAAAAAAACACAAAAGTCTGAGGTCACGTATCAACCGATTCAAGAATAGCTTTTTCCCTGCTGCCGTCAAACTTTTGAATGGACTTAGCTTGCATTAAGTTGATTTTTCCCTACACCTTAGCTATGACTGTAACACTACATTCTGCACTCTTTCGTTTCCTTCTCTATGAACGGGACGCTTCGTCTGTATAGCGCGCAAGAAACAATACTTTTCACTGTATGTTAATACATGTGACAATAAACCAAATCAAATCAATTAGGGAGAGATCTGCCATCATTACTTGGTCTGGCCTACACGTGACCCCAGACACCAATGTGTCTTTTAAATGCCCTCTGAAATGGCCTAGCAAGCCTTTCAGTTCAAGGGTAATCAGGGTTGGGCAATAAATGCTGGTCCAGACAGTGACACCCACATCACATGAATGAATTTTTAAAAAAAATCCATGTGACCAGTCTCTCACAGGGGAATTAACAATGAAAGAAGTCCTAATACATAATCAACTGAGAATCAGTTTGTTTCAAATTCTTAAAATGTTCTGCACAGCACTCACTGTGATGAACATTGTGTTCTAGCTTTAATATTTAAAACAACAGGAGAATTTTGGCTATGGCACTGAATTACATCGTTGTGGAAGCAGGGAAAGATTTTTGGTTGCTTTGAGTGCTTTGCATTGTCGCTTCAACAACATCCATCAATTTTTCAAGATGCTGAAACTGAGCTTTCTTTGAGATTCCTTAGAGTAAACTGGTGATGGTCATTGCATTTTGTGCAATTATAGGGTGCTACCAACTAACTTGACACAATACTTAATACGGAAGATTTTTGAAGAATGATGCTGGCTAATTTTATTGCAGAATACTGATGCTCGACAAATTATTCACATGAATGACATAATAAAAAGTGATCAATTAAATTATTAAAGCTAGGGTTGAGACGTAGTGATTCATTACATATATGGCTGTCATGATAAAAAGACAGGAAAATGCTTCCCATTAACAGATGTTGAAATGAGAACTAAGCATAAATCAAAAACCCTGAGCTGCAACTCCAAAGCAAATATAAAATGGTCAAATTCTATCTGATCCACAATATTGTAAATGTTATTTGAGACAAAACAAATCCACCTCTGAAATATTAAATGCATGATATTTAAAGCAATTCTTCACCCCTTTCAATAAAGATGCAGAGTTGTTGGCTATCTTGGTAATAAGTCTTAATTTGGGCTGGTGCCCTGAATGATTCTTTGAGTTGCTTGCTGTGAAGGATAATGAAATTAGTTGTCTTAATGAAACTGGGAAATAGTTCTTCACATTTGGCACACCATTTTTCACAAAACCTTTCTCTAAATTTGAGATAATCCAAAACTCGTCTTTTCCTTAACTCGCATCACGACCTGCTCACCCATCATTTATGTTTGCTGACTTAAACTGGCTTGGATCAAGCAATTTCTTGATCTTTAAATTCTCATGTTTTCAAATCACTCCACTGCCTCATCCCTTCCTATCTCTGCAATCTCCTTCAGCCCCAAACCCTCCAAGATATCTGCACTCATTTAGTTCTGTACCTTTGAGCAGCCATTATTTTAATTATTCCACCACTGGTGTCTGTGCCTCCAGCTGCCTGGCACTAAGCTCTGGAATTTCCTCCCGACACCTTGCCGTTCCCAACATTTCTTTCCTCCTTTAAGCCACTCCTTAAAAACTACTTCTTTGACTAAGCTTTTGGACACTGACCTAAAATCTCCTTATCTGGCTCATGTTATATTTTGTTTTATAATGCTCCTGTGAAGCACCCAGAGAAGTTCTATTATGTTGAAGCCACTATACTAATAAGTTGCTGTTGTTGAATACCTTTCAGAACGCTAATCACTGACTCTAAAGTTGCAAAGATTGGAGAATGTGCACCTTTATTTTTCCTTTAAAAAACTGCTAGAATAAAATAAAGTCAATTTACCTGGAAACCACTCTGTCAAACAGTTGCCGATCCTCTTCCGAGTAACCAGGCCAGTCCCGCTGAACCTCTTTATACACAAAATCCTTCACAGTATAGGAGTTGTCTTTTGAGTTTATATTAGCCACCTATAAGAAAGCAAGCTATTATACCAATGGGAACGGTCATCCTAAGTTAACTGCATCTAACAAAATAAAAGTAGGGCTATGCTAAAATATTATCCAGATTGATTGTGGGCAGCCACGTAATGGCAAATTAAAAATTAAAAGTTGGACACAGCTAATAGCAGCCCTTCTGCCAAAGAAAGTCATGAGTTCAAGTCCCACTCCAAGACTGGAGCATGAACCTAAGCTGATAACCTGTTGCAGTACACAGGTTTTGTGGTTAAAGCAAAATGGTTTGGGCAAATTTTGTTAGGCTATTTGAAGAACTGGAGCTCACTCTACATTCCAGCTATTTCCTTTCCTCAATGAACATGACCACAGATAGGCCAGCTTGCCAATCATCTCATTGTTCATCATGAAATATCCCATGTCTGCTTACTCAAAGGTGAGGTGATTGCAGATGTACAATGGTGCTACATAAAGTCAAGAGTTTTAGGGAATTTACAAGAAAATTAAATTAAGTTATGGTGTTATAACTAGTTTAGTTTTAAAAGTTCCTTAGTTAATAAAAAAAGCCTTAGCCTTTCTCATTGAAGAAAAGCGACATACTGGTCAGAAGTATAAATGGTGCTCCGAGAAATACATATCATTTACAAATTAATTATTTTATATTTTTAAAAAACTTTCCATCGAGTACTGAAACGGAAAAGCTCATTCTCCATTGAGCATTGGCCATGCTAAATTGCCCTTTAGTGTCCCGGGATGTGTACGTTAGATGGATTCGCGGGGTAAATATGTGGGGTTACAGGGATAGGGCCTATTTGGGGATTGTTGCCAGTGCAGACTCGATGGGCCAAATGGCCTCCTTCTGCACTGTACACTGCACTGTACAATTCTATGAAAAATCCCTATAAACAAAGGATCAGAAACCAGGGGCTGAATTTTAGACTTCCCTGAAGGATGGAAGCTTGTAAAATATCTTCTGTTGCCTCTCTACCACTGCATTTTTTCCTACCCCAAACTGCTCTGAAATTTTAAGATGGAAGCATGAGTGAGGCCCTTAGTGCCCCATCCCATCCGCTATTTTACCTGTGGCAAAGGGAGATCCATGCCAAGCAGGTAGCCCCACAGCTTTTACTGGGTGAGCTGGTGTTGGGTAAATTGGGATGGAAGTGGGAAAAACATCTCCTTTGTGGGTCCAAGCAATAGGATGATTTCAAAAATTAGTCTCGTTGGCGTTCAGTGCACCTTATACCTTGTCTTTGAAATAAAAATGTATTTATTGCAAACAGAAACAGAAAATGCTAGAAAATCTCAGCAGGTCTGACAGCTTCTGTGGAGGGAAAATAGAACTAACTGTTCTCTTCAGAGATTCCAGCATCCACAGTAATTTGCTTTTATATATTTATTGCAGCTCTTTGCATACGGTATGAACTGCAAAATTATTAAATTCTTATCTGGGCTAAAGGTGAAGTAACTGAGAAACTATAGTTTTCATAATTCTTGATCTCTGTGGATTGAATGACATTTACAGGATTATGTTGTAATATCTTTTGTCAATCTCTACATAAAGCTCATAACCCATAATTCAAGGTAAAAATAGTGAGCATTAAAAATAGGTGGGTTAACAAAGACAGCCATTACAGATTTATTAACAGTAAGTCACCGCTGAGAAATTTCATGAGACTTTGGGCGGGATTTTCCCATCACACTCGCCCCAAAACTGGAAAATCCGTCAGGCGCAATGGAAAATTCGCCCGTGTGTGTTTGGGACTGACTGAATAGATGATAGGACTGTAGTAGACGTAGTGCATGTGAGTTTTCAAAAGACGCTCACTAATCTGTTGCACAGGAGGCTTGATAGAAAAATGCTGATTATTGGTACAACAAAATGCAACAACATGGATGAAAATTGAAGCTGACGTAGAGCAAACCAAGTCATAGTAAATGGTGCTGCTCAGATCGCGATTTGTGTAACTCAGGACTCTGAGAGGTCCACTTTTCTTCTTGGTATATGATTGGGACATGGAAACAAGTAACTGGAGAAATATTGACATAAAACTTGACAAATTTGCAAATAACAAGGCGGACAATTAAACTATCAGGAAGACAGAATAGTCTGACATAACAGTTGCAATTTGCTAAAAAGTGGGAGGAAAAATAAGGAATAAGTCTATACACTTAATGGAAAGACACCAAACAGTCCGGATGAACAGACACACCCAGGAGTTCAAATAAATATATAATACTCCGAAGTGCAAATGCCAAGATAAAGGTCAACAACATTGTGATTCTTCTGGAAATGTGAATGGATGTTATTTAATGGACTTTCAAAAGGCATTTGGTAAAGTCCCTCATAAGAGGCAATTTAATTAAAGTTGAAGCTCATGAAATTGTGGGCAAATTATTGAGCTGTATAGCAAATTGGGACAAACAGATAAATGGGCAGGCACTCTAATTGGCAGATTGTTATTTTGTGACATCCTTTGATGGAGAATAGGCTCTGTTTATGGAATAATGTGGCTTCTAGCAAGCGTAAGTGAATTTAACTGATCTTTAGGCCCCAACACATCCTTGCCATGTACGTAGCCATACGGCTCAATGACTGGCTAATTTGTGCTCATTTAGTTGTTCATAATAGGCAGAGTACAGACCATACTCATGCTTGTAAAAACAAAACTAAAATATCTACTATTAGATTGATTCCACGATTGGGCAGCACTTGCTGAACAATGCCGAGTACTCTAATCATAGAATCATAGAAACCCTACAGTACAGAAAGAGGCCATTCGGCCCATCGAGTCTGCACCGACCAGAATCCCACCCAGGCCCTACCCCCATATCCCTACATATTTACCCACTAATCCCTCTAACCTACGCATCTCAGGACACTAAGGGCAATTTTTTTTTTAGCATGGCCAATCAACCTAACCCACACATCTTTGGACTGTGGGAGGAAACCGGAGCACCCGGAGGAAACCCACGCAGACACGAGGAGAATGTGCAAACTCCACACAGACAGTGACCCAAGCCAGGAATCGAACCCAGGTCCCTGGAGCTATGAAGCAGCAGTGCTAACCACTGTGCTACCGTGCAGTAATAGCTACACTAACAACCAATTTAAGATGGTCAAGGAGCTCATTTATGCTTGCTAGAGGCAGCATGGGTTCATACACAAGGCCCTTTCTGTCAAAGGAATATGTTTAAGCCTCGAGCCGTTTTTGAATTAGCCAGAAGTTTGGGGAGCCTATAAGACTCTGTTGCTTTCTTCATGGCAATGTCTCGGTCAAAGTTGACTTATCAATCAGCACCCTTTTCTCCTGTAGTATAAATTGAGATTTTTTTGAAATCTATTGTTCTTGTTATGACCCATGAGCGCAAGATGAAAAACTTTAGCAACATGTCTTTCTTTTCAACATATTATATCCAGTGCTTGTTAATATGCTTATGTGGGCAATTGTCATCTTCAGCACCTGTGTGGGTATCTAGTGGAAATCCAGCAGACTGCAATCAGCCAGTTTAATGCCCTGGCAGCAAAGTTAAAAATAACCCTCACATTGGAGAGTTCTTTAGGTTTGATTTCCAATCTGTTGGATCCTTTATTTTGTAATACATCTTTTCAGCAATGTGATGGAGGATTAGTTTATGTAAATTGCCTTGTTGATAAAAGTGTAGTTAAAAAGGCCTTATTAGTAATCACTGAATGATGAGAATCTGCTTTCCTCAAAAGTTTGTTAATTAACCAAAAGTATAACCAAAACAAAATAATATCCCTTTGACACAGAAATTATTCCAAGAGAAGGCAAATTAACTGCAATGTTTCAAAGTAGGAGTCAACCCCTCAGGAATTAACAATTAATCTCTAGGGTCCTGCTAAACACAATCCAAGAGATAAACATTAGAGAGACACATTAAAAAAAGTGTGCAAGAATTTTTCATTTTTACTTAATATCCATTTAAAAGTATTGGAGATAGTATAAAAAGGCTGTCCAATTGGCAGTCAAGCATTATATCATTGAGTAATTTTGCTTTCCAATAGTGGGAAGGCAGTGCTCTGCAAGACAGGTATGTCAGGTGACCAATAGCAATAGCATGGTGGGAGGGAGTTGGGATTCAGGTCCAAAGATGTGCAGGTTAGGTTAATTAGTCATGCTCAACTGCCCCTTGGTGTCAGGAGAACTAGCAGGTTAAATACGTGGGGTACCGAGATAGGGCTGAGGTGGGATTGTTGTCAGTGCAGGCTCGATGGGTCGGATGACCCCTTTCCACACTGAAGGGATTCTATGATTCTATGTGATGCAATTTCCAGGAATATGTGCCGAATTGGGAATCCTTAGTTCAGTCAAATTCAGCAAAAAAATACAAAAGTTTTAACCTTCAGTGTGCACTCCTATGGAAGATTTCCAAACATTCAGCACAGCAAGTTATCAAGTTATGTAAATTGGAAAAAAAATAAAGAACTCTTTAGGTGCAAGAATTATCCAATTTAAGCCTTCCTCTATTTAATAACTGGTGTAGCATTCTGCTCACTGCTTGCTAAGCCTCTGTTATTTTAATAAGCTTTTCACACAAGAATTGATTGGAAGCTCCAATCTCAACTATAATGCTTGAAGTGCCAAGAAACCATAAGTAAAGCATTTATCCCCTCAAACAAGGGGTTTATCTCTGGTCAATTTCTCCTGCAACTGGTTGAATCAAAGGAATTAGCAATTTATTATTTCTATAGTAAAATATGCCTGATCTAGAATCCAAAAGAGAAGAGCAATTCTAATTTTGATAAAAGACTTGCATTCCTTAAAATGTAATTGGTTATGAAATATTTTGTGACATTCTAAGTTACTTAAGCAAAAGTGGCCAACAATCTGCACACTACAGAGAGAATATAGGATGTCACATTTCTGGATTATTTTTTCACTGAAAGCATCGAATTTGTTTACAGGAAAGACAATCAGTGACCGGATTCATCTCCGCCACCCTTTCAGGCAATCCATTCCAGATTTCTGCAAAAAAAATGTTTTTGCTCATGTCACTGTTGGGTCTTTTGCTACCCACCTTAAAACTATGCCGTGTGGTTCTAAACCCTTCTGCAAACAGGTAGGGAGGTCATGGAACCTTTACAGATTAAAGGGGAGGAGGTGCTTGCTGTCTTGAGGCAAATCAGAGTGGATAAATCCCCAGGACCGGACAGGGTATTCCCACGGACCTTGAGGGAAGCTAGTGTTGAACTTGCAGGGGCCCTGGCAGACATATTTAAAATGTCAGTATTCACGGGGGAGGTGCCGGATGATTGGAGGGTGGCTCATGTTGTTCCGTTGTTTAAAAAAGGTTTCAAAAGAAATCCGGGAAATTATAGGCCAGTAAGTTTGACGTCGGTGGTGGGCAAGTTATTGGAAGGTGTGATAAGGGATAGGATCTACAAATATTTGGATAGACAGGGACTTATTAGGGAGAGTCAACATGGCTTTGTGCGTGGTAGGTCATGTTTGACCAATCTATTAGAGTTTTTCGAGGAGGTTACCAGGAAAGTGGATGAAGGGAAGGCGGTGGATGTTGTCCACCTGGATTTCAGCAAGGCCTTTGACAAGGTCCCTCATGGGAGGTTAGTTAGGAAGGTTCAGTCACTGGGTATACATGGGGAGGTAATAAATTGGATTAGACACTGGCTCAATGGAAGAAGCCAGAGAGTGGTTGTGGCTTCTCTGAGTGGAGGCCTGTGACTAGTGGTGTGCCGCAGGGATCGGTGTTGGGTCCATTGTTGTTTGTCATCTATATCAATGATCTGGATGATTATGTGGTAAATTGGATCAGCAAATTTGCTGATGATACAAAGATTGGAGGTGTAGTGGACAGTGAGGAAGGTTTTCAAAGCTTGCAGAGGGATTTGGACCAACTAGAAAAATGGGCTGAAAAATAGCAAATGGAATTTAACGCAGACAAGTGTGAGATATTGCACTTTGGAAGGACAAACCAAAGTAGAACGTACAGGGTAAATGGTAGGACTCTGAAGAGTGCAGTTGAACAGAGGGATCTGGGAATACAGGTACAGAATTCCCTAAAAGGGATGTCACAGGTGGATAGGGTCGTAAAGAGTGCCTTTGGTACATTAGCCTTTATAAGTCGGAGTATCGAGTATAAAAGTTGGAGTGTTATGGTAAGGTTATATAAGGCATTGGTGAGGCTGAATTTAGAGTATTATGTACAGTTTTGGTCACCTAGTTACAGGAAGGATGTAAATAAGGTTGAAAGAGTGCAGAGAAGGTTCACGAGGATGTTGCCGGGACTTGAGAAGCTGAGTTACAGAGAGAGATTGAATAGGTTGGGACTTTATTCCCTGGAGCGTAGAAGACTGAGGGGAGATTTGATAGTGTATAAGATTTTGATGGGTATAGATAGAGTGAATGCAAGCAGGCTTTTTCCACTGAGGCTTGGGGAGAAAAAAACCAGAGGGCATGGGTTAAGGGTGAAAGGAGAAAGTTTAAAGGGAATATTAGGGGGGGCTTCTTCACGCAGAGTGGTGGGTGTTTGGAATGAGCTGCCGGATAAAGTGGTAAATGCGGGGTCACTTTTAACATTTAAGAAAAACTTGGACGGGTTCATGGATGAGAGGGGTGTGGAGGGATATGGTCCAGGTGCAGGTCAGTGGGACTAGGCAAAAAATGGTTCGGCACAGACAAGAAGGGCCAAAAGGCCTGTTTCTGAGCTGTAATTTTCTATGGTTCTAAATAGAACGTTTCAATTCATCTATAGATCCTTCATGGTTTTGAGCACCTTTATCAAATCTCCTCTCGCCCTTCTCATCCCTAACAAATAAATAACTCCAGCTTCTCCAAACTAAGCACATAACCAAAATCCTTCAGCCCTGAAATCAGTCTCAAGTCATTTCTGCACCCCCTTAAAGCTTTCATAGCTTCCTTAAAGGCAGTGCTCAGAATTCAACATATTGAGGCCAAATCTGTATTTTAAAAGATTACTTGCTTGCTTTTATACTCTATGCCTTGATTTATAAAGTCCAGGACACCATATGCTTTATGAACCACTTTCTCAACCTACTCCAACACCTTCAATGATTTGTTCACATAAACACAGAGGTCTCTGTGCCTACATTCTGGTTTAGAATTGTACTCATTTTATATGGCCTTACTTCGGGTCTTCTAACCAAAATTTATCAGTCCGTACTTCTCTGCATTAAATTTCATCTACCACACATTTCACCAGCCCATTTATATCCACCTGAAGTCCATTACTACCCTCCCAAGTTCTGTGTCATTGTCCAGCGCACAATTTCAAAATTTGCCCAAGGCCAAGTCATTAACATAGACCAAGAAAAACAGCAACCCTAGTAGTAATCGGTGGAGAACACTTCATATCTTCCTCCGGTGCAAAAATTCACCACTACTGTTTCCTGTCACTTAGCTAATTTTGTGCTTATGCTGCCATTGTTCCTTTTATTTAATCTGTAAAATTCCAGGGAAATCCCTATATTGGGGTTCCTTACTAAAACACTATGACTGTACTTCAATTTCATTGTTACACTTAATCTTATACTGAACTATTTTATTCATGCTTGCGATACAGCAACTGAGATTAGATGACTTGATGGGGGTCTGTGGTCTGTCCCTTCATTGATCTAATGTTAAAAAAGTAAACTTCAGCAGAAATCTAGTAGAGCATGAAAATAGGCAAGTTGCTGCTTGAAAACTAAAATAAAACACCTCGAGAACCTCAGGAGCCCAAATGTTGTGTAGAACCAAGACAAAATTGCCAAATTTCAAGATCAGCATGCTTTCCTCGTTTTAGTTGGCATTAGAATGTTTATTAGCTAATAAGAGTCTGAACATTGTAAGCCAAAGATCTTGAGAGCTTGATCTGGCTGGGCAGACATACGGTTAATTACGTCTTTTGTAATTGGGCCATTCAAATGATAATGAGATAATAGTTGGGTTAAATCAACCTTCATAGACTTTATGTAAAAGTATCAGGAAATTTCCCCAAGCATAGAAATTGCAGAGGTTTTAAGTGTTGTGTTGACTGATGGAGAAGTACTTGGGAATAATTGGATGGAGATTGTTTCTCTACCCAGGGGTGTAATGGTAATCATGTTACGCTTTGATACTGCTGCTCACACATTATGCGTTATATCTTACCTGTATGGAATAAAATAGTCACTAACACCAAGAAGGGTAATCACTGAGTATTTCAGAATGAAAAGAGGTCAAGGGTTAACTGACATCTTGAATTCTAACACCTGGGCTTCAACCTTACTGGCAAAACGTATTATGTGGCATTTTATCAAAGGCTTTTTTCACAACATGTATTATCCTCATTAACCCCCTCTGTTAACTTATCAAAACACTCAATAGTTACTTAAATTTGATTTGCCTACAAAGTAGACAGATAATGCAGGCTACAGGCATGGACGATTGTGCACTAAAAACAAAGACTAGGTTTAGGATGCCACAGTGGAGTACACATACAACAAGGAACTGCTTGTCCAATTCTAGTCCCGTCAACCAGGATGATGAGGGATATTAAGCACTTCATAATTGTGCTGCAAGTGGGCAGAGAAAGAGATGCCTGCAGAGAACAAACTCCTGAAAAAGGAGAATCAGTACAGATGGACAGGCATTTGGATGAAGATCTACCGGGGTAAATCCATGCATCGCATTACTCCTTCCAAATCTCTGAAATAATTCATAAAACAAAACCCATGATCAAGGTCAATAAAATTTTAGTAACTAATTAAAATATTTTTTCTATTGCAACTCTAATGCACTACTAATCGTTTTTCTACATTAATGTCAATATATTGTATATATTTAAGAGTAGATCAATTGAGTGACATTTCATGCAAATGTACATTGTAAACTGCTGTCAGGCTCTGACTTCAGCAAAATCCATTTTTGGAGTTGTTAGCAGGGACCTGAAATAAACATATCAATGTTTGCTCCAAAGAATCAGCATTATTCAGCTTTGAGAGACAACATACATTCCCACACTAAAGCCTCTGGATAGATGCGTTTGTTTTCTCTTCGGAAAATAAGCTGTACCAGTTGGGAAGTAATGCTTTTATATACCCTCGTTAATAAAGTAATATCAGTTTCATATTCTAATGGCTTCCAGTCTCAGCTGATGAACTATTAAACGCAAATCAATAAATGAAGCCTCAAACTGATTGTTCCAGATACGCCCAATTTACATTGTAGAGCATTTTAAAGCCACCCTGACAGTGCAATTCTGTTCCAATTTGAAACGATCTCCCACCAACCCTAGAAATTTTCCAATCTTGAACATTTGCCCAAAACGTACCTTCCCCCAGAGATCAGTTTCTCAGTCCCAGCAAGCAAAAGGCTTACCACATGCTAAAACTCACTTTGTTTTAATACTGCACTTGGCTCAAACACCCATTTGCAGTGCCATGAGTTATTTTTTTCGACATTACCATAGAACCATAGAAAAGTTACAGCACAGAAATAGGCCATCCAGCCCATATTGTCCATGCCAGCCCAATGGCACTCAGGGGCCCTTTCTAATCCGATCTTCCTGGACCCAGCCCATAGTCCTGTAGCTTATCTTAACTGATAAAATTTTGTTTCTAAAATAAATCAAACTGCTCTGGCTATTAATAAACTGTAAAATACTTGACAGTATGCTGACCTCGCAGTAAGCAGTAGTAGCATATGGGACAGTTGTCCTGAAGTCAGAAAAGGCTACATTATACTGCAGTTTCCAAATCCTCTCCTCCAACACTTCCAAACATAGCCAAACCAAGTCGGTTGGCATTGGCGGCTTATAGGATATATAGTTACACTATGACAGCTATGACTCTGCAAATATTGTACAAGATTTACACCACAGCCAAGTAAGGAAGGCAAGCCGAGAGGCAAGATAATAATTTGCTTAATTGTACTAGCTACACTCAGTATTTGCATTCCCCCGCTCTGTCCCTTCAATAATGCTATGGCAGCTACATTTGCTGACGACACAAAATAGACAAGAAAGTAACTTGTCAAGAAGATAAAGAGTGGGCAAACATTTGGCGGAAGTATAATATAGGAAAAAGTGAACTTGTCCACTTTGGCAAGAATAGAAAAGCAGCATATTTTCCGAATGGAGAAACTGCAGAACTCTACAGTAAGTGGGGGATCTGGGTGACCTGATACATGGATCACAAAAAGCTGGTGTGCACGTGCAGTAGGTGATTAGGAAGGCAAATGGAATGTTGGTGTTTATTGCAAGAGGAATTAAGTATAAAAGGAGGAGTATAAAAATTGTACAGTGCATTGGTGAATCCTACCTCTAGAGAACTACAGTTTTAGTCTCCTTGCTTAAGGAGGGATCCAAGGGGACATTGCTTTGTGGATCCAGAACTGGCTTGCCCACAGAAGGCAAAGAGTGGTTATAGATGGGTCATATTCTGCATGGAGGTTGGTCACCAGTGGAGTGCCCCAGGGATCTGTTTTGGGACCCTTACTCTGATTTTCATAAATGACCTGGATGAGGAAGTGGAGGGATGGGTTGGTAAGTTTGCTGATAACACAAAGGTTGGAGGTGTTGTGGATAGTGTGGAGGGATGTCAGAAGTTGCAGTGAGACATTGATAGGATGCAAGACTGGGTGAAGAAGTGGCAGACTGAGTTCAACCCAGATAAGATAGATAGATAGAAGATAGAAATCCTACAGTGCAGAAGGAGGCCATTCGGCCCATCGAGTCTGCACCAACCACAATCCCACCCAGGCCCTACCCCCACATATTTTACCTGCTAATCCCTCTTAACGTACGCATCTCAGGGGCAATTTTTAACCTGGCCAATCAACCTAACCCGCACATCTTTGGATAAGAAAGAGGTAGTTCATTTTGGCAGGTCAAATAGGATGGCGGAATATAATATTAATGGTAGGACTCTTGGCAGAGTGGAACAAAAAACAAAGAACAATACAGCACAGGAACAGGCCCTTCGGCCCTCCAAGCCTGCACCACTCCCTGGTCCAAAGACCATTCTTTTGTATCCCTCCATTCCCTCTCTGTTCATGTGGCTATCTAGATACGTCTTAAACGATCCCAGTGTGTCCGCCTCCACCACCTTGCCCGGCAGCGCATTCCAGGCCCCCACCACCCTCTGTGTAAAATACGTCCTCTGATATCCGTGTTAATCCTACCCCCCCCTCACCTTGAACCTATGACCCCTCGTGAACGTCACCACCGATCTGGGACTAAGCTTCCCACCGTTCACCCTATCTATGCCTTTCATAATTTTATACACCTCTATTAGGTCACCCCTCATCCTCCGTCTTTCCAGTGAGAACAACCCCAGTTTAACCAATCTCTCCTCATAACTAAGCCCTTCCATACCAGGCAACATCCTGGTAAACCTCCTCTGCACTCAAAGCCTCCACATCCTTCTGGTAGTGTGGCGACCAGAACTGGGCGCAGTATTCCAAATGCGGCCGAACCAACGTTGCATACGTCGTATGCAACATCAGACCCCAACTTTTATACTCTATGCCCCGTCCTATAAAGGCAAGCATGCCATATGCCTTATTCACTACCTTCTCCACCTGTGACGTCACCTTCAAGGATCTGTGGACTTGCACACTCAGGTCCCTCTGCGTATCTACACCCTTCATGGTTCTGCCATTTATCAATCGAGGAATTGAGTTTAGGAGTCATGAGATAATGTTGCAGCTATACAAGACCCTCGTCAGACCCCACTTGGAGTACTGTGCTCAGTTCTGGTCACCTCATTACAGGAAGGATGTGGAAGCCATAGAAAGGGTGCAGAGGAGATTTACAAGGATGTTGCCTGGGTTGGGGAGCAGGCCTTATGAGGATAGGTTGAGTGAGCTCGACCTTTTCTCCTTGGAGAGACGAAGGATGAGGGGTGACCTGATAGAGGTGTATAAGATGTTGAGAGGTATTGATCGAGTGGATAGTCAGAGGCTTTTTCCCAGGGCTGAAATGGTTGCCACAAGAGGACACAGGTTTAAGGTGCTGGAGAGTAGGTACAGAGGAGATGTCAGGGGTAAGTTTTTCACTCAGAGGGTGGTGGGTGCGTGGAATGGGCTGCCAGCAACAGTGGTGGAGGTGGATTCGATAGGGTCTTTTAAGAGACTTTTAGATAAGTACATGGAACTTAGTAAGATAGAGGGTTATAAGCAAGCCTAGTAATCGCTATGGTAGGGACATGTTTGGCACAACTTTGTGGGCTGAAGGGCCTGTATTGTGCTGTAGTTTTTCTATGTTTCTATATAATTGCACTAGCAATGCAAAGGTGCTTCACTTGACCGATTCTTTGGATGAAGGACTTCTCCTATACTGAAGTTTAGAAGAATGAAAGGCTACTGAAACATAAGATCCTGAGGGAACTTGACAGCACAAATGCTCAGAGGACATTCACCTTCGTGCAATAGTATAGAACCAGGGTACGCAGTTTAAAAATTAGGTGTCCTATTTTAAGACTAAGATAAGGAGATTTTTCTTCTTTCAGAGAATCATTAGTCTGTGGAATTCTCTTCCCCAGAGAGAGCAGTGCAGACAGAGTCATTGAATAGATTCAAGGCTGAATTAGATAGATTTTGATCAACTAGATAGATAAGGGGTATATGGAGGTGGGGAGAACAAACAGGAAAGTGGAGTTGAGCACACAATCAGATCAGCCATGATCTTATCAAATGGCAGAGCAGGCTCGAGGGGCCAATTGGCCTATTCCTGCTCTTAATTCTCATACTGTTCTGCATAATCCAAGTTACGACTGAACAAACAGAACCCCACCGTCAGCGACTGTAAACTTGTACAATAGCAAAATCAGGTTGATCACGACTCCCATTCCCACCACAAATCAATCAGGAATCCACCCCATAAAGAGAAAAGAAATGGAGCAGCCTGAACAAGCTTTGGAAGTTCAGAGCAGTTAGGGATCCCTGAAATACCAGTGAAATACCAGCATCCAAGTGAAAGCAAGAAAAATACCATAAGCTTCCCAACATCAACTTCCCACCCCCACAAGATCCTGCCCTCCACCTCCCCCAACAACCTACAGTACTCTCTCTCCAAGCTGTTGTGTGTCAAGGTAAAATGGTTTTTAATTTAAGTTGTCAGTCTTGGTGTCTGAGAGTCTGGATGCACTTCTGATTAAAGGTCAGGGTCTTTTGGGTTTGTTTGTTTTACTCAGTGTATATAAAATATGCACTTACATTTTTAACAAGGTTTTACAACTCGGTTAAAAGTTTAGTGAGTATTTATTTAGCGAATACAAAGTCCCTCAACCAAACGGTTTCTCCAGTCCTGATGTGTTGAATGGGGATCAGCCCCTATTGAGTCTGTGGATTGGACAATCTTGTCTGATGTGGTGCATAGTTTGTTTTCTCCCACAGATACAGAGAGGCAGCTGGCCCTAATGCTCCATCTGTGGAGGTTGGCCAAGCAGAGGCTGTGGCCAGTCCTGAATCTGCTGAGGGTGGACCACTCTTTCCTTGGAAGGTTGAAACCAGACAGCTGTTAGGTTGGGTTGAGACCAGATTCTTGTTTGTCATGTCCAATGATTCCCATTCATTTGTCCAGGTGGAATTTACGTTCAGGTCCTGTGTGAGATGGTTTTTCCAGATCAGCCATGGGAGTTGTACTTTGAGTGGGCTGACTTGATTAGCATGGAGAGACAGGTGTGGGCATTGCAAACTTTTTCCATCACTTTGTGAGTTATTGCAAGTTGGCAGATGTGAGGAGAAGTGATGTTTGCCAAGGTAGGGAGCCAAGGGAGTGGTGTTGAGCAGTGTCCAGTAATAATATGCATGGTAGCATTCTGCTGGGTGCCAACTCTATGTGCGTGATGATCTTGACCAATCGGGATGCAATTTTCTACTGACTATGTGTGCAAGTGCTGAGGTTTGGAGGGTGGTGGTCGCAGCACCCCACATTGAGCCAGTTGGTTTGGAAATCAAGTTGTTTCTGGACTTAACCTTGGTGATTCTGGGAAAAGTAGTAAGATCATTACTGTTGCCTTGTGACAGCGGTCCAGAGGCATAGCAAAAAACAGAGGAGAGAGTTTAGAGAGAGTCAGAGAATGGACAGGAGCTCGAAGCTCTCTGATCAGTAAGACTACAAGGCTATTTATTGGGAACATAGAACTTAGTAAACTGTTATTGCCTGGCACTTGTGTAGCACAAACGTTACTGCTACCCGTTAGCCCAAGCCTGGATTTAATCCACGTTTTGCAGCATTTGGATGTGGACTGTTTCAGCATTTGAGTCGTCGCAAATGATGCTGAACATTGTGCAGTCATCAGCGAACATCCCACTTCTGACCTCATGATGGAAGGAAGATCATTGATGAAGCAGCTGAGATGGTTGGGCCTAGGCCACTACCTTGAGGAACTCTTGCAGTGATGTCCTGGTACTGAGATGATTGACCTCCAATCACCACAACCATCTTCCTTTGGGCCAGATATGACTTCAACTAGCAGATAGTTTTCCCCTTAATTCCCATTGACTCCGATTTTGCTAGGGCTTCTTGATGCTATACTCAGTCAAATGGTGCCTTGATGTCAAGGACAGTCACTCTCACCTCATCTCTAGCACTCAGCTCTTTTGTCCATATTTGAACCAAAGCTGTAATGAGGTCAGGAGCTGAGTGACTCTGGCAGAACCCAAACAGATCATCCATGAGAGGTTATTGCTGAGTAAGTGTAGCTCGATAACACTTGCTAACTCTTTCCATCACTTTGCTGATGATCAAGAGAAAACTGATGGGGTGATAGCTGGCCATTTTGGATTTGTCCTGTTTCTTGTGTACAAGACATACCTAGGCAATTGTCCACGTTGCCAAGTAATGCCAGTGTGGTAGTTATACTGGAATAGCTTGGCTAGGGGCACGGAAAGTTCTGAAGCACAAGTTTTTCAGTACTATTGCTGCAATATTGCCAAGGCCCATAGCCTTTGCAGTATCCAGTGCCTTCAGCCGTTTCTTGATATCACATGGGGTGAATCGAATAAATGGAACAAGGGTAAATAAAGGGAAAAAGTAGAATGCAAAAACAGAATGCAAGAACTTTTAAAAGTAAATAAAAAGAGTAGCTAAATAAACAGTGCTTAAAGGAATATATTATGATGTCATTTCAGAAGTCTGTCTTTCATATCTCATTACCTACTGTAATCAAAATAGTTAGAATGATTGAAAGATGAGTTTCACGATATTAACCCCATCATCATGAATAGGGAAATCCAGTACAAGGGGGAATCTTATTAGAACGAGGCCATAAAGAAGTGAAAAGAAGAAACACTCGACAGAATGTGTGAAAATTTGCAATTCCCTCAATTGGCTGTGGATCCTGGGTCAATAGAAATTTTCAAAGTTGAGATTGATGGATTTTTTGTTGGGAAAGCATATCAAGGCATACAGACCAAAGGCAGGTAAATTTTAGGTGGCCCTATGTATTCTATCCAAGTTTCTTCTCCAAGAAATTATTTTTAAAAACTTCATAACTGGAAAGTTCAGACACAAAACGGACGCATTTAGGACACAAGTCACAAATCACATTGTTCGGAAATTGTGGTACATTGTTACAGGAAAGACATTATCCACGATGTCTTCTTACTATGCTGACAAGATTCATACAACCAAAATTTACACTCCATAGTACATTAATAAGTGCATATGATCTTACAACCTACTCTGCTGTACTTAAAACATTTATATAGCTACAATCAAAAAGATTGAAATTTAATAGCAACCGATGATTTACAATTACCTAAAGAACATTTAGTTTTAAATTGAACGCCTGACTCATTTAGGCTTCAAACTATTTACTAAAATTACCATTTAAAAAAATCTTTCATTGGATGTCACTGGCAAGGCCAACATCCTTATTTGCCCTTGAACTGAATGGCTTGTTGGGCCACATCAGAGAGTAATTAAGAGTCACATTACTTTGGCTCTGGAGATGCATGTAGGCCAGACCAGGTAAAGACGCCAGATTTCCTTCCCTAAAAGGACATCAGTGAAAAACATTACTTCATGGTGTCCATTATCAGATTTATTAATTGAATTTAAAATCCATCAGCTGCCATGGTGGGACTTGAACCAGATCATTAGCCTGGGCACCTACATTATTAGTCCTTTGACATTACCACTATGCCATCTTCTCCCCCAAGTTAAATGGATTAAAAGCAGAAATTATACACAAGTTTAGACAGGAAGATTTTGTTACTATTGTACATGGTACCGTTCTATATTGAGCCAGTTTTACTTGCTAGAATATTTTCAAGCAAGTTTTAAATTTCTAAATTTAGTGTCCAAAGCACAAGGTGATGATTGAAAAATAAAGTGTAGGAATGCTACAGAATGGGTTTGTCAAAGGGTAAACTTTAGTTATCCCTACTGCCAAGAACTAGATTGATCAGTGATGAATGAAAATCATGTCTGCTACTACCGACCTGTTGAAGAATTGGTCCGAGAGAGTTCTTGTCTTTCTGATTAACACCATCTTTCTGTAATCGGGCCAGAAGCTCTGGTTTCTTGAAGGGTTTTAGTACCAATAAGTGGATTACCCTATCCTTATAGGATCGCTGGGAAACATTGTTGTTTGTATTGCACTTCCTTATTGTATTTGCAGGATTAATGGGAGTTGACCGTTTCCTTTCAGGTACAGCATCTGGGATGCCCGGTGCTGGCTTACGAATCTGCACTCGCTTACCTAGAAATGGTACAAAAGCAACTTGTAAATTAAATGAAAATCAAATTAAGAAAAAAATCTAATCATGTGTATGCTAAAATAATCAGTATTTATTTTGTCTTCCAATATGCACTTAAAATTGCTTGGACTTTGACTTCAATACAAATAGTCTTACATCGTTAACAGTATACAAACATGCAAAGCACATCGATGTTATAATAATATGCAAACTCACTTAGTTACATTGTAACCAGTGAACTGATTTTTTTTCCTGCTCACCTTTCCTCTTCCAAACTATGCACCCTGAGTTACAAGAGTTTGCACTTCCATAGAATCCCTATAGTGAAGAGGCCAATCAGCCCATTAAGTCAGCACCAACTCTCTGAAAGAGCATCTTACCCAGGCTCACCCCTGAACCCCCTTTATCCCTGTGCATTTACCATGGCTAATCCACCTAAGCAACACATCTTTGGACATGGAGGGGTAATTTAGCCAAGCTACCTAACCTGTACATCTTTGGACTATGGGAAAAAACAAGAACACCCGGAGGAAACCCATGCAGACACAGGGAGAACGTGCAAACTCCACACAGTCACCCAAGGCCGGAATTGAACCCAGGTTCCTGATATTGAGAGGCAGCAGAGAATTGGTAAACAGACAGGAAGGATAAACGGGCACTTTCAAGTTGACAGTCTGCAGCCAATCAAGTGCCATTGCATCAGTGAGGAGGTCTCAGCTATTTACAATTACGTCCTATTAAGGTTGAGACAGAGAGCAATGTACCTAAACGGATATAAAATTAGATAGAAAGGTAAGCTGTAGCAACAAAAAGATAGATAGGTTAGGTGAGTGCACAACAAGGCGATGCTCCCAAAACAATTAAGTGTCAAATTCGCGTAAAAACTGGATTAAATCCTGCTGGTCTTTTCAGCGGGAGTTTCAAAATGAATCTTCCACACAGTGCACTGCAGAGTGTTCTAGCGTAACTCTTGCGAAAAACCTGTAGGCAGGGCCTATTCCCATTGGAGAGGCCGGCAGTGTAGTGCTGAGTGGGCCACTGCGCATGTGCCAATCTGCCAGTTGGGATCGACGCATCCGCAGTAGCCCGTACTGCCGGCCTCCCGGTTGCTGGCTAGTTCTGCGACCCCTGCATCGCTGCCCCTCCAAGCCCCCCTCAGCTTGATCACTGGCACTGCAACAACCCCCCACAACCCAGATGGCTGACCCCACCTCCCTCTGCTCACAATCCCTATGCAGTGGGGACCCCCCCTCCCATCTCCAAAGGCCCTGCCCCAATGCCCAGTGGGCAATGCCAGACGACCAGTCTGGCACTGCCAAGGTGGCAATGCCTTGGGGGCATCCCCTTACCCCCAACCCTCTGGAGGGCCTCAATTGCCCCCTTCACTCCAGCAGGGTCGTGCCGCCAGCTCCGTGCAAGTGGGTAGCTATAGTAAACCCTGCCTGAGTGAACCAATCCTGGCCCGGGGGGGGGGCGGGGGGGGGCGGTTGGTGTTAAATTATGCAGCGCTGCGCCAATTTCTGGCTGGAGACTTGCAGCAGGCTGGGAGAATCACCCCCATAATGTTCAGATGTGCAAAGTTATTCACTTTGGTTATAAGAATAGAAAAAATAGAACAGAAATACAGATTTCTTTTGTGAAGTGTAAAACTTGCAAATATTGGCCTTAGGGAATACAGGGATACAGATTGTAAATACAGTCTCATGCTGGAAAAACAACAATTAGCAGAGGTTTGAGTGTCTATTATATAAATTGTTACATTTAACTGCATGCTTACAAGAATCCATAGCATCTTTCTATATCTTTCATTAAATGCAAAATTCTGAAAAAGATCAGGAATACAATTAGTGAATGAGGCAACACTCCCAGATAGGTCAGGTCAGTGACAGTACTGCACATAAACCCAATTCTAAAAAGTATGGTAAATTTTGTAACGTCACAGGAAACGTTTATCCTGAACTCAGACTGCAAAATCAGACATGGCAGTAACTCATACAAGGTCTGTTGCCTTTGTAAGTTGCAAATGACAGAAAAGCTGGCTAACTGTTCACAATATTAAACAGAGAAATGTGGGCAACAATGTTACTTCACCAGAATTGGAGATCCTGCAGCAGGAAAGGTATTTTGGGTTGAAAGTCATTCTCTAGTAAAAGATAATTAATTTGAAAATGAGGATGACAATGGAAAACTGGAAGTATTGGAGAACTGGGAGTCAACACAAGTGGGCAAGTGTGAATTTGTGTGGGTTAGAATATGGACAGCAGAATTTCAAGTAAAATGAAGTTAATGGAGAATAGGAAGCTACCCAAGGGGACATTGAAGTAGTCATGTCTGGAGGTATGCATGATAGTTTCAAAAGATGACGGGGGTGAGAAACAGAATGTTACAAAGCTGGAAGTAGCCATCCTTTGTGAAGGGTAGTTTAGGAGGTCAGAAGCTCAGCTTGATATCAAGTAGGAATCTGAGGTTGTGAACAATCGGCTTCAACTTGAGACAGTGTTCAGGGAGGGGTTGGAATTGGTGGCAAGGGTTACAAAAATAATGGTTTCAGACCTCTTATCATCTGCAATTTCCTCCAATTAAGCATAGGCTTGTTTGTCTAACAAGTAGGTTGAAAAGTAGAGGAAGAGTTGGGCGTTGCTGTATACATATGGAACCTGATACCACATTTCAGATGCTGTCACCAAAAGGTCAGAACTCTTGTTGAGGAATAGGAGGCGGCTAAGGATAAAGCCTTAGAGGACTATACAAGCAAATGTGCAGAAGCAGGCAAATCCATTACTGTAGATGCTCTGGCTACATTTAAATACAGTAAGAAGTCTCACAACACCAGGTTAAAGTCCAACAGGTTTATTTGGTAGCACAAGCCACTAGCTTTCAGAGTGCTGTTCCATCAGGTGAGTGGGAGTTCTGTTCACAAACAGGGCATATAAAAACACAAACTCAATTTACAAAATAATGGTTGGAATGTGAATCTTTACAGGTAATCAAGTCTTAAAGGTACAGACAATAAGAACATAAGAAATAGGAGCAGGAGTAGGCCTGCCCCGCCATTCAACAAGATCATGGCTGATCTGAAGCGAATCAGTTTTCCACTTACCCGCCGCTCCCCATATTCCTTAATTCCCTTATCAATCAGAAATCTATCTACCCGTGATTTAAACATATTCAACGAGGTAGCCTCCACCACTTCAATGGGCAGAGAATTCCAGAGATTCACTACCCTCTGAGAGAAGAAGTTCCCCCTCAACTCTGTTCTGAACCGGTCCCCCCTTACTTTGAGGCTGTGCCCTCTAGTTCTGGTTTTCCTTCTAAGTGGAAAGAATCTCTCTACCTCTACCCTATACAGCCCCTTCATTATCTTGTATGTCTCTATAAGATCACCCCTCAGCCTTCTAAACTCCAACGAGTACAGACTCAATCTGTTCAATCTCTCCTCATAAGCTACACCTCTCATCTCCGGTATCAACCTGGTGAACCTTCTCTGCACTCCCTCCAAGGCCAATATATCCTTTCGCAAATAAGGGGACCAAAACTGCACACAGTACTCCAGTTGCGGCCTCACCAGTGCCTTGTATAGTTGCAGCAAGACCGCCCTGCTTTTATATTCTATCCCCCTCGCGATAAAGGCCAACATTCCATTCGCCTTCTTGATCACCTGCTGCACCTGCAGACTGAGTTTTTGCGATTCGTGCACAAGGACCCCCAGGTCCCTCTGCACAGTAGCATGATGTAATTTTTCTCCATTTAAATAATATTCCAATTTACTATTATTTCTTCCAAAGTGGATAACCTCACATTTGCCAACGTTATATTCCATCTGCCAGATCCTCATTGGCCAGGTTAAAAATTGCCCCTTAGAATTCTAAAATGCATAGGTTAGAGGGATTAGTGGGTAAAATATGTGGGGGTAGGGCTGGGTGGGATTGTGGTCGGTGCAGACTCGATGGGCCGAATGGCCTCCTTCTGCACTGTAGGGTTTCTATGATTCTATGATCCTCGTCCACTCGCTCAGCCTATACAAATCTCTGCAGACTTTCCGCGTCCTCCACGTAATTCGCTTTCCCACTCATCTTCGTGTCATCAGCAAACTTTGATACCCTACACTCAGTCCCCTCCTCCAGATCATCTATGTAAATGGTAAACAGTTGAGTCCCCAGCACCGATCCCTGCGGTACGCCACTGGTCACCAACTGCCAACCAGAAAAGCACCCATTTATTCCAACTCTCTGCTTCCTGTTAGATAGCCAATCCCCAATCCAAGCCAACACCTTACCCCCGACTCCGTGTACCCCAATCTTCTGCAGCAACCTTTTGTGAGGCACCTTATCGAATGCCTTCTGGAAATCTAAAAACACCACATCGACCGGTTCCCCTCTGTCAACCGCACTGGTCACATCTTCATAACAATCCAGTAAATTCGTCAAACATGACTTTCCCTTCATGAATCCATGCTGCGTCGGCTTGATCGAACCATTCTTATCCAGGTGCTCTGCTATTTCCTCTTTAATGATGGACTCCAGCATCTTCCCAACTACGGACGTTAAGCTAACCAGTTACCCGCCTTTTGTCTACTTCCTTTTTTAAACAGCGGCGTAACAGTAGCTGTTTTCCCAATCAGCCGGCACTACCCCAGAGTCCAGCGAATTTTGATAAATAGCTACTAACGCATCTGCTATTACCTATTATTTCAGGACCCTGGGATGCATTCCATCCGGGCCCAGGGACTTGTCTACCTTCAGTCCCATTAGTCTACCAAGCACTACCTCTTTAGTAACAGTAATTGTATTAAGGACCTCATCTCCCACCAACTCTCGGTCTCTAATATTCGGTAAACTATGTGTGTCTTCCACCGTGAAGACCGACACAAAGAACTTATTTAAAGTCTCAGCCATTTCCTCGTTTTCCACTATTAAATCCCCCCTCTCGTCCTCCAAGGGTCCAACATTCACTCTATTCCTTTTTATATATTTGTAAAAACTTTTACTATCATTTTTTATATTTTGAGCTAGTTTAGTTTCATAGTCTAACTTTCCTTTCTTGATCGCTTTCTTAGTCGTTCTTTGTTGTTTTTTTAAAGCTTTCCCAATCCACTAATTCTCCACTATTTTTGGCCACTCTGTACGCATCGGTTTTTATTTTAATATTCTCCTGTGACAATGTGCCTCTTCTGACAATGTGAGTGGAGAGAGGGTTAAGCACAGGTTAGAGATGTGTATTGTCTCCACCCAGGACAGTTAGAGAGATTTTGCAAGCGCAGGCACTGTGTTTACCCCAGTCCAACGCCGGCATCTCCACATCATGGCTACATTTAAATACACAAGAATGGAACCAAAGTGAGAGCAATTCCACTGAACTGGAATGGAGGAGGGTGCAGGAGGAGAATAGTATAGTCGAATGTGTCAAAAGGATGCAAAGTAGTTGAAAAGGGGCAGGAGAAAGTGCATCATAAGCAGACAAAGAATGCTATTTGTGACTTGGATTAGAGCCATTTCAATACAGTGGCAGGGATGGAATCGACTGGGAACTGCGCACATATCCAGTCTCCATATTATAAAAACGGATATAGAGGCATGAGACAGGTGCAAAAATTTACAAAGTTTATACTGGAACAAGAGAGGCTCATTTTGCTTGGAAAGATGTAGAGACAGGGATTTAGAATATTTTTAAGGCAGTAACATATTGACTCTTGACTAAAAAGGGAGTTGAAGGAACAGGCAGGAAAGTGCAGTTAAGGCTCAGATTAACCATAATCTTATTGAATGGTGAGGGAGGCTGGAGGGGCCAAATAGCCTGCTCCTAATTCATTTGTTTGAATGAAAGGGAAAACTGAAGAGTAACCTGGTTGAGGTCTTTAAAATTATAAAGAGCTTCGCAGGGTAGACAAAACAATGTTTTCATTTGAGACAAAAATTAGGGGCCATAAATATTACTGTCCCTAACAAATTCCACACATCTTTAACCGCAGCGGTTAGAATAAGGAAGTTTGCTCCAACAATCAGTTACATAGTCATAACAGCAAAGGAGTAAGCCATTCAGTTCAAGTTCATGCTAACTCTGTAGAGCAATCTGGTCAGTCCCATTCCCTTGTTCAATCTCCATAGCTTTGCAAGTTTTTTTCCCTCCAAGTGCTCATTCAATTTCCTTTTCAAGTCATGGATAGTCTCCACTTCTGCCACCTTCATTGGCAGCAAGTTCCAGTTCATTACCATACACTAAAAAAAATCCTTCCTAACATCTCCCTGCATCCTTTGCCTAAAACCTTAAATCTATGTGTCCCCTAGTCCTTGTACCACCAGCTAATAGGAACAGCCTTTCTTTGCCTACCTTGTCTAAATCTTTCCCAATACTGTACCCCTTATCAGATTTCTCCTCCACCTCCCTTGCTCCAAGGAGAACAAACCCCAGCTTTTCCAAACCAACCATGTAGCTAAAATCTCTCATCCCTGGAACCATTCTGGTAAATCTTCCACACAATCTCTCAAGGCTGTTCACATCCTTCAGTGGAGGTGACTAGAATAGAAGCACTTAAGGGGAAACAATGTAAACACACAAGGAGGGAAAGAAAGAGAAGCATATGCTGCTTTTAGATCAGAGAAAAAATGGTGGGAAAAGACTGATGGAAAGTGTAAATATTGGCAGAGACAGGTAGGCTCAATGTTCTGTTTTGTGCTGCACATTCTATGCAATTCTATGATTGAACAGATTCAAGCATGGGAGTTGCAAGAAAGAGGAGCAGGGATTTGGATGGGGGGGGGGGGGCAACAAAACACCAAATGTGAGCTACATGGAGGATGTAATAAAAAAGTCAGTGTAATCAAATCAGATCCACCATATCTGACTGAAAGTAGGTTAACTGACAATTCTGCTCCTTAATTTTGCATAGGCATAAAGGCAAATTACATTTATGCACTGCCAAATTCCCAATATGGCAATTGTTCCCTGGCAACTTGGGTGAAGGCAAAAGCATAAAAGACTCATGTGTCGGAGGCTTTCAGAGCTGTCATTTGCAGATGCTGTTCCAAATTTTATGAATATGGTAAACTTTTCTTGCAGTCCACCTTGTGAAACAGATGTAAGAGATTGGACCCAGCGATATGACCTGGTGGGGGTCTTTAAAGTCCTGAGGTGATAACAAGCATGGATTGCACATTAAGCATCACTACACCTGTATCAGCCCATCACAAAACTCTCCTCATCTCCATCCTGCTTGCATGGTGTATACTCAAAAAAAGTATTCATCACTTTGCATCATGTAATCTACAAAGCCAGTTTCGGATCCATCTCGCCAAGTTTCCCTGAATTCCAGGTGCTTCAACCTTCTCAGTCTCCCATGTGGGACGTTGTCAAAGGCTTTGCTAAAATCCATATAAACTACATCAGTTGCACTTCCTTCATCCACACACATGATTATATTTTTAAAATACTATCAAATTTGTTGGGCATGACCTCCCTCTGCCAAAGCCATCGTCTATCTCTAATCCATGCCTTTCCAAGTGGCGATTAATTCTCTTCAGAATTTTCTCCAGTAAGATAGATGAAAGGAAGCCAGTAGCACCAAAATCTTGCTGCCATTTATGCCAGCTGACCCCTGGTGGGTTTCCTGATGGCGAGGGATACGTTCAGTGGGAAAACCCATTGACAACAATGGGACCATAAGATCGCACCACCAGCAAGTGGCATGCTGCTCCTGCGAAACATACATCAGAAGGGGAGGAAAATCCTGCCCTAGATGTAGTATACTTGGATTTCCAAAAGGCATTCAATAAGCCACACAAAAAGTTTAATATACAAGATTAGGACTCATGGAATTGGCAGTAATATACCAGCATTGATGGAGGATTAGTTAACAGTCAGGAAGCTAAGAGGATGAACAAATAAGGTATTTTCAAGTTGGCAGGCTGTGCTAGTGGAGTGCCACAAGAATCAGTACTGGGGCCTTGGTTATTTACAATCTATATTAATGACTCAAACAAAGAGAGAGAAGGTAGACTATCCAAGTTTGTCAGCGATACAAAACTAGGTGGGAATGTAAGCCGTGAGGAAGATAAAGAGGCTGCAAGGGCCAGCACAGTGGTTAGCACTGCTGCCTCAGTGTCAGGACCCAGGTTCGATTCCCAGCTTGGGTGACTGTGTGGAGTCTGCACGTTCTCCATGTGTCTGCGTGGGTTTCCTCCCACAGTCCAAAAATGTGGGGCTTAGATTGATTGGCCATTCTAAGTTGCCCATTAGTGTTAGGGGGATGTCAGGGAGCTTGGTAGGGTAAATATGTGGGGTTACGGGAATAGGGCCGGGGTGGGATTGTCGTCGGTGCAGGCTCGATGGGCAGAATGGCCTCCTTCTGCACTGTAGATATTCTATTCTATCTTGATATAGTGGGAAAATGGTGCTGTGGTGGTAATGTCACTGGACTAGTAATCCAGAAGTCCAGGCTAATGCTATGGTGATATGGGTTAAAATCCCAGCATGGCAGATGGTGCAATGCAAATTCAATTAACAAATCTAACATATAAAGCTAATTTCAGTAAGGAGGGGGTGGGAGGGCATGATATCTATCATCAATTATTGTAAAAACCTTTGGTTCACTAATGTCCTTTAAAGGCAGCAATATGATATTCTTACCTGGTCTGGTCTGTATCTGATCTGGCCTAGGTGACTCCAAACCCACAACAATATGATCGATTCTCAACTGCCCTCTGAAATGGCCCAGCAAACATATCATAGGGAAATTGCTGAAATCCATTATTATGGAAGTTAGAGCAGGATATTTAGCAAATCATATTTGGATCATCACGGTTTCGTGAAACAGAAATCATATTTAACTAATTTATTAGAGATCCCAGAGGAATTAACAAGCAAGATGGATAAAGGTGAACCTGGAGATGTGACGTACATGGATTGCCAAAAGGCATTTGGTAAGGTGGCAGTCTTGTGCTGCAGTGGGTAGCATCCCTCCCTCAGCCAGAAGTTCAAGTCTCAGCCCAGGACTCAACCAAGAAAGGTGTGTTCATAATGTGGCCAACAAATTGTGCAAATCCTCCTCACACACCAATGGCAGGTGGTAAGAGTGGACGAGACCCCTGCTCATCTGCAGAGTGGCGTCCCTCAAGCTACAAGCCTCTGCCAACAGGCTAGCAACCTGTTCCAGGAAAAACCTTGCTATGGGAACTGACCTCTGAAGTAGTCATATGGATTCTTAACCGTTAACTGTTTCTCTCCACAGATACAGCCAAATCTACTGAGTTTATCCAGCATTTTCTGCTTTTATTTCAGATTTCCAGCATCCGCAGCTTTTGCTTTTATCCTCCATTGCGTTGTGTGGCATTATTGCCTTCCTAACTGGGATACATTTCAAACAGTAATGACAACTCAAGACTGGACACTCATGGGGCAGTGTGTGCAATCAGCAGTAGCAGAATTGTATTCAACCACAATCTGTAACCTCATGGGTTGGCATTTCCAACTCTGCCATTACCATCAAAAAGCAGATCAGCACTTGTTTAACAAAGAGTGCAGAAGGGCAGGTCAGGTGCACCACCAGGCATAGCTAAAAGGTGTCAAATCTGGTGAAACGACAACACAGCACTACATGCATTCCAAACAGCAGAGCAGCATGCACTAACCAGAGCTAAACTATTCCACAACCAATGGAT
The DNA here is from genome assembly GCF_964213995.1 of Mustelus asterias. NCBI lineage: Eukaryota > Metazoa > Chordata > Chondrichthyes > Carcharhiniformes > Triakidae > Mustelus > Mustelus asterias. Next base: position 94,207,309 of record NC_135806.1, on the reverse strand, counting down.
CATATCTAAGCTCTAAAGGACTGCCACATCCATTCATTAATAGTGGTGGACAATTAAACTAACTGGTGATGGAGACAAACAACTCCATCTTTCACGATGGGAGCGCCCAGTACATAAATGAAAAGGCTGCAGCATTTGTTACCGTCTTCAGCCACAAATGCTGAGCAGATGGTCCATCGTGGCTTCTTCCTGAGGTCCCTAGCATTACTGTTGCCAATCTTCAGCCAATTCGATTCAATCCACATATCAAGAAACAGGTGAAGGAACTGGATATTGCAAAGGCTATGGCCTTGACAATATTCCAGCAGCAGTGTTGAAGACTTGTGCTCCAGAAGAAGTTGCACCCCTAGCCAAGCTGTTCCAGTACAGCTACAATGCTGGCATCTATCCAACAATGTAGACAATTGCCTAGCTATGTCCTGTCCACAAAAACCAGAACAAATCCAACCTGGCCGACAGTCAAGATCATCAGCAAAGTGATGGGTCACTGACAATTCTATTAAGTAGCACCTACATAGCAATAACCTAGTCACTAATGTTCAGTTTGTAATCTGCCAGTGCCACACAGCTCCTGGCCTTGGTCTAAATATGAAAAAAAGTGAAATCAAGAGGTGAGTTGACTACCCTTGACACATTTGACCAATTATGGCATCAAGGAGGCCTAGCAAAACTGAAGAATAGGGATCAGGGGCAAAGTTCTCCATTGTTTTGGTGTCATACAGGAAGATAGTTGTGGCTGTTGGAAGTGAATAATCTCAGTCCCAGGACATTATTGCAGCGGTTCCTCAGGTAGTGTCCTAAGCCAAACCATCTTCAACTGCTTCATCAATGACTTTCCCTCCATTGTAAGGTCAGAAGTGGGGACGTGCACTGATAAATTCACAACGTTCAGTGCCAGTTATGACTCCTCAAATACTGAAGCAGTGTGTGTTCACATGCACCAAGAAGTGGACAACATTCTGGTTTGGATGGAAAAGTAACAAGTAACATTCATGCCACGCAAGTGCCAGGCAATGACCAACTCCAACATGACAGAATCTAACCATAGCCCCATAGCACTCAATTGCATCACTGAATCCCACACCAACATCCAGGGATTACTACTGACCAGAAACTTAACTGGCGTACCATATAACAAGGGAAGGCCTCATGTTATTATCGCTAGACTATTAATCCAGAAACTCTGCTAATGTTCTGGGGACCCAGGCACAAATCCCACCACAGCAGATGGCGGATTTGAATTCAATTTTTAAAAAATCTGAAGTTAAGAATCTACTGATAACCATGAGACCATTGTAGACTGTCAGAAAGACCCATCTGGTTCACGAATGTCCTTTAGGGAAGGAAATCTGCCATCCTTGTCTAGTTTGGCCTACAAGTGACTCCAGAGCCAAAGCAACTGCCCTCAGCCAACTAGGGATGGTCAATGAATGCTGGTCAGCCAGCTTTGCCCATGTCCCACGAATGAATAAAAATAAAATATAACTAATGTAGCTACAAGAGCAGGCAAGAGGCTGGGAATTCTGCAGCAACTAACACCTCTGAACTCCTGAAAACCTGTCTACCATTTGCAAGGCCCAAGTCAGGAGTGTGATGGAATATTCTCCATTGATGACTGCAGCTCCAACAACATGATCCAGGACAAAGCAGCCCATTTGACTGGCACACCATTCACCACCTTCAACATTCACTCCCTCCACCACCAATGCACAGTGACAGCAGTGTGTACCGTCGACAAGATGCACTGCTGTAACTCAAAGGTCCTTCGACAGCACCTTCCAAAGCCATAAGGGGGGGGGGGGGGGGAGGGGTAATGGACTTAGCAGAGAGCTCTGTAATGGAGCAGTCTGGCACCATGTCCCATGATGGAAGTGGGTGGCTGGTGCAGAGCAAGAGCAGTGTGGGAGAGAACAGCGCAAGACACGAGCTATAGAAATCAGATTTACAAGAGATTTTGCATTTTTAAAGTGCTTATGTCCTCAAAATAGCTGGGTGAGCTTCACAAGCTTTAATGTGGATTCAATCATAGCAGCGCCTCGCAATAAAATTCGAGTAAAATAGGAAGAATTCAACCACAGAACTAAATGAAGTTGGAAGATTTAGCCAAAAATAATTAATCCATTAAGATTTTTATCTGTTCCAGAAAATTTAATTGTGCTATCAATTTAACTATCAACAAGGGTTGATTTTCAGCATAACATAGCCTGAAGCCAATGAATCAAGCGCAACACCTCAAAGAATTGTTTTGTAACAGCTGCCATCTGTCTATTGAGATTGGATTTAAAGAGGACAGTCATGATGTGGAGATGCCGGCGTTGGACTGGGGTAAACACAGTAAGAAGTTTAACAACACCAGGTTAAAGTCCAACAGGTTTATTTGGTAGCAAAAGCCACACAAGCTTTCAGAGATCCAAGCCCCTTCTTCAGGTGAGAAGAAGGGGCTTGGAGCTCCGAAAGCTTGTGTGGCGTTTGCTACCAAATAAACCTGTTGGACTTTAACCTGGTGTTGTTAAACTTCTTACTGTGTTTAAAGAGCACTACAGACTTGCCCCAAGGCCCTGGGGTCAATGGGGAGAATGACAGCCACATTAATCTACATACCAAATGACTTATTTTGTATGCAAAATGTTCTGAAACATTCGGAGTTTCATTATGGTGCTACATAAATTGAACATCTCCCTTCTTTCTCCAAGCCAATAAAAATCAGCTCGGCAAAAGTTACATGATTCCAATTTATAAACATTATCAAATCCTAATTTTTGCTTACAAAGTGTAAAGATTTTCAAAACATATTGTCTGATAAATGCAATTTTAATTGGTCACTACAATTTTAAGCACTGCATACAGATGAAGGCTTTCATAGAATCATAGAACCCCTACAGTGCAGGAGGCCATTCGGCCCATTGAACCTGCATTGGCATCAATCCCACCCAGTCCCCCATCCCTGTAACCCCACGTATTTACCCTAGCCAGCCCCATGACACTAAGTGTCAATTTAGCATGACCAAGCAACCTAACCCACACATCTTTGGGCTGTGGGAGGAAACCAGAGCACCCAGAGGAAACCCCGCAGACACGAGGAGAACGTGCAAACTCCACACAGACAGCAACCCAAGGCCGGGATTGAACCCAGCTCCCTGGCGCTGTGAGGCAACAGGGTTAACGACTGTGCTGCCCGATATAGTATAATACAGTACAATTCTAGTAGCAAGACAAACACAGCTGAAAATAAATGCATGGATCTCCTGTAGGTTCCAATGGGAAACATAAATAGAAGAAATATACTTTCTCATGTCTCTCCTGATCTACATTAAGACAGCTTCCGGTGGTGCTTCACTGAATGTTCTGAACTAGTTTAGTATCATGGCAGTGTTTCTGATGAAAATAGGGTCATAATGTGCACAGCAATGGAATGGCCAGCTCAACATCAAATCCCCTGGTCCCCTCAGGATATGCAATATATCATAAGACTATGCTCCCAGACAGAGACAAGAGTAAATCAGCAAAATAAAAGAGTAAAACAGAGCATGTAAATCTCACTTCTATGAACTACACAATAACAATGTGCATTTATATAATGACTTTCACATAGTAACATGTACTAAGGCGCTTCTTAGGAGCTACAACATTTGACACTGCCACATGAGGTTTGGAACAAATCATCAAAAGCTTAGTCAAAGAGCCAAGTTTTAAAGGAAACCGATGAATATAAAAGTAATTAAGTAGCAATTCTCATCTGGTCAACCTGATCATTTTATTCTAGAACATCACCACTGACTGCAGCATTGACTTTGCAGGACACATATAATCTAGTTCTTGGGTTACAGCATTATGAAAAGAGGTGCTTTTGCTGTTGGAATATAAAATACCATCAGATGTTGCGAGGCATTTTTCCAGCCAGTTTGGAGATTCTTCAGCTTAGAAGGATAACACCCAGAAATAAACTTGTACGGCATGACTGACAAAGAAAATGACAACATATGCGCTTATACTTTTTCGCTGCCCTGAACGTGCATTAGAAATGTGGCATTGCTCATCAATTGTTTGAGTTCACATACTTCACTGAATTTTGCTTTTCTGTAGATTTACAAAACCACTTGCCCTCACCTACATATCGGCCACCAGGTTTAATAACTTTGGTACTTCGACTACGGGTTTCCTCTTCTGCTTGAGTCATGCGCTCTCGTGTTATCTGATAAGAATCATTCGTTGCACATATTGTAATTTTATCCTGTATACTTCCAAAGCAGTCCAGTTCTGAAACTCCATTGCTAAAGACAGAGAGAGATAGAGATAGAGAGTGGAGAAGTTAAGTTCCATCACCTTCATAACTAATAGAATTTTAGCTACATTTGAACAAATGTTTATTAAAAATAATTATATTGAATGGCATAGTATATATTGCTCTTATTTTATTTCCCAAATTTGGTATAATTACTTAATTATCCAAAATGATATTGTAGTTACTGTGCATTCAGAAACAGGTTATCTAACCAAATTTGTTTGAACCAATTAGCAACATGCTTTCACTTGTAACAATCCATACTGGAAGAGGGGCACCATTCAAGAAGGGAGGGAGAGAGAAAACCAGGAATGACAGGCCAGTTAACTGGACTTCAGTCGTCTGGAAAGTGCTAGAATCTATTATGAAGAAAGTCTTAATGTACTTAACATAATCAGACAAAATCATATTTTTGCGAAAAGTCCTCAAAATGTCTCTAATAAGTTTACTGACCAGTAGATGTAATATACTTGGATTTTCAAAACACCTTCAATAAAAAGGTACTGCTCAAAGAGTAACAAGATAAGGGGCTATGAAACTGGGGACAATGCATTAGCATGGATGGAGGATTGGTTAACAAGCAGGAAGAAAGGAGTAGAGATAAATGGAGCATTTTCAGGTAAGCAGGCTGTAACTAGTGGAATGCATCAAGGATCAGTGCTTGGGTCTCAACTATCTATAACATATTGAGGTCTTAGATAAAAGGAGAAAGCAATATATCTAAAGTTGTTGATGATATAAAGTTAAATGGGAATGCAAGCTGTGAGGAGGACACAAAGAAAATTGAGAGTCGGCAACAAGGTGGCAGATGGAAGAGTGAGGCTTTTCACTTTAGTCATAATAGAAGAAATTTTAAAATTTCTTTTTAAAAGTCATGAAACTTGCAAATGCAGATTTTCAATGGGACTTGGGTGCACATTTTACCCTTTCACAGGACGTGGGTGAGGTTAGCAGGGCCAGCATTTGGTGTCCATCCCTAACTGCCCTTGAACTAAGTGGCTTGCTAGGCCATTTCAGAGGGCAGTGGCATTAAGAAACATTACAGTGGATCTGGAGTCACATGTAGGTAAGTCCCAGGTAAGACTTGCAGATTCCCTTCCCCAAAGGAACTAGTGAACGAAATGAGTTTTAAGATAATTGATGATAGTTTCATGGTCACCATTACCAAGACTAGCCTTCAGTTTGTTTTAATTAACTGAATTTAAATACCACCAGCTGCCATGGTGGGATGAAACCTGTGCCCTCAGACCCTTACCGTGGGCCTCTAGATTACCAATTCAGTGACATTACCACTATGCCACCATCACATGTATAAGAACATAAAGTTAGCATGTAGGCGTAACAGGAAAACAAATGGAATGTTACAAGGAATTTGGAATACATGAATAAGAAAGTCTTTCTACATCGTACAAAGCTTTGATGGAATACAGTGGGCAGTTTTGGTCTCCATATTTAAGAAAGGATATACCTGCATTGGAGGCATTACAGTGAAGGTTCACTAGATTGGCCCCTGGAATAAAAGGGTTGCCCTATGATGAGAGGTTACCTAAAATGGGTCTATAGTGTCTCGAGTTGGAAGAATGAGGGGTGATCTCATTGAAATATACAAAATTCTGGAAGGACTCGAGTAGATACTGAGAAGTGATTTCCCTTGGTTGGGTAATCTAGAACACGGAGGGCACAGTCTCAGAATAAGGAGCCGATCTTTCAGGATTGAGGGGAGGAAAAATTTCTTTACTCAGGGTTGAGAATCTTTGGCATTCTCTACCCCAGAGGGTTATGGATGCTCTACTGTTGAATATATTTAAGGCCGAGACAGACAAATTTTTGGTCTCAGAGAATCAAGGGACTTGGGGAGCTAGCAGACAAGTGGAGTGAAGCCAAAGATCAATCATCATCATACAGAATGGTGGAGCAGGCTTGAACAGTTGTCTGATCTATTGCTCCTATTACTTGGTTAACATATAACACATAACCTGATTCATATGAAACAAAATGGTTTCAAACACTAGCAGATGAAAGATCATATTTGCAATTTTAGTTTTGCCATTTACTTCCTCAATTCTATGTAATTCTGTCAATTATCTTCAATTTCTCTTTCTCCTCCAGCTGGACTCTTTGGAGATCTGTATACTTACACCAGTCTGTTAGGGTATATTGTCCATTATTTATTGTTAATAAAGTCAATGAGCATAATCTGTGGGAACTTTTGCAAAAAATTGTCAACACAAGTTATAAACAGTAGCAAGTGGTTAAAAAAAACACAATTGCACAACTCAAAAATAAATGTATTTGGATTAAGCACCTTTAACAATTTTTAAAATACAATGACAAAAGTTTATTATACACTTCAATGTGAAATCCACCAGAAAATGGGACCTTAAAAATGCCTACTAGAAACAACATAGCATACTAATAGTCTTTTTCGGGCCATTGACTTCTTGTATCTCAAGGACATCCTGGTCACTTGAGGCTTCTAAGCAACATACATTTAAAATATCTACTTTTCGCTATTCTCCTATTTTGCTTACATCGCCTTGATACAATTTTCTAACTACTTCAGTAATTCCAAAAATTATTCCAACACATTTCCTAGTTCATTAATGCTAATTAAGTTTCTTGTTGTGAAATCACAAGGCTTTTGTGGCCATCAGTGGAGGATTCCAGTCCTGGAATACTATCCCCACTTTAGAACAAAGGCAGGTGAAACAATATTCCCTTTCTACCACAACTATATGTTTTGTGACAACAACTTATGGATGCTCTACTCCAGAGCATCCATAACCTTCTGGGGTAGAGAATTCCAAAGATTCTCAACCCTGAGTAAAGAAATTTTCCCTCCCCTCAATTCTGAATGATCAGCTCCTTATCCTGAGACTGTGCCCTCCGTGTTCTAGATTACTTAACCAAGGGAAATCACTTCTCAGTATCTACTCGAGTCCTCCCAGAATTTTGCATATTTCAATGAGATCACCTCTCATTCTTCCAACTCGAGACACTATAGACCCATTTTAGGTAACCTCTCATCATAGGGCAACCCTCTCATTCCAGGGGCCAATCTAGTGAACTTTCACTGTAATGCCTCCATATAAAAGGTGTTATATTAATATAGTACCTTTAACATAATACAATGACTCAAGAAGCTTCTCCAAAATATTGTCATACAAAATGTGACAGCCATAAAAAGCATGAAAACAGATGTCCAAAAGTTTGATCAAAGGTAGATATTAAGAAACATCTTAATGGAGAAAAGAAAGATTGAATGGCAGAGGAGTTTAGGGAGAGAATTCCATACCTTAGGCATGACCACTAATGGTGGAGCAATTACAATTGCTTGAGCAGCCCAAATTGTAAAAGCACAGTATATGAGTTGCAGGGCTTAGGAGGGGCTAGGTCATGAACAGATTTTAAAACAAGGATGAGAATTTTAAAACTGAGGTGTTGCTTGACTGCAAGCCAATGTATATCTGCAAGCACATTTGTGAATATGACTTGATGCGAGTAAGCACTTGGGACAGCAGAGTTTTGAATGTACTCAAGTTTCTGGTACAGCGTGGGAGGCTGGCCAGAAGAGCATTGATCTCAAGCTAACAAAACCACGCATAAGAGTTTTGATAGCAGATGAGCTGAGGCAGGGATGGAGTTGGGTGATGTAAATGAAGTGGAAAATAGATGGAAATTTACACCAAGAACAACAAGCAATGTTGCATTACAATGAATCTTCCAACTACCCCCTTTTCCATGGTGCACATACTTACATGCCCAGATCTTTCAGTCAGTGGTGAGGTGAAGATGTGCACCACTAACTATGATAAAAATCCCATCCTTACCTTTTTGCACTCTAGCTTCAGGGGCCTCCTGTCCCATCTGCTGTTTGCAACCATCAGCAAAAGCAACCATGAGGGGCACTGGTAAGATGCAGAAGCTCAGGCCATGCTCCTTTGATGTCAGCAGCACAAGTATTGTCAAGCAGAATGGTGTAAATTTCTGGACAACTTTAGGGAATCTAGCTTAAGTCTGTGACAGCAGGGTTTGGGTCACAGAGGTTCAGGCTGCATATGTCTGCCCTTTGGAAGTTTGGAGTTCGTTCACAAGTAACAGACTTGAGAGCACTAGGACTTCCTCTGGGTCCCGGTGCTCAACAGCTGCTATTTCATCAAGAAATCCAGCCCTTTGTCACCGAGTAAGAGGCATTAGTTCAGTTCCAATGTGTAAAGATTTTGAATAATATTGTCGATTCACATGTTCTGTGAAGTAGGCTTCATTGTCATTTTGTAGGAACCTCCAAAGTCAGCAAAGGAACCACCCAATCATATCATACTGGCTTAATTTCAAGCCAGTAGTCTAGAGATGAAATGTGTGCTAGCTAATCAACTGTGTCACTCTTGCCTTCCAAACTATTAATATTTCAGATACTAGTTTAAAGCATTATTTAAATGTACCAGTATTTGCAAATTTTTATTAAAATGTTTTATCAAATTAGAGTGGTTATTTCTTCCTCTTTCTTATACACATTTATTTGCAGTAGAAAAGTGATAAATCTGCATTTCAAATCATAAAATAAGATTGGACGGTCCAACTAACCATAAAATTCATAGCTTTTTGAAATCATGGAATAGGATTTGAGCCTAATAACACTTCAATCCCATATTTTATTTGCAGTAGTGATTTAGGTGACCAGACCCATTCACCGACACTTAGAACAAATTACAACTGCTTACCATGCACTCCCTTCGATCAAATTACTGTCAAACTAATCAGAATTGACTTCTTACATAAAAGAAACCAGAGTGCAAATAAATGATGATCTAACATTTAAATCAAGCAAGTTGGCTTGGGCATTCTTTGATCAAGTTAGTTTGCTGAATAAACATGAAGTACAATGTAAGTTTCCTAATACTAAACCTCCAATGAGTCTTCTCACTGGAGTCATTCACTATAAAGAAAAGCTGGTTTACAGTACCTGGAGACATATTGCTGGACACAGTCAAAACTTCCCTGAGGGTTATCTTTTCCAACATTGGATACATAAAAGTCAAAATTTCGCACTTCGTTGTGGGCATCTGTTCTTGGAATCTTTATTAACTATGGAGAAAGGAAAATAAAAGCTAGCATTTTTAAAAAATCAGATTGGAGGTAAGCTACCCTTGGATAAATTAATCAACATACCTTTTCGCATACCTTATTCGAGAATAATGCAACTAAAAAAAATACATCTAGCAATGTTCTCACACATGGAATGCAAGTAGAACTCGGCTAGCACAACTGGCCAAGTTAAATGTTCTAAGTTGCAACTTCCAAAATTCCCATTTTAGAATAAATGAAAATTTCAACTTAGAACACACTTGATGGCCAATCTTCAGACCTCAGTACCAAACATTTAATTGGCTTATGCCTTTATAATAATTTCAATAGATTGTAAAACAGAATAAAAAGGTCAGAAATAATCAGCATCAATTCATAAGGAAGCATTTATTTGTATGCACTGATCATGCTAAAGCTGTTGAAAGTGAAATGTTCCTTTACTCTGTAGAACCGTAGAATTTTAACATGTTCCAGTATTCTAACAGAACATGGCTGACCTATACCTCAGCTCCGTTTACTCACATCCTCAATGTCCCTTACTCCAACAGAAATTTATCAAGCTTGGTCTTGAAAATTTCAAATGAGCCTGCATCTACAGTTTAGAGAGTTTTCAGATTTCCACTACCCTTTGACTGAAATAAAATGCATCCAGATTTCACTCCCAAATAGCTTTGCTCCAATTTTAAATGTTCAGGATTTCCCCAGCAGAGCATATAATTTCTGTATCTGGCTTATCAAATTCCTTTAGCTTTTTGAAAGTATTATTAGACCAACACCCAAAGTTTTAAATTTGAAGGTAATCTAACCAAATTTATGCAACCCATTCATGTATTTTGAGTTCCCAAATCATTCTGGCGAATCGTTAATGAATATCCTCCAAACTCAATGGACCGTAACTTCCTATAGAGTTGCAACTGAGTTGGGGTGGGAGGAGGGGGAGAAAAAGAGGGGTGGAGGGTCCCTGGCAGGCAGATCAGTGCTATAGTTACCCAGAAATGCTTTCGTGTTTTTCATTCTTCTAACTATGATTGGGTGACCATTGCTGTAACATGGTCAGAACTATTTGAAGTCTGCGATTTAAATAGCATTGTCTGACAGTTCCTAGCGCAGGGCTCACCCAAAGTTTGACTTCCCAGGCAATTGCCATGCAATCTTACCTGGGAAAATCTGAATTTGGGGCAGGGTTAGATCCCCAGTAGATCTTTGGGGGTAGCCCCCAGTACGCTTTCCGAGAGCTCAGAAATTACAGCCCAACAATTTTCCTGAGTTTCAGTGAGCAAATGCATTATTCCTCCATGGGGTATAACAAAGGCTCAATATGACTGAAGCACCATTCCCAGCTCATTGAAATAAAAGTCAACATTGTATCAACCCTTCAGAATACTTTTTGTCCGTGCTTTTAATGATGCATACAAGGATAAATTTTGCTAACCTACAACTCCTAGTTTCTCGCCATTTTGAAAATATTCCGACTTCTCGGAACAGAAGGCCTGCCAACCCCCTACACCCCAGTCATTGAATTGCTAAGATCAGTTTCTGTCATCACTCCAGCATCAAAGCTGAAGTTACAAAATTTTATCATGTAACCACATACTGATTTGCACAATTAGATGAAGTTGCTTCGTCCATTCTACAAGTACAGAGGCTGTAAAATATCTGCAGCAGATATTCCTTGGAAGCAGGTTTTGAGAACTGCAAGAGTTTCATTCTGGATCACTATAACTCAAATTACATCCCTTAAATTAATTCCCAATAATAAATGTCTGATTTTGCTGTGCAATAACATCAGAATAACTAAACTGCCCAATACTTGCACTATTTTTCCAGGAATGCACTCTTGTGGCCAATGCATTTCAATAGTGTGCAGAAAATACCAGATTGTAAAGCGATGGCTCAAATCTTGTGTTTACTCACAGCTCACCTCAAAGAAAGCTGCAACATACATCCAGCAATTTTTGTGGCATGATTTCATCCTTCCCAATATTAATTTCATTCTGGTGCCAACCTTAGGGAATCTCCAACACTCAGTAACAGTGATGCCATCAAACAGGCTAAGCAACCAATCACAATGAAGAATTTTCAGACAGCAAACCAGAAAGGAAAAATTATCATTTTCTAGAAAGCGAAATAAAGACTGGGACATCGGGGGCAATTCTCCCATCCCAGTGCGCTACTCTTTTAGCCCAGTGGGGCAGGAGAATCTTGTGGCGGTCAATACACGGGATTCGCACATATATTCCCACCCTGATTCATATCTCCCAGCGCCGGATTTCCGGTGGCGTCACATCCGCTTCAGAAATCGGTGGGGAGCCGCACATACTATACAAATATTAATTTTGATGTAATTTCAATGCCATTCGCGGGCCCAGGACTGAAGTCTCCGGGCCTGCTAGCCTCTTGCCCCCCTTGCCAGGGGTACTTCACTCCAGTGAGGTTTACAGTAGCTCCCCTCTTTCGGGGGGGCTAGCGGCCTGATTCTGCTGGAGTTGGGGGGTGGGCTTCCCCCGGGTATCGGCACATGCGCAATGGCCCACTCAGCATGCTGATTTCAGCTTCTCCAGCGTGGATAGGCCCTGCCCACTGATTTATGATACACATGCTAGTGACCTCTGCAGTTTACAGAGTGTGGGAGATTCTTCTTTGAACTCCCACTGAAAAAAACCCAGCGTGAATTACTCCAGTTTTCATGCAAATGTGACACTTCGAATTTTTTGGGGAGAATTCCAGCCATCATGTCTGTTGGGAATACTCAGTAGGTCAGGCAGCATTGCAGACAGAGAAATTGGGTTAATGTTAAAAATTAAATATTATAAAAGACAAGCCTTAAAACTAAGTATTTTAAGTAGGAAGTAAAACAAAAAGTAAACAAGTTCACCCTAATTTAGGAGTATTTAATGGTTACATTACTGGGCTAGTAATCTAGAGGTCAGGAGCAATAACTAATCTAGAAAGTAAGATTTAAAATCTTCTTGTGGCAGTATGATAATTTGAATCCAGTATAAATTATGAGAACATTAAAGTCAACATCAGTAAAAGTGACCCGATTGCTGCTACAATCCAGGTGGTTTACTAATGTCCTTTCAGGGAGGACATCTGCTGTCCTACCCAGTCTTCTGCAAGTGACTGCTCGGCCCATACCTAACATAATGATTCTTAGCAGTCCTCTGAAGCGGCCCAGACACTCAATTGTATCGCACTCCAGCACTGTGCTTCCCAACCATTGCGGCTATTCATTCAAGAAGGTGGTCCGCTACCTTTTCAGGGCAACTATAGATGGGCAACAAATGTCAACCTTTCCAATGACACTCGGAAATCAAACGAAAAAAAACCTGCTAGCATCCTTCTAACTTGGGAGTACTTGGAATCTTCACAGCAGTATTTTCAAAGCAACAAGACCATGGAAGTATTTTCCTCTGGACAACTGAATTTTCCTGGTCCACTGGACAAGAATTCAAAACATTTATCAATGATTGCTTTCCATTTAATACTTGGTAAAAAAAAAAAAGTCTTGGAGCTTAGTTGTTTTTCTTTTTCTACAAAAAATGAAATATATTTTCATATTATTCCTGCTGTTAAAAGCCATTTGATATTTCCAAAAAATGAGCAGTGATAAACAGCGTGTAGATGATTGGTTGGTGAGTATCAAGGTCTTATTTTCCCCAAACTAGGGTGTGTTTTAAACCAGGACTGGGTCTTATTTTCCCCAATCTAGGGCCATGATTTAAACCAGGACTGGAAAGCTATCAAGTACTGTATTAAATATACAATAGCTAAACTAGTCAATTTAGCTACAAATAATAGTTGAATAAAGGCCAATTAAAATAAACAAATATTTGTTTAAGATATGGTAGAACAGCTTGTGTCTGGACTGAAGAAAGTGGGAGTTTGTGGAAGGTGAAACTGTACCATCTGCAGGAGATGTCTCTATTCCAAAGCTCTCCAGCTCAGTCAGAGTTGGAGATGCTTTAATTCACAGTGGAGGGGACGGGTTTCAGGACAGTTTCATCAAGAATACTGTAAGAACCCAGAGGAAAACACAGGTTCTGGAAAGGAAGGGCGTGACTGCTACTGGTTATGTGAGACATTGAGGAGGTGGTCCTGTCCAACAGGTACAAAATATTCTCTCTACTGTTGACAAGATAGCAGAAAGGACAGTCCCGAAGGCAGACCAAGGCACCATGGCTCAGAAGCCTAAGAGGGTGGGAGTTAGGGAGAGAAGAGTCCTGCAGGCAGAGTAGTTAGAGATAGGCTCTAAATTCAAAAGCAGGACCTCCAGAGTAATCATCTCTGGTTTATTGCTTGAGCTATATGCAAACTGGCATAGTAGTCTATTATCAGGAAAATTACATGTGACGAAAGGACTGATGTGGGAAAGAGGGGTTCCTTTTTGTGGGACACTAGCACCAGCTCAAAGGTGGGTTCTATCTCAGGATAAGATTCATTTCTCAGTGAGAAAATTAAATCAGGATGTGGCAAAGGATCAAGAAATATAAGCAATCTAACTGTAACCCAAATAGGAAAAGAATGAAATAAGGTGGGATGGCAAAAGAGTAAATTAAGTTTATAGAACAGGAGCCTAAAGGGATGGTTAAACAAAGTGGCAGATGATGATTAAAATGAGTTAAACTGTCTGTACAACAATGCATAAAGTCCATAATAAGCCAGAAGAGCCGGAGGCAATCATGCATTGGGAGGAAGCAGACATAAAGGGATTACTTATAGAGAGGTGATCATACTGCAAGCGAAGGCTTCATACGCAGGAAGGGAATGGGTGATCAACAGACAGAGCACGAGGACTAGTCAGGCTGTGTAGGAATCTCCTGTGGCCATTCCCTTACAAAATAGACACACTGCTTTAGACAATGTTGGGAGCAATGGTCTCTCAGGGAAAAGCTGCAGCAATCAAATCTTTTGCACCACAGTTGGCTTTGTTGCACGGAGGGGAGTACACAGCAGTTATAATTATAGGAGATTCAATTATAAGTGAAAGAAACAGGCATTTCTGTGGCTGCAACCAAGATTCATGGATAGCATGTTGCCTCCTTGATGCTAGGGTCAAGGATGTCTGAGCAGCTATAGGACATTCTGGAGGAGGGTGAACAGTCTGTACTGGTGGTACACATTGGTATAAACGAAAGGGATGAGGTCCTAAAAGCAGAATATAGGGAGTTAAGAAATTGAAAAGTAGGACCTCATAGGTCGCAGTCTCAGGATTACTACCAGTGCCATGTGCTGGTCAGAGCATAAATAGCAGGATGCATCAGATGAAGACGTGGCTGAAGAGATGTAGTAAAGAGAAGGGTTTCAGATTCCTGGGACTACGACTGGCTTTGTGGGAGGTGGGACTGGTGCACCTGGGCAGGACCGAGATTGATTTTCCAGAGGGAGTATTTGCTAAAGTGGTGGTGGTTCTGGGGGGGGGGGAGAACCAAAATGGGAACTTATGCAGGGAGCCAGAGAGGGGGGAAAAACAAGGATGAGAACAAAAGCAAAAGAAGAAAAAGGTGATAGGCAGAGAAATCCAGGGCCAGAATTAAACATGGCCACAGTGAAAAACAAGGGGAATAAGGGCAGTGAATATTAAAAAGATAAGCCTCAAGGCTTTGTGCCTCAGTGCATGGAGCATTCACAATAATGGAGCATTCTTTCTGGTTGTATCACAGCTTGGTATGGCTCCTGCTCTGCCCAAGACTGCAAGAAACTACAAAAGATCGTGAATACTGCTCAATCCATCATGCAAACTAGCCTCCCATCCATTGACTCTGTCTACATTTGCCGCTGCCTCGGCAAAGCAGCCAGCATAATTAAGGACCCCACACACCCCGGTCATTCTCTCTTCCACCTTCTTCCGTCGGGAAAAAGATATAAAAGTCTGAGGTCATGTACCAACCGACTCAAGAACAGCTTCTATCAGACTTCTGAACGGACTTACCTTGCATTAAGTTGATCTTTCTCCACACTCTAGCTATGACTGTAACACCACATTCTGCACTCTCTCCTTTCCTTCTCTATGAATGGCATGCTTTGTTTGTATAGCGCAAGAAACAATACTTTTCACTGTGCTAATACATGCAATAAATCAAATCAATAAAGTGGATGAATTAATTGTGCAAATAGATGTAAACTAGTATGGTACAGTTGGGATTACGGAGACATTGCTGCAGGGTGATTAAGGATGGGAACTGAACATCCAGGGTTATTCAGGAAGGGTTGACAAAAAGGAAAAGGCTGGCAAGTGGAGCTGGCAAGAGGGGAAATTGATGCAATACTGAGAAAGGTTATCAGTCTGACAATGTGGAGAGTTGAGAAATACCAAGGGGCAAAATACATTAGTGAGGGCTGTATATAGACCCCCAAACTGTAGTGCTGATGTTGGAATGGCATTAAACAGGAAATTCGAGACACATGCAAATAAAGAAATATCTGTAATTTTGGGTGACTTTAACCTGCGTATAGACTGGGCAAATTACATTAGTAATAATACCAGAGAGAGGAATTCCTGCAGTGGATACACAATTGTGGGGGGATTCTAGAACCAGGGTTCACAGTCTGAGGATATTGAGTAGGCCATTTAGGACTGAGAGGAGGGCAAAGTGCTTAGCCTGTGGAATTCTCTACCACAGAAAGCAGTTGAGGCCAACACTTTGTACATTTTCAAGAAGGAACTTGATATAGCTCTTGGGGCTAAAGCAATCAAAGGATGGGGGAAAAATGCGAACAGGTTACTGAATTGGATGATCAGCCATGATCATACTGAATGGCAGAGCAGACTCGAAGGGCCAAATGGCCTACTTCTGCTTCCATTTTCTATGTTTGAGAAATGGCTACAGAAAAATCAGGACTGTAAATTAAACATTGCAATGTACAACATATTTTAGAAAAGAAAGAGGGTTAACAGGAGATGGAACTTGCACTTTTTAGGGACAATGACGTCAGTAGGAAAAAGGGATGTAGCTTTCAGCAAGACAAAAATAAAGATAAAGGATCAAGCACATTAATAAGTAGTTTATAGATCACTTCAGAATCGTAGATGGTGGAGGAAGATGTTATATTCAAAAGGGTTGCAAGTAGCTTTAAGAGCTGATCACATGATTTGATGTAATTTGGCATTGCCACAGGCTGCTGTTTTACTTGGTTTTGGAATCAGCAGTGCAGAAAGTAGCTCTTTCAATAATGTGTTAGTAAACCACTTTTTGTCTTGTTCAAAAACCCACAACCCTAACACAGTTATGGCAGTACAGGAAGGAAGACTGTTAAGCTGACATTTGAAGGAGTGCAGGAACTTACAGAAAAATTTGGATATATAGTATAAAAGGAAATATAGCAACATGGATTAAAAAAATTGATAGAGAAAAGAAATATGTTGCTCTGCATGAGTAAGTTGTAATTTTGAACTAGTCAAGATCAGTGCAGTGTACATTTTTGAATTCAAAAATAGTAACAGAACACAAAAGTAAATATATGATTTGTATGAAGCATTAGTTAGGCCACAGTTGGAATACCCATTGTAGAAAGGGCATTGAAGTTTATACAGATTCACCTGGATATCAGATATAAGCAACTCTAGTTGTATGGAGAGACTGAAGATGCTTATATTATTTTCAGTGAAGCAGAAAATATCAATAAGGAATTTGATACAGGTATTTAAGATATAAAACTCTTTCCTGTCAAAATCCATTTCCTCTAGTTGGAGCATTAGTGCTCAGCTTAAAATGGCCATCAAGACAATGAGGAAATATTAGGAGAAATTACTTCAATGAATGAGCATGGAATGCTTAGTCATGGGGAAGCAAAGATCAGTGCATCTTTGTAAAAAAGGATAAATATTTAAACGGAACGAATAGACAAGATAGAATTAATTCTGAAATGTTTTATCAGTTTTATCAAACAGTGCACTGAATAGTTGCTATAAATGTGCATAGTTCAAAAAGCAGTCCAGTGACAATCTTTTACTTTAATATCATACTTCCCCATGAGGAAATAAGACTTCCTCTTGGCATTCTCCCTTAATAGTTTGGCCTAGATTGACAAACCTGCGTGAGAAACAGATCTTATTACCCATCAGCCCAAAATGCAGGATGGTTCAATAAACATCAACTCCTAAGCTAGTCACAAATCACAGTACAATGCATTACAAGCATGCATCAGAACAAAAAAGTAGTTGATTTGAAGATGCACTACATACTTTTAATTACTTATTGTGGAAACATTAACCTGTTCTTTTCTACCCACCTCAGTAATGAGGTTCACTACCCTACAAAAATTAAGACTTAAAAGTGCATGAATGCTGAATATATACCAAATATTTGAGATCCATTTACAGTCTTCCCACAGGCAGAGGCAATGATGCACCATTAATCTTTGTTTTGTGTATGTAGTACTGGAACAAAGGCTTGTTGTTCTCTTGATGTGACTTTATTATTCCAGGTAGACTTTTTATACCTGTTAATCTACTCAAAAACTGAGTGAATTTAAATCATATTTTCTACATCATATGGACATTTATCTAATAGAAATCAATGACCAGTCACAGGTTTGGCTACATGGACAGATTTAGCCACATGCACTCATTTCAGTAGACTCTTAAAAATACCCAATACAGGTAAACGTACTGCATGGGTAGATTTATCTAAACATCTGCAACTAGTTTGACACTTTTGCAGCCATCCAAGTTTCGACTTCACTCACCATACATCTTCAAGCAACTTTCTATCTTTTTGTAAGGTAGTTGTGACCAGCACTATGACTTGGGAGTGATTATGGAGAATGTTGACTCAAGATGTGCTGAACCCGCCCTTGCTCTCTGTTCAGAGTGCGGTTGTGCTGCTTACTCAGCCATGACATGCTCCACCTTGGAGCTGCTCAGTTTTTGCTACACTTGCTTTCTACTGCAGAATTTATTCTGATTGGTGAGCTGACCATGATGGCTGCATCTCTCTCCATATCTCTTTGCTGACATTTCCATGATGCTCAAGTCCAGTGTTTTCACAACGTACACCATTTTAGCGAATAAGCAATAGGTAGTAATCAAGGAAGTAAAATTCTGCTTTTGTCTTACCATTTTACCTAGTGTGACTCAAAAACGTTTAAAAGTCCATACTCACATCATGGAAATGGGCAGCGAGATTGTATGCCCTGTGATTCTTACCCACTTTTCTTTTTAAAAAATAGCCACATTTAGATTCTCAATTAGTCAGATACGGCTAGTCTTTAAAGTATTGGACAACGTTAAAATAAAGAAACCGATTGTGCAAGGTTCAGTGATTTACTGAAGTCCTCATTTAAATGAAGTTGCATTCCTGAAAATCGCAACTTTATGTGGAACAATAAGTGAATTGTGGGTTCTCAAAGAAATCAATTTAAAGTTGGAGTTAGGTTCCTTCAGACATTTCTTGCCCAGTAAAAACAATATACAAGTTGAAATAGTGCATCATACATGTGCAGCACTTTGCATTCCTAAGTTGAATGACTTGCAAAACAAAGGACAAGGAAAGAAATTTTACCATGCAGTCGCAAATATCTGACATCAAAATGGCTTCTGTGCCTAACCCAATAAGAAGTTCCACTGCAGGCACTGGAGGGACTCCAAAACTGATATCAGCTTGCAGAGTGAAAAAAGGCATCTTTTCTTACAGAACCGAGCAACAGTACCTTCCATGAAAAATAAAAACTGTTGGTTTGAATATTCTTTCAGAACTTTGCTTCAGCTTCGTTTATAAAAAATAGCGAAGTCCCATCGGATGCAGACAAACCCCTCACTTGCTTCAGAATGATACCAATCAGGTCACGGACAACAGTCAACAAGATGTCTTGTGGGTTGTACTTAGAACCCTAATAGGCTGCATATTGATCATCACTGGAGCAGGGCAACTTAAAACGAGGACATGCTGTAAATGCTTAACTTTAACTCAAATGGCATCAAAAAATTCTAAGTACATTGTGAAGTTGCTCCAACTCAAAGGGTTTGGTGCAACCGTCCTGAATGTCAAAATGGTTGGTGTGGACTGTAGAAGTGCAACATAGTAGAAAGAAGAGCTATTTACTCATTGCCTATGAGGCAGAGAAATTACACCATATTTGACATGGATTAAATGCTTGCATGGCTCAGAGAAACAAAGCTTGCAAGTTTCTCAGTTGCTATGG
This sequence comes from Mustelus asterias, assembly GCF_964213995.1. NCBI lineage: Eukaryota > Metazoa > Chordata > Chondrichthyes > Carcharhiniformes > Triakidae > Mustelus > Mustelus asterias. Next base: position 94,187,799 of record NC_135806.1, on the reverse strand, counting down.
ATACTTGGTAAACAGCACCCCCAATCCAGAGAGGCAATTTCTTTCTCTGGCTACCATCTCCCATTTTTAGGTGAGGAAATGCCTTATTCAGAACTATCCTGGTTTGGAATTAGAAAGTGTTCATGGTTGGAGTGTCTTTTTGCATTTTTATCGTATGAAGTTATTTGGGTCTCAATAAGTGTCCTTTTTTGCAGGTGTTTTGAGAGTGTAAGTTCACACAAATTTCCCTGTATTTACAGACAGTCATGAGACTTTTGTGAAAATGAAACAAGGAGACACTGATGAAAGTCACTTGTGATTGCATAGCATACCCAATGTATAAGTAAATAACCCTGTGCCTTAATGTTCAAAAGATTAAGGAACTTTTGAGAATATTCCAAAAAAATTTAAATTGCTAAATAACTGCAATGTTCAGTTAGAAATTATACCTTGCTCAACCTGGAGTACTTAAAAAATCTGCTGGGAGGTTTCAGTTTTTAAAGAAATTTGACAAATTTCTAGACAATTGAGAAGGACAGAGCCATGTCACAAAAACAACTTTGGTTTACTGAATCAAGTAAGTTTTAAGCACAGCCTTAAAATACTGCTCTGCTAATTTTAGTAAGGAAAAGCCCCTGCAATTATAAAAGTGAAGACCCTAAGTAAGCCGATTCCTGACTACACAAGGCAGCAGCTGCAGGAGGTAGCTTCAGAACATACCTAAAGTCATGTTCAAGTTCCCAACATCTGGGAACTGCTTGCGTTTAATTTTAATGTAAGCAGAGAAACAACAGTTCTTGCCAACTCTCTGCCAATATTCAAATTTATCACTTGCTGAGGGGCCAGTGAATGCAGCTTTGTGCATGCATAAATATAAGCACACATCTCTGCTGTCTGTTTAGAAAATTGCAAAGGGCTCAGCTGACTAGTTTAGGTCTACCAATTCTGCATCATATTTCTGTGTGTGTGTGTGTGTGTGTGTATATGTGTGTGTGTCTGGGTGAAACAATTTGAGAATCAGTAGTATTAGGAGAAAGAAGGTCCACAAAGGATTAGGAAAGAGGTAGCACCAGAGCAGTGGTGGGCCACATGTGGCCCATTAGAGTTGAGTACAGCCCACAAAACATCTTGTTGACTGTCATCATGCACAGAGTTGCCACCTGAAGGGGATTTCTAACCAACTTCATAAGCAGAATGCAGTCTTTAAGAGAACAGGGGACCAAAGAGTTAAATGATTATCAGACAAGCTAACACGAACAGTTTACACATGTGAATGCAGTAAGTGAATCAAAACAAGTAGTTATGATTTTAAAACATACATGCTGATATTTTAAATGTATCGTTCACTCGAGCCAAGCAAAGTTACCGAAAGGCATGGTAGTAAATGTCATTAGCTTAAACCCAGAGGTCTGGGAACCAGCTAGTCAGCAGTAGTCATATCAGGAGGATTCGTATGAAGGGACTTACTTTGCAACATGAATAGGTAAATTCACTGCCCAGACACAAGGATAGATACGCCCCTGGACGCAGGAACACGTCTATTCAACTTGGCAGTGAGCCGGTGGGAATGTTCACTTTGACCTTACAGTAACATCTGCTGTTACCAGGCAACAGGGACATAGAGCCAAGAAGGGAGGCCATGTCCAAACTTGCTGGATGAAAAAAAATCACCATGCTATTAAGTATCATGTGGTTGGCTGAGGTACTTGGCAGATTTGCATTGCTGTATGACTACTAAATGAAATTGATTTTAAGGTAATGAAAGGCGGAATTATTGATTAGGAAAAACTATAGTTGATTTGTATTTGACCATGTACGTCAGATCTTTCGGAGTGGTTCTGTACTCTGTTCCCAGAGCTATCCAACCCTTTGAAAGTCTCCAGCTGGCTATATGTTTGGTTCTATGTAAAATAAATTTGCTATGTCTTTGCACAGAGATATTTTCCTTGCGAGTTTTGAAGTTAAGACACAATTGGCCACCTTCAAATTTCCCCACACCACCACCTCCTGCAGGTTTCCATTTGCATAGCGCACGCACGCACGCACACACGCACGCACGCACACACACGCTCATTGCACACATCATTGACCGTGGGAGTTGTATGTTCCCGCTACATCCAAGTGGTGTAGGTACACCCACTGTGCTGTAAGGGAAAGGGTTACATTACTGAATATATTTAAGGCCCAAGGCAGACAGATTTTTGTTTTTCTTCAGGGAATTAAGGGAAATGGGCAGGGGGTGGGAAAGTGAATTTGAAGTCCATTATCAGTCATGATCATACTGAATGGCAGGGCAGGCTCAACTAGTTATATGGTCAACTGCTGCTCCTTTCTCTTGCAGAAGCAAATTTTTCCAACTGACAGAAGGATTTGAACCAGAGTACATGATTTAAAGTGATTGACAAAAGAACCAAAAATGACAGGAGGAAAAAAACAACAGTGACTGGTTACAATCTGGAACACAATTCCTGCGAGTATGCTAGAGACAGATTCAACCATGGCTTTCAAAGGGGAATTTGATAAGCAACTATAGGGAATTAAAATGCAAGGCATTAGGAATGGGACCAGCTAAATTGCACTTGCAGTGAGCTGACAAATTCAACTGGCCTCCCTCTATGCTGTAACTAATAATCGTATGCTGGAGAAACTTCTCACGGAAAATAAATTCCTGCATTTGGAAGAATAGCTCTAGGTGGGAAAATACTACAGAATGGAAAAAGCAGAGCACATTTATGCATTAAAAAAATCTATTTTCTGTAGTAAAGCCTTTCTATTTCACTCTTTTTAGATACCTTCATAGCTACCATTGTAAAGCTTCTCCAGCACTTACAGGACTGGCAAAAGGACCTTAACCAGCTTTTAAAAAAGTGCTAGCTTTTCTTTTTTATCAAATAGCACTACCAACAGTTGTGCTGTTCACAATCGTTACATATCTTACATTTTTCTCTTCAAGGGCAGAATGATAGTTTTGTAACTTATTCCCATTACTTTGTCAATTAAAGCCATGTAGAATTTAGTCCTTTAACATAGAACCGTTGGAGAAATCACAACGTTGCAGTTTTATTAATATTGTTCAGAATTGTAAACCAATACATCTGTGTAGTGTCACATGTTATGTGGTGACATCAGAGGCATTGGGAGATCTTTCCTCTCTTCCATCCTGGACTGTAAGCAAGCCAAAGCTCCACGAACTGGTTAAGTAACCTACTGTGTGTCAATGTTTTCATTCTTTTATCTTTGCTGTATAAGTGAGATGACCACATTAATGTACAACAGTAAAAAATAAAGCTGGCAACAAAGATGGTTTTCCAGTAAAAATAGTCAGAAAAAACTCAGACTTGACCTCGAGTCAGGATTCATTTTCAGGAGACCATCCCACCATTGATTGAAGTGTGGTAAATCTGGCCGTTGGAAATGGGAATGGGCCTTTGCTGCTAAGCATGTACATCAATTTAAAAATGGATAAAAGCACTCCGGACCGTTCCTTTTTAAAAAAAACTTTACACCAATCTTAAGGAGCACTGTTGAGGTCATAGGCAGGAAAAGAAAAAAAAAAGTTGTGTAAAAACAAGTTTACTTACCAAAACTGGGGAGTCTTTTCCAGGTGCACACCTTTGCACATTGTGGGCTGCAGCAAGCAAACGACTGAGTGAGTGAGTGACAGACAACTCTCACAGGTAAGAGCAATGGTGGGAAAGGGGCAGCGCTACAGAACCATTCGATGGAATATGGAGAGATATTACCTTGCTGCAAATAGAATACCGAATGAAATTAAATTAGCAACTTTCCTCAGTGTAATAGGATGGAAAACCTCCAATCTATTATTATGCCATGTCCACCCTGCCAAGCCTGGTACAAAATCTTACAAGGAATTGACTAAGACCCTTGAAGATCACTTCTCACCCAAACCTTTCATTGTTGTGTAGAGATTCAGATTTCAATTTCATCAATGGAGCAAAGAGAGAGTGTGAAAATATTCCACAATGTGTAGCCGTACGACGGAAACTTGCAAAGATTGCGAGTTTGGCCTGACCCACAGAAACTCTGCGAGACTGACTTGTTTGTGGACTTTGAAAAGAAGGAATTCAAAGCCAATTGCTCACCAAAAGTTAACACTAAAGCTTGTTGTTGAGTTCACCATGTCCATGGATTTGGCCATGAAAGACGCTTCCCAAATTGCAGCTGGTCCCAAAATACACCAGATGAATACTGAGAAAAGATGATTTCTCAACTCGCAAGCATGCCATAGGTGTGTCCAGGTGGGCCATTCTTCACACGAATGATTGGGGGGGGGGGGGGGTTGTGTCAAGAAAACAAACATCATGGCAAAGGTGTGCTACACTAGACAGAATCCTCAAAACCCTGAAATGGGTAAATGCAAGAACACAAAAAAATCTGTAGAGCCACAAAAAGAAAATGAAAATTCCCAGGAAGACACGATGTCAAAGGAGTTCAAAAAACGCAAACACGGTGTATTATTGATGTAATGTGATAGAGATTTTGGATTTATCCAAAACTAAATAGGAATGAAATTAAAGTAGTAGATACAGGAACCACCGTATCCATCTCTGAAAATTTATGAAAGTTCAGGAACATACTATTAAAAGCAGTCCCATATATTCCCGAGATCGTACACAGAAGAGGTGGCTCCAACGAAAGTTTATATCATGGTGCAAGTTGAAGCAAACGGTCAATCTAAAAATTGCCTATACGCGTAGTGAAGAGAAATATTCCTGCACTTTTCGGAAGCCAGTGTTTGAACAAAATCAAATTAAATTAGCAAGTAGTTAACCAATTGGTTGATGGAAATAACTCATTATAGAAACTCTTAGAAAAGTACAAGGAGGTATTTGAAAATAATGAGGGGAAAGAACTGAAGTCAAGGCATGACCTAGAATAAAACTTGATTGCACCCCAAAATATTTTAAAGGCAAGAACTGTGCCATATGCAATAAAACTGAAAATAGAAGTGGAACTAGAGAAACTGGTAAAGGATGGAGTGATTGAACCTGTAATGAGCAATTGGACAACTCCAATCGTCCCGGTCATTGAACCAGTTGGTTCTATAAGAATTTGTGACGACTTAAAGTTGATGATAAACCCATGCTGTGTGGCGACCAGTACCCCTTACCATCAATTGAGAACGTATTCGCTGGATTGTCTGGGGTCAACAGTTCAGTAAGATAGACTTGTCCCAAGCATAGATCCAAAAGATGATGGAAACTGAGTCGCAACCACTCCTATCAAATTTTTACTCAAGGGGTTGTTTCAGTATAAATGCCTATCATTTGGAATATCAGCAACAACTTAATTCCAAAAATCCATGGATCAAATCCTGAGTGGCCTCAGCGGTGTCCAGTGTTATCTGGACAACATTTTAATCATTGGCAGAGATGAACAGGAACATTTACAAAATTTGGCAGAAACATTGGAGCATCTAAGAGAAGCATAATCTTTGTGCACAGAAAGAAAAATGTGAATTTTTCAAGTCATCAATAAACTATCTGTAATTGATAAGGAAGGGCTCCATAAAGAATCTAAGAAAATGATTGCGATTTTAGATGAGCCTCGCCCACAGAATATATCGCAACTGAGATCTTTATTAGGACTGAGCAATTAGTGGAAAATTTTATTCCAAATCTCACTAGCATATTAAAACCACTTTATAAAATATATAATTTGGAATCAAGAAATATCATTACCAGTAGGGAAATATTTTTTGTTAACAGACCACAGGCCTTTAACAATGATCTTTGGTCCATACATAGGAATATTGTCTCTAACTGAGTCGTTTGCAGAGATGGTTCCTCATCTAATCAGCACATAATTACGAGATTAAATACAAAAGATCTGAGTAACGTGGGAACGCCAACGCTCGTCTTGTCTATCAATTCGTGACAAAGCCAAATCACATGAGAACTACGTGAATGTCTTGTACTTTTCCCAGGTTGATAGTGTACATATTACACCCTCCCAAGTGCTAAGACACAAGGTCAGATCCAGCGATGGGGGAGGTCATAGACATGATCTTGAAAGGAATACCACTATAAACAGCTGAGGAACCCAGAATTCAAGCTATACCAAATAAGGGGACTGGTCAATGGTACAAAACGGAGCACTTCCATGGGGGATTAGAGTGAGTATTCCTCTATGCTTGCGGAGTCGTATATTGGATCAACTCCATGAAGGACATCAAGGAGTCCCGTGTATGAAAGAACTCAAGGAGCTATTTCTGGTGGCCAGAACTAGACTCCCAGATCGAAGAAAGAGTAGGACAGTGTCAGTCTTGTGCCAAGATACAAAATACCCAATTTCTACAGCCATTTCACCCATGGGACTAGCCAAGATAATATTGGAAAAAAGAGTAGATATTGATTTCATGGGACCAACTGAAGGATATATGTTCCTCATCCAAAAGGATGCACATTCCAAATGGCCCAAAATACTAATGTAGTCAACAACTACTGAAAAGATAATCAAAAGATTCGACAAAGTATTTGCACGATTTGGCAAACTGGAGCAATTAGCAATAACTGGACTCCGTTCACATCAAGAGAATTTGTGAGCTACCTCAGAAACCTCGGCATACAGCACATCAGAAATGCACCTTATCATCCTTCAACCAATGGACTGGGGGAGAAATTGCACATTAAAGAATGCCATTCAAGCATCAAAGGATGAAGGACCATTGGCCAAAAGGAGCGAACAACTCTCTCAGATCCTACAGAAACACAGCCCATGCGACAACCCAAAACTCACCAGCCAATACTATTTTTTTTAAAAAGGAAGTTGAGAACCAAATTTGATCTTACTGCCAACCAAGTTACTCACCATGAACAGACATCGAAACCAAGAAGTTTTGATCAAGGAGAAAGTTTTAGCAAGAAACTACTCTTCAAGTGAGAAGTGGGTTCTTGCCACAATTCTCAAAGACAAGGCCTCTCTTGTATGGTGCAAACCGATGACGCGAGTCTTTGGAAGAGGCACAGGTCAAATCCTTGCTTCAAAAAAAAAGATTTTGCCGAGTTGGTATCTGAAAGGCCAACATCTGACATTTAAGTTTGGAAATCCCTGAACCTATGATTGAGTCGCATTCATTCGACACCAGTTGAAGCTGAAGAAGAACAACCTTTATGAGATGATATGCCTGAGCCAAGTGGTGAATAGTCTACCGAGAGCATGAAAGCAAAGACTCCTGAATGATGGATTCTGCCTAAATGGAACAGATATCCACTCTTACTGATAGTGTATGTTAAACTGTATATAATAAAATGGTAAAATTAGTCAGTGAGTAAGAGTTAAATTTATTAGTTGTTATAATACTGTAGTAAAGGGCAAGGGATGCTATGTATTGCAAACCACTGCATCTCTGTAGTGTCACCGGATTACATGGTGACAGAGGCATTTGGAAGATTTTCCCCCTCTTCCGTCCTGGACTGTAAGCAAGCAACACCTATTTAATAAAGCTCCACAAACTGGTTAAGTAACCCACCATGTGGCAACCTTTTATCTTTGCTGATAAGTGAGTTGACCACATTAATATACAACAATAATCTTCCAAGTTGACTCATACCACTGATTCCAGCTTCTCAGCGAGTGGTCTCTCCTCTTAGTCCAAGCAAATTTCAGCCTTTGATGTTGCGTGGCCAAAGCTTCACCTTCATCCTACACCCCATCCCACCAGAAAACTTAATTCTTGATAACAGCTTGATTCTTGGAGTTGTGGAGGGATTTTTTTATTTGCTACGTCAAATGTTGGGCTCGGAGAAAACAATATAATTCTATTGCTAATATGCACGAAAAACAACAGCTAACACTAACGGAAGTGGTCAATTACAGAAGCCTGTTTTAAGAAACAAAAAGCACAATGTCATTGATTGAGTCTGACTTTCTTTAAAGTAGCACAATCCCTATAAAAATATTCAAAATCTTCTACTAAAGGAGAGTTATACAACTAAGTTTGTATTTTTACATTTAAAGGCAAAAATGTTACTTATTTCAAGATTCTTAAGCTTTTCACTTTGTGTAAATTCAGCTGCTTTTATGCTAAACACTGAAATCTTGCTTTTGAAAAGGTTTTCAATGGAACACCTAGTTAAGGAATTAGGCAAATCTACACCTGTTAATCCAAAAAAGTTTTCTTGCTGTGAAACAATCTGAATTATCCAATAATTTGAATTAAGCAGTGTAACCGACAGATTGCAATCAATAAGGATAGGCAACAACACCGCCTCCACAATCATCCTGAACACTGGTGCCCCACAAGGCTGTGTCCTCAGCCCCTTACTATACTCCTTACACACCTATAACTATGGGGCCAAATTCCCCTCCAATTTAATTTTCAAGTTTGCTGATGACACCACCGATCTCAAACAATGACGAGACAGAGTACAGGAAAGACAAGAGAATCTGGTGAACAGATGCAAGAACAATCATCTCTCCCTCAATGTCAACAAAACGAAGGAGATAGTCATCGACTTCAGGAATCATACTGGAGGCCCTGTCTACATCAACGGGGACGAAGTAGGAATGGTTGAGAGCTTCAAGTTTTTAGATGTCCAGATCACTAACAACCTGTCCTGGTCCCCCCATATCGACACCATAGTTACGAAAGCCCACCAACACCTCTACTTTCTCAGAAGACTAAGGAAATTTGGCATGTCCACTACGACTCTCACACCAGCTTTTACAGATGAAAGCATTCTTTCTGGTTGTATCACAGCTTGGTACAATTCCTGTTCTATCCAAGACCACAAGAAACTACAAAGGGTCGTGAACAAAGCCCAGTCCATCACTCAAACCAGCCTCCCACCCACTGATTCTGTTTACACTTCCCGCTGCCTCAGAAAAGCAGCCAGCATAATTAAGGGCCCCACACACCCCTTCCACCTTCTTCCGTTGGGAAAAAGATACAGAAGTCTGAGGACACGTACCAACAGACTCAAGAACAGCTTCTCCCCTGCTGCCATCAGACTTTTGAATGGACCTACCTCACATTAAGTTGATCTTTCTCTACACCCTAGCTAGGGTTGTAACACTACATTCTGCATTCTCTCCTTTCCTTCTCTATGAACGGTATGCTTTGTCTGTATAGTGCGCAAGAAACAATACTTTTCGCTGTATACCAATACACGTGGCAATCATAAATCAAAATCATTTGGTAAAACAAGAAGGAAGAGAATGGCTGGGATGATTGGATGTTTTTGATACCTCAATCTTGGTCTCTTCCGGTAATCAGGAAATACCATGCCTGTTCATAATCATTTTCAGATCTAAGAGGAGAAAACTTGTTCCATAGAAGGCTTGGGTAGCACGGTGGTTAGCACTGCTGCCTCACAGTACCAGTTACCCAGGTTCGATTCCCAGCTTGGGTCACTGTCTGTGTGGAGCCTGCACGTTATCCCTGTGTCTGCATGGGTTTCCTCCGGGTACTCCAGTTTCCTCCCACAGTCCAAAAGATGTGCTGGTGAGGTGCATCGCTTATGCTAAATTCTCCCTCAGTGTACCCGAACAGGTGTTGGAGTGTGGCAACTAGAGGATTTTCACAGTAACTTCATTTCAGTGTTAATGTGGGCTTACTTATAGCACAAATAAGTAAAAAAAGCAAATACAATTATTTCCCGACAAAAGAGGTTTGCTGGAAATTTTCAACCAGAATTTGGCAACAATGTTCACTAATTTCATTTGAAAAATCTAGAAGAACTCTATTAATTTGAAACTCAACAAAATGTGACAGCTATGTTATTATGGGTATTTATTGCTGAAAAAAGATCAACTGAATATTATAAACAAAACTAGCCAGGCTGGAGAGATGCAGCAGAATTCCACAAATTGATGAGATCTTTCTGATTTTGCTGCTACAGATCGTATGAGGATAATCCCATTCCAGATTGTTGATTGTAAATACCCAAAATACAAATTATAGTTTTGCCCAAAACAACAATAGGGATTTTTTTTTAACAATCCACCATGCAAGTTTGACACTGCCTCTTAGCCGGTCTTCAACATGGAGTTGAAGATGCAGCCCTGAAGAATTGCTACAGGCCTTTATTCCATGTGTAAAAAGATCACATGCTATTAATTCAATACATCAGTGCCCTGACCAACATTACTCCCTCAACTGAGAACACTGTTAATCTCATTGCTGTTTGCAAAACCACTACCTGCAAAACAAATGCTATCAACTTCAAAGTAATTCATTAAACACAAGTCTGAAGACAGGTGCCAACCTGACTGTAGAGCAGAGCAGAGACAGTCCCTGGAAGAGGATCTTCATTCACTTTGGTCCAGAATAAAACTGGAACTGTGACTACAAATTTACACTGCTACCTCCTGTATCAATGCAGTGAGTAACCATTTCATATGGACCACAGTTGAAACATCAATTTAGCATGAATTGCTTCAACTTCTAAGGGACATGATGCACCACTTTTTAAAAATTTATTCATGGGATCTGAGCTAGACCAGCATTTATTGCCCATCCTTAATTGTCCTCGAGAAGGTGGTGGCGAACCGCTGCAACCTATGTGGTGTAGGTACCCCCAAAGCACTGTTAGTTTTTAAAGTTTTAATTAAGTTTATTTATTGGTGTCACAAGTAGGCTTACATTAACACTGCAACAAAGTTACTGTGAAAATCCCCAAGTTGCCACACTTCTGTATCTGTTCGGGTAAACAGAAGGAGAATTTAGGGTGGCCAATGCACCAAACCAGCATGCAAGCATCCGTTTGCTAATTGATTTTGAAGAGGAGTTTAAAGTCTGAGGAATATTGCTTAAGCTGGAACTAAGGTAGCTTAGCAGTTAAGAATTATATCTGGTCATGTTTAATTATTTCAACTGGTAAAAATTAAACTAATTCATTTGTTATATTTAAACTGTATTGTTAAAATAAAGTTTGTTTTGATAAAAGCTTCTTCGTGTGTCAATAGAATCACACCTGGAGTGAAATACCTTATCCTCACAATAATGCAAAATAAAAATAGTTGGGAGTCTAGTCTAATTTCGTAACATTCCTTGGGATTTCTGATCTGGTCCCCAACACCTTCCAGGTGGTGGAAGTTGCAGGTTCTGAAGGTGCTATCGAAGGAGCTTCAATGAGTTATTGCAGTGCATCTGCCATCGTGCATTGGTGGTGGAGGGAGTGAATGTTTAAGATGGTGGATGGTGTGCCAGTCAAATGGACTGCTTTATCCAGGATCATGTCGTTGGAACTGCAGTCATCCAAACAAGTGGTGAGTATTCAATCACACTCCTGACTTGGGCCTTGTAGATGTTGGACAGGCTTTGGGGAGCGAGAAGGCGAGTAACTGGCTGTAGAATTCCCAGCTCTGACCTGTTCTTGTAGCCACGTTATCTATATGGCTAGTCCAGTTCAGCTTCTGTGGTAACCCCTGGATGTTGATAGTGGGGGAATAATGCCATTGAATGTTATGGAGCTATGGTTAGATTTTCTCTCATTGGAGATGTTCATTGCCTGACTTGTGTGACGTGGATGTTACTTACTAATGTGAATGTTGTCCAGGTCTTGTTGCATCTGAACACAAACTGGCTCAATATCTGAGGAGTCACGAATGGTGACAGGGCAATAATTCAAGATGTGGCTTCTCCCAAGAGTTTAAGTTAAGATGGCAAGACAGTGTACAATGCAATGAGAGTCTTTTGACATTGCAACACTCTTGCTGAAAACAAATTCAAACACTTGATATACAACAGTCAGGAAGTTTGACCTACGTGGAGCTATTATAAATCTCAAAGTACACGGAGGTGTTTAACTATTGATAGTCATAGGCTGACTTCACATTGTCAAAATGCACAAGCAGAAACAAGGCATCAACATAAAATTACCTCAATTTTCCATACCAAAATATTTGAAGTTTTTTTTTACAATAAATTGCATTTGGATAGCAGCTTTATTGTAGAAAAACATCTCAAATGGGAATGATTGGATAAGAAACACCAAACTGAAGGAGGAGATATTAAGCAAAGTAATTAAAAGTTTGGTCTTAAGGAAACAGCGAAGAAAGGGAAACTAGGTTAGGGAAAGAATTCCAGCACGTGGCGAAAGATAGGCCTGCTAATATCAGTGAGGTAAGTGGACGGGGAAAATGGACTGGAGGCTAAAATTGGAGAAACACAAAATTTTGATGATGTTGTGGATGATTACAAAGTCAGGCAAGAACTTGACCGTAAAGAGATACAAACACGTAAAGGATGTTAGGCTTCAAATGCAAGTGATGGTTGAGAGAGACTGGGAACCCACAAAGGTCAACAATGACAGAAAATGAACAAGTGAACTACATCTAGCATAGGTTAAGGACAGCAGAATTTTGATTTATCTAAAATTCATGAGGTGTAGAGGATGAGAGATTGACTGGGAGAACATTAAAATAGACAAAGCCAAAAGGCATAGCTGAGTGTTTCAGCAGCTGCAGAAGTAATGGCATGTAATTCGTTTTTTAAGTTTACGCAGGCAAATGTTCAAAATCTACAAGTGCTTATTAAAGGAGTTAGAAACATTTCCTTTAGCATCAGGTGGTTTCTTATATTCAGTTGAAAAAGTATTGTATACACAACATCTAATGAAAAAGCTTACCTCCAGAAAACAGACAGATATTCAGATAAAATGAGAAGTGAAAACTACTCAGCACCTCCAGCATACATATCAAATAAGTCACTGAGCATTTAGACCAGGTGGATAAAACACAAATGGCCATAGGACCTTTACTCCCAGGCCTTGAGCTACATTGCACTATTTCTTGCGAGTTGCAGACCTTCAAATTCACCTCTCTCGTTGGAAGCTGGACATTGCAAACTACAACTCCCAGCAGACCCTGTGCTGATAAATCTCATCTAACATCAGGGCTGCAAATAGCTACTGGAATTTTGATGAGATTTTTGGGAGGACTACAGGTCAGTTGCTCAGAGAAAATTCAGCAAATTTAATTTTGAAGAAAATGGAGTGAAGTGGATTTGGACAGGAAACAAAAGTGTGAATGCAAGCAGAAAGATGTGAGCACTGCTGTAAACAAAATGCCTGACAGAGATTGCCTTCACTCATTTTTCTGTCTGCTTCAAAGTGCTGTCCATGTTCATTTTTTGGAAAACTTCCTGCTAACATTTGCAGTCGAGTTGCCAACATTCCCAGATTGTCCAGGAGTAACCATCAGTCTTCCAGACGCTGCTGCCAGTAAGTCTTAGAAAACTTATTTTGGGCAATTCAAAACTACAATTTTTGTTTTAGTTTACCTTGAAATTTTGTCTTTAAGTGTTAAGGGTATTTGTGACGTGGGGCAGGGTTGTTGTAGTCAGGAAGTTTTTTTGTGATGATAGCTCCTGGAATAGAGAATTACTGATTATTCAAAAAAGCTAATTACAGATTAACAAAGATGTTATTAGTAAACATCAAAACAACCAAACTTCTAACGTAGTGATAATTTCCATACCCACTAGCCTTAAGGTTTGCCCACCCCGAAGTTCAATACTAACCGCATCCATGGCAGAGGAAGGGCACTACCCCAAAAGAGGTGAATAAATTCAAAATCTACAGCATTTAATTATGAAAAACTAATGTAAATCAGATCGATGAAAAGAAAGGTACAACACAAAATCATAACAGATACCACAAAATAAACTTATAGGCCCGAAGGGGTTCTTCACCAATGTGAGGAGGGAATGCAATCTACCTACCAGCTGTTAGAAATGCATTTTTCCACAAGAATCTTAACTTAACCCTATATCCTCACTTTGTATGTTTTATGAAGAAAACCATTTCAATCCCAGAGAGGGCCAAGGGCAGTGTAGAGTTAATTACCACAAGTTTTTTTATATCAGTGCAAGGTGAGTAAACCACTCAAGTCATATTCATCGCAAGCTTGCAATTACTTCTGCTTCAAAAGGTGTAAGATATATACAAGTGAGAGTTTGTCTCAATGGTAAGACACTCAAATCAGTTAGAAGTGCATTTAACCCCAAATCCAAGGTTTCAGAGAATCATAAGGACTCTCATCCAGATGAGACGTTAAACTACACATCTTCATTCTGTTTAGGTAGATCATAGAACATAGAACATAGAAAGCCACAGCACAAACAGGCCCTTCGGCCCACAAGTTGCGCCGATCACATCCCCACCTCTAGGCCTATCTACAGCCCTCAATCCCATTAAATCCCATGTACTCATCCAGAAGTCTCTTAAAAGACCCCAACGAGTTTGCCTCCACCACCACCGACGTCAGCCGATTCCACTCACCCACCACCCTCTGAGTGAAAAACTTACCCCTGATATTCATACGTTAGGAACAAAAGGGTTGTTAGGGAAAAAATCGGACCTCTCAGGGACAAAAGTGGGGACTTATGCTTGGAGCCCAAAGAGGTAGGGGAGATCCTAAATGAATATTTTGCGTCGGTATTCACTAAGGAGAGGGATGTGTTGACTGGGAGTGTCTCGGAGGGGAGTGTTGAACCGTTGGAGAAAATCTCCATTACAAAGGAGGAAGTGTTAGGTTTGTTAGAGAATATAAAGACTGACAAATCCCCAGGGCCTGATGGAATCTATCCAAGGCTGCTCAGGGAGACGAGAGGTCAAATCTTTGTCTCGTCACTGGACACAGGTGAGGTCCCAGAGGATTGGAGGATAGCCAATGTGGTCCCGTTATTTAAGAAGGGTAGGAAGGATAACCCGGGTAATTATAGGCCGGTGAGCTTGACGTCCGTGGTGGGGAAGTTGTTGGAGAAGATTCTTAGAGATAGGATGTATGCGCATTTAGAAAGGAATAAACTCATTACCGATAGTCAACATGGTTTTGTGAGAGGGAGGTCATGCCTCACTAACCTGGTGGTGTTTTTTGAAGAAGTGACCAAAATGGTTGACGAAGGAAGGGCCGTGGATGTTGTCTATATGGACTTTAGTAAAGCATTTGACAAAGTCCCTCATGGTAGGCTAGTGAAAAAGGTTGGATCCCATGGGATAAAGGGGGAGGTGGCTAGATGGGTGGAGAACTGGCTTGGTCATAGAAGACAGAGGGTGGTAGTGGAAGGGTCTTTTTCCGGCTGGAGGCCTGTGACTAGTGGTGTACCGCAGGGCTCTGTATTGGGACCTCTGCTGTTTGTGATTTATATAAATGATCTGGAAGAAGGAGTAACTGGGGTGATCAGTAAGTTTGCGGACGACACAAAACTGGCAGGACTTGCAGATAGTGAGGAACATTGTCAGAGGCTACAGAAGGATATAGATAGGCTGGAAATTTGGGCAAGGAAATGGCAGATGGAGTTCAATCCTGATAAATGCGAAGTGATGCATTTTGGTGGGAATAATGTAGGGAGGAGCTACACGATAAATGGAAGAACCATAAAGGGTGTAGAGACGCAGAGGGAACTCGGTGTGCAAGTCCACAGATCTTTGAAGGTGACGTCACAGGTGGAGAAGGTGGTGAAGAAGGCATATGGCATGCTTGCCTTTATAGGACGGGGCATAGAGTATAAAAGTTGGGGTCTGATGTTGCAGATGTATAGAACGTTGGTTCGGCCGCATTTGGAATACTGCGTCCAGTTCTGGTCGCCACACTACCAGAAGGATGTGGAGGCTTTGGAGAGAGTACAGAGGAGGTTTACCAGGATGTTGCCTGGTATGGAGGGGCTTGGTTATGAGGAGAGATTGGGGAAACTGGGGTTGTTCTCCTTGGAAAGACGGAGGATGAGGGGAGACTTAATAGAGGTGTATAAAATTATGAAAGGCATAGATAGGGTGAACGGTGGGAAGCTTTTCCCCGGGTCGGTGGTGACGTTCACGAGGGGTCATAGGTTCAAGGTGAAGGGGGGGAGGTTTAACACAGATATCAGAAGGACATATTTTACACAGAGGGTCGTGGGGGCCTGGAATGTGTTGCCGGGCAAGGTGGTGGAGGCGGACACACTGGGAACGTTTAAGACTTATCTAGACAGCTATATGAACGGAGTGGGAATGGAGGGATACAAAAGAGTGGTCTAGTTTGGACCAGGGAGCGGCGCGGGCTAATTGTTCCTGGTTTCTCGTTTCAAGGCTTCATTCTATGATCATCTTGCTGGTGCCAGTACAGAGTGAGACTGCGGATAGTTGGGAACCTGTCTCGGGGGCAGGGAATTCATATGGTGTTCGTGGAAGTGGAAATGACTAGGGTTGGGAAGCATTTTCCGATCGGGGCCATTGTGATCTCCTGGACTCGTTTCGATCGCCTCAGGGGGTCAGAGAGGAATTTCCCAGATTTTTTTTCCCCATATTGGCCCTGGGGTTTTTCACTCTGGGTTTTCGCCTCTCCCTGGAGATCACATGGTCTGGAATGGGGGGGTGGGGGTAAGTTAATAGGTTGTAATGAACAAAGCATCGTAGCTGTGAGGGACAGCTCGGTGGATAGGATATTGGTATGTAGATAGGCTGGAAAATTGGGCGGGGATCCTGGATTCAGGATTCAATCCTGGACCGGGGAGCGGCGCGGGCTTGGAGGGCCGAAGGGCCTGTTCCTGTGCTGTATTGTTCTTTGTTCTTGTTCTTATCTCCTCTGTACCTACCCCCCAGCACCTTAAACCTGTGTCCTCTCGTAGCAACCATTTCAGCCCTTGGAAATAGCCTCTGAGAGTCTACCCTATCCAGACCTCTCAACATCTTGTAACCTCTATCAGGTCACCTCTCATCCTTCGTCTCTCCAGGGAGAAGAGACCAAGCTCCCTCAACCTATCCTCATAAGGCATGTCCCCCAATCCAGGCAACATCCTTGTAAATCTCCTCTGCACCCTTTCAATGGCTTCAACATCTTTCCTGTAATGAGGTGACCAGAACTGCACGCAGTACTCCAAGTGGGGTCTAACCAGGGTCCTATAAAGATCATTAAACATCAAAGAGCAGTGTTCATGGAGGCTTGGCCAACATTCATTTCTCACCAAAATCAATCAATTGATCATTTATCTCATTCTCTTTAAGGAGAGCTTTCTGTGCAATAAATTGGTGTCTCACTTTCAGACACTGATGCATTGGCAGAGGGTTGGGGTGCTTACCTGGACACTTGGTTCCAGAAGGCAGTCATATTCCTTATGCTAAGGTCATCTGATTTGGTCACTGGTCAAGGACAGGAGGGTATGACTGAGTGAGGCAGTATGGGGACCCAGACAGTAGCAATGGAGGAGCCTCAGTCCTTACAATTGTCCAAGAAGTTCCTGCAGCTTGAATGGATAAGAGGAGGAGCTGCAAGGATGGTTCAGTGAACTAACCATGGCACTGGCACCAGTACTGGGAGCTATACCTTTGGGATGGCCTTCAGCTAAACTGAGAGAGAAACACTGAGGCAACAAGCAGGGTAGTGACTTGGGTAATGATAACCAGAGTGTGTGGCAGGAAGGGTCAGAGTGTACAAACCTGAGAGTGCACCTGCAGATAAGGCCAGAGATTGCAAAAATGATAAAGAGTTAAAGGCTCTGTATCTGAATGTATGCAGCATTTGTAACAAAATGGATGAATTGTTGGCACAGATAGAAATAAATATGTATGGCCTGATAGCCGTTAGAGACATGGCTGCGAGAGACCAAAGCTAGAATTTGGATATCAAAGACATTTGAATTTCAAAAAGGCAGGAAGCTCAGAAAAGGTGGCAGGATAGATCTGTTAATGAAGGATGTCATTAATATAGTCGTGAGAGATGACCTCAGTTCAAAACAGGAAGATGTAGAATCAGGTAAGGTAGATTTAATAAATAGGAAAGGCAAGAGGTCATTTGTAGGAGTCGTTAAGAGGCTCCTGAACAAGTAGTTACACTGTCGGATGGAGTATGCATGAAGAAATAAACAGGGCATGGAAGAATGGTACACTATAATGATGGTGAATCAAATTGGCAAAGGTATCTGGAAAATGAGCTGAGTGTATTCAGAACGATTTCTTAGAGCAATACATTCCAGGGCCAACTAGGGAGCTGGCTATTCTAGACCTGGCATTCTGCAATCTCCATCTGATGAAGGAGCAGCGCTCCGAAAGCTAGCGGCATTTGCTACCAAATAAACCTGTTGGACTTTAACCTGGCGTTGTTAGACTCCTTAGTGAATCTGCAATGAAACAGCAATAATCAATAACCTCATGTTTAAGGAGTTTCTAGGTGACAATAACCATAACATAACAGAATATTCCCCTTCAAACTGAGGTGAAAAGTGTGGATCTAAGACTAATGTTTTAAACCCAAATTAAGACGATGAACTGGAAACTAGTTTTAAAAGCAGGTCCATAGATATGCAATGGCAGATTTTTAAAGGATGGCGTCACCTGTCGTATCAAATTGAAAGAAAAAGCATATGATACTGCAAAGATTAGTGCTAGGTCAGATGTTAAGAACCAGAAAAAAAGAAAATTGAATGAGACACAGCTAACTAGTAACATAAAAGACAAATGACAAGAGTATTTATAAAGGGAAAAAAGAGTAACTGAAACTACTGCTCATCTTCTAGAGAGCTAGTCTGGGGAATTGAAAATGAAAAACAAAGAATTGAAAGAGGCATTGAAAAGATATTGTGTGTCTGGCTTCACTGTAGAAGACTAGGAATACTTCCCAAAAGTAATTGAAAATCAAGAGGCGAAAAGGATGAGGGAACTTAAAGCAATCACCATCACCAGGGAAAAGGTGCTGGGAAAACCATTAGATGTAAAGGCTGACAAGAAATAGATGGCCTGCATCCTAGGGTCTTAAAAGAAGTGGTTGCAGAGACAGTAGATGCATTAGTTATAATCTTCCAAAATTCCTTGGATTCTGCAAGGTCCCAGCAAGTTGAAAAATAGCTCATGGATCGTTTCTATTCAAGAAAAAAGGGAGACAGGCTAACTAGTCTATAGTTTACTGCTACCCAACACCTGTCATAGGGAAATTGCTAGTTTTTTTTTATTGAGGTTATAGCAGGATACTTAGAAAATCATAAATATCAGGCAGAGTCAACATGGTTTTATGAAAGGGATATCATGTTTAACCAATATATTAAAAACTTTTTGATGAACAAACATGGTGAATAAAGGGGAACCTGTAGACATGATGTATTTGGATTTCCAAAAGGCATTTAAAGGTGCCACAAATATTACTACACAAGCTAAGAGTACATGGTGTAGAAGCTGACATATTACCATGGATAGAGGCGCGGTGGCATAGTGCTATTGTCACTGGACTAGTAATCCAGAGGCACAGTAATGTTCTGGGGACCCAGGTTCAAATTCTGCCACGGCAGATTGTAAAATTAGAATTCAATAAAAAATTTTGGAATTAAAAGTCTAATGACGACCATGAAACCATTGTCGATTGTTGCAGAAGCCTAACTGGGTCACTACTGTTCTTTAGGGAAGGAAATCTGCCCTCCTTACCTACATGTGACTCCAGACCTGCAGCAACGTAGTTAACTCTTAAATGCCCTCCGATATACACTCAGGTCAAGGACAATTAGGGATTTGCAATAAGTGCTGGTCCAGCCAGCGACACCCACATCCCTTAAATGATTTAAAAAAGGATTTGTTAGTTAACAGAATGCTGAGAGTAAGTAGATTGGGAAGCTGTAAATAGTGGAGTGCAACAGTGATCAGTGCTGAGCCTCAAATATTTACAATCTATATCAATGACTTGGATGAAGAAACCAAACGTAAAGTTGCCTAAGTTGTCAAGAGGAGGTAGAGAGTCTACAAGGGCAAAAATTTGGCAGATGCACTATATTGAGAAAATGTGAACTTGTTCACTTTGGTCAGAATAGAAAAGCAGTATATTTAAATAAACTCTATGGTACAAGGGGATGTGGGTGTTCTAGTACAAGATCCACAAAAGGTTATATGCAGGTCCAGTAAGTAAATGGGAAGGCAATGAAATGTTGGTGTTTGTTGTATGGGGAATTGAATATGAAAGTAGGTAAGTTTTACTGCAGCTGTATACGACCTTGGTGAGACTACATCTGGGAGTACAGTGAACAATTTTGGTCACCTTGAGTGAAAAATGATATAATTGTATTAGAAGCAGTTCACTCTACTTATTTGTGGGATGAAGGACTTATCAAGAAAGGTTGAACAGATTGAGCCTATACCCAATGAAGTTTAAAAATGAGGGGTGATCTTATTGAAACCTGCAATATCCTGAGGGACTGACAAGGTAGATATCAGGAGGATGTAGGGGGGTCAGTACTAGCACTCAAGAACGGTTTAAAATTTAAAGGATTCCCTTTTAAGACAGATGAGAATTTTTTTTAAAAATTCTCAATCATTAATCTGTGGAATTTTCTTCCCAGAAAGTAGTGGGGGTTGGGCTACTATGCATTCACTATGGTTCACTATGCATTCCCTTGCCATGTTCGCCCTCACCTCACACTTTTCAGGGTTAAATTCTATTTTTCACTGTTCTGCCCATCTGACCAACCTGTCTATATCATCCCAGTGAAGATAAAAGTTCTGGAGAAATTACCAGGGCTAAAAGCCAATTGAACTTGACCCCTTAATTTGAAAGTCTAGATGCTGGGGCCGTAGATATAGGAGATGCATTCTTCAGATTCTAGAACAGTCCCAATGGTTTAGAAGGTAACAAACGTAATGGTGGGGGCTGAGGGGGTGGGGTGGAGGGGGAAGAGGAGGAGAGAGAGAGACATAGACCAATTTGAGTTCCACGTTTATCAAGATAAGGAAGAGCATCAAAAATGACAACTTTTTACGGAGTTCAAGGCTCTAGATCCTAAGCTATAGTTAATCCTGACCATTGTGACTTTCCCTACCATTTTATCAGTTCAGCCTATTACTATCATTTAGAGCAGTGGTTCCCAAACTTTTTTCACTGGGCCGCACTTTTGGAATAAAAATTTGCTCGCACCACACCAAATTTTTTATTGATAAGAAATACATTCAAAAACAAAAAAAACAACTCCTAGCAGTGCTTGATTCATAACATAGAACACAACTACTTTATAATATGATCATGGGACATCCAGAAAGTATAAAACAATGCATCACTTGATGCTCTTGCTCTCACTTTGGAAAAATATCTATCCATGTTTAAATGTTTTTGATTGTCCTTGAATCTTCCCGCCACACTTGCCATCCTCTCTCACCACACCAGTGTGGCACGCTGCACCCTTTGGGAACCACTGATTTAGAGAATGCAGGGGGGGGGATCAAATTTTGATAGCTACCAATGAAAAAACCAACAGTGTAATCACAATATTACAACTTTTACTTAGCATTTCTCCTTTGAGTGCCATCCAAATTTTAACATAAAACTGAACATTGCCACCGTTTCTTATTACATAGATATCATCTAGAAATGTCAGCAATATGATCTAAAATAGTGAAGTGCCACAGAAAATATAACCCTATTAGAGCATATTAAGCTACTTTTTTTGTATTCATTCATGGGACGTGGATGTCATTAGCTGGACCAGCATTTATTGCCCATACTTAATTGCCCTTGGCCTGAGTGGTTGGCTAGGCCATTTAAGAGTCAACCACATTACTGTGCATCTGGAATCACATGTAGGCCAGACCAGGTAAGGATGGCAGATTTACTTCCCTAAAGGACATTAGTGAACCCAGATGGGTTTTTACAACAATCCACAATGGTTTCATTAGACTTTTAATTCCAGATTATTCTTTTATTGAATTCAAATTTCACCATCTGCCACGGTGAGATTCAAACCCAGGTCCCTAGAGCATTACCCTGGGCCTCTGGATTTGTAAGTCAAACTGCTGGTCACTGCCAGTCAAATAATACTCAATATCATTTGATTGGTTTTAACCAGAACATTATATGGAACAGACTTCTCCACTGGTTGATTTAATCTCTACTTTCGCCAAATGGAAAAACTGGCATGATCTGCTTATGGAAAGGAATTAGCCTGCTACCAAGTCAAGCTTGTATATAGCTGGTTAACGGAGAACAAGAAACTTGCTTAAATAGGTCAAATTACATGCAAGGTGGAGATTCAAACTTGTGACCCTTATAACATCTGACAATCAACTTTGGAAATACTAATATGGTGGCAGACTCCAATTAGCATATGGATTTTTGTGGGTCAATAAAATAACTAGTCTGCCAAGAAAAGTCAGCAAAACAAATAACCACATTTGCATCCTATACTGCAATCATAATTGATAGTTATGAACACCGATTTAAACAGTCTTGTGGTAATAGCCAACAGTACAGTAACGCAAATTCCCAAAAGGATCATAACTTTGGCTTGCCAATTAAGAGCACAATTAAACTTTTCTGAAGTCTGTTCAGTCCCTGTAACTAAATTTGTTACGGCACTGCTCAAATATTATACAGAACTGTTTAAACAGCATTCAAAATATGGCTATTAAACTGAATCTGTAGGAACATGTTCATCATTTCAAATTCTTTGGAACTTTTAAAAACATGTTAGGTGGCAAGTTAGTAATTATGGATGCTTCGCCAACAGATACATGTGCTGATCCACTCCACAATTATGAAAAATAATTTGACAGAGCTTAAAAGTAAGTTACCTGTGACGTCTGGTGAAAACTCACTAATTTAAATTATTCAAGAACCATTCTACAATGACAGAAATAAACGATAGATAGCAAAGCAGCTCCTAACAAGACGATCATTAAGCATTTGGGAAAATTAACTAATGCCAGAACATTTAGCCAGAACAGCTAAATATTTAAAGTTTGGTTACTCAAAACAAAATTTCCTTACCCCCTGAAGTCCTTGGAACTGGATTGTTGGTGGAGGAATAGATGAATTCTGAAAAGGAAGCACAATCACAAGATTGCAATTATTTGTTTCTATTTGTTAGGTACCATACATCTAATTACAGTTCCAAATGTTGTGTTACAAGCTGAAAACAACAACTGGCATTTATATAACACCTTGTTGGACAAAAAATGACACAGAGTGACAAAGATATTAGGAAGGGATGACAAGAAGCTTGGTCAAAGAGATTAGTTTTAAGATACGAGTCAAGAGGAGAAAGTAGTAATGTTGCAGAGTTTGAGGGATGTCAGAACTTGGGGTCCAGGCAACTAAACACAGCTGACAACGGAAATCAGGGATGAGCTAGAAGTTAGAATGGAGTGCAGAAATTGGAAAATTATGGGGCTGGAGGAGGTCACATAGATAGGAGCCAGGCCAAGAAATTTACAAGAATGTCAACAAGACTCGAGAATCAAACAGAAAAGCTAAGAGTTAGAAATTAGGGATCCTAGCACTTCCTATCACAATTATTTACATTTGTTGAACTTTACATGATCATGCACATAAAACAGATTGCATTTATTTTGCCACTACTACATTCAAATCTGTGTGGAATTCCCAGCCACTAATTTGTACAAAATAAACCTGATCAGCCTGTGAAGAGCACTCTCATTTACTTAACTGTGTTTCAATACTCAAGTTTGCACTTCAATAAGTAAAAATTGTGTTTCATATGTGTACAAAGAGGACACAAAAATATAATCTCAAGTGCAACTGACGTCAAATATACGTACTAGCTTCAAAAACTGTATGAAAAAAGCACACTTGCCTCCAAAGGTTACATCTCATACTTTGCATGCGTAATTTTAACAACTCACCAAGTTTGCCAAACCAATCATTCTATGCGAGAAGGGTTTCTCTATCCTATGAAAATTTTCTTATCCAGTTAGTCATGCCCATTTTTAAGTCAGTAAGGAAACAAATTACAAGCATTGGGTTTTGAAGATAAATTAAATACACATCTATTCTTATTTTAACTTTGTTTTTGTTTTATTTTGCCAAGGGCTGTTGGGTAGTACTAAATGATGTACTATATCAGCTGAAAGGTTACAGAATCACAAAGTTCTACAGAGTGAAGTTCATTTTGTTCCATTCTCATCAACCCAAGATATCAATGAAAGCAATGCTAACAAGGTCAAAATCTTTCTCCTTCCAACCCTGCCACATCCTCCCTTCACCCTGCTCCCTACCCAAACATAACTCCCAATGTCTTAAGCAGCAAAACTGAACATTACAATAGGCTTTATCACTTACAGAACAAGAAACTGCAAAATGGCATTATTGTGGTATGGTACTTGTTTCTTGTGCCAAAAAAAATTAAATCAGCAGCCAATAGTTCTTCAGCACCCACCATTCATTTTATTCCTTTCTATCTATGCTTGCTTTAATTTTATTTTAATCTCTACTCCTTCAATCATGCCCCTTAATTTATTCAATTAACTATCAACTTACTCCATGATTCTCCTCATTCATCAGAATTGTTGCATAAAACTAAGGAGGCATAAAAGGAAAAGTGGAAAAACTCAAACACTGCAAAACAAACATGGAAGGCAAGAATCAAGTTTAAATTAAATAAGTGAAATTTTCTAACCACCTCAATCATCCACTGACAATGCCACCAAAGATGGCACCAAAGAGGGTGCTGTGATTACACAATGTTCAGCACCATTGACAACTCTTCAAGTACTGAAGAAGCAGCAAAACCAGGACAACATTGAGGTTTGGATTAAGTGGCAAGTAACAGTCACGCCACAGAGGCGACAGACAACAACAATGTCCAACAAGAGAAAATCCAAGCATTCCCCAAGACATTAAATGTCATTACCATCATGAATCCCACAATATCAATATCCTGGGTTTTCCATTGACCAGAAACCGAACTGGGCCAGCCATATAAATACTGCAATGCCAACAGCAGGTCAGAGGTTAGGAACTTTGTAAAGGATAACTCACCTCCTAACCAACCTCCCCCCCCCCAACAAACCAGGCACAAGTCAAGAGTGTGATGGAATACTCTCCACTTGCCTTGATGAGTGCTGCTCCCCAATTCTCAAACGAGACAATACAGGACAGAACAGCCCGCTTTGTCAACACTTGATCCAACACCACTACATGGTGGCAGCAGTGTGCATCATGTACAAGATGTACTGCAGCAACTCAAAGGTCCTTCAATAGAACTTTCCAAACTTTGAGACCTCTACCACCTTGACAAGGGCAGCAGAGGCATGGAAAAACACCAGCTGAGAGTTCTGACTTGGAACTATAATAGCCATTCCTTCACTGTCACTGGGTCAAAATTGTAGAACTCCCTTCCTAACAGCACTGTGGGTGTACATATGCCAGATGGACTGCAGCAATTCAAAATCACAGCTCATCACCATCTTCTCAAGGGCAATTAGGGATGAGCAACAAATGCTGACCTTGCTAGTGACGCTCACATTCCATAAAAGATTTTTTTAAAAAAACATGCAGAGTATTGTGCAAGGCAGTCTATTATGCGGTTTCATGTGCAACAAATTAAAAGCTGTCACAGATACAGAGGGGTTATTGTTTCAGTCCTACCACTCCACAAAATGTTCAAATCAGAAGTACAATGGTGCACATAAATAAGCTATTTCTTGCAATGGATGCAAGGTATGTTTGTTGGAGCTCCAGGCAAAATAATAACATTCAGAGTTAATATTAAAGAAATTGCAAAGCATTTTGTACAAAGCAACACTGTCTAATTTGACAGTCAGTCCTCTTTTCATTTTCTCTAATCCCAACCTGATTCACATCAAATAAAGGAAACAACTACAGTTGAGCTAATAAACAGTCCTTGGAATTGATCACACAAAGAATAAGGGAAGTTATAAAAATTAATGACCATCAACACAAAAAAAGTGGAAGCACCTGAACTATAAACAATGCATTTTAATTGTATTTTTAATGAAAGAATTCAAACACATGATTGACAGTTCAGCTGCAACTTCATGAAAATAAAGCTAAGTGTATACTGGCCCCAAAAAACTGGGCCAACTGCCATTTAGAAATGAAGATATCTGAGCAGAACACTCTGTTCTTACAAAATTAGACAATTGGTGAAGTCAAGCAAATAATTTCCATTGGTGACCTTTACATAATAGACTATGAAGAACCAACTGTTAACAGCTATAAACATCACAAAACATCTCTGTTCGTTTTTTTATACCTGGGTAGCTCATAGTAAAAAGTAATTGTCCAAGCTGATAATGGTCAGAATTTCCTTTTATATTGGTGCAGCAAACCAATCAAGCATCATTACTGGGGGCTTTGTTTTTGTTTTGGAAATAATGGCAATAGTCCACAATATCTGACAGTCATGAAAGCAACTTATCATGTGCCAATTTAAACATATAGCACAAAATCCTGTATTGGTCAACAGCTTATTTAGGGATTTATGCATCAATGTGGCAACATCTTGAAAATCAACCTGCAAAAGTCTAGGCCCCCATAATTTTAAACAAGCCAAATAAGCGATTACCAATTAGTAGTACAAAAACAAATGATTGTCATGGCATTCTGGGTCAGATTATCAAAACTCAGAGCCCACAAATTAATGACCACAAAACGTACTACAAGTAGAGGGGGTTTTCTTTTGCAACAAAAATTTAGTCATCGGCTTAAGATCATAAAAAAAGGAGTAGGCCATTCAGCCTGCACTGCCATTTGTTAAGATAATGGGAGATTAAATTGTAATCTTAATGCCACTGGCCTCCACTGCTCTCTGGAGGAGAGAATTCCAAACGCTTACAAGCCCTCAAAGGAATAATTTCTTCATCTTGGTCTTAAATGGGAGAACCCTTATTTTTAAACTGTGCTTCCTTCCTTGATTACCACAGGAGAGGAAAAATTCTGTCAACATCAACCCGAATAAGTAACCCGAGAATCTTCTATACTTCAATAAGATCACCTCTCATTCATCTAAATCCAATGGGTGTAGGCCCAACTTGCTCAACCTTTCCTCAAACAATTCCCTTATCCCAGGAATCAGCCGAGCAAACTTTCTTTGAACGGGTTCCAATGCAACTGGTGTCCCTCCTTAAGTAAAGTGACCAAAACTGTACACAGTACTCCAGGTGTGGTCTCATCAATGCCCTGCACTGAAGACTTCCCTGCTTTTAAAAAAATGCTAACAATGCGAATGCTGGAAATCTGAAATAAAAACAGAAAGTGTTTCTGAAGAAGTGTCCTATTGGACTTAAAACTTTAACTCTGTTTCTCTCTCCACAGATTTTGCCAGACCTGCCGACTTTTTCCAGCACTTCCCATTTTTATACCCCATCTCCCTTACAAGGCCAATGTATTGTTTGCCTGCTTAATTAGTTGCTGTGCCTACATGCGGACTTTGTGATTCATGCACAAGGACACCGTTTCCTTGTACTGTCTCCCTCCATTTAAATAATATTCTGCTGTTCTGCTCTTTCTGCCAAAGTGGACAAGCTCTTATTTTCCCATATCATACTCCATCTGCCAAGTTTTGCCCAATCTATTTTTTTTATTCATTCATGGGATGTTGGCATTGCTCATTTATTGCCCATCCCTAATTGCCCTTGAACTGAGTGGCTTGCTACCCAGTTCCCCAAAACTGGTGTTTTGCTGGATTACTAGCCTAGTGACAATATTCCCACACTGTTGCCTCCCCATACACATTTCCCTTTTATCTACCTCAATCTGCTTGGCTACCTATCTTCTTATCAACATCAAATTTGGTGACAATAGTCAGTCCCCTTTATCCAAGGCATTAATACAATTGTTAATGGTTGCAGGCCCGCATCCATGTGAAAATGTATGAGCTGCGGTTTGCCATCCTGAAAATGACCCATTTATCCCAGCTCTGTTTTCTGTTAGCCAGTCCTCCATATTCTCAATATCACCCTAAACGCACCAGTTATCTTTTGTGATAACCTTAAGGTGGCACCTTATCAAATGTCTTTTGGAAATCCAAACACATTACATTGACTGATTCCCCTTTATTAACCCTGCATGTGACATCCTCAAAAGCGCTCTAATAACTTTGTAAAACATGATTTCCCTTTCACAAAACCATGGTGACTGATAGTATTATAATTTTTCAATGGCCCGCTACTACCGCTTTAATAATAGATTCTAACATTTTCCAAATGACAGCTGTTAAGCTAACTGGCCATTGGTTTACTGCTTTCTGTCTCACTCTAGTGATACTTATTCTTTTAAGTTTTCCCCCCCTTTTGCCTCGATTTTCTATTTGTGGGGTGCTTTTTTGTCTTCTACAGTGAAGGCAGATACAAAATAATTGCTCAAAACCTCTGTCCTTTCCTTGTTTCCCATTGATAATTCCCACTCTCACCCTATATAGGACGAATGCTCACTTAATTGCTCTTTTCCTTTTCATACACATTTCTTGTTAGTTTTCTCCCTCCATTATATTTTTACAAAACTTTTTATTTTACATATCTCAAGACAGTCTAAGCAGATTAAAATCCATAAAACTGATAGAAAGGCACCAAACCACGTTGTTTGTGCAGTCAAATATCACATTAGTGGGAATGAGAGATAGGGAAACACTGAATGGGCATCAACTGACATGCCTCACCTTGAAAAGCCCTAGAAATTAAATTGTCATTGCCACTGGTATTCAACAGTTAAATGCAACAAACAGAAAAAAAACTACTCGTTTCTAAGAACACCAAACAGCATCAATTCTTCCTCAAATTTGTTGGTGCTGTTGGAGAGGATTGAAACTAGAGTGGTGGAGGGATGGGAACCTGATTGGGGAGACACAAGAGGGGAACAAAAATGGAAACGAAAGACAGAAAAGTAGAAAGCAAAAATGAAAGGCAGAGGAAATGAGGGCTAGCAGAAAATAGTGCTTTGATACAAAAACTGTGTAAAAATATTAAAAAGACAAGTTTAGAGGCACCGTATATGAATACATGGAGCATTCACTATAAGATCGACGAATTAACTGCACAAATTGATATAAAAGGGGTATATGATATGATAGCGGAGACATGGCTGCAGCGTGACCAAGGCTGAGAACTCGGGCAGCACGGTGGCACAGTGGTTAGCACAGTGGCCTCACAGCGCCAGGGTACCGGGTTCGATTCCCAGCTTGGGTCACTGTCTGTGCGGAGTTTGCACATTCTCCCGTGTCTGCGTGAGCTTCCTCAGAATGCTCCAGTTTCCTCCCACAGTCCGAAAGGCAAGTTGGTTAGGTGCATTGGCCATGTTACATTCCCCCTCAGTGTACCCGAACAGGTGCCAGAGTGTGGTGTCGAGGGGATTTTCACAGTAACTTCATTGCAGTGTTAATGTAAGGCTACTTGTGACTAATAAATAAACTTTAAATACCAAAGGGTACTCGAAATTTAGGAAGGACAGGCAGAAAGGTAGAGGTGGGTGGTATTGTTAGTTAAGGATGAAACCAGTGAAAAAGAGAGACAGGATATTGGCTCAGAAAGTCCAGATGTAGAATCAGTCTGGATAGAACCAAGAAATAGCAAGGGATGTAAAACATTAGTGGGAGTTGTCTACAGGTTTCCAAACAGCAGTAGTTAGGTAGGGTATGACATTTATCAGGAAGTTAGAGGTGCACATACCAAGGATAACTTCCCTTGAGGCACTGCAGCGAAAATCCACCAGACTAATGCCTCGGATGGTAGGATTGTCGTACAATTGGTTGACTGGGCCTGTAGCAGTGGTTAGGTTTGCTGCCGGTGGAGGCTTGATGGGCCAAATAGCCTCCTTCTACACTATAGAGATTCTATGATTCACTGAAATTTAGAAGAATGAGGGGGGATCTAATTGAAACGTATAACATACTGACAGGGCTAGACAGACTGAATGGAGGGATGTTGTTTCCTCTGGCTGAGGTGGGGGTCTAGAATAAGGGGTCAGTCTCAGGATACGGGATAAGCCATTTAGGATTGAGATGAGGAGAAACTTCTTCACTCAGAGTGGTGAACCTGTAGAATTCTCTACCACAGAAGCCTGTGGATACAAGTCACTGAAAAAGGGCAGCACGGACAAGTTGGGCCGAGGAACTGTTTTCATGCTGTAAATGTCTATGACTCTATACTTGAGGAGGAAATAGATAGATTTCTAGTCTTAAGGCATGGGGAAAGTGCAGGAGCATGGCATTGAGTTGGAGGATTAGCCATGATCATACTGAATGATGGAACAAACTTGAAGGGCTGAATCGTGTACTGCTGCTCCTACTTTCTTTGTTTCAATGTTTCAACTGGCAATAACAGACTGCCAATTTCATCTGTGGTTATAAATCTAGAACTGCACATGAACACCCATTGAGCTATCAATTTAGAGATCCGCTCGACTACATATTCCGAAAAACATAATTATCCACCTATGTAGCGTCCCCTTCAAGGCAAGTCACTTATTTGCTGTTTCACCTGGGAGATAAACAGAAGTATCTAACCACCCCAGAGTTCCAAACGACATGTTAATGACGAAGGTCTCCCTCCTTACCCCTCTCTGCCTGTCCACAACCTTTCACAGGGCTGACAAAATCTCTTCACTCACCTGGTATCATTCTTAATCATCTAATCATAGCCAAAGAATCACCATTAAGAGTTTCTCTTCCCACTGAGCTTTCACTTTCCATTCCTGCCCCAGAAATCTTTGGCTGCCTCGTGTTTCTCAACATGCTTCCCCATGGAGACGTAGCTTTTATTTTTAAAGGCACAAAGAGAACACCCAGCCGTACATCATCTCTCTCAGTTCCTCCACAGTTTTATAATTATCAAACTGCTTATCCAACATCCAGTACTGGACAAGCAAAGATTGCTGTCAATTGGAAAGACTAAAGCCAGTGATTCTTTGGTCTCCGCTCCAAACTCTGCTCCGTAGTTATTGATGTTAAGAACCAGACCAGAAACTCACGAGGTTTTTTAATGAAGTTAGCCTGGACCCCAACTTTTACACTTGATTTTGGCATTAGGTTGAGCACAAGGTATTTCACTCCAGGTATGATTCAGGTGACCCACTAGAAAGCTTTTATCAAAACAAAATTTAAGAATACAATATAACAAAAAGAATTAGCATAACTTTTACCAATTAATTCTTAACAGCTAGCTATCTCTAGAGTTGCAATTTAGAAGTATTTCCCACAGACATCAATCCCTTCTTTCGAAGCAGTTAGCACGGAAACCAAAAGATGCTTACTCAGAGACTAGATTTCCAGCCTTTGACACTTTTGGAGAGTGATCCAGACAGACATCTGCCTTCTAATTCTCATGCAGCAACTTCCAGAGAAAGCTAACCCCTAAACAGTAGAATCTCAGAAAAAGGTTTATTTCTTGGCAGATTCCAGTCTCCAGACATTAGAGAGGGGGAAGAGAGGGGCACTTCTCCCAAAAAGAGACTGAGCTTCAGCTCTCTGTGTAGCCCTAGCTGTACCCAGTCATATGACCTTACCTGGCAATCAACCTAATCAAGCCCCATTCTGAAAGATCCTAGGGCAAAACACAAACAGAATTCTGCACTATTTTAGATTAACACAAACATTGCAGCCATTAAGATCAATTATGCTGCTGCAGAATACCGTGCTGCTGGATCCAGACAAGAGGCTCCGATAAAATGGAAGGGACTAGTAAACACATTCAGCATAGAAAGATAAAATACATTTCTTAAAGTATCGTCACACTGATTGCATCCCTCCCCCTGGCAACCAACTCAGGCTGAAGCAGGCTATTTGCAACCTTGGTGCCGTATCTAACTCAAAGATGAGCTTCCAATCACATTGTTGCACCTTCACTAAGACTGCCTATTTCTATCTCTTATCACACAACTTAATCCCGCCCTTGTGCATCTGTTGCTGAAATGCTCATTCATATCCTTGTCATCTCAGACTTGACTGTTCTTATGCACACCTGGTTGACCATCACATTCTACTCTGTAAATATCTAACACTAACACACACACACGCACACACAAAATCCATCCATACCCTCACTCTTCCAGCCCCACAACCGAAGATATCTGGGCTTCTCTAATTCTAGCCTCCTGCAGACCCTCAATTTAATTACTCAACCATTGGGGGCTGTGCCTTCAGCTGCCTGAGCCCCAAACTCTGGAATTCCCTCCCTAAAATCTCTGCCTCTTTTACTTCATTCCAAGACTTAAAACTTACCTCATTGACAAAACTTTTGGCCCAAACATCTTATATCAGTGTAATTTTGCTTCTTAACAGTGCTGAAGTGATTCAAGGCATCATCATGTTAAAGATGCTGTACAAGTTGTGTGAAGTTATATACAGTAGCTACTTTCATTTATTTGAAGCTTCACTGATAGGCATAAAGACATAGCAACAAGTGGGCACAAAGGCAAGAGAAGATTAGAGATATAAACAAGTATGTCGGTATTTCTGAACCAAAGCAGTTGTGTTTAAGAATTACCCAGATCATATATTTCAGGTGAGTAAAGAACTACGACAAGATCTTGCCACAATGTCATTTAATACTAACTACAAAGAAAATATATTGTAAATTCTAAAATACAAAGTACGCCCATAAATTATCTGAAATATAAGTTTCAAGACCCTGTGCTTTCCTTTTTTAAACCCAATTAACTGCACTCCAAATACATCTTATAGCTTTCTAGAAAAATGATACGTCAAGAAGGCAATTTACAACCCAACGGCAATTTTTCCTCTTTTGTCTCCCTAAAAATTAAATTCAAGAGAGTTCAATTTAGATTCAAATGTAAAGAACAGGGGTATTAGTATATTTGGTGCAGACTTTTTCTAATCTGAAGGCAAGGTCAGTTTAAGAGTCTGTTGTCAAATGCGTCGGATTTTTTGATACTTGCAATCACCGTAAAGAACAGGCTATTCATAATTCAATGCAAAAGTTATCTATTAGACAGTGGCTGAAAATAATTTTATGTCCTTCTGCGTAAATTATGGCAATTGTTACATCACCATTACCGAATAAAGCTCCACAAGTCATGACAAAGATATTCTTGCCAAGTATCAGAAAGAGCAAGAATATAGTTTCAAGAAATAACTATGTTAAATTCTATTATATTGCTGAGTTCATTTAGCAACATCACAAACTGCCTTCAAGATGCAATTTCACAGTACAGCAGATAGGACCTTAGACAGGAAGCCCACCCATGACCCTATTATGACCACTTAAGGGCCTATTCCAGTTTGGCCTCAATTTCTGGTCTGGCGAGCAGTTGTTGGATCAGGGTGCCGAATAGAAAAAGTTCACCATCTCGAGCAGGAAAGAAAGTGGTGGAGGGGCCTCAATTTGCAGTCCTGCCTGTTGCCAATCAATGCTAAATTGAGTGTGAAATAGCAGCGGCCTGTCAAGTCAGTGGAGATGCATGCCTTGCTGGGCCGACTCTCAGGATGGCAGGCACTCTGAAAATTCAGGCCTAAGTCTTGATTTTCACCAGTTTAATTGGAAACATCTCCTGCACTCCCTCAGTTTCAGTGAATAAAATACACAGAAAGACTGATGGTAATGAGCAAATTGGAAAAAAATTCAACTCAAACTGAAAAAATATTAATCCAGATTCAATTCCTTGGCGACAGCGCCCAAATTACAGAAGTATTTTAAATAAAGGATTCCTCCAGATTGCTACATGGCAACATTACTGGATAAAGTGCTACGCTAAGCTTCACTTGCACAAGACAGATATTCCTGAGATCTGCCTGAGCTCTGGAAGAAGTCACATGGACTGGAAATGTTGAACCCTGTTTCTCTCCCCAGATGCTGCTGGACCTGCTGAGCTTTTCCAGCATTTTCTGTTTTATTTCCTCTGCTCGTGCATGATGGTCTTCTGCAGCTACCTGTCATGTACGAGCTTGATGCAGAGAGCTTATTGAGCTCAAAAAGGCCACCGACTCCCTAGCAGAAAAGAAAGTACCTAGAAGGACAGAATATTAGTTTAGCTACAAGGGAATTGGAGCATTATTTGAAGTTGAATAATTTGCAGGACCACGGGGAGAAGGCAAGGGAATAGCACACCAAATGGTTGCTTTCTAAGGTTGTATCCATTCCTTTACAAAAAGCTCTCAAAATGGACCGATTTGTAACTTGTATTTTACATCCAAGTTTTTGGCAACCTAACCAGGTGCAGTCACAATGGAAACACACATACACCTGATCTCCAGGTTCCATTTTATAAATTCAACACCCTAACCTCAATCAGCCTAAATTTGAACACTCAAGATTTGATAGTATTTCTCAACAGTAACTTAAATAAATTGGCATTTTAAAATAATTCAAGCAAAATGCAAGATAGGTAAGAAAATCAGTGCCCATCCTCCTGCCACCTCCTCCACCATTTATACGCTGTCCCTTGCTGGCATCAACTGAAAATAAAGATCAACTTCCATTCATTTGCTGATGACATCCAGCTCTACCCTCACCTCCTGCATTAACCTTCCATTGCTCCTGTGGTCAGATTGTCTTCTATCTTCACTTGCCATTACTTCTATCTTCCTATGCAGCTAGTATTGGACTTTACCAGAATGTACACAACCTCAGCATCCACTATGGTAAAATCAGCCCACTTGAGGAAATTGGCAACCGTGCCTCGTATTCTCCAGGCTCCATTATTTCAATGCTTACCTGGTCAGCTTCCTGCACTCCACCCTCCATAAACATCAGCTCATTAGAACCTTTGCTGCCGTTATCCTATCCAACATCAGGTCCTACTCATTAAATTAGCCCTACCCTTGCTGACATTTATTGGCGCCAAGTTCCACAATTTAATATTTTCATCTGTGTGTTTAAATCCTTTCATCGTCTAGTGATCCCACTGTCAACTGTAAACACCTCCAGCCGTGGAAACCCAAAAATATAGATTCTTCAAATTTTGTTCTGGTGTATCGCCACTCTTCACCCTACCAGGACGGCAACAATGCTTTCAGCAGCTCTGGATTTCTCTCCTTAAAGTTCTCAACCACACTGCCCTCTCCTCCCTCAAATGCAATAACAATCTGCCCAAGGCGGGTGCTCTGCTCATTTCTCAATGCCTTGCACTCTTGCATTTTCAATCTTCAGTTCCTCCTAAGAGCCTCACATTTTCAACTTCCATAAGCAATAAGCAACATGACTAGAGAAATGAATATATGGATGAGACGGTTTCCCATTTCTTTCCTCGTGTGTGCTTGAAGGAAACGCAAGCATTCTTCCCAAAGGATCTTTCTTCACCAGTAAGCAATCACCTGTCCCTTGAGATGTGACCACTGAAGATTTGTTGGTTCCACCATCATTGGGCATGGCTCATAACTCGAACATGTGACGACTCAAAAAGGCAGGAATAACCATCCATGTGAGGAATTTTGCAAAGTAACTGACAAAGTCAGTCCAAAGATGTGCAGGTTAGGTGCACTGGCCATGCTAAATTGCCCCTTAGTGGCCCAGGATGTGTAGGTTTGGGGGGGGGGGGGGGAAAGAGAGAGAGAGAGAGGTGTCAGTGAGGTAAATACGTACGGTTACAGGGATAGGACAGGACAGGGATAGGACAGGAGTGGTTCTGGGTAAGATGCACTGTCAGAGAGGCGGTGCAGACTCAATAGGCCAAATGGCTTCTATCTGCACTGTTGGAATTCTATGAAAATGAGAAATATCAGTCATAAAAATCATTCCAACCAGCAGGGTATTTTCTACATTTCTCACTGTGAAGGCCAGTATTGAAATGATTCATTCACACTACAAGCTTTGCATTGTGCAAAATGGTATGCGCCTTGCATTAAAGCCCTTTAGTAAACTCAAGTGTTGAGGCCTGTATTGATGCTGAAATAATTAAACAACATTACATCCTCTGGGGGTCTCATTTCGCTGTTCCAGTTTCAGATTGGCTAGGACTCCGGATCGAGGCTGTAGTGTCATTGCAAAAGCAAAGCTAAATTACTGTGCATCAATGCGACAATTATATTATGAATGCACCCCAATTTAATCAACATTTTAGAAAATGTTTTCATACCTGAAAATGCATTTTGGATTTTTTTTAAAAGGCTGAACCTAGAGCCAATGGTGAATTTGCATTAGAACAAACTTTCAAAAAGTTTATATCACATTCTTTTAGGACACTGATCTAATAGGAGTGGAAAGCTTAGCCCCATATTAACAACACTGTAGCATTTCTGGGGTTTTAAATTACATTTTTCATCTGTTTTCACTGATCAATTCCCACATTTTTTTAAGTGGCGATAAATTTCTTCCAGATTAAGAAAATACCTTCTAAAACATTGGGTTGTACTATTCTCAAAAATCAGTCTGTGAGGTTTAAATTTTATACTTCTGACACAGTTTTGATCGCAAAGATGTGATGTCCATGCATCTGATTTTCAGCAGGAAAAGGAAAAAAAGATTCAAATCATCTCTACGTATTGCTGACAGGACTGTACTCTTTATATAGCAGCAAACATCAGTGTCTAATTTCTTGGTAAGTATAGAGAAAGACTGCAATGCACCGAGTTACCACAATTTTAAAAAATTGTGGTCATTGTCTTCACTTTTACACTGTTCTCGTCACAATTAACACAACTGAAATCTGAATTTGAAAAGGAAAACAAAGTTTTACAGGCATTAACAACTTGGCTAAATTGGCTGCCACCTTTAAATATCAATCAAGATGCTGCTGAGTCAAAGTAGTTGGAATAAATAAAAATCAAGGTAATATGAACATTTTTCAAAACTAAGGGTCTCATTATCAAGTTTTTACTTTTGCATATATTTTGCTGCACTGTCATTTGCAAGGAAAACTTGCCATTCCTCGATACAGATATTAAACTGAGTGAAATAGAATTAGTGTAGGCCATTTATTTTAAACCCAGTTCTCATCCTTGCACCAATTTGGAAGTATACATATTGATAACTCTATTTCATTATTCACTTTTATTGCATGAAAAGAAGTTTTAAAACATTGATGGTCAGAGAGACTTGGATGTGCTCATCCAAAGAACTCAATAACATGCAGACATAGCAATCAATTTGGAAGGAAAACCACATGTTGGCCTTTATTGCAAGGGGATTGGGCAAACAAATGAATTAAGCACAGAAGGAGGCCTTTCGGTCCCTTAAAGTATAAAGAACAGAAAATAAAAATGAGGAAATCTTGCTGCAATTGTATTGGGCTTTAGCAAGACTGCACCTAGAATACTTGTGCAGTTTTGGTCTTCAGATGTATGGAAGGATATATTCACATTTGGAGGCAGTGCAGCAAAGGTTCACCAGATTGGTCTTTGGAATGAGAATCTGGGTTCATAGGCTCTGGAATTTAGAATGAGTTGTGATCTAACTGAAAACACACAAGGTTCTGAAGGGGCTTGACAGGGCAGACATTAAGTAGTTTCTGTTGGTTGGGGAACTAGAACATGGACACAGTCTCAGGGTAAGACATCGATAATTTAGGGCTGCAATGTGGAGAAATTTCTTCAGTCAGAAGGTTGTGAATCTTTGGAATTCGCTACACCAGATGGTTGTGATGCTCTAACATTGACTATATTTAAGGCGGAGATAGACATATTTTTGGTCTCAGGAATTAAGAAACACGAGGAGCAAGGATAAAATGGAGTTGAAGACCAATATCAGCCACGGTTGTATTGAATAGCAGGGCAGACTTAGTGGGCCATATGATCTACGTTTGTTCTCCTCTTTTGTGTTCTTGTATTAGTGAGATGTCTAGGTTCGTCGAATAGAATCATAATGCTAAGCAAAGATGCAAATTATTTGGCCCATCTCATTTTTTGTGATAGAGCAATAGTTCAACCATTAGGCTATCCTCCCAAGTTAATCATTCGGCCATCTTGTACCTGTTGGTAAAATTACCCTTCGATTCACAAGACAGAAACTAGAAACAGGAGTAGGCCATTTAACTCCGAGCCTGCTCCGCCCTTCAACTAGATCAAGGTTGATCTTCTGCCATTTTCCCCTCACTATCACCAGTAGAAACACAGGAACCAAGATGATGAATAGACAGGAAAATAGTTTCCAAAATTAGATCAAACCCATTGGCTGTAGAATAGCAACTGTACACAAGCACTTTGCAATGCTACATTAAAAATGAAAGCTCCTCCAATAGTCTGGTAATGACTTTAACATAGTTAAGCATCCTAAGGCTGCTGCACTAAAGTGTTACGTAACAAAATGTGATGCTGAGCTAATAAAGAGATATGAAGGCAATTGATCAAAGCTTGCTCAAAGAAATAGGCTAAGGAGCATCTTAAAGTCAGCAAGAGGTATAGAAGCAAATGCACTCAGAGGTAAATTCCAAAAGATGAGGCAGTTGAAGGCACAACTAATAATGAAGCAATTAAAAATAAATGTGGGGGTGGGGCCAAAAGTCCAGAATTCAGGAAGCAGTGATCTTGAATGGCTGTAGGGTTGGAACAGATTAAAGTCAAAGAAGAGCAAGGCCACAGAGGGATTTTAAAATAAACATGAAAACTTTAAATTAATGTTGATGGACTAGGAACCACCGTGGGTCTGTGAGTGGGGGTGGGCATGGGTGAAGAGGACTTGGTGCAAGTTAGGATTCTGAATGATTATGGATAGTACCAGGAAGCCAGCCAGGATAACAATGTAATAATCATGTCCAGAGATGACTAAGTCATGTATCAGTGCTTCAGCAGATATACTGAGACAGGAGCAGAGATAGGTGATGTCACCAAGTTCTGTTGCTGGGCAGTACCAGGTTAGATGATCTTGACCTGGCCAGTACTGAGGCGCTGCAATTGGCTTCAATATCGCTGCACATGGGGGAAGAATCAGGTTTGATCTTCATTG
Organism: Mustelus asterias; assembly: GCF_964213995.1. Taxonomy (NCBI): domain Eukaryota; kingdom Metazoa; phylum Chordata; class Chondrichthyes; order Carcharhiniformes; family Triakidae; genus Mustelus; species Mustelus asterias. Next base: position 94,149,322 of record NC_135806.1, on the reverse strand, counting down.
GAAAGTGCATACTGTACAATTGTTGTTGGCAAAAGTCAGGCTAGCCGACTATGCCCAGCATGCTTACTGCCCAGTCATTCACATTTTAAATTGCATAACAGGATACAAGTTCTGCAAAAGATAACACCTCTAGAAAGGGGAAGAAGGGATTTTTCCCTGTAGCGAATGTCCCTGCTGAAGGCAGAATAAAGTGTAGTTAAACAGACATATTTCAGGATTTTCCCAAGCAACCATAGGAAGGAAACTTTCACATTGGAGAATAGAAGGCCATATGACTTCGAAGCCGAGTTCAATTCTGCCCTCATCTAGATATTCAAAGCAGGGTTGCAGGATACCAACTTGAAGTGGGAACCTTGATCATTTCTCCTTCCTTTAGGCACCAACACCACCAAATACACACCTCATATGAATGTAGTAGCTGAGATCAATTTACCTTATGCCCCAACAGCACACTATAAAATAAAAGAACGTGAAGAAATTAAAGAACTGGAAATTAAGAATTGGAAATTATGTTCAATCACTAAATAAAAGCACATTTATAAATTGTATGTTGCTCAAATGTAAGCACACTTCTAATTTAAAAAGTGTGTTCAACAAGCTCACCACACAAATACCAAAGTACTGAAGACTAAAAGTTTCAGATAAATCTACTCTACACAAACACAGGTGATACCAGCTGGCACAGAAAGATGTGGGGGAATCCAAAGTCCCTGTCTACTCTTTCAATAATGGGGAAAAGATCACTGAAGAAATGGAATTAAAACACAAGATATCTCAAGCAGATAAATACTGTTTGAAAATGTCACATATGTAAACTGAAAACATTTTTTTTGTACAAAGATTCTGCCAGGAAAACTGCTGTTATATTTAATAATGCATAGCTTTTATTATACTTCTACTACCAAGGAGTAAGATGCAGGTTTATTGGAGCACCTTACAAAAAATCTGCAAGTTACTTAAGTCGTCAACAGAATTGACTTGCAAGAAACTGATTATTGTAGTTGCTGCGACGATACTTTTAACCCCACAACAGTCAGATGGAGTTTGCTGACACAGCAGGAGAGACGGTCTAGCACAATTCTCTTCCTCAACCTAACCCACAAACGCAAGAGGCCAACACATATGACTGAAATACACCTTACAAAAAAATTGAATTAACTTTCATATCTACCTGAGCTGTTTGTTAGTCTATTATAAAATTATAACACAAGCTTTTTTTTCGCTCCTCAAAGTCTTAAGTAATATTCAGCTTCGCTTTTAAAATAAAGATGTTGAAAATAAAAGCTTCGCAATACTTTGAAAATATATCAAGGACCCGTGTGCTGGAACCAAAGGAAGACATGGCTAGATGGTTTGACGTAAACCGTTTTTAAATGGTTTGGACTGCAATTCTCGGGTTGCCCGATGTTTGGGCAGGTTCAGCAGTCAACGCAATGAAACGTGCTTTTTCATAAATTATTCATGAAATTATACATGACTAAGTGATCTTCATTTAAAGAATAGAATTGATTACTTGACGATCAGAAACTGGCTACTTGTACAAGGTGATTTATATAGTTCGACCAAGCCACGTTTGCTCTCCGTGTCAAAGCAACCTACGTAAATCAATATGACTGCAATATGCCCGCCCCCGAAAAAAAATTAAAGTCCGAAGCCAAACAAAAAATTGAAAAGAAAATTGCTAATTGTCTAAAATAACAATTACCAAAATTTAGTAACATACAACATGAATTATTAGTGGAACTGCTGAAATGGGATCTATTATTTTTGGCTGAAGCCTGTATTTGCCTAAATTCAATTACCCTGCCAGGCTGGCCACTGCTGATGTCGAGTCCCCGTTTTCCAATAGTGCTCAGTAACTACATTTCGGATTAAAAAATCTATGTGGCAGAAATTCCTACAGATCAATATTCAAAGTCTAATAATTGAATTTATAATTCCCAAAGTGACTAATTTGGTACTAGTTAGTCATGGCGATTTAAATCATTTCTAATGGCTGAATAGATATGCCTGGAACTGGTATGCAAATACAATGTGTCTCGAGTGAAATGGTTACTGCAGAACTTAATCAGCCTTGTCTAATCGCTTCCCGACACACATCACGTACTCAGTGTCTCCATTCGTGAATGCTGTTAAAGAGAATCTGCTACATCCACGCAAAACTATTCCAACAACGAAGTTTATTACTTTGATTACAAGTAGAAAATATTCCAATGTCAAAATCAACACATCAAGCACCACCACTCAACTTCACACGGACTAGATAGAGTTGCTGGTAGACACGAGCAGATGGCATATTATATTGGAAGTTAAATGCCGATTGAGCATAATGAAGCAAATGGCAACGGCAATTGGGTGACAGCGACACCGAAGACCGACTCCAGTCAGTCGAGTCAAGGAAAAATCAAGCTGGTCAAGTTATGTTGGTAGTGGATCGGAGGGGATCGGAGGGGAGGGGAGGGAGGAGAGAGAAAGAGGGCAAAAAAAAAGATGCATTAATTCGGTCCACAAATTTGTCACTTTCTTTTTGTACTCCATTAACCCAAAAGGTGAAAAATACACAAGGTGGGGGGTGAAAAAGCTCAGCGAAAATGACTGGGGCTTTTAAAGATGTGGATTTGGGTCATTTTGATTGAAAGAATGAGATGGATTCATTAAAACAAGTGAACAGTTATGGCGAGTTTTTGTTTTAATTTTAAAAAGTCCGTATCTTTCAACTCCCCCTTCCCCGGTACCGTCGACATCTGAACTGTCAGCCACTCCGGGCTGCTCCTGCTAATGAAAAGTTTAAATAACGCTTATAGATTGATAAATCTTCTCCCACCCCCACCTTTGAAATTTGAAAGGCTTCCAGCGTTCGGAAGGCTGTCTCTGTCAACTTAACGTGAAAGACGGTGATTTTGCCGGGGTTCGCTTTCCCACACGAGAGTCCATAACGCTGATCCTCGCTGAGCGCCGCCGCCGCCATCTTGAATTGGCCTCTCCGGCATCAGTTTGATGGCCCTCTCATCGCCCACGTCGTCCGGCCCTCCCCGGCCTCTGGAGCAACAAGCCAGCAGAGCAACCGAGGAGATAACTGCGGGGCAAACGGCTGCCACCCAACTTCTTCGGACAACCACATCCCGCCCAGCTCGCCGCCTCCCGCACTCTGTGATTGGCCGAGCCCATTCCGACAGCAAACGCCGCCCGGCTGGGAGCTCTGTCCTTCGATTGGTTGGGCCAAACGTCCATCACCCCCATTCGGACCAATGGTGGAACGGGTAGCTTTTGATTGGCGGCTTTCTCAAATTGGCAGGCGCGCGGGGGGGGGCGGGACCGATAACGGCCGGGACGTCTGACGTCACGCCTTCGCCCCGAAGCAGCTCGGCTCCCCCCGCGAGCGGTGACTGGCCAGCTCCCGGCGGTGATTCGCCAGCTGCCGGTGGTGACTGGCCAGCCACCCTCACTTGGACGCACTCCGATTTGTCAATTGACGCGATCATGTCAATCCTCTGACGTACAGCGTGTTCTGCGTAAATATGTAAATAAGGGAACGTCACGGCTGCTTTCAACCCGTGAGAAAATGATACACAGATGCTGCTGCTGGTTAACACTTACAGCGCCTGAAAGTGCTTTGAACACTTATTTGTTAGTGTCACAAGTAGGCTGACATTAAGACTGCAATGAAGTTACTGTGAAAAATCCCCTAGTTGCCACACTCCGGCGCCTGTTCAGGTACACTTGAGGGAAAATTTAGCACGGCCAATGCACCCTAACCAGCAAGTCTTTTGGATTGTGAGAGGAAACCGGAGCACCTGGAGGAAACCCACGCAGACACGGGGAGAATGTGCAAACTCCACACAGACAGTGACCCCTAGTCTGGAATTGAACATGGGGGTCCCTGGCACTGTGAGGCAGCAGAGCTAACCACTGTGCCACCGTCCCAGCCCCCACTTTCATTCTCTCCGCAGATGCTTCCTTTTCAGCATTTTTCTGCTTTTTATTCCATGACAATGTCTCATTAAGAATCTCAAAACAGATTCTTACTTTACATCTTATGGAATCATACAGTGCAGAGAGGCCCTGCCGTCCATCAAGTCTGCATTGACATATTAGAAACACCTGAACTCCCACCTAATCCCATCTGCCAATAGCCCTGAATGTTATGCCGTGCCAAGTGCTCATCCAGATACTTTTTAAAGGTTGTGATTGCCTCACCACCACACTTCCAAACAGTGCATTTCAGTCACCACCCTCTGGGTAAAAAAGGTTTCCTCACATTTCCCCTGAACCTCCTGCCCCTCACCTTGAACCCTCGGGACTGACCCCTCGGGACTGACCTTTCAACTCAGGGGAATAGCTGCTCTTTCTCCACTCTGTCCATGACTCTCGTAATGTATTTGGGGAAATGTGTATTGTATAAATAATTGTCACTTGTCAGGATACTGAAGCTTCCTGTGCTGCCTTGGAAAGGGGTACAGTTGGTGGCAAAGGGGACATTACTTGGAGAACAAGGACTGAAATTAATAGCTATGATTTCCCCTATGTTTAAATGGAGGAGATGATGGCTTATCTAGTGCTTGACGCCGAATAGCCTGACAGCACAAAAAGGTAGTGGGGTGAAAGCAAATTACTGCGGATGCTGGAATCTGAAACCAAAAGAGAAAATGCTGGAAAATCTCAGCAGGTCTGGCAGCATCTGTAAGCAAAGAAAGGAGCTGATAGTTCAAGTCCAGAAGGGATCAGCTTTGAAAAAGGGTCACCTGGACTTGAAACGTCAGCTCTTTGAGTAGGTAAGAAAGTTGCTGCATAAAGGGATCTCCTGCAGCAGCTGAAAATTTGTATGAAACAATTTGCATAAAGTTGGCCACTCAAAAAAAAGTAAGCTGCGGGCCATTTGGATTGGCGCAAAGTCTGATCTAATATACTTACGATGCAATCTGGATCAGGAATGAGTTTCTAGTCTCAGCTTTCAAGAACAGATTCCAATTTTATAAATTAGATTGTTAATCTCCCAAACGCATTCCTACAGAAATTTCAAATTGTATAAAAGTCCACCATCTTGCTATTTCCTCACCATGCTCTCATTATGAATCACTCACTGGCTTCCTAACTCTGTGCATCACATGCTAAATGCACTTCTTGGTTTATAAAGAACCCTCCATATACTTGGCTATCATATATATATATCTGCAACCATCCCCAGCCCTATGATTCAATCAATGGCCTTCCAATTCTAGCTCCATGTATGTATCTGCATTCTCGCTTAACCACGGAATTTCCTGTGAATTGCTGACGTTTCGCCACTGTAACATTGCGGGAAATATAACGGAAACCCCGTTTACGCATCGCTGCACGTCAGGCAAAGTTATCATGGCGAAACAGGAACAGCTCCGAGGAAAGTCCTGGCCCTGCTGACAGAAATTTCAACTATTTCCTTTGGAAATCTCCTTCAAACTTTCCTTTTCGATTATCACTTCTGGCAACTTCCCTTAACCGTCCACCATATGGAAAGCACCCTGGTACATTGCATTGTTTTAAGCACAGCATGCAAATACAATCTGTTGTGATTGTTTTGTTAACAACGATTTGTTTTTTTCATATCTCCATTACCAGATGAAAAAGCAACATAAAAACATCTTGAAAGAAAGTGCAAGCTAAAGATATTACGATGCTTCAGAGAGGAGGAATATTATCACGACTATTTGTCCTGGGAGGCTGTCCCACCCCTCAGGCTAGGTACTTCAGATTTGACTCGTGGTCAGAGATAGGAGTGTGTGGTTGTAAGAGAAAAAGTTATGAAAATCCTGACAGAAGGTTGCAATGGGAGAGCATCAGCATTTGCAATTATCCAACAGTTTCGAAGGTCTTGCAGCTTGGATGGATGAAGGCAGGGACTGCGGGGAGGAGGAGCAAACTGACCAGGCTCTGTGGTGCAAGACGGCATTTAAGTGGGGAGTCCAAAATGGAATACAGTTGTGGTAGGGAACAGTATGGTTATGAGATAGATGCTGTCATCTATAGATGAGAGTGTGAATTTTGAACGCTCTGTTGAGATCCAATTGCAATGGTTCACCTAGATGCTGATGGCATAGGTAGGAGGTTCTGCTGAGGGAGTATGAGCAGCTAAGGACTAAATAATAAACAGAACCACAAATCTAATAATCTTTGGATTACTACCTGAGACTCAAACAAATTGGCAGAGGGTAAGTAAGATCAGATAGTTGAATGTGTGGCTCATTGATTGGTGTGGGAGAAATAGGTTTTGATTCATGGGGACACTGAAAACAGTTTTGGCAATGCCGGGATCAGCATACTGGCAAGTCATGTAGCTAGAACTAGCAGAGATAATATTAAACTAAATAATTAGCTTGGGGGCTGGGGGGGGGGGGGGGGGGTTCATGCGAGGGTTGCTTGGAAAGTTATAGAAAAAGGACACTGCAATAGCACAGGGTAGTGAAGCAGGTAATGATAACCAGCGTGACAGGAAGAGATGGAGCATGCAATCAGCACCGGCAAATAAGATAGAGTTGTGAAAAATTGTCAAAAGTCATATTTAGAGGCTCTTTATCTGAATCCATACAACATTCATAACAAGATGGATGAACTGATAGCACAAATAGAAATGAATAGGTATGAGCCAATAGTTATTAGAGAGAAATGGTGGCAAAGTGACTATGGCTGGGACTTGAATATTGGAGGGTTTTGGACATTTTGGAAGGACAGGAAGAAAGGCAAAGGAAGTGGGTAACCTCTTCATATAGCATGAAATCAGTACAGGAATGAAAAATTATCTTGGTTTGAAGGATTATAAAGTAGAATCAGTGGAGATAAGAAATAGCAAATGAAAAGAGTTACTGGTGGGAACGGTTTATAGACCCTCTGACAGTCGCTACACTGTACCACAGAGTAAAAACCAAGAAATAATGGGGACTTGTAAGAAAATAACTGCAATAATTGTGGGATATTTTAATCTTCATAGAGATTAGACAAATCAAATTGGCAAAGGTAGCCTGGAGGATGAGTTCACAGGGAGTATTCAGAACAATTCCTTAGAACTATATTTCTGGAACCAACTAGAGAACAGGTTATTTTAGATAAACGCAAAATACTGCGGATGCTGGAAACTGAAACAAAAACAGAAAAATGCCGGAAAATCTCAGCAGGTCTGACAGCATCTGTGGAGAGAGAATAGAGCCAACATTTTGCATCTCGTTGACCCTTCGTTCAGAGCTGGGGTTATTTTAGACCTGGTTATTTGTAATTAGATAGGTTTAATAAATTACCTCATAGTAAATATAACAATCATATAACATAGTAGAATTTCAGCTTGAATGGTCTCAAAACAGTGTCTTAAACTTAAACAAAGGCAACTGCAAGGTTATGAAGATGGTGTTGACCAAAGTGGGCTGGAAATTAGGTTAAAAGATAACATGGTAGATAAACAGTGGCAGACGTTTATGGAGATATTTCATAACTCTGAACAAAGTATATTCCATTGAGAAAGAAAGACTCTATGAGAATGATGCTCCATCCATGGCTAACTAAGAAAGTTAAGGATGGTACCAAATTGAAAGAAAAGATGTACAATACTGCAAAGATTAGTGGTAGGCCAAAAGATTGGGAACATTTTAGAAACTGGCAAAAGATGAAAAAAACATAAAGGTTGACAAATTGGAGTAAGCAAGAAAAACAACAAGACAGTAAAAACACTAACAAGCACACAGAAAGGAAAACAGTAGCAAGAGTGAATGTTGGTTTCTTAGAGGCTGAGACTGGGAATTAATAATGGGAAAATAGGAAATGGCTTTACAAAGAAACTTAGAACATGCATTTTGTATTTGTCTTTACAGTAGAAGATACAAAACAAAACTTCCCATGAATAGTAGAAAAGCTGGGGAAAAAAAGGAGGGAGGAACATAGAATAGTCACCATCACTAGAGAAGAAGTATTAGGAAAGCTATTGAGACTAAAAGCCAACAAGCTTGCTAGATCTGATGGCCTAGAACTGAGGGTTTTAAAGGAAGTGGTGACAGAGATAGGGACACATTGGTTGTAATCTTCCAAAATTCTCTAGATTCAGGAAAGGACCTAGAAGATTGGGAAGCTGCAAATGGAACACCACTACTTAAGATAGTGGGGAAACAGAAAACTGGAAATTATAGGCCAATTAGCCTAACATCTGTCATCAGGAAAATGCTAGAAATTATTATTAAGGAGGTCATATCAGGACATTTAGAAAATCATAATACTCAAGCAAATTCAACATGGTTTGTGAAAGGAAAATCAAGTTTGACCTATTTATTAGCATTCTGTGAGGTTGTAACATGCAGAATGGATAAAGGGCAAGTAGATGTGATATATTTGGATTGGCGAAAGGCATTCAATGAGGTACCACCTAAATGTTTGCTGCAGAAGATAAGAGCTCATGGTGTTGTGGGTAAGATATTAGCATGGAAAGGACATTCACTCACTTAAATGAAATGGAGAGTCAGGTTAAATGGGTCATTTTCAGGTTGACAAAGTGTAACTGCCCTTGGTAAAAGAGAATTCCAAAGACTAATGATTCTCTGAAAGAAAAAATAATCTCAGCTTAACTGCTTTTCAGCTTTTCAGTGCTGAGGCCTAAACTATTCATATTCTGTTTTGATGACTTGGATGAAGGGACTGGCTGTATTTTAGCCAAATTTGCAGATAATACAAAGAGAGGTAGTAAAGCAAGTTGTGAAGTGGATACAAAGAGTCTGCAGAGGAACATAGATAGGTTGAGTGGGCAAAGTTTGGCAGATGGAGTATAATGTAGGAAAATGTCAGCATATCCACTTTGGCAGGAAGAATAGTAGAACAGGATATTATTTGAGTGGAGAGAATCTACGGAATGCTGCAGTATAAAAGGGACCTGGGTGTCCTTGTACATGAATCACCTGATGAAGGAGCAGCGCTTCGACTCATGCTACCAAATAAACCGGTTGGACTTTAACCTGGTGTTTTAAGACTTTTTACTGTGCCTATCCCAGTCCAACCCCGGCATCTCCACATCATGAATCACAAAAAGTTAGAATGCAAGTACAGAAAGCAATTCAGGAAGTTAAATGGAATGTTGGCATTTATTTCAAGGGGGATAGAGTTGGAAAGTCTTGCTCCAGCTGTTTAGGGCTGAGACCACACCTCGAGTACTGTGTACAGTTTTGGTTTCCTTAATCAAGGAGAGATATACTTGCATTGGAAGCAGTTCAGAGAAGATTCACTAAACCGATTTTTGGAATGAGAGTATTGACGGAATTCTACCGCCTTGCCCACCATGGAATCAGAGCGGGCGAGGGGCAGACAACGGAAATGTCTGTTGACCTCGGGTGGGAATATCCAGACTCGCTCAAGCGAGGCTGTAAAACCCCGCCCTATGTCTTATAAGTAAAAGCTGAGCAGGTTGGCCTATACTCATTGGAGTTTCGAAGAATGAGAGGGACATTGACATATAAGATTTTGATGGGGCAGAACAGGATAGAAGCTGAGAGATCAAAGCAAATTACTGCAGATGCTAAAATCTGAAACAAAAACAGAGAATTCTCTCCACAGATGCTGTCAGACTTGCTGAGATTTTCCAGCACTTTCTGTTTTTGTTTTAGATGTTGAGAGACATTTCCCCTCTTGGGGGAAATCTGGAACCTGGCTGCACAGTTTCAAAATAAGGGGTCTCTCACTTCAGACTAAGATGAGGAGAAATTTATTTTCACAGTGGGTCTCAGTCTTCGGTATTCTCTTCTGCAGCTAGCAGTGGAAGTTGGGTCATTAAATGTATTCAAGGCTGGGTTGGACATATTTTTGACTGAAAAGTGAGTTATGTGTTCTGGAGGGCAAGCAGGGAAGTGAGTTAAGTCCACTATCAGATCAGCCATGATCTTATTGAATGGCAGAGCAGGTTGGGTTGCAATACATAGTCTTACTTATATTTCTTGTGCTGTTATGATCTGCTGCAAATAACAATTTGAGGCCAAATATAATAGGGCACTAAAACGTATATACCTCAAATTTCCCAATCGTTTGCTGTAATTTCAGTAAAAGATTGATCAGAAAAAAGAGTTCTGTTATGTTTTCTAATAAAATTTAGACTGTTTTATCAAAGGTATTATTTTACATTGCTTTATCTTGAGTTGGAAAGAAATAATGTACTGGAAGTTTTAAAGCAATTATCTGGGATGGCAGCACCAATTGAATGCTATTGTCGCATGTTTTACTTGCGTACAGCTATATGTATAAATGATGTTTTATCTGTCTTTCTGTCGTATATTGCCAAGATCAAGCCTTGCACAAAGGAAGGCTTTTGAAGAAAAAAAACATAGATTGCATAATTATTTAAATGAAAAGAACAAACTTTATTTTTCACTATGGAGCAAGTAGAAAATTGCCGCAGGAAGTAGACTTGATGTCTATAATTTGTATCTTTTTCTGGTTACTTTGGAAGGCAACATCTTCTCATTGGTGCTTTGGGTTTGCTCTAACCAATACATAAATGGAATTTAGTGTGGTCAATAGCCACAGAGAAATGAAAGCTTATTTCACTGCAATGCCCCCAAAACGAAAACACATTTTAAAAAAGAATCATAGTGGAGTCCTATCTTGGGCATGAGAATAGGTCTGCAGAGTAATCAAATTTACTTAATTTATTTTAAGGACCTACGTTTCACGTATTGTTTCCTCAGCTTTAACTACACCTTGAATGAGTTCTTTGTGGTTACCACTGCAAAGCAAAAGTTCTGCAATTATACAGCCATTTTATTCACATAAGTTATAAACGCCAGCATTTTTTTAATCACCACTCCATTATCTCTGTGATATTGTGCGACTCCCAGAAGTAAAAAAATGATCATAGTGTATTTGCATTTGGAAAGCATCTATTTTGTACTCAACATACCAAAATTTGTCACAGTTAATTCATTACATTTGAAGTGTAGTCCCCATTATGAAGACAAATAAAGCAGTCAATTTGCATCCAGCAATGAATTGAATGAGTAGTTATTAGGTTTAGTTGATAATGCTCTTTTTCAAATGATGTCATGTGATCTGTTAGAACTGTTTGAACTTGGAGACAAGCTACAAGCCAAACTGAAACATGGGGCTGGGTTTTTAAATGAGTTCAAGGTCTGGATCGGGGGTGGACAGGTGCACAATTCGGTATTGCTGTTTGCCAGTTGGTCGCCATGTTCTGACTCTGAGCCATTTTCAATGAATGTGGCTCAAAGTGGGATCGGCTGCCCATTTGAGATCAAAATGCAATGATTCTGCTATTGTAATGCAAGAAGATTGATGATTGTGACCACAGCATACTATTTAAAGGAACCTGTGATCATAGAATGGAGCAGTAACAAGAGTGAACAAGTTGTATGCTGAAAGAAAAGAACAGGAGAGCTGATGTCAGTCAAGGAAATTTCTGATTGAATGAAGAAAGAATCAAAGTGTTCCAAAAATGACAGGATTCAGGAGGAAACTCGACAGCAAATGGACAGCCGATCACACCACTAACCACATTCATAGAAACTGGCTCAGGGTCAGAAACATGGCGACGAACGCGTAAAGAGTGGTACCAAATTGTGCACCTGCCCATCCCTGATCCAGATGGTGGGGAGTCAAGAGGGCAGATACTTGCCACAGGATTCCTAGTCCCCACCATCAAGGGACGTGTTATGGAATACTCTCGACTTGCTAGAATGAGTGCAGCTCCAACAACACTCAAGAAGATCAACATCATCCAGAACATAACAACACACTTGTTTGGCATCCCATCCACCATCTTCAATATTTACTCCCTCCACCACCTGACTGAAAATCATTGCAAATGCTTCTCTCTGGCAGGATAAATAAATAAAAAACACACATTTCAGAATAATGTGATTAATACCTTCAAGGCCAGAGATTTTATTGAAGTTCAGAGATCCTGGGAATCAAACCTAATGTTAGCCTGGTGAAACTATAACACAGGATTACATGAATGGTAAAGTGCAGAAGCAGCACGCAATAGACTGAACGAAGTTATTTCACAACCAATGGATCAGATCAACACTCTACAATCCTGCCATGTCCAGTTGTGAATGGTAGTGGGCAATTCAGCAACTAACTGGAGAAGGCTCCACAAACATCCCATTATAGAGTCATAGTCATAGAGGTTTACAGCATGGAAACAGGCCCTTCGGCCCAACTTGTCCATGCCGTCCTTTTTTAAACCCCTAAGCTAATCCCAATTGCCTGCATTTGGCCCATATCCCTCTATACCTATCTTATCCATGTAACTATCTAAATGCTTTTTAAAAGACAAAATTGTGCCTGCCTCTACTACTACCTCTGTTCCAGACAGTCACCACCCTCTGTGTGAAAAAATTACCCCTCTGGACACTTTTGTATCTCTCACCTTAAACCTATGCCCTCTAGTTTTAGACTCCCCTACCTTTGGGAAAATATATTAACTATCTACCTTGTCTATGCCCCTCATTATTTTATAGACCTCTATAAGATCACCCCTCAGCCTCCTACGCTCCAGAGAAAAAAGTCCCAGTCTATCCAGCCTCTCCTTATAACTCAAACCATCAAGTCCCGGTAGCATCCTAGTAAATCTTTTCTGCACTCTTTCTAGTTTAATAATATCCTTTCTATAATAGGGTGACCAGAACTGCACACAGTATTCCAAGTGTGGCCTTACCAATGTCTTGTACAACTTCAACAAGACATCCCAACTCCTGTATTCAATGTTCTGACCGATGAAACCAAGCAGGCTGAATGCCTTCTTCACCACTCTGTCCACCTGTGACTCCATTTTCAAGGAGCTATGAACATGTACCCTAGATCTCTTTGTTCTGTAAGTCTCCCCAACGCCCTACCATTAACTGAGTAAGTCCTGCCCTGGTTCAATCTACCAAAATGCATCACCTCGCATTTGTCTAACTTAAACTCCATCTGCCATTCGTCAGCCTAGTGGCCCAATTGATCAAGAGGACTGAAGAATTTGCGATGATCTTCAGACAGAAATGTAAATAGATGATCCATCTTGGCCTACTCCTGAGATTCCCATCATCATAATTGTAAGTCTTCAGTCATTTTTTTCTTTATTCTTTTATAGGATGTGTGCACCGCTGGAAGGGCCAACATCTATTCCCCATCTCTAATTGCCCCTGACTAGGTGCTGGTAAATCACTTTCCAGACAGTTGCAGTCAATTTGGTGTGGCACAGTGCTGTTAAAAAGGGAGTTCCAGGATTTTGATCCAGAGACAGTGAAGGAATGTTTGATATAGTTCCTAGTCACATGATGCTTGACTCGGAGGGAAACTTGCAAGGTGTTCCCCTGCATTTGCTGCCCTTGTCCTTCTAGGTAGTATGGTTGGTAGGTTTGGAAGGTGCCGTTGAAGAATCCTTGGTGAGTTGCTGCAGTGCATCTTGTACATAGGATGCACTATTGTCACTGTGGATCAGTTGTAGGGTGAGTCAATTTTGAAGTTAATGGGTGGAGTGCTAATCAATTGGACTGCTTTGTTTCGGATGTGTTGAACTTCTTAAATTTTGGTGGAGCTGCACTTATCCTCTCCAGAGGCCATTCTACCTGTTGTGTTTGTGCCATATCTTGGAAAGAGCTATCCCTTTAATCCATTACTCTCCACATAACTGGCATTTTGTTTTCTTTTTTAAGATGTCTGTCCACTATCCTTTGTGAATGTCATCAACTAGATGGATCATTGCATGAACACAAGCATCCTCCAGGAAGCAGGTGTTCTTAGCGTGGAGGCAACTATTCTCTCATGGCAAATGCACTGGGTGGGCCACCCCTTCGGAATACCTTCTAAAGCACCGTTCCTTCTCGTGACTGGTCAAAGTTTACAAGGTAGCCAGAGGAGACATTTCAAAGATACTCTGAAAGCCTACTTGAAGAAGCTTTGCTTTGACCTCAACAGCTGGGAAGAGAGTGCACTGGATTGCCCATGATGGCGAACCCTCCTTCAGCGAGGTATAGCTGCCTTTGAAGCAAAGCAGATGACAAAGTCTAAAGACAGGAGAACAAGAAGGAAAGCTCAAGAAAACGTGCAACCAATGATAGCATTGGATCTGTTGTAGTGTAACCAATGGGAACAAGTTTTAAGTGTCAGCTGACCCAGTAAACTATGTAGCCAATGACAAAATGATGTGGTGGTTAGATAAAAATCTGTTGGGATTTGGGGGAGCCTGGAATGGCCCAGTTTGAGGCTGCAAGTGTTGGAGTAAGGAAGTTTCTGTATTATACCTTTTTCTTTGATTTATAAGTTGGAGTAAGTTTTGTTTTGTTTTATTGCCTACAACTGAAGAGTTCCTTCTGGAGGATCAACATCCTTGACCATGAACAGACCACCTGACTGACATGACGGACTGTCGATGTGGAATGTGGATTTTAAGATCTATTTCTCCTGTTAATGCTGTTTCTCCCTTAGCCTTTTACCTTCCCCTTTCTATTCCTTACCTTGCGCTGACTTCACCCTTATCTCTTACAGCCTTTCTCTCTCTCTCTCTCTCCCTCTCTACTCTGGAACTCTGTGGCAAGCATCCTCCTTGCTTCAAGGAACTGCCTTGATGATGATGATGGCATTTCATATCCAAACAATTGGCCTAACCTATCCATTTATTGTCTTGGGGATGATCATGTATCTGCAGTATAGGGTTAGAGTATTAAAATTACTGACAGGACATGCAGCCATCGATTAACCTAACCAGCAATCCTTCAAGGCTGCTCAAAAAAAAGACCAAAAACATTTCTAATTTTTATCCCTGTGAGCTCACATGAAGTCTATGGCCTGAAGCACACTTTGGTGTCTGCAGCTCACCAGCAGCATTAAAATGGGGCCAAAACCCGCCTGCAAATTCTCACTAATTTCAGCTGTAAAATGAAGATCAGACACTCTTGTATTCTCTGGCATGGGAAATTTGATAGTTTTATATCGTTTTTCTGTTATCTGAGAATTACAATGCAGCTTTAGCAAGTGGCAACAATTCAAAAATACATTAAGTACATTTAAGTAGCTATCGGCAAATGTAACATTACAACCATAAAATGTAGTGTCCTGTACACTTGAAAATAATAATTAAACTATTGTTTAATTGAACTGAAAATTTGTTTTGTTTCATTACAATAAAAACCTCAGATTGTAGAGGTCATCAGTTGTAATCCATCAATTGTAATCCATCAGAGCACTAGGTTGCAAGAGTGGGAATATCTCAGATTACCATTTTCTGTTTTCTATATCTGTCCCATGAGACACTAACTGATTAGCACTTAGTCCGTCACCTAGTTTTCCTGGAATAGCAACTAAATTATAAATTTCTGGCAGTATTGCTATTTAGGCGGGAACTGTTATTTGTTTTAATTCATTCGTGGGACATGGGCGTCACTGGCTGGCCAGTATTTATTGTTCATCCCTAGTTGCCCGAGGGCAGTTGAAAGTCAATCACATTGCCGTGGGTCTGGAGTCACATGTCGGCCAAACCAGATAAAGATGGCAGATTTCCTTCCCTAAAGACATTAGTGAACCAGATGGGTTTTTCCCTAGCAATTGACAATAGGTTCATGGTCACCATTAGATTCTTAACTCGAGATATGTTTTATTGAATTCAAATTCCACCATCTGCCATGGCAGGATTCGAACCTGGGTCCCCAGAACATTAGCTGAGTTTCTGGATTAATAGTCTAGCGATAATACCACTAGACCATCACCTCCCCATTATGCCCTTTTATGATTTATATCTCGTGTCTCATTGGCAAATTTTGTATTCAACAATAATAACATAGAATTAAACGACACCTTTAATGTAGCAAAATATTTTTTACATTTGGAATGAATCAAGAGAAAGGTTGAGGGAGGAAAAGGAAGGCAAGGTCAAAGGATTAAGTTTTGATGGAAATTTTAGTGGGGGTGGTTCTAAAACACTGAAATGAAGGTGATGCGCAATTGATTCACACGGGAGGCTAGGACGTATCCGGGAATAAAGGCTTTTATTCACAACAAGATTGGAGCACACTACTTAACAATACTATCCCAAACTAAGGGCTACTAGGAAGTAGCAGTGACCTTTATACTCCTGTAAGAAGGCGGAGCCTAACGGAGTGTACCACATAAACAATGATAACAGGTGGAACACCCCAACCCTAACCCCAACAGTAACAAGAGTAACATATGTACAAGTATCCATAGTGGTAACCATCTATGGTTCACCGCATTCACCCCTCCTTTAAAAAACAAAGGCCGGTGGGGTAAAGAGACAATACGAACTGTCCATATGTTCACAAGTTCAGCCGTATCGGGGGTCCGCACCGTCTCTGCGACCTCCGCAGCACTGGCTCCAGTGCCGGTTCTGGTGACCGTGGTGATGACCCTCCGAGGTGGTGTCCAGTGACTCCTCCAGTTTCTCACACGCCTGTGGCCCTAATATGCCGCCGCAGGAGGACAGGTCCTGAGTACGTCAACCAAGACGGCAGTGAGGTCCCAGAGGAAGACTTCCTAGGGAAGGTAAACATCCGCTCATGTGGGGTAGCGTTGGTTGCCGTACACAGGAGGGACCGGATTGAATGGAGCGCATCAGAAAGTACCTCTTGCCAACGGGAGACTGGAAGACCCCTAGACCTTAACGCCAGTAAAACAGCCTTCCAGACTGTAGCGTTTTCTCTCTCGACCTGTCCGTTACCCCTGGGGTTATAACTCGTAGTCCTACTTGAGGCAATTCCTTTAGAGAGCAGGTATTGCCTCAAGTCGTCGCTCATAAACGACGAACCCCTATCACTGTGGATATAACTGGGGTAGCCGAACAGGGTAAAAAGACTCCGCAGGGCTTTGATGACCGTGGCAGAGGACATGTCAGAACAGGGGGTGGCAAAAGGGAATTGGGAGTATTCGTCAACCACGTTGAGGAAATACACATTCCGATCTGTCGAAGGAAGGGGCCCTTGAAGTCGACACTCAGTCGTTCAAAAGGGCGAGTGGCCTTAATGAGGTGTGCCCTGTCAGGCCAGTAGAAGTGCGGCTTGCACTCTGCACATACCTGGCAGCTTCGAGTTATCGACCTGACATCCTCTATGGAGTAGGGCAGATTCCAAGCCTTTACAAAATGGAAAAACCGAGTGATCCCCGGATGGCAGAGATCATTATGGAGAGCCTGTAACCGGTCCTCCTGCACACTGGCACATGTTCCACGCGACAGGGCATCTGAGGGCTCATTGAGCTTCCCCGGACGGTACATGATATCATAGTTGTAGGTGGAGAGTTCGATTCTCCACCTCAAGATTTTATCATTCTTAATTTTTCCCTTTAACGTGTTGTTGAACATGAAGGCCACGGACCGCTGGTCCGTGAGCAGGGTAAACCGCTTGCCAGCCAAATAATGGCGCCAATGCCGTACGGCCTCCACAATGGCCTGAGCCTCTTTCTCCACAGAGGAGTGCCGAATTTCAGGGCCTTGGAGGGTGCGAGAGGAAAAGGCGACGGGCCTGCCCGCCTGGTTAAGTGTGGTGGCCAGGGCGAAATCAGATGCATCACTCTCCACCTGAAAGGGGATGGACTCATCGACAGCGTGCATCGTGGCTTTCGCGATGTCGGCTTTTATCCCTTCAAAGGCTAGGCGAGCCTCTGCTGTCAGGGGAAAAGAGGTAGATTTTATGAGCGGACGGGCTTTGTCTGCGTAATTGGGGACCCACTGTGCATAGTATGAGAAGAAGCCTAAACATCTTCTCAGTGCTTTGATGCTAGTGGGTAGGGGAAGTTCAAGGAGGGGACGCATACGGTCTGGATCGGGGCCGATGACCCCGTTTTCCACCACGTATCCGAGGATTGCTAGGCGGTGCTTGCTGAATACGCACTTCTCCTTGTTATAGGTCAGGTTCAGGAGAGTCGCAGTGCGTAAAAACTTCTGGAGGTTGGCGTCGTGGTCCTGCTGGTCATGGCCGCAGATAGTGACGTTGTCCAGGTACGGGAAGGTAGCCCGTAGCCCGTTTTGGTCCACCATTCGGTCCATCTCACGCTGGAAGACTGAGACCTCATTAGTGACACCGAAAGGGACTCTTAAAAAGTGGTAGAGACGGCCATCCGCCTCAAAGGCCGTGTATTTGCGGTCCTCTGGGCGAATGGGGAGCTGGTGGTAGGCTGACTTCAAGTCGATGGTGGAGAACACCCGGTACTGCACAATCTGGTTGACCATGTCAGATATGCGTGGGAGAGGGTACGCGTCCAGCTGTGTGTACCTATTAATGGTCTGACTATAGTCTATGACCATCCGGGGCTTGTCTCCAGTCTTGACCACCACGACTTGTGCTCTCCATGGGCTAGTGCTAGGTTGAATGACCCCTCCCTGAGGAGCCGCTGAACCTCAGATCGAATAAAGATCTGATCCTCAGCGCTGTAACGCCTGCTCTTAGTTGCGATGGGCTTGCAGCCTGGCACGAGATTTTCGAATAGGGAAGGCGGGCTAATTTTGAGTGTTGAGAGACCGCATGTGGAGCGCGCTGGACAATTTGGAGGCTGCTGTTCTCCCACTGAAAGTGGAGGGAGTGGCCCATCATACCGCAGGGTCACACTCTTCAGGTGGACCATAAAGTCTAGCCCCAGGAGTACCGGAGCGCAAAGGTGCGGTAACACGAGGAGCCTGAAGTTCTCGTAGACTGTGCCCCGCACCGTTAAGGTTACCACACAGCTCCCAAGAACGAGGACAGATCGGGACCTCGACGCCATGGAGATTGTCTGCCTGACAGTTTGCACACGGAGAATGCACCGTTTCATTGTATCCGGATGGATGAAGCTCTCCGTGCTCCCGCTGTCAAGCAGGCAATGCGCCAGGCGCCCGTTTACCTCTATATTCATCATGGACTTGTCGAGTCTGTGAGGCTTGGCCTGGTCCAGGATGATTGATGCCACTGTTGGATCCCGAGTGTAACTGCAGGCAGCTGAGATAGCCGACGACGAGGACCCCTGCTGGTCTTCTGCGGCCGGTGTCGACCAAAATGGCTGCGCCCACGAATCGAACGTGGTCGATGATGTTGAAAACGGCGGCACCCGCAGGTCGCACATGGCTTGCGTCGTCGTCGTAGGAAATGGCGGCGCCCGTGGATCGCACGTGGCTGAAGACATCGACGAGGCCGGAGACGAGGAGATGGATCCTGGGGAGGCACACGCAGCACTGCTGGCCTTGGAAGGGGTCTTTGCTCGGCACACTTTTGCATAGTGCCCTTTCTTTCCACAGGCGGAGCAAAACACCGTCCTGGCCGGACATCTCTGGCGTGGATTCTTCGCCAATCCGCAGAAATAGCACCGTGGGCCTCCAGGAGCTGCCGCAGCCGTCAGGTCTGAAGTTGAGAGCATTATCGCGCAGTTCCGAGGAGCCGCCGAGTACAGTTGAGGCGGTGGCTGTGCTTGCCACAATGTTCCCACGTGGTCGGTGGGGTAGGTTTCGAGGCTTCTGGAGGCCGTTTTCATTGTATCGGCCAATTCTACCATCTTAGCCAGGTCCAAGTTACCCTGCTCTAGCAGCTGCAGGCGAATATAGGATGAGCCGATTCCCGCCACGAAAGCGTCCCGAATAAGGTCGTTGGTGTATTGAACAGCTGGCACCTCCTTGCAGTTGCAGGCTCTGGCTAGCTGTTGAAGTTCGCGCAGGTACTGTCCCGTAGTTTCGCTGGGCTGCCGCCGTCGAGTGGCTAATAGGTGACGAGCATTAATTTCTTTCGGCTGTTTATTGTACAGCTTCTTGAGTAATTCGATGGCATCTTTGTAATTTTGGGAATCGCAAATTGTTGCATACACAGTGTTGCTCACCCTGGCGTGGAGGACCCACAATCTGTCGGCGTTGGTCTGGACTGCTGTCGAGGCCTCAATGTAATCCTCGAAGCACTTCAACCAATGGTCGAAAGTATTCGACGCCCCAGCAGCACGCGGATCCAAGGTTAGCCGATCGGGTTTCAGCATCTGCTCCATTTTTTCCTCGAACAAAATTTTCGGTATTTTGTTGTGAATAAAATTGATGCGCGATTGATTCACACGGGAGGCTCGGACGTACCCGGGAATAAAGGCTTTTATTCACAACAAGATTGGAGCACACTACTTAACAATACTATCCCAGACTAAGGGCTACTAGGAAGTAGCAGTGACCTTTATACTCCTGTAAGCAGGCGGAGCCTAACGGAGTGTACCACATAAACAATGATAACAGGTGGAACACCCCAACCCTAACCCCAACAGTAACAAGAGTAACATATGTACAAGTATCCATAGTGGTAACCATCTATGGTTCACCACAGAAGGATTGCAGTAAATGGGAAGCATGGAAAGAGATTAATCATTTAATAAACAAATAGCATCTTGGACAGCTAAACGACATTCAGTTGACCCTTTCTCAGGGATTGAGGAATCTTACTGATTTTGTGAAGTTCTTCCTCCTACGAATCACTGCCAACCAGAATCCTGTCCTCAGTGCCAGTGACGGAGCTGGTGTTTGTGCCTCAGAAACTGCTTTCTCACATAGCAGCAACACATGGAACTCTTCCATCAATTCCCTGCAGAAACCTTCACCTTTGCAGGATCGGGCTGTCAAGGAGCCCTTGACAAAGAGGGAGTCTGTTTAATGTTCATCCCAAGGTTTGGAACCATAAGTAAAGAATCACTTCAATGCCAAGAGGCAGATAGTAATTTGCAACAACCAGGCACATCTCGGACCTCAAATGCTAAGAAGGTACATTTATGGTCATAAAGAGTGTGCATGATGACAGAACGAAATAATTTATAAGCAGTTAAATAATTATAATAAATTACTGGAATGTTTGAAGTAACAAATGTTTCATGTTTTATTTTCAATGACAACAAGCAAGCCGAATGTGATGATTTTGAAGTTTTGCTCCCCCTAACATAGATATTATATAAAGTGAGATTCCCATGGGGAGGTCCGCTGGGAAACTCATCACTTCAGAGCTTAGTTCAATAATTGTTCAATAAATTGACTTTGAAT
Source organism: Mustelus asterias (assembly GCF_964213995.1). NCBI lineage: Eukaryota > Metazoa > Chordata > Chondrichthyes > Carcharhiniformes > Triakidae > Mustelus > Mustelus asterias. The sequence continues at coordinate 94,128,351 of NC_135806.1, read as the reverse complement.
ACTTTCCATTGGTAATGCAGAATGTAGGGGAAGGCTTCCTGAGTGGAACCGTGATTTTCTCCCCGCAACACCACTCCACCACCCCTCCCAATGCCTACGGTGTCAAGACATAGCTAAAGGTTTCCACAAGCAATTTCAATTTTACAACATCATTTTAACCAAGTAACCCAACTTGGTGAAGTGGGACCTGACAAATTGAATCTTTTAAACAGTGATGCACGTTCTAAAAGGCAGATGGGAGGGTGAAAGTCATGCAATTTAGAACAGGTGACGCCAGCCTACCTGAACTCACTTTATTGTGAGTTTCAATGTACGCTGAAACTGACCAGAACTTACGTTGGGGTGCCAAAGTACAATCTTCCTCAGCCTGGAGATTTTGGGATCCCTGAACTCCTGTTGTATGTAGTCACTGAATTACCCCATCACACTTATGTTAGATACCTTATTTTCTTTTGTTGAACTCAAAATACAAACTATGCTAGAAAGCTTTGCATCTCAGACAACAGTTTAAGCTCCTTGAATGCCAAGATCTATTTTCTGCTTTTTTCTCTGACAAAAGAAGTATTTGATCTTCTGTCACCAAAGTTGATACCAGCAGTTCAACATATGGGAAATTACAGACACAGACCTAGCATCATATGAACGTATGAACATGCGAATTAGGAGCAGAAGTCGGCCATTCAGCCCCTCGAGCCACTCCGCCATTCAATAAAATCATGACTGATCTGTTTGTGACTTCAACCCCACATTCGTGCTTACCCCTGATAACGTTTCACCCCCTTGCCGCATAATACATAATACATGCCTGAGATCATTCATAAGAGTGGCCTTCAAGCCAGGCAGTGCTTGAGATTGTAGCACTTTTCCAAAAAATAGTTATATCTTGTAAATCATACTTTTTTTTATCAGAACAGGAGTTCCTTCAAGCTAGAAATTTTATTATATAGAAAAAAATACTGCCTTCTGTTTTGTTATTGGTCTTGTTCTTATTCACTCCTTCATTATGCAGAGTCTTAAAATACTTGCTGAATATGTGACTGTACAATTGTATCGTTCATTGTTCTTGCTCTATACTTTTAATCTGTGCAGCAAATAGAGATGAATATTGCAAATTTGCATATATATAAAGCACATATATTTGCAAACAGAAAGGAAAAGTATAGTCCTCCTGATCACCTTATTTTGGTCTATTTAGTCAAAGGGGAACTGGATTCCATCAAGGTGAGTTGAATTTAGTTAAGATCCTCTTCCAATCAAGTAATGTTCAGGATAAATTGAAATCATTTCAAGTTAGAATAAGCAGTTAAATTATAAGCAATTGCTGAATCTAGCCTGGGTCACAGAGATATTGGATTTTCTCCAAGGAAGTGTAGTTTACTTTGTCCAGTAGGAGGAAATTATTCATGTATAACAGTTTGATTTTAAAATTTCTGACAACAATGTCAACAGAAGTGGAAATTCTGTGGGCTGTTGTTTGACTATCTCAAAGAAAATGAGACAAAGCTATCATTTCCATGTATAGTCAGCAGGTCAGCCGAGAGGCTTCAATCTGTGTGTGAAACTCCAAGCATTATCGTGATGTAGCAACATCCGTCTTATGCACGAGCAGAAGTGGAAGTGCCATATTCTGACCTCATCCCATGCACCAAAAATCTGTCATGACCAAAACAAATCCAGAGCCTTCCCCAAGCATAAAACAACTAGGAACATTTTTTGTGAGTATTTGTTCTAATCCGAAATACAATGACCGAAATTCCTGATACGAGGTTCAGTTATAAAAAGAGCTCCCATATTACATAACAAAGTTGTGAGTTAGCATGAAGGAACAGGTAAACTAGGCCTATTCCTCCAATCAGACATGAGCTTTGTATGGGTTTTGGTCAGTAAGTTATATCATCCATGGGCAGCACGGTGGCACAGTGGTTAGCACAGCTGTCTCACAGCTCCAGGGACCTGGGTTCAATTCTGGCCTCGGGTCACTGTCTGTGTGGAGTTTGCACATTCTCCCCGCATCTGCATGGGTTTCTTCCGGGTGTTCCGGTTTCCTCCCACAGTCCAAAGATGTGCGGGTTAGGTTGATTGACTGTGCTAGATTAACCCTAGTGTCAGGGAGATTAGTAGGGTAAATATGAGGGGTTATCGGAATAAGACCTGGGTGGGATTGTAGTCGGTGCAGACTCGATGGATTGAATGGTCTCCTTCTGCACTGTAGGGATCCTATGATCTGGAGCACAGAAATGTGACACTTTTTCTACCTTATCAGAAAATATTTCTTTATGAGGCAATTCACCTTTAACATTTTCTGCTTTCAATCCAGAAGAATAAATGGAGAGAAAAAGCTTGATGCAAAATACAGTCACATGAATTGTATTGAAAAATAAATCTTTCTGCACAGTTTCCAATGCAAAGCCTCATACATTGCAAGAATGTATATAAGACACAGAAACAGGTCATTCTGCTGTTTATGCTCCACTCAAGCCTCCATCCATCTTTTCTCATCTAAATCTACCACCTGAACCATTCATTCCCTTCTCTCTCATATGTTTGTCCACTTTCCTTTAGATGCACCTATATTATTAGCTTCAACCCTCTCTGTGATATTGGGTTCCACATGCTCATCATTCTTTGGGTGAAAAAATAACTTCTGAATTCCCTGTTGGATTTCTTTCTCTTGTTAAGATATTCCCAATGTGGAGATGCTGAAATTGGACTGGGGTGGGCACAGTAAGAAGTCTCACAACACCAGGTTAAAATCCAACAGGTATTTTTGGAATCACGAGCTTTCGGAGCACTGCCCGTTCATCAGGTACAGTACCTGTGAAGACTTGATTACTTGCAAAGACTCACATTCCAACCATTATCTTGCAATTATGTCCTTGTCTATATATGCTGTGTTGGTGAAACCTACCTCTCCATTCACCTGATAAAGGAGCAGCGCTCCGAAAGCTCGTGATTCCAAATAAACCTGTTGGACTTTAACCTGGTGTTGTGAGACCTTCTTACTAAGGTATTCGCATAAAGGGGAACATTCTGTTTGTATCCACTCTATCAAAGCCGTTCACAGTTTCAAAGCCCTCTTTTTCAAGAGAGACCCAGCCTGTCACTGTTTCCTGAAACCAAATCCATGCATTTCTGATACATCCTTTTTATAATATGGATGACCAGAACAATATGTAATACTTTAAGTGCAGTCAAACCAATGTCCCATAAAACCTCCCAACTTTTCAATTCTATCCCTCTAGAAATAAAGCCGAGTGCTTGGATTGCTTTTTAATGGCCGTGCTAACATTTAGCACAACTTTTAATCAGTGATGTATTTGTACTCTGAGATCACTTTGTTCCTCTACCCCCCCTTAACTTGCACCTCCCAAGTAATAAGTCATCTCCCCATTCATCCTACCAAACATATACTACCTCACACATATCTGTTTTGAAACTCATTTATCAATTATATGCCCACTCTGCAAGTTTATTAATGTCCTTGTACTATTTATTGCCATCCTCCTCAGCACTGGCTACCTCCCCTTCAGTTTGGTGTCATCCACAAATTTAGAAATTGTGTTTTTTGTTCCAAAGCCAAATTGGTATAAATTGTGAACAGAAATAGCCCCCGTACTGATTCTTATGGAAAACCACTTTCTGCCACTCTGAACAACTACTCCTTATTCCCATTCTCTGTTTTCTGTCCTGAAGCCAGTTAGAAATCCATTATGCCACTTGTCCCCTATCTCCACATCCTCTGATCTTATTCACTAGTCTACAGTGGGACATCTTAATCAAAGGCCTTTTTGAAAATCCAGATTAATTACATCTATTACATTGCCATTGTCTATTTTCTCTGTCACTGCCTTAAAAAAGTTAATAAGGTTAGTCAAGGAGAATTTCCCTATTGAAATCCATGCTATTCATTGTTATATTTCTCATTTCAAAATATTTTTCTTTCCATTCTCCCCTTTAGTAATGATTCCATTAGTTTTCTTACCACTGATATTAAACTGACTGGTCTATGATTCCCTAGATGTGTTCTGCCCCATTTCTTAAATATAGGAATGAAATTAGCTATCCAAAAGTCCTCTTGAACTGTGCATTTTTCTCTTGAATTATTAAATGTGTATAGCAATGCCTTTGTTAGCTGTTTCTTAGATACTTTTAAAATATGTGGTCGCAATCCATACAGACAAGGAATTTATTCAGATTGTGTTTGTTAGGTTTATTTATTTTAAACACACTTACCTCATTATTGCTCATCTCTTCATTCAATGCCATGTCTATTTGTTCAATCTCCCTAGTAATATCATAGAATTCCCTACAGTGCAGAAAGAGACCACTTTGCCCATCAAGCCTGCACCAACAACAATCCCACCAAGGCCTTATCTCCGTAACCCCACATATTTACCCTGCTAATCTCCCTGACACCAAGGGGCAACATAACCCGTACATCTTTGGACTGTGAGAGGAAGCCAGAGCACCCAGAGGAAATCCACGCAGACACGGAGAGAAAGTGCAAACTCCACACTGTCACCCATGGCCAGAATTGCACCTGGGTCCCTGGAACTGTGAGGCAGCAGTGCTAACCACTGTGCCATTGTGCCGCAAAATAGTTCTTTGATATTTTTGCCATCCCTCCGTCATTATCTGTATTATTCTGTCTATACCTTAATCGTCTTATTTCCATCACAGCCTTTTTGTTTAATGTTCTTTGATAATTTAGCTTCATAGTTCCTCTCTGCCTGCCTAATTTCTTTGTACCTCACTCCTCACCACTTCATATTCTCTATCATATTCTCCACTGCTGTATATTTGTATGCTTTTTACCTGACCCTCAATTTTTCCTTTATGTCTTTATTCATCCATTGAGACCCACTTGTGATATTTTTGTTTTTCCATTTTTGTGAAATATATTTTCCTGCACTCTTTTGAATGCCATTTTAAATGTTTCCCATTGATGTTCCATATCATTGTTGCCCAAATTTATTACTTTTTATCTTACCAAGTTCTGTTCTCACTCCCTGAAAATCAGTTCTACTCCAATTTATAAACTTGGGCATTTTAACATATGTCCTCTTCTATCATCAGCTTAAAGTGCCCAGGCAATAATCTAGCGCTTATGTTAACTTTTCAATTAAGAGCTTAACTCTGGATACTCATTCAGAAGAATCTCCTCCCTGTTCTGACCTTTGTCATTTGTCCCAACATGGACCACAACAACTGGATTTACCCTCCTATATACAAGTTCTTTGTCACTGTGAGATATCCTTTACCCTGGCACCAGGTAGACAATATACCCTTTGGGATTATCATTCTTCGTTGCAGAGAACATTATCCATCTACACAGACAAAATTAGTATCAAATCAATTTCCAAAGATAGTATTGCTTTCTGATAGTGTTGCTTTCATGTAATGTAATTCTGCTGAAGAAAATAAGCTATGATTGTTCATCTCTTCTGTTTACTCATCTGCCTCATTTTTAGGAAACCATGCTTGTCGAAAATTGCAGACATACAGCCAATTCCAAACCCCTCTTCTGCAAAATGTTATCCTTTCCCTCTTGAAGGTGCTTATTCCCACTGAGGCTTTGTTCCAAAAGCTTAACTATCTTTTAAATTGAAAGCCTGGTGAATCAGTATTGGCAGTGATGGACTTATGCTTTCGGGGGCCAAGTGGTCATCTTCATTTCTGGGTCCCACCTAGATGTCATGCTTCCCTGCCCCCAGTGACATATCACCCCACCCACAATGACATCACACCCACCTCCAATGGCATCACTTCCCACCCAAATCTGCCCTTGCTCACCCCACAGAATGTAAAGACACAAGCCACAAAAATACACAAAGCGATCATTGCTTAACTGCTTTAGTGCTTTTTAACATAAAAACACACCTGTAATTGCTGAATTGAAATCCAAGCCTATTCGCTTTCAGAATGACGGTAAAGATGGTCAATATCGCAATCTGTGTGTCTTGAGGCGAACAAACATTGAACTGATGAGCAACAAGATAGAAAAATCAGCGGATGACATGACTGCAGCACAGGTCAGTGCAGAACAGAATGAGCCAGTCCAGCGCAGGAGCAAGTACTCCAATAAAGTGGATTCCAGTGAGTCCAAATTCAATATCAATGACGTGGCTTTGTCTCTGTTAAGTTCAGTTCTTTATCCTAGAAAATACTTTCTGAAGGCCAGTCTTGGGAGAGATGGGGGATATTGTTACATATTGTTATTGTTGAACCCTCTGCATCCAGCAGCTGTTATATCAGACCAGCAAATTGCGGTCCCTTTTGAAAAAGAGAACTTAAACAAGAGAATATAAAAGAAGGACATTTTAAAAGATTTTTTGCTGCATCCCTTGTTGGCATGGCAATTTAGATAGCTTTTCTTCCATACTTTACCTTCACAAAATCATCAATAACATTATTGTAAGTAAAATCTTCTAAAGACTTTCAATTGTTGGTATTTCTGAAGTTGTTCCTGATTCATTATACTTCATATATAATTTTTCACTCTTTTGAACATAGTGAAAGAATATTCACTGGAAGCATTTGTGACAGTTATTGTTAGAAATACAGAATCACAGAAACCCTACAGTGCAGAAGGAGGCCAGTCGGCCCATCGAGTCTGCACCGACCACAATCCCACCCAGGCCCTATCCCCACATATTTTTACCCGCTAATCCCTCTAACCTACGCATCTCAGGACTCTAAGGGGCAATTTTTAACCTGGCCAATCAACCTAACCCGCACATCTTTGGACTGTGGGAGGAAACCGGAGCACCCGGAGGAAACCCACGCAGACACGAGGAGAATGTGCAAACTCCACACAGACAGTGACCCAAGCCAGGAATTGAACCCAGGTCCCTGGAGCTGTGAAGCAGCAGTGCTAACCACTGTGCTACCGTGCCGCCCCATACTTTCAGAATGGTTCCACATTTGGAAAGGTTGCCAGCATACGATCATGTACAAGTCTGTACAAAGCAACTGGTGATCTTGAATCATGGAGCTCATCATTATCGATGAAATGACTGAATTGTTTCACTTCATCTGCAAAAAAATTGTGTCTATGTTCCCCCGGTAGAATGCACATAATTTCTTACTGCAGTAGCCTATAGCATTCTCATTCAAACTTTTGTCAAAAAAGCACACACAAATAAATCAGCAGTTTTCGTCAGAGATTTACTTCTGCCCTGCAAGTGCACCATTATTGTGTATAAATAACATTGACAATTTCAACAATGATCTTCTCTTTCCATTTAAAAGTGACTTCATTGTCCCTGGCTTCATTGAAAAATATCTCATCATCAGAGGTATTTTTGGTTAATGTTAATGCCCCTACTTCCACCGAACTATAGTCATCTTGAACTTCCACGCCAAAACTTTTAACTGAGGCTAACAATTGTGCAGCATTCAATAAAGTTGTATCAGGATTTTACAGTGATTTGCTGACAACATTAATTCTTTGAAGTAAATGGTTCCATAAAACAGTAAAAACAGCAAACTTCAACTCAAAGAATTTTGCTTCAACTTTCACAAATGGTTTTGCTGAATTTGATGTGGCTATGTCTGATAAGGTTTCCCTTATATCAACGAAGCTCAGTTTCAAAGCGAGAATAGCATCTGCATGAACAGACTACCTGGTGTTACAAATTCTTTTTACCATCAGATGTTTTCTCTATGCCTGCTCCAAGAGCGATTGCAACATATTCCACCGATGCATGGAAACAAAAAAAAAGACATACAAGTTTTGAACAAAGTCAAACAAATGTATACTATCCTCACAGGATTCAGCTGTAATGTTGTAGATTAAATTCAAGGAGTGACGAGAACAAAGGATGAATAATGCACAAGGGCTTGCCCTTGTAGATCTGAATATTTTCCTGCCATATCTGTGGCATTCTCCAAGCTCTGCCCATGACAATTTTTGATATCCAAACCTTTATGATACAAAAATTGGCAGAGTTGCAGATAGTGACAAGGATCGTCAAAGGATACAGCAGGATATAGATAGATTGCAGACTTGGGCAGAGAAATGGCAGATGGAGTTTAATCCAGACAAATGTGAGGTGATGCATTTAGAAGATCAAATTTAGGTGTGAATTAGGAGCATTGACATACAGAGGGATCTGAGTGTAGAGGTCCACGACCCCTGAAAGTGACAACACATATGGATAAGGTGGTCGAGAAGGCATACAGCATGCAAGTATAAAAGTTGGCAAGTTATGTTACAGCTGTATAAAACTTCAGTTAGGCTGCATTTGGAATATTACGTACAATGCTGGTCGCCACACTACCAGAAGGATGCTTTGGAGAGGGTGCAAAGAAGCTTCACCAGGATGTTGATTGGTCAGGAGGGTTTTAGGGATGAGGAGAGGTTGGATAAACTCTGATTGTTTTCACTGGAAAGACAGAAGCTGAGGAGCAACCTGATAAAATTGTGAGAGGCATAGATAGGGTGGCTAGACAGAGGCTTTTTCCCAGGGTAGAGGGGTTGATTAAAGAGTAAGAAGTCTAACAACACCAGGTTAAAGTCCAACAGGTTTATTTGGTAGCAAAAGCCACAAGCTTTCGGAGCCCCAAGCCCCTTCTTCAGGTGAGTGAGGACTCGTGTTCACAAAAGGGGGCATATAAAGACACAAACTTAATTTACAAGATAATGGGTGGAATGTGAGTCTTTACAGGTAATCAAGTCTTAAAGGTACAGACAATGTGAGTGGAGAGAGCATTAGGCACCAGTCGTCGTCCAGTACTTCCCCGGAGTGGAGAAGCTACGACATCTCCTCCGGAGCCTTCAACATGTCATTGATGAAGACGAACATCTCGCCAAGGCCATCCCCACACCCCCACTTCTTGCCTTCAAACAACCGCACAACCTCAAACAGACCATTGTCCACAGCAAACTACCCATTCTTCAGGAGAACAGTGACCACAACACCACACAACCCTGCCACAGCAACCTCTGCAAGACGTGCCAGATCATCGACACGGATGCCATCACTTCACGTGGGAACACCATCCACCAGGTACACGGTACATACTCTTGCAACTTGGCCAACGTTGTCTACCTGATACGCTGCAGGAAAGGATGTCCTGAGGCATGGTACATTGGGGAAACCATGCAAACGCTATGACAACGGATGAATGAACACCGCTCGACAATCACCAGGCAAGACTGTTCTCTTCCTGTTGGGGAGCACTTCAGCGGTCATGGGCATTCAGCCTCTGATCTTCAGGTAAGCGTTCTCCAAGGCGGCCTTCACGACACACGACAACGCAGAATCGCTGAGCAGAAACTGATAGCCAAGCTCCGCACACATGAGGACGGCCTCAACCGGGATCTTGGGTTCATGTCACACTATCAGTAAACCCCATGACCTGCCTGGACTTGCAAAATCTCACTAACTTTCCTGCCTGGAAACAATACACATCTTTTTAACCGGTGCCTAATGCTCTCTCCACTCACATTGTCTGTACCTTTCAGACTTGATTACCTGTAAAGACTCACATTCCACCCATTATCTTGTAAATTGAGTTTGTGTCTTTATATGCCCTGTTTGTGAACATGAGTCCTCACTCACCTGAAGGAGGGGCTTGGGCTCCGAAAGCTTGTGGCTTTTGCTACCAAATAAACCTGCTGGACTTTAACCTGGTGTTGTGAGACTTCTTACTGTGTTTACCCCAGTCCAATGCCGGCATCTCCACATCTTGATTAAAGAGAGCAGAGGTTTAAGGTGAGAGATGGTAAGTTCAGGGAAGGCGTGCGGGGAAAGTTTTTCACACAGAGAGTGGTGGGTGGCTGGAATGCACTGCCAGTGGAGGTGCTGGAAGCAGGCATATTAGCAACATTCAAGGTGTATCTTGAAAGACGCATGAATGGGAGGTGAACAGAGGAATAGAAACCATGTAATGGCGCAGGCTTGATGGGCTGAAGGGCCTTTTCCTGTGCTACATTGTTCTTTGTTCTTAAATTTCCAAAACCGTTGTCTCCAGATACTCTGAAGTGTAGGATTGTAGCTGGACAAAGAAGAGAAATCACTCCACAACTTCATCATCAGTGGTCACATATCTTCAAATTAATGTTAATTGGTCCACATGACTCAGATCTGGTGTTAAGTCAACTATTATAGAATAGTATTTAGCATCTTTAACTTCATTAGTGAATTGGTTTTTGAGCTGCTCTGCCATTACAGTGATTAATTTATTGTAGATTCTTTGCATTAAAAAGTTGGTCTTCCCTGAGCCATAGTATTGATAACTTATCAAATGCTCTTTGAGAAGCTCATCAAATTCATTGAGATATTCGAGGCAGGCTAAAATATTACCTCTTTGAATTGGCAATGATGGCTCATCATGTCGTCTTAGAAATCGTCTCAAATAGGATAGCAGTTTGACTGTGGCAACAACACGTCTCAGCACTTCCCTCCAGTAAGAACACTCCTTCTCAAACTGATAACGCAGCATCAATTCTTCCAGATAATTTACATCTTTGAACAAACACATATGCTGGAATTCTACAACCTTGCCCGCCATGGAATCAGAGTGGGCGAGGAGCGGACAACGGAAATATCCATTGACCTCGGCAGGAATTTCCAGTCTCACTCGAGTGAGGCCATAAAATCCTGCCCATACATAGCTTTAATTTGAGATTTTCAAGTTTCATGATCAGCAAATCTCTCGCAATATTTCTCCAATTACAGTACATTGACGAATGCTTGTTTCCATTGGCTAGCGTCAGGGAATAATTTGCCAACTTAACCGTAGACTGCCTTGGTTTCCAAAAAAATCAACCGCCTTCTTTGCCGGAATTTTACCGCCTCGCTCGTCTGAGGCTTGTACAATCCCACCCAAGGCCAACAGAGAATGCTGTTCTGCGAGCCTCGCCGGCCCTGATTCTGGGGTGGGCGTGCCGGTAAAATTCCAGCATTAGTTTCTGTCATCCCGTTTTTCTTCACTCTCAGAAAATTGGACGTATGAAGACTTTGAACCTGCTTCTGGCCTCCAACCTCAAACTCTTTCCCAAGTTTTCCATCTTATCTATGTTTTCTGGTTTATTTAGTACAAAATATTCTATCATACCCAGAAATAAGCAATAGATGACGCCAATCCAGTTTCATTCCCCTTCCTTTGTGTTTTGCTCTACAGGCTGAGCCTGACTCAGCCACCCTGGTGCTCTGAGTTATTCTTGCTCTGGTCTGTCTGTAACCAGCTCTCCTTCTGCATCTCAGCTCCCACCTTTAATTTAAAAAAAAATCATACTCTTATGTTTTAGTCTTTGACTCTTTGAAATTTCAACATTGAGCTAAATATCGTCAATGTATCAGCAATTTCATCCTTTGGGAATTACGTTATTAAGCCAATTGTATTGTTAAAGACAGGTGATGATCATTGTCTCAACTGACGGGGAGCTGAGAAATTGTTCAAAGTTGCGATGGCAGGTGAGGTATGCTGTTTTAAGTTGGCGCATCGGCTGTCAATCCCACCTGGGGCACATCGTACAAGCAATGCTTTTTCCAGAGCACGTATTGGGCACCAACTTGTGAATGAAAAACAACTGGCTCAAGATGAAAGACAAGCTTCAGGTTTATTCCTTCACCATATATTATCATTGGATTTAACAAATCTGAGTGGCCACCTTTAATTATGATCTTGCTGTCCCATCCCTTTTATGATTTCTTTGCAATTCCAGGTGACAGCAGGCCTTGGCACATCAATAATTTTTTTTGGTGTAAATTGGTAATTTGAATTGTTGTAATCTCTATTAATTTTGTTCATGGGTGCTCGCTTAATTAATTAATACTCTACCTACTTCCATATTAATTTATTAAATGGTTTGCCCAATACTTTGATTTGTTTTGACTGTTTCTCCATCAATTTAGTTGTCATCACTTACTGGTCTATAAATGTATTATTCCACTGGCGGCTGGTGCTCCATTGATTCATTATTCCCTTGTATGTCTGTCCTGCATGAATTTATTAATTTGCTGTTTCCGTTGTTCTATGAATATACTGATTCAGCCTGTTCCAGTGTTGTATTCATTTATCAATCACTGGTGCTTGCCTAGCTGTGCTTCAATGCTCATTAATGACCTTTGTTGTCCCAAGTGAGTGTTCATGCATATTCTTCTAAAGGGTAAGTTTTTCTTGCTGTGATTGTACAGTGTCAAACATGAACATTTTAGTTTAATTTATGTTCTGCATTTTATTCACTAATTTTTAATCTCCCTTGTAATCATTATAGTTCAGAATTTTGTCATTAACTACTTTTTGGATCTGTTATGAAAACATTTTTAGGAACATAAATGTAAATCATTTTGAAAAATGCGCAGGTTTTGACTGCCAATTGGGAAATGTCATGGGAAATGGGTTTTCAATAAAATAAAACCATTGGGTTTTCTGTCCAAAACTCTCAATTAAGACATGTCTTAATGATATTTGAATGTTCAGTGTATTCTAAACTGGGTTTTATTGCAGATCTAACTGTTGTAATGGAAGGAAGGTTAAAGACTTAAAATTTAGTGAGAGGAGGCCACCATCTTTCTTCGTTGAAGGTACCCAGAGGTATCCAGCATTGTTACTGCCACTTCTGGGGGTCTAGGTTCCCTGTTTTTTATTATGGTCAATATGGTCAAAGTGTCAATAACTTGGAAAGAAAAAAGAGAAATTCATTGAGTCCTGGGCAGTGCATCTGCCCCCTTCAACACTGTCTCTCTCTCTCCCCACCACCCCCCGTCCCGCTCCCTCAACCCCACATATATACGCATATATACAGCAAGTGTAGAAGGAGTGACTCTGACTGGCACAGTTAGATGGTGATAGTCCTCACTACCCAGATTTTTTCTCAGTTTTTCCATAATCCCATCACAGCATCTACTTCACTTTTGATCCACACAGAAATCCAATTAGTATTGATTGAAAGCAACATGTGAAAATCCCACAAAACAGACCAATGATCAGCAATGTAGCTACACTGCAGGCTGAGTTTAATTTCTTTAATAACACTATGCTTGCCATTATTTATCAACTCAGGACTCGCTGAAAAAACAGATCTGAAACTCTCCGGTTTTCATGCCCGTCTGGACTTAGAATTTATTTTTTGTAAGATTGCCCCAGAATATCTTGTCTGAATTTTTTTCATTAATTCTGCTACTCCCCCAATGACTTCATATTGCCGAGTGGAAGGCTGCTTTGCTCAAATGTGGACTCTTGAGATGCTCATGATTGGCACGGCCTGTGGGCATTCCAGCCAGAGAATGCTTGGTTGCAAATTGTAGTTCCTAAGCTGCTGTTGCAGTAACTTTCCCAGCTGGCTTTCTGGCACGTTGACTGATTAGGTGATGGAGCAGACAAGCTGGCATCCTAAGAGAGGGCAACATATGCCTCTCCCAGGATAGCACTGTCACTCCCACTGATCTAGAATCATAGAAACCCTACAGTGCAGAAGGAGGTCATTCGGCCCATCGAGTCTGGACCGACTACAATCCCAACCCAGATCCTATCCCTACAACCCCATACATTTACCCTGCTAATCCCTCTAGCCTACTCATCCCAGCAATTTACCCTTGATCTGGGAGGAGAGGAGACGAAAGAGATCAGTGATGACTGTGAAGTCCCTTTTCATATGGCCTACTAACTTCTCCAAGGTGTTGTAGATGTTGGATCTCAGAGACCTGCTTGCCGAAACTGATCCCACCAGCTGGGGGTGAATTAAATTTCACCCCCATTCCCTCTTGTGTTTTATTTATTTTTGAGCCTAATATGCTATGGCTCTCCTTGATCCTGAGTGGCTGTGGACTGAATATTATTTGGAATATCTGGGAGCTAACATAATCTTCTATCTCTGACTTCTTTTACCAAATGCACTGTTATTGGACACTGCCTGGTCTAACATATTTACAGACATCTGTGCATTTAGTGGGTGGAGATGGAAGAATGTCAGCTGAGGGAGACCAAATGCTGGCCTTTTCATACAACTAATTGCAATCCTTTCACATTGCCATTACCACGTTTGCCTGCTCATCTCTCCATTGTGGATCATCTGGTGCATCCCACCACTGTCCAGAAAGGATTCCCCTGAGGTGAATGTGCGTGAACTGAAAGGTAGGAATGTATGAGTCTGGTCACTTTAATGTTCCTGGGAGGTTCAGGCTGAACTGTTCAGGGCAGTTGGCCACTGTGGAAGAGTCCACAGCCTATCCTTAGAGATGAAGAATACATTCAGTGAAAATGTTCCTGCTGGATGCTTACAAGAAAAAAATGGCCCAGAATTTACAATTGTAATAAGACCATAAGACCATACGACATAGAAGCAGAATTAGGCTATTTGGCCCATCGAGTCTGCTCTGCCTTTCAATCATGGCTGATAAGGGAAACTAAGCGCTCAACAATATTACTGTATATAATAGTCGGCGATTTCTGGCTTCCCTGTATGTGCAGTTAAATGTGCAATCCTGGAAGCTGCCTTCAATGATGTCCTGGTCCCCCAGAGTGTGCAGTATTGGATCCTTCACAGATACAGTGGGCAGAGAATCGGAGGTTTGATGTGAACCTCAACTCCTTATGCATTGTCTTGCTGTACAAAAACACAAAACATGTTAAGCCTTGTTAAATGAGATGTAATTGAGTTTTTAAGTGTGCTAAGTTATAATTACTGCTGAACAAACTCTGCCCAGAAAACTAATTTAGATGTATGTGTCACTCCCTTCATTTCATGATAATTCCCTGTTTTAAAGTTTATGATATTTCAACTTCTAATCTTTGTGTATGTCCCAATTTTTATTCTGTTTTCTGCAAAATGATTGAAAAGGAAATTATAATTCATGATTTTCTGGTTTGCTGTCTGTAAGAACTCTTCAATCTGATGGCTGTTCAGGCTGCTTGATGATTTCACTGTTGTACACTACAGCTTCCTGATAAATTTCACCAGACTGAAAGCCACATTTGAATAGGGCAAATTAATGTTCTGAAGCTCAATAAATCTTTTCAAATGCTGTCCCTTTGCCCCGTACAACAAGGTACAGCACCTTATGGTATGGCCATGGAGAGAGAACAGTGACGTTGATTTAGTTTTGGATAGTCTGGCAATGTGCTTTGTGGCATCATGGGGCCCCTGAACCACATTAGTAAATTTTTGAAAATACAAAAGAGTTAATAATAGAATTCTGGGACGTTCAGACAATACTCTCAAAGCAACATGACAAACAAAGGGCTCTTAGAACAGATCCCATAGTGACTAGAGCAGATCCATCAAGGCCACTGAATGAATGGAGTATGTTGTTTGACAGGATAAGAAATATCTGGGGTTGTCCTTGGAAAGTCATTTTCTTATCTGGTCTTGTCAAAAACTAGTTTTCACATCAAGTCTCTGATGTGTTTCTGTTTATTGTGAATAACACCTAAAAAGGAACCAACATGCAAAATGAAATATAGTGATCAGACTCATGAGGAATACATGGAAAATGGGGACCTCGTGAAGTTAGGTAAAGAGTGATGTTTTGAACATGACATTGAGCAGTAGCAGGAATTGTGCGATGTACAGACATGAGTTCCAAGCACAATATCTATGACTACAGAGAGATTGGAGGAATGGGATGTTGTCGAGGCCATTGTCATGATGTCATCTTCCATGAATAGAATGGCCAACCGCATGCAGCAGCAAACATGACAATGGAATGAGTGCATGCAGACTTCCCAAATGGGTTTGCACACACTGGATGCTATCTTAATGAAGATGAAGTACCCTAGCTTAGCCCTGTCAGAACCCCAGTGATCTGTGGTAAACTGTTCTCCAGCACGCTAGTAACAGAGAAATGCAGCTTGACCATATAAGGGATGATGGAGATGGGAATATGTAAGTGGAGGTACCCAACCATTTTTATTACTTGCCTGTTATTCCTCCCACCAGTTAGCTGTCAACATGCTGCCCTATGTCCCCATGGGCATGGACTGCGAACAAACCCATGCAGCTGGGAATATTAAGTACATATTGGCATATTTACTCAAACTGTTTCAGCCCCCTCAATTGCTGCTGTTTGCTCACTTTGCTTTCACAACCAAGTGACAGGAAGCCAGTAGATCCAAAGATGAACTTAAAAGTCCATATTAGTATCACTCTAATTGAATGATTAACATATGTTAAGAGACAACTCACTCTTTCTGAGGGGATTGTTCACATGCTGTGGTGAACCATAGATGGTTATCACTATGGGTACTTGTACATATGTTACTCTTGTTACTGTTGGGGTTAGGGTTGGGGTGTTCCACCTGTTGGTATTGTTCTGTGGTACACTCCGGTTGGCTCCGCCTACCTATAGGAGTATAAAGGTCACGGCACTGCCTAGTGACCCTTTAGTCTGGGATTGTATTGTTAAGCAGTATGCTCCATTCTTGTTACTAATAAAAGCCTTTATTTCCCGGGTACGATCCAGCCTCCCGAGTGAATTAATCGCGCATCACATGCAGCTTAACACACTGCAGTGAAACTCAAAATTTGGGATAAGTACATGAGTTGCCAAATTCATCAGCCTTAACCCCATCCCCCCACCCCCATATATCCCGAAACGTAAATGCATTATACCCAGCCATTGAGATGATACAGTGCAGTTCATCAGTATGATGCCAGGGGTGGGAAATTATCATTGTGAGGGTAGGTCTGATAAAACAGCACTCTGTATATAAAGCAAAAAAACGCTGAGGGGATATTTAGCAGAAGTGTTTATTACTAAGAATTTTTCTTCAAGTGAATAGGGAAACATTACTTTCTCTCGTCGGGAAGTCAGTAAGTGATCACCAAATTAAAATGATCACCAAGAGAGTAATAAAAGAAGTTAGGAGAAATGTATTTACATAGTGGAATGACACAGCTGCACGCTTAGTCAAAGGAAATAGTTGAGGCAGGGAGCATTGCAAGCCATAAAAGAAAACCGAATATATATTTGAGGCCGAAGAAGAGACAAGGCTATAGAGTTAGAGCAGAGCAGTGGGATTAGTCGAGGAACTAGCACAGATGCTGGAAAGAAATGTTCTTCTGCCCTGTAAACTGCTTTGGTTCTATGCATGCCCATTTATACCAGCTTACAAATTGTAGGTGATGTAATAGCTTACACTGGCAGCAACTGTGAGGCCAGGGTCAGGTATTGCTCCTGACCCACTGAACATACTGCTAGCAAAACTGCATGGTGTATTAGCATCTGGTGTGTAGTCTCACAGAGACAGCATTCAGCTCATTATCTGTGCTAGTTTCCACATTAGTTCTCCTCAAAAATTATACTTAAGAAAGAAACCAGTTTCTTCACATCATGCATACTGTGTATTAATTTCACCCATTTCAAATGAACATTTGAGACTAGGCAGGCTACTTAAGCACAAAAACCTCACAACAAGAGTCAATTTCCCTTTTCTGGCAGATGGTGGTTTTTAATGCCTTCCTCCCTGACATGTTTGGTGATGTGAGGCATTTAATCGGGAGGGTGGTGGATGGGGATACCACCACATTCACACTTTAGACCCAGTTAAGTCCTTGGTGGAAAGGTTTGTGAATGGCCCTCCCACCCCTAAGCCATTTGAGGCTGTAATTAATGCTCATTTAAAAGAGCTCATCCTACTGCCACTGTCATGTACCTAGCAGAGGACGGGAAGCATGACAAGCAAATCCTTGGTGTTGTTTGTGGGCTTCTGGGGGTGTTGAGGTGTCTCGTTCAAAGTTACTTAGTGCCTGATTGGGGGACCTAGCATTGTGCACCCCCTGCCCTTGCTGCCAACAACCTGATGACCCTCACACTGCGACCCGCATCCCACCATCACTCACCTGGTAGACCAGGTCCGGGATGATCCTGAGCCTCAGGTGGGTGTCATACTGGCAGCAGCCACTGCCTCCCTGGGGGTGTTGCCATTCTGTAGAGCTGCCAGTCTCTGATTGGCCAGGAATGCTCAGCAGATGGGACTTCTACTCCCAGCAATATGGCAACTACAAGCATAGGGTCAACTACTGACAATGATTTAGACTACTGTTTCAATTTCAGGTTCAGAGAGGAGATAGTTACAGAGCTGATTTGCTTCAGGAGGACATCCAACATTGGGCAACATTGCTATGATATTTGTTATGTACTTGTAGTAGCAACTTGACTTAGTAAACTATTCGACAGTGTTAATTTTTCTTAATGCCTATCACCTTGACCCATACTTTTCTCTCCTCCAGACTTCAATATTGCAATTGGTGGGACTGGCACTCCTCTATTCCATATCCTCAGTTGGTCACAACAAGAGTTTAAGTTTCTTTTTCACAACAATATGTCTTTTCCAAATCAGAATGCATTTTACTATTTAAGCTGTGGACAATAAGGAGACAATCAAACAAAGTTTTCTTGAGTCAGAGAGAAAGCAAATTTATTATCCACTAAATTGTGAAAAATAATAAAAACGTGATGTCAAGCATTTGACCCTCATGTAGTCATTAGGGCCCACACACACAAAAACACACACAGACGTAGGTATCAGAAATAATGGGAGTTAGAGTCCCATTTTTAAAGAAGAACAAGAATATAAGTTTAACTGTCTTTTGATTGTCTTTGAAGTGTAGATTTTAAATGTTGAGGATGATTTAGGTTAGCTGGTTTCTTGGTTGCGGTCAGACGTAGAAGATGTTGCAATTATTACGAGATCTCGGTTCACTAGTATGTTTCTAGTAGAGTTAACTTCTCGAACTGTGTAACACTCTTATTCTGAAAAAGAGAGAGAGCGCAACTCTCACCTTCTTTCCTCTGCTGAAGGTTTGCTGGACACAACCTGTGTCACTTACAATCTCTCTTTAGTGGCTGGGCAGCCTTGCCTTGAAATACTTCACCCATGGTCTATTTCCAAATGGTTTGGGGTATATTTGTTTGTGACAGTCATTATTTGGCATGTTGGCCCAGTGGTTAGCGCTGCTGCCTCACAGCGCCAGGGACCTGGGTTTGATTCCCAGCTTGGGTGACTGTCTGTGTGGAGCTGGCATGTTCTCCTCGTGTCTGCATGGGTTTCATCCGGGTGCTCCGGTTTCCTCCCACAGTCCAAAGATGTGCGGGTTAGGTTGATTGGCCATGATAAATTGCCCCTTAGTGTCAGGGGGAGTAGCTAGTGTAAATGCATGGGGTTACGGGGATAGGGCCTGGGTGGGATTGTAGTTGGTGCAGACCTGCTGGGCTGAATGGCCTCCTTCTGCACTGTAGGGATTCTATGATTCTATGATTTCAATATCCATTACTTTGTATTTATAATGCTTCTTCCTAAGACAATTATGAGTTTCAATGGGTGTTTGGATTAAAGGGAATGTTTCTCTATTCACTCTCCTCTAAGTGTGATTTGTTGGTTTCTCATCTTTACCTTGGAATGTGATCTTGTATTTTTAAGTGGTAGGTTTCCTTTTCTTTCAAATTGTAATTGGATAGTTAGGAGAGTGGGCAAAGAAGTGGCAGATGGAGTACAGTGTGGAAAAGTGTGAGGCTATGCACTTTGGAAGGAGGAATGGAGGCATAGACTATTTTCTAAATGGGAAAATGCTTAGGAAATCAGAAACACAAAGGGACTTCGGAGTCATTGTTCAAGATTCTCTTAAGGTTAATTTGCAGGTTCTATCGGCAGTTAGGAAGGCAAATGCAATGTTAGCATTCATGTCGAGAGGGCTAGAGTACAAGAGCAGGGATGTACTTCTGAGGCTGTATAAAGCTCTGGTCAGACCCCATTTGGAGTGTTGTGAGCAGTTTTGGGCCTCATATCTAAGGAAGGATGTGCTGGCCTTGGAAAGGTTCACAAGAATGATCCCTGAAATGAAGAGCTTGTCGTATGAAGAATGGTCTGTACTCCTTGGAGTTTAGAAGGATGAGGGGGGACCTTATTGAAACTTACAGGATTCTGCAAGGCCTGGATAGAGTGGATGTGGAGAGGATGTTTCCACTATTGGGGAAAACTAGAACCAGAGGGCACAATCTCAGGCTAAATCTCCTTTAAAACAGAGATGAGGAGGAATTTCTTCAGCCAGAGAGTGGTGAATCTGTGGAA
The DNA here is from genome assembly GCF_964213995.1 of Mustelus asterias. Classification (NCBI taxonomy): domain Eukaryota; kingdom Metazoa; phylum Chordata; class Chondrichthyes; order Carcharhiniformes; family Triakidae; genus Mustelus; species Mustelus asterias. The sequence continues at coordinate 94,108,332 of NC_135806.1, read as the reverse complement.
CTCTTTGCCGCAGAAGGCTGTGGAGGCCATGTCATTGAGTGTCTTTAAGACAGAGATAGATAGGTTCTTGATTAATAAGGGGATCAGGGGTTATGCGGAAAAGGCAGGAGAATGGGGATGAGAAAAATATCAGCCATGATTGAATGGTGGAGCAGACTCGATGGGCAGAGTGGCCTAATTCTGCTCCTATGTCTTATGGTCTTATGGTCTTAATAGTTCCAGTCAGTTAAAAATTGAAAAATCATATTTTCTAAAATAAAGATGCATAGCCTCATAACACAATATTCTCCTGTTTGACCTCCTATCCCGAACCCTCTGTAAACTTCAGCCTATTGCCCATCCCACATTAATTCATTGTGTCCCTGTCCTTCCTGACCTACATCAGGTCTGGTTCCTCAATTTAAAGTATCAGAAATTCCTTCATGGCCATGCCTTTATATATTTCTGTAATCTCTTTTAAACCCTATGACCACAACATTATTCCCCCCTATTATTATCTTTTGTGCATTTGTCTTGAATGTGTAGTTGTGACATTTTACATTGTGTGAAAAAAGCAAAGGTGGGATTCTCCCCAAAAAATTCTAAGTGTCAATTTCATGTAAAAACTGGAGTAAATCGTGTTGTTTTTTTCAGCAGGAGTTTTGAAATGAATCCCCCGCCACACTCTGTGCACTGCAGAGTGCCTCAGCATGAATCACGCTGAAAATCAGTGTGCCTCTGGAGAGGCCGACAGCATAGTGCTGAGCGGTCCACTGTGCATGCGCCAATCCGACAGCACCGAGATTGGCGCATGCGCAGTACCCCACACTGCCCGTCTTCCGATTGCTAGCCAGCTCGATCACTGGCCCAGCCCCATGACCCCCGCATCGTCAGCTGTGCAACCTCCCCACGGCCCAATCATTGGTCTCCCGGACCAATGTCCGGGCCAGCCTTGTCCCCCTCGTCCCCGCCCCCCCCTACCCAATGCTCCCCCCACCAGCAGTCCCAAAACCCCCCCTGCAGTGCTGACCATCCCCTGCAGCCGCGACATCCACCAGCAGGCTGTCCTCCTGCCCCACCCCGATGGCCAGCCCCAATCGCTGGCCTCCCTTCTTCCCCCACCGATCCCGACTGCAGAGTGGCAGCAGGACCCCCCACCCCCACCGATCACCCCCCAAAGGCCCCGCCCCATCAGGTCCTGCTTCCATCAGGCCCACCCCCTTGACACTGCCCGATGCCCCTGGGCATTGGTACTTTGCCCCTTGGATAGTGCCAGGGAGCCCATGCTGGCACTGTCAGGGTGGCAATGCCCAGGGGGCAACCCTCCCAGTGCCAATTTCCGGTGCAAAGCTGACGGCGCCAGAAATACAGTGCTGGGACACGCACGCAGGCCATGGCGCCCAGTGCGAAATGTGCGAATCGGCCGCCGCTCGAGTCTCTCGGCCCGCTGTGCTAAAAAAGTAGCGCAGTGGGATGGAAGAATCGCCCCCCCCCCACCCCACCCCCCCACAATCTTTCTCTTAAATTATATTAAGTAAAACAGAAGGCTACCAAAAGCCACCTGACTTACAACTATAATGTTTCACAAGCTTGTGGAAGGTTCTATGTCAAATGCAAGCAGTCATATTATGACATGTTAAGACATTTGAAATTCAATGCTCATTTCCAAAAGGGCAAACAAAAACTAATTGACAATGGTTTCCCTTGAGTTGCAAATATCTCTTTCCTATCTCGCCAAACCTGGAAGAATGAAAGGCATTCAAGTTAATGGCTGAGACATTTAAAAGGTTAATTACCTTGGCTAAAAGTCAATGGGTAGGACTATGCCCACAGACCAGGGCTAACCCAATGCCTAATATGGAATCATGGGCCAACATTTAGGCTCAGCAGCTATTTTTGCGTTTCTGAACTGTATACAGGAAGCTGTAAGAAGCCATTTTTTATGGCATTGAGAGAAACTATACCAGTGCTCAGCTCTCAGCTGAATAAACCATGAGCCACACATGAGAGCTGACATTTCCTGCTATCGGGAATTAAAGAATAAGGCATCTTGAAAATCATCTTTGGTCTGCTGAAAAGAAACCAGGCAGTCTTCCAAGTGCCAGTACCTTCAGTTTCTATTCAGGAAAGAAACCTTGACTCGCTCCCAACATCTGCTCTACTGGTTGGCTCCGCCTCCAAAGAAAAACTCAAACTATTTGATTTCACAAGCTATCTCAGCTGCTAAGCTGAACTTTAAGTTTCAACCTCTTCACTTCAGAAAAAATGAACTGAAGCAATGATATCTGAGACTCTTCTGAAAATCTGATCTTTAAGTATCTTTTTTTTCCCTTTATCTGCATTTTAATCTTTGTATCTGTATTTTAGTTAATTGCCTTATCACTTTTAAATAATTTTTGGATGTAATTTTGTAATAAACTAATCTTTATCCTGTTGAAGAATACAGCATATTTAAAGGGTTATTCTTTTACATTGAACTGCTTGCAAATTAAAAAGAGGGCTACGCACACATAATTAGCTTAGCTCATGGACCACTGTGACGTGGATTATTACAGCAATCTTCTCCACCTCCCTTCAGCATAGCACTGGTGGTCAGGCCTGATGGTGCTTTAGGGTCGTTCATAGAAATCATAGAAACTCTACAGTGCAGAAAGAGGCCATCTGGCCCATCGAGTCTGCACCGACCACAATCCCACCCAGGCCCTACCCCCATATCCCTATGCATTTACCCGCTAATCCCTCTAACCTACGCATCTCAGGACACTAAGGGGCAATTTTAGCATGGCCAATTAACCTAACCCGCACATCTTTGGACTGTGGGAGGAAACCGGAGCACCCGGAAGAAATCCACGCAGACACGAGGAGAATGTGCAAACTCCACACAGACAGTGACCCAAGCTGGGAATTGAACCCAAGTCCCTGGAGCTGTGAAGCAGCAGTGCTAACCACTGTGCTACAGTGCTGCCCTTTCCTTCAACTCCACAACCCTTCCGGCTCCCTCTCCATCTTGAAGGCCCATGTCTTTGACTAAACATCACTGCAGTATCTCCTTCTTTGGCTCAATGCCCATTATTTGATTGCATCAATATGAAGTGCTTTCCTATGTAAGTTCAATTTCAAGAGTAAAAAAGAGATTGCAGGACATTTTGTGCCAATTTCAGTATTTGGAGCATCATTTATTGTAATGTTGAATGGCTAAGTGATCTTATCAGCTCAATAAAGGTAAAAACAACCAGCTCCACTTTCTCAGAATGTACTATGTGTGATACTTACAACCACTTCCTCCTCACGGGGTTCAATTGCGTCAAGAACTTATTGTAAATCTTGGAACTTCTATCTACATCACATGGACTGCTACGGTTCAAGAAGACAGCTCACCACAGCTGCTCAAGGGTAATTAGGGATGGCAAGAAATGCTGGCCTCATCAACGATGCCCATATCCCATGAATGAATAAAGATGGTACCTGATGTAACCCTTCACTCATTAGGTTATATCTAATCATTTCCTAAGTTCCTCACAAGGAATGTAATTGTTTCACCTGCTTGTTAGCACCCCATTATGTGCAGCATGCACAACAAGGTTTTGCTGCATTTTATATTTGACTATTTTACTTTATTTCCATAGGGCAAGATAGGCCACCACAGCCAATAGAGGCAGCTGGTGAATCCTAACTTTCTCCCCTGTAATCTCCTCTAAGGAGTTGGCATTGTATCTCCTGAGGATGGAGGAGGTTGAGGTAGTTAGTGGAAAAAGTGGTAGGGAAGCAAAGGCTGGCTGCAGGTACAAGATGGTGTTCTGTTCCCCTTCCTTCTCATTCTGCTTTACACTGGACCACCTAAGAAAACCACAATGAAAGTCTCATGTGAATTCGGCTCCTCAGTAACTGATTGTAAACCCTCTGCCTCTTGTAAGTGTGCCAAAGAAAGAAGAAGCAGTCAAAAGTAAATCAAGAACCAGATCCTTCTGCTAACTGCCTGCACTGTTAATCATTCTTCTCCCAATCACCAACTCAGCTGCCATGTATTGGTGTTGGGCATTTGAGATGGGAGGCATGATTGGAGCCATTAGAGTAAGCAGAAAGAAATACACAGGAACATACACCAAGTATGGGCTTAGGCAGAAAGGGCGAGCAGGGGTGAGTTTAATTCATTTTTGCTGTTTCTACCTGGTACTGGCAAGGTATCTAGAGGGGATGGGTGGGCAGGCAGTGCTATGTTCCTCTTGCACTATGTTTGAGGTGAGGGACGACGACAGTGTCCCTGCTGATTACACCTGTGGGAAGTGCACCCATCTGCAGCTCCTCCAAAACTGTGTTAGGGAACTGGAGCTGGAGTTGGATGAACTTAGGATCATTAGGGACGCAGAGGTGGCCATAGACAGAAGCTTTAGGAATACAGTTACTCCGAGGAATGAAAACAGATGGGTGACGGTGAAAGGGGCTGGGAGGAAGCAGTCTGTGCAGGGATCCCTGGTGGTCGTTCCCCTTAGCAACAAGTATTCCACTTTGGATACGGTTGAGGGGGATGACATACCAGTGGTGAGCCGCAGTGAGAGGATCTCCAGCACTGTGATCGTCTCTGTGGCTCGGGAGGGTAAGGGGCAGAGCGGGAGGGCAATAGTTATTGGGGACTCGTTAGTTAGAGGGATAGATAGGAGGTTCTGTGGCAGCAAAAGAGACTCACGGATGGTATGTTGCCTACCGGATGCCAAGGTCCGTGACGTCTCAGACCGTGTTTTCCGGATTCTGAAGGGGGAGGGGAAACAGTCACAAGTCGTGGTACACATTGGTACCAACGACATAGGTAAGAGAAGGGACGGGGATTTAAAACAGGAATTTCGGGAGCTGGGATGGAAGCTGAGAGCCAAGACACAACATGTGGTCATCTCTGGTACGTTGCCGGTGCCACGTGATAGCGAGTTGAGGAACAGGGAGAGAGTGCACTTAAACATGTGGTTGCAGGGATGGTGCAGGAGGGAGGGTTTCAGATACGTGGATAATTGGAACACATTCTGGGGAAGGTGGGACCTGTACAAACAGGACAGGGTGCACCTGAACCAGAGGGGCACCAATATCCAAGGAGGAAAATTTGTTACGGCTCTTCAGGGGGGTTTAAATTAATTTGTCAGGGGAGAGGGAAAAGGAGTTGTAGTCCAGAAGTCAGTGAGGGTGGTGAGGTATTGGGGAAGGTATCAGGGTCAAGGGTGGATACCGGTAGACAGGAAGGTGGGTTGAAGTGTGTCTACTTCAATGCAAGGAGCATCCGGAACAAGGTAGATGAACTTGGGGCATGGATTGGTACTTGGGACTACGATGTTGTGGCCATTACGGAGACGTGGGTAGAACAAGGACAGGAATGGTTGTTGGACGTTCCGGGGTATAGATGTTTCACGAAGTATAGGGAAGCTGGTAAAAGAGGTGGAGGAGTGGCATTGTTAATCAAGGATAGTTTAATGGCTGCGGAAAGGCACTTCGAGGGGGATCTGCACACTGAGGTAATATGGGCTGAGGTTAGAAATAGGAAAGGAGCGGTCACGTTGTTAGGAGTTTACTATAGGCCCCCAAATAGTAATAGAGATGTGGAGGAAGAAATTGCTAAGCAGATTATGGATATGTGTGGGGGTCACAGGGTAGTTGTCATGGGGGACTTTAACTTCCCAAATATTGATTGGAACCTTTGTAGGTCAAATAGTTCGGATGGGGCAGTTTTTGTGCAGTGTGTGCAGGAGGGTTTCCTGACACAATATGTGGATAGGCTGACAAGAGGTGAGGCCACATTGGATTTGGTACTGGGAAATGAACCGGGCCAAGTGTTAGATTTGGTTGTGGGAGAGCACTTTGGAGATTGTGACCACAATTCGGTGTCTTTTGTTATTGCAACGGAGAGGGATAGGGCCGTACGGCAGGGCAAGGTTTACAATTGGGGGAGAGGTAATTATGTTGCGATTAGGCAAGAATTAGGGGGCATAAGTTGGCAACAGAAACTGTCAGAGAAAGGAACTAATGAAAAATGGAACTTGTTCAAGGAACAAATACTGGATGTCCTTGATAGGTATGTCCCTGTCAGGCAGGGAGGAAATGGCCGAGTGAGGGAACCATGGTTCACGAAAGAGGTGGAATGTCTTGTGAAAAGGAAGAGGGAAGCTTATGTAGGGATGAGGAAACAAGGTTCAGATGGCTCGATTGAGGGTTACAAGTTAGCAAGGAATGAGCTGAAAAAGGGGCTTAGGAGAGCGAGGAGGGGACACGAGAAGTCCTTGGCGGGTCGGATCAAGGAAAACCCCAAGGCTTTTTACTCTTATGTGAGGAATAAAAGAATGACCAGGGTGAGGTTAGGGCCGGTCAAGGACAGTAGTGGGAACTTGTGTATGGAGTCAGTAGAGATAGGCGAGGTGATGAATGAATACTTTTCTTCAGTGTTCACCAAGGAGAGGGGCCATGTTTTTGAGGAAGAGAAGGTGTTATAGGCTAATAGGCTGGAGGAAATAGATGTTCGGAGGGAGGATGTCCTGGCAGTTTTGAATAAACTGAAGGTCGATAAGTCCCCTGGGCCTGATGAAATGGATCCTAGGATTCTTTGGGAGGCAAGGGATGAGATTGCAGAGCCTTTGGCTTTGATCTTTGGGTCCTCGCTGTCCATGGGGATGGTGCCAGAGGACTGGAGAATGGCGAATGTTGTTCCTCTGTTTAAGAAAGGGAATAGAAATGACCCTGGTAATTATAGACCGGTTAGTCTTACTTCGGTGGTTGGTAAATTGATGGAAAAGGTGCTTAGAGATGGGATTTACGACCATTTAGAAAGATGCGGATTAATCCGGGATAGTCAGCACGGATTCGTGCAGGGCAAGTCGTGCCCCACAAATTTGATTGAATTTTTTGAGGAGGTGACTAAGTGTGTTGATGAAGGTAGGGCAGTTGATGTCATATACATGGAGTTTAGTAAGGCGTTTGATAAGGTCCCCCATGGTCGGCTTGTGATGAAAGTGAGGAGGTGTGGGATAGAGGGAAAGTTGGCCGATTGGATAGGTAACTGGCTGTCTGATCGAAGACAGAGGGTGGTGGTGGATGGAAAATTTTCGGATTGGAGGCAGGTTGCTAGCGGAGTGCCACAGGGATCAGTGCTTGGTCCTCTGCTCTTTGTGATTTTTATTAATGACTTAGAGGAGGGGGCTGAAGGGTGGATCAGTACATTTGCTGATGACACCAAGATTGGTGGAGTAGTGGATGAGGTGGAGGGCTGTTGTAGGCTGCAAAGAGACATAGATAGAATGCAAAGCTGGGCTGAAAAATGGCAAATGGAGTTTAACCCGGATAAATGTGAGGTGATTCATTTTGGTAGGACTAATTTAAATGTGGATTACAGGGTCAAAGGTAGGGTTCTGAAGACTGTGGAGGAACAGAGAGATCATGGGGTCCATATCCACAGATCTCTAAAGGTTGCCACTTAAGTGGATAGAGCTGTGAAGAAGGCCTATAGTGTGTTAGCTTTTATTAACAGGGGGTTGGAGTTTAAGAGCCGTGGGGTTATGCTGCAACTGTACAGGACCTTGGTGAGACCACATTTGGAATATTGTGTGCAGTTCTGGTCACCTCACTATAAGAAGGATGTGGAAGCGCTGGAAAGAGTGCAGAGGAGATTTACCAGGAAGCTGCCTGGTTTGGAGGGTACGTCTTATGAGGAAAGGTTGAGGGAGCTAGGGCTGTTCTCTCTGGAGCGGAGGAGGCTGAGGGGAGACTTAATAGAGGTTTATAAAATGATGAAGGGGATAGATAGAGTGAACGTTCAAAGACTATTTCCTCGGGTGGATGGAGCTATTACAAGGGGGCATAACTATAGGGTTCATGGTGGGAGATACAGGAAGGATATCAGAGGTAGATTCTTTACGCAGAGAGTGGTTGGGGTGTGGAATGGACTGCCTGCAGTGATAGTGGAGTCAGACACTTTAGGAACATTTAAGCGGTTATTGGATAGGCACATGAAGCACACCAGAATGATAGGGAGTGGGATAGCTTGATCTTGGTTTCAGATAAAGCTCGGCACAACATCGTTGGCCGAAGGGCCTGTTCTGTGCTGTACTGTTCTATGTTCTATGTTCTATGAGTGGGTAGGAATAGTTGGGCTAATACATGACAACAAAGATGCTATTCTGGATGTTCAGGGTGTGGTGCCTATAATAACTCCAGGAGACGGCTGTGAAGGAACCATGCTTTTATTGCACAAATGAAAATAAACAATAACCGCAAGCCTGTGGTGAGCACAACACGTCTCAACTTGAGTAAAATGTAAATGAACCCTCTCAGGGTCTTGCTTTATACAGGGCTTGGCATGCGAGCTCCACCTGGTTGGCTCATTACCAATCCTCAGGAAGCTCGTATTCAATAAGCCCAAACGGGAGGTCAATTAATGATTCCCCATGCAGATCATGGGGGTTATCACAGTGCAGTATCAGAGTGATTCAAAACAGCTAAATCTAAAGGTCAAATTTGGGTGTAACTGGAATATTTGGTGAAAGAACTTGACAGTTCAGGATTGTGAGTTTAAAGTGGGGGTTGGACTTTGCTCAGTATATTTTCCATGTCCCTCATTATTTGGTTCATTCTGCTACCCCAAGTTTAGGTCTTTTGCACAATGCATTGCCAGAAACCGATAATATAGGTTGAGAAACTGCTCTTATAATTCCTGTGTTTGGAGCCTTTACCCCACCACTTCATAACACTGTGCTTATATTTAAAAGTACCCGGCCACAAAATAGTGTACTTGCAAGAATTTTCCTTTTAAATTACTGAAAGTTGGCATGCTAGCTATTTAAATGTTTTATTTACCTAGCAAAGGAAAGCTAAAAAAAATCACAGGCAAACAAAAATGAATAGATCAGCTATTTGTACCAGGGTCAAATTGGACAATTTCCCTAGTGACATGTTCACAAGAAAATGACTTTTATGATGCTGTAAGTTACAGATTTTATTGTGCAGTCTGGGGATTATAACAGAACGTGTTACAAATCGTCACTTCCCATGTCATTCAGAGTACTTTGCTTTTAATGCCTGGATGTAAAGTACATTAGTGAAAGAAAGGAAGAATGGTGGGTAGGAGCACATAGTCAATATGGAACCAGTCCAACTTTCCTTTCCTTTAATAGATCAAAAATTGGGCAGACTCCATTACGAACATGCAATCTCCTCTCTCAATCTGCCTCTCAGCACTGCATCTGTCGGCAGTTTATACACAAGAGGTTAAAACCTCTTTTATATTACATTTTCACTTGCGCAACAAAGTGAAAAAAATTACAATTCGCAGTGTGAATTTAAAAAGCTGCTGAAGAAATTAATCCAAATAAAACAAGATTTTAAAAAAAGACCCGTACTTTCTGGTTAAGATATTCTGGGATCCATTTTGGGGAGCACTTTCAGATTCTCTCAGCTGTCCCTGCTCTTTTATTTTCTCCAGGGTATGCCATGTTATTTGGAGTTAATTGCTGTTAATATCTAACAGAAAAAGGATAAGCAAACAGTGTGTAATACTGAATTAGCCACTTACTAAAAAAACAATCACTTAGAACATAGAACATAGAACATAGAAAAGCTACAGCACAAACAGCCCTTCGGCCCACAAGTTGCGCCGAACATGTCCCTACCTACTAGGCTTACCTATAACCCTCTATCTTACTAACTTCCATGAACTTATCAAAAAGTCTCTTAAAAGACCCTATCAAATCCGCCTCCACCACCACTACCGGCAGCCGATTCCACGCACTCACCACCCTCTGAGTAAAAAACTTACCCCTAACATCTCCTCTGTACCTACTCCCCAGCACCCTAAACCTGTGACCTCTTGTGGCAACCATTTCAGCCCTGGGTAAAAGCCTCTGAGAATCCACCTCTCAACATCTTATACACCTCTATCAGGTCACCTCACATCCTTCGCCTCTCCAAGGAGAAAAGACCTAGCTCTCTCAACCTATCCTCGTAAGGCATGCCGCCTAATCCAGGCAACATCCTTGTAAATCTCCTCTGCACCCTTTCTATGGCTTCCACATCCTTTCTGTAATGGGGCGACCAGAACTGGGCACAGTACTCCAGGTGGGGTCTGACCAGGGTCCTATACATCTGCAGCATTATCTCCCGATTTCTAAACTCAATTCCTCTATTGATGAAGGCCAGTATTCCATACACCTCCATAACCACAGCCTCTACCTGCGACGCTGCTTTGAGCGTCCTATGAACCCGGACCCCAAGATCCTTCTGATCTTCCACACTGCCAAGCGTCTTACCCTTAATATTATATTCTTTCATCCTATTCGACCTGCCAAAATGAACCACCACACACTTATCTGGGTTGAAGTCATCTGCCACTTCTCCACCCAGTCTTGCATCTTATCTATGTCGCGTTGCAACTGCTGACATCCCTCTACACTATCCACAACACCACCAACCTTTGTGTCATTAGCAAACTTGCCAACCCATCCTTCCACTTCCTCATCCAGGTCATTTATAAAAATCACAAAGAGCAAGGGTCCCAGAACAGATCCCTGGGGCACTCCACTGGTGACCAACCTCCATGCTGAAAAAGACCCATCTACAACCACTCTTTGCCTTCTGTGGGCAAGCCAGTTCTGAATCCACAAGGCAATGTCCCCTTGTATCCCATGCCCCTTCACTTTCTCAATAAGCCTTGCATGGGGCACCTTATCAAACCTTGCTGAAATCCATATAAACTACATCTACCGCTCTTCCCTCATCTATGTGTCTAGTTACATCTTTAAAAAATTCAATTAGGCTTGTAAGGCATGATCTGCCTTGGACAAAGCTGTGCTGGCTATTTCTGATCATACTATTCCTCTCCAGATGTTCATAAATCCTGCCTCTCAGGATCTTCTCCATCAACTTACCAACCACCGAGGTTAGACTCACTGATCTATAATTTCCCGGGCTATCTCTTCTCCCTTTCTTGAATAACGGAACCACATCCCAATCCTCCAATTCTCCGGAACCTCTCCCGTCTCCATTGATGACGCAAAGATCATCGCCAGAGGCTCAGCAATCTCTTCCCTCGCCTCCCACAGTAACCTGGGGTACATCCCATCCGGTCCCGGCGATTTATCTAACTTGATGTTTTTCAAAAGCTCCAACACATCCTCTTTCCTAATGTCCACATGCTCAATCTTCTCAGTCCACTGCAAGTCTGCACTGCAACTACCAAGATCCTTTTCCACTGTGAATACTGAAGTAAAGTATTCATTGAGTACCTCTGCTATTTCTACCGGTTCTATACAGACTTTCCTACCGTCACATTTGATAGGTCCTACTCCTTCACATCTTATCTTCTTTCTTAACATACTTGTAGAATGCCTTGGAATTTTCCTTTATCCTGTCTGCCAAGGCCTTCTCATGACCCCTTCTTGCTCTTCTAATTTCCCTCTTATGTTCCTTCCTACTCGTCGTATACTCTTCTAGATTTCTAACATTACCTAGCTCCCTGGACCTTTTGTAGGCTTTTCCTTTCTTCTTGACTAAATTCGTTACAGCTTTCGTGCACCATGGTTCCTGTAACCCACCATAACTCCCCTGTCTCATTGGAACGTTACTGTGTAGAGCTCCAGACAAATTTTCCTTGAAAATTTGCCACATTTCTTCTGTACATTTCCCTGAGAAAACCTCCTTCCAATTTATGCCTCTAATCTCCTGCCTAATAGCCTCATAATTGCCCTTACTCCAGATAAACACTTTCCTAGCTTGACTGATCCTATCTCTCTCCAATGCTAATGTAAAGGAGATAGAGTTATGATCACTATCCCCAAAATGCTCTCCCACTGAGAGATCTGATACCTGCCCAGGTTCATTCCCTAATACCAAATCAAGTACAACCTCTCCTCTTGTAGGCTTATCCACATACCTGTGTCGGGAAGCCTTCCTGAACACACCTAACAAACTCCTCCCATCTAAACCCCTTACCCTAGGGATATACCAATCGATATTTGGGAAATTAAAATCTCCCATCACGACCACTGTTATTATCACATCTCTCCAGGATCTGCTTCCCAATCTGTGTGGAGTTTGCACACTCTCCCTGTGTCTGGGTGGATTTCCTCCAGGTGCTCTGGTTTCCTCCCACACTCCAAAGATGTGCTGGTTAGGTTGATCGGCCATGCTAAATTGTCTCTTAGTGGGGTAAACATGTGGAGTTACAGGGATAGGGCCTGGGTAATTAGCTCTGTCAGAGAGCTGGTGCGCACTTGATGGGGTGAATGTCCTCCATCTGCACTGTCGGGATTCTATGTGTTTTTTTATTCATGGGACATGGGTGCCACTGGCTGGCCAGCATTTATTGGCCATCCCGAGTTGCTCTTGTTCAGAGGGCAGCTGAGAATCAACCACATTGCTGTGGCTCTGGAGTCACATGTAAGCCAGGCCAGGTAAGGATGGCAGATTTACTTCCCTAAAGGGCATTACTGAACCAGATGGGTTTCTACGACAATTGACAATGGTTTCATTCTTATCAGTAGATTTTTTAATTCCAGATCTTTTTTCATTCAATTCAAATTGCACTGTCTGCCGTGGTGGGATTTTGAACCCGGGTCCACAGATCATTAGCTGAGTTTCTGGATTAATACTCTTGCAATAATAACAGTAGGCCATTGCCTCCCTGACATGATTCTATGAATCCTATGATTTCTACTGGGATTGGTGGACAGCAGCAACAGACTGGCTAATTTATGTCAATGGTAAGAGTTAAAGATGTCAATCGGATAGGTCCAGCTTACCCAGGAAAGCAGTAAAATATTTAACTTTAAAAATGAACTTCAAAAGAGGCTAGTCGGTAACATTGTGCCACAGAAATAACTGTCTGGGCTATAAAATCCTTTGTATAATGCCTCTATAGCTGCCCTAACATTATGCTGCAGGAAGCCTCCAGTTATATGAAAGATATAATTTAATTCTACTGTGATGCGTGAACAATTATTTGCTTTCAGTAAGTAAAAACAGACTCCAGCTTCTCCAATAGCATGATGGATAAATGCATCATGTAATATAGTTCTGGGATATACAGACCTGGACGATTCCCTTAGTCTGTGTTCAGTGGCATGATCTCAACCTGTCTTCATTTTTAATGGAGGCTAAATCATGAAAATGTAGAAACCCTACAGTGCAGAAGGAGGCCATTCGGCCCATCGAGTCTGCACTGACAACAATCACACCTAGGCATTATCCCCATAACCCCACATATTTACCCTGCTAATCCCTCAACCTACACATCCCAGGACACTAAGGGGCAATTTAGCATAGCCAGTGCACCAAATCCTCATTGGACCGTGGGAGCAAACCGGAGCACCCCGAGGAAACCCACGCAGACACGAGTTAACATGCAAACTCCACACAGACAGTGACCCAAGCCGGGAATTGAACCCAGGTCCCTGGAGCTGTGAGGCAACAGTGCTAACCACTGTGCCACCATGTTGCCCCGGTGGCATTTGGCAAAGAAGCCAAATGGTCCAACCTTTTTTTTTCATTTTACTGGCTGAGCTGCTGTGTTATTCCAGAATTTCCTGGTTTTATTTCATGCCCACGTAGCAGAGATAACATTAGAAAATTTTGTTAGTTATGGTGCCTTGATGCATAATGAAATGTAATATTATGGGAATAGAATTCCTAAATATATTGGTATGAGAGTTGACTTTGCATAACAACTTTATAAGAATCTAAATGTATTTTCTTTAAAGCAGTATTTTACTTCCATGCTTCATTTCTTTTGGATTTGTTCATTCACTGCAGAGAGTACAAAGAAAGAAACCATTTTACATAATTTCACTTCTACAGGTGAGCAGATCAAAAGTTTCAGGAAGAGTTAGATTCACAGTTAGTAACACCTTGTTTACACTGCCTGGCCATGAACCTAACTGGTAAATTTTAAAGAGCACAATGTAAAATTGCAATGTGTGTCTGCGTGCATGTGTGTGTCAGCATCTGAATTCACCAGACTTTAGCTTTGAAACTCTGACAAAGAGCAGAGAACTCCCTTGGGTTTGTCAGGTAAATAATTATGTAATTATTGATGTTATTAAGCAACCAGTTATGAGGTTTTTTTTAGCCCTAAGCCCTGAATTTACCACTTACACAACATATTTCTCAACCTGTCTGCATCTCACCAGGGTCAATGAGGTGAGTGTACAGTGGCCAGAGTTTCTTCAGTCTGGGAAGGCTTTCTAACTGCCTAACGTACAGGGGGCCATTGATTGCACACACGTCGCCCTCCAGGCCCCCTACAGAATCCATGGAGATTCATCAACAGAAAGGGCTTCCACTCCCTGAATGTTCAACTCGTGTGCGACCATAACATGAACATTATGCATGTCTGCACAAGACATCCAGGCAGCGTGCACGGCAGCTTCATTGTCAGGAGCTCGGACATCCCAGAGACATTTGAGGAGGAGCCCAGGCTGCGGGGGTGGCTCCTGGGTGATATGGGTTACCTGCTTCATTCATGGCTGATGACGCCTGTGCGGAGGCCTGTCTCTGAGCGGAGACCCGCTATATTGAGGCCCATGTAGCCACCCGTGCGATAGTGGAGAGGGGCATTTGGCTCCTCAAAATGCGATTCCATGCCTGGACCGCTCTAGCAGGGCCCTCCAATACAGCCCAGTGATCTCTTCCCGCATAGTGATGGTCTGCTGTGCCTTGCACAACCTGGCTCTGCAGAGAGGTGACCTATTGGAGGAGGAGGTGGAGGCTGACCAGTCAACCGTCGCTGGGAAGGATGGCCAGCAGGAGGAGGAGGAAGAAGAGGACGAGCACACCGAGGAACACCAACCAGGCGCTGGAGGGCTGGCAGCCCAAATGAAGCATGCGAGGGCGGCAAGGGAGGCCCTGATCACCAAGCGGTTCACTCGCTAGGGGTTTGTGTCTGTGGGTTCCATTCCCTGCTCGCCCCCCCAAATTCCTTCTTGGTCGAGCCTTCAGTGATGGCCACTTGAGTCGGGGGCCACCTCTCAATGGGCACAGTAATTGCCTGCTGAGCCTGGGCCACACTCTGCAAGTCCTCAGCTGTGGCATTCTGAGACTGGGCCATGTTCTCAATGGCTGCTGCCATAGCCCGCTGTGCCGTGGCGCTGTTCCGCTGGGTGTCCTGCAAGCTCTCGAGCCTCTCAGCTATGGGCCGCAGAATCTCGAGAAGCCTGTTCAGTCCCTCAGCTGTGGCCCACTGTGACTCGGCCGTGGCTCTCTGGGACTCTGCTGCGGCCTGCTGTGACTCGGCCATCGGTTGGAACCTGCCACTCATGGTGAGGATCCCCTGCCCAGACTTTGCACTGCAGATGCCACCCTTGCAGTGTTGGCCTGGGAAGCACACAAGACAGGCAATAGCTGGTCCTCCTGAAAGCTTTGGGACTCCTCCAACAGCCTCGCAGTTGGTCCAGTGTGGCCGTCAGCCCCTCCTGCATTCCTTGGCTCTGTTGCTGCATCTCCAGCAGCTGAGGGAGAAGTGATCTCAGGGGACCAGCATGTAGCCTGGGGCCAGCTGAGTCCTCGCCTCCGGCAGGCTCCTGCCTGCTATAGGTCTTGGACATTCCCTCCTCCACCCTATGTATATTATCAGATGTGTTGTGCTCACCAGAGAGTGACCCAGAAGCCTCACCAATAACTGGACCCACCGACATGTCTGTATCTGGGATGGTGAGCTGTGAGGTGGAAGCTGACGCCAAAACGGTGCCACCTTCGGAGGTCCCTTCACCCATATCCTCCAAGGATTCATCCGAGCTGTCTGGACCAGGATGGGGGGAGCTGCAGTATGGGCCTGGAGTCCAGAAGGCCCCGGGGCATCCAGATGTGTCCCTGCAACAAAGGACACAAGGTCAAGTGCATGGGAGGGAGAGGAATCCGGGATGCCAAACATGCGATCCACATTTCTCCATTGAACATAGAACAAAGCACCAAAACAATTATATCACAGGAACAGGCCCTTCGGCCCTCCAAGTTTGTAGAAACCTGGCTGACTATCTGATTTGTTGCTCTCTACCCTTCCGGGGGCCGTATGCCTCTATTCCCATCCCATTCACATAGCTGTAGAGATGCCCCTTTATCGTATCTGCCTCCGCGACCTCCTCTGGCAGCGAGTTCCAGGCATCCACTAGCCTCTCTGTGCAAGTAAACATGTCCCGTACACCTTCTTTAAACTTTGCCCCTCGCACCCGAAACTCATGCCCCTGCGAAGTTGCCTCAAAGTGAGTGGAGGAATGACAGGTGCTCACGTCTTGACGGCAGCCCGACCATGCTGTCACTGACAGCCGGCATCTCCCCTTCCCTTGACAGCTCCAGCGCCCGCTCCTCAAAGGTCTGGCTCACCACCCCCTGTCTTCGCCCTCTCATGGGTGTTACGTTCGGTCGTCTTCTATGGAGACAGAAGGAGCCATGAAAGAAATGATGGCGTGACTCCTGCAGGGTATCAAGTGGTCGCCCTTAGAGGGCAAGTGCAGTGGGTCTCATTGGGGGAAAAGGAAGGAGGTGCTTGGGGGTCAGGAGCTGGAAGCATACAGGGTGTTGAGAATGGGAGGATCTGGGGGAAATTTGGGGGAAGATGCAAGATGGGGTTCAGCACTCACCCTTGCTGCACGGATAAAATCATTGACTTTTTTCCGGCACTGCTTCCTGGTTCAGGGGGCCAGTGCCCTGGCACTGACCAGGATGGTGACTTTCTCCCAGGGCTGCATTTCCATCAGCCCCCCGGGTCTGTGTCCTCTTGGGGGGAAGACGGCGTCCCGCCTCAGCTCTGCTGTATCCAGTAGCCTCCCCAGGTCACCCTCAGAAAATCGGAGGGCTTGTCGTGCTCACATTTTGTGCAGGAATGCCTGCCTGCACAGAAGGAGGTCATTCAATCCATTTTGTCCATGCCAACCCAAGGACACCCAGGTGCCTTTTTTCATCCCACCTTCCTGCACCCGATCCATAGCCCCATAGCTTACAGCACTTAAGATGCAGATCCAGGTACTTTTTAAAAGAGTTTAGGGTCTCTGCCTCCACCATCAACTCGGACAGTGAATTCCAGACACCCATAACTATCTGCGTAAAAAAATTCCCTCTACACCTCCTACCACTTCTCTTGAATCTATGTCCCCTGGTTCTAGAATTCTCCACCAAGGGAAACAGTTTTATCTCTTCCCCTCATAATGCTGGACACCTCAATCAAGTCACCATGTTCTTGAGAGAACTACAATCCCCGAACAGAGGTGCGACTCTCAGGGCCCTGTTTTACCATTTGATTCTAAGTGCTCGGTGGACTTGAAACTGGGAGTGTTTCAGATCCGTCTTTTAGACCCGTTCTGAGGCACCCTCATACGCACTCTGCCTGAAAAAGTATCAGCGATTCCGAATCACGCTGCACAAGCTTGTGGGTGGGACTTAACGCGAATGAGACCCTGCAGCTCCGATCGGTGCCTCCAACTGTGCATGCACAGAAAAACAAATGATAGAATGCTGCTCCCCGGCCACATCCCTCCTGGGCCAGATAATGCGCCCCCCCCCCCCCCCCCCCACCCCCCTCCGGCCCCCACAGACATTTCCCGACATTACTGACCTCCTTATCACCCCAGCCCCTGCCACCCAGACCAATCATGGGCCCCTCCCCCTCTTCCCCCCATCGTTCTCAGGCAGAATGGCAGCAGAACCCCTTCTGCCTCCCTCCCACTGATCTCAGGCAGAGTGGCAGCAGACCCCCCTTTCCCTCCACCGATCTCAAGCAGAGTGGCAGTGGACACCCCTTTCCCTCCACTGATCTCAGGCAGAGTGGCAGCAGACCTACCTTCCCCCCCCCTACCCCCCACAATCCCCCCACCGATCTCAACCAGCGAGCATTGGACGCTAGGGACCTACCACCTCACTAACTGAAGCACCCGAATCAGACTTCGATGGAGCATGTCTGTTTTGCGCCGATTCTGGATGGGCGAACGTGGTGGTAAAAACGGAAGTGCCGGTAAAGTTGGGCGTGCAGCACGTTAAGTCAATTTAAATGCATGTAAATGTATTTAAATGGCCGTCACGCCCATTTCGGGCACGGTCCTGATCGCAGCCATTCTTGGGCCTTGGTAAAGAGGGAACAGGTGCAGAGGCAAGCGCGGATCACGCTACTCACCTCACGCCCGATTTTACCAAGTTTTCGTGCCCGAAAATGAGTGCAACACGACGATAAAATCGGGCCCTCAGTATTCGTGACCAAAAGGACAGTCGTTGATTAGTGCCTGTCCTGTGATTACGTGATTAGAAGCATGATCAGTACCAGCAGGATTAGTACAAGAAGAGACAAAAGGGCATCGGCAGCAGTAACCCTGGATTCATCACTGTAAAAGGAGCAGCAAGATTGGACTCAGAGACATCAGAACAAAACTCATTAGGAGGAATCTGATCAGTTGGCCTCAGCATGGATAGTGTCTGTAAGTCTAAATTGTGAGTTTGGATATTTTGTGAAGTTTTGATGCCTTTTGAATACTTGTATGTATCACAGAGTATGTCAAAGTTTAGTTATTTTATGTGTAATGCAGTAAGTCAGAGGTTAGTTACTTTATGTGTAATAATGTTTGTCGCCTGGTGTAATGTTGTTGTAACTTGGTACAGTACAATAAAGGAGATTTGTTGTACAATAATTTGAGTGTCTTTGTCCATAGTGTCAGTTGACTTGAGTTCAAGGGCAACAGAACACTACATCACTCAACTATCATGACCCCCCCGTGATGTTCTGAATCTTCATGATGCATTCTCTTCAGTTTAGAGGGACCACACTTCTGCTATTGACTTCCTCATCACTCCCGTCCATGCCTACTTTGTGGAAAGTTGTCCTCTTTCTCCTGTCTTTGGGAGATCTGTCCCCATTGCAGCCCCTCAGATCTTGCAGCAGATGTATCAGGTCAGAGTGAGACCCGCAGGGGACAGCATTCCACGGTCTCCTCTCCATTCCCCTGGTTGCTCCGGCGTGAAAAATCAAAAGGAGATTTCTAATCCATGGCTTGGTCTCTTTAATTAGAAATCCTGCCTTTGACTGAATGGATGAGTCATCCCAGCCTCCCTCCCTACTTGGTCGGGGAACCCAAAGGCGGGATGTTAATTGGTTTGCTCTGAGCAGCCATTCGGCATGCTGCATAGGGAATCGGGTTCTAAACCTGAAAATAGTCTTAATGTTGGGCCAGGGACAATGAACATAAGACCACAAGAAATAGAAGCAGGAGTAGGCCACCAGGCCCTTCAAGCCTGCCCTGCCATTCAATACGATCATGGCTGATCTATGCCAGCCTCAACTCTTTTTCTGTGCCGTTTGCCCATAGCCCTCTATTCCTCGATCTATCACATATTTATCCACTTCCAATTTAAGTACTTCTAATGATTCAGCCTCCACCACCTTTTGGGGCACAGAATTCCAGAAATTCATTACCCTCTGCAAAAAGAAATTTCTAGGCACCTCAGTTTTCAATGACCAGCCCTTCATCTTGTAGCTATGTCCCCTTGTTTGCGGCTCTCCCACTAATGAAAACGTCTCACCATCTACCCTGTCAAGCCCCCTCAAGGTCTTACATGTTTGAATGATTAAGCTTCCTCCCAATGTCTGCTGAAAGCAGGTGTAATTTCCAATTGTGGCGTTAAGTAGGCCCCGGAGTCAACAAGGGATTAGCAATTGCCACTTTGCTTTACTTCTGTTTTAGCCTGAGACTTTTCTGATTCCCACTCTTGGACCAGTGGCGTGCTGTTTGATGGTTACGCTGGCTCCATGAACACTGGAACACAGTGGAGGACACAGTGCCAGTTGTAAGACTCTTAAACAAGCAGTAAAGGCAAAATACTGTGGATTCTGGAATCTGAAACAAAAACAGAGAGTACCCTTGCTGCTCATCTACATGACTGGGAGACCAGCTGTATTGTTTCAATGAATCCCATCTGTGAATCACTGTTGGAATTTCTAGCTTACAATGTTTTAAGTACATAATTAAGATCACATTGCCAAGAAATATAACAAAAATCTAAAACTTAGCTTTATAAAATGACCATGAGATTCAACTGATCATAAGAATTTCAAAGTGGGGTTTTTGCATCACACGAGTGTTACTTCAAGTGACCAAAGTGGTGTGACATGTCTCCTCCATAATGGTTGACATCTCCTTCCTTCAGAGTGTCACTGGGAACTGACTCCAGAGTGATCTTGCCACTTTGTCTTGTTTTGAAGAGGACAGTCTACAGCCTAAAGTAGCAACAAGATGCACCTGTCATTTAGGAAAGACAGAATAATAACAGTTAGTCAGTCACCTTGCTTACTCTGATGAGTGTCTTACAAACAGCAAAGGAACTTGTAAGTTTTGGCAGTACAGTAAACATTTTTTATGAAAAAGCATTTAAAAAACATTTTCTTTTGCGGAAAGATGGAAGCCAGAAACATCATGTGGTATTTTTGTTGCAATGACTTCGGGAATGAATTTCTGTGAAGGTTCTCCTGATTGCCCACTATAAATTTGGCAGAAAATCAATGGAAATCTCAGGCAAACAGCATAAAGGATTGGTGTAAGGGAAGGTTAAAGATGTCTGCGAGCACTCCCGCCAGCTGGTCTGTGCAGGATCTGAGTGCTCGTCCGGGTACCCCATTCGGGCCAGTCGCTTTCTGTGAGTTGACTTTCAAGAAGGCTTATCTGATGTCGGCGATGGTGACCTTGGATACCAGTTTCCGGGGCAGAAGCCTTGGCAGAACACAGTGGAGGACACAGTGCCAGTTGTAAGACTCTTAAACAAGCGGCAAAGGCAAAATACTGCAGATGCTGGAATCTGAAACAAAAACAGAAAATGCTGAAAAATCTCAGCAGGTCTGATGGCATCTGTGGAGAGAGAATTGAGCTGATGTTTTGAGTCTAGATGACCCTTTGTCAGCTCAGATGACTAATGTTGTCAGACCTGCTGAGATTTTCCAGCATTTTCTGTTTTTGTCTTAAACAAGGGGTTTCACTTCCCTCTATGGTCCCGACCCCATAATAAGTATCAATGACATGAAACAACTTTGGATATAATTTCCACTTTATGTGAATCCTTTACAAACCCACTAAGCAAAGTATATGCTTACAACACCAGTTTCCTAGCAGGACCCGCATGCCAGAGCTCATTCCTGGGTGGTCCGTCCACTGAACAAATTCTTCTGTACAACTTCCCATGACTAACCAAATAACCTTCCTGGCTGCAGCTGTGATAACCTTGGCAGCTGTGGCCTTATACCCCTTTCTGACCCTCCTCCCTTGACATATAAGGTAATATCTCGAATCGGGTCATCCAATTGGGTTAGGTGCATTGGCTATGCTAAATTGCCCCTTAGTGCCCCGGAATGCATAGGTTAGAGGGATTCGCTGGGTAAATATGTGGGGTTACGGGGATAGGGCCTGGGTAGGATTGTTGTCGGTGCAGACTCGATGGGCTAAATGGCCTCTTTCTGCACTGTGGGGATTCTATGTTCATCCTATTTTTGAGGCGGCACAATGGCACAGTGGTTAGCGCTACTGCCTCATAGCTCCAGGGACATGGGATCGATTCCAGGCTTGGGACACGGTCTGTGTGAAGTTTGCACATTCTCCCAGTGTCTGCGTAGGTTTCTTCTGGGTGCTCCAGTTTCCCCCCACAGTCCAAAGATGTGTGGGTTAAGTGCATTGAACATGCTAAATTGCTCCTTAATGTCACGGGATGCGTAGGTTAGAGGGATTAGCCGGGTAAATATGTGAGGTTGCAAGGATAGGGCCTAGGTGGGATTGTTGTCAGTGCAGACTCGATGGGCTGAGTGGCCTCCTTCTGCACTGTAGGGTTTCTATGATTCTTTGATTCAGTGCTTTATCGTCCTCACCATAGCTATGCAAGATGACCTGTACGTAGCCATTTCCTGCTCTCGGCAGGGGTTGTGGCTCCAGGTCCATACTGTGCAATCTGCATCTTGATAAAGCACAAAGAAAGCCATTTACACAGATCCAGGGAGGCCATTATCTGTGAGAGTTGTTGCAGACGGAATGTCTGGGCGCAATTAGTCTGGGCCTTTACCTTGATGACATGTTCTGACATGTCTGTATGTGTGCGTGTCCCTGCTCAGTTAAACTGTCCTAATTTTTAAAAAGTCCAATATGAGACCCAGCAAGGATGCCTTTGGTAGGAAGTCTCCTTTCGTCCTGACATCCTCCTCACTCCATGTTCCCACCACCCAGTGAGCTCCACACACTGGTCCACGCAACAAGTGGGTTACAGTCAGGCAGTCAGGTCATCACTCACATGGGCATAGATCAGATGAGAAGACTCTCAAGAGAGACAGTCGATTGGCTAGGTTATAAACAATGACATTGAAGTTATCATCAAGAATTGCAAGGCATGTCAAGAATGTATGCCAAGTCAGCACAAAAAGCCAATCATTCCATATGAAGTTCCTACCCATTGTTTGTCCATAATTGCAACCGACCTCTTTCATGTCCATGGCACAGACCTCATTGCTATCAGCCATTACTTTACCAAGTACCCTAATATTTGACAATTTCACAATGTCAAATACAATGACCGCAGACACCCTAAGTGCTATTTCCAGTTTACTTTGATTTGATTTGATTTATTATTGTCACATGTATTCGTATATAGTGAAAAATATTGTTTCTTGTATGCTATATAGACAAAGCATACCATTCATAGAGAAGGAAATAAGAGAGTGCAGAATGTAGTGTTACAGTCATAGCTAGGGTGTAGAGAAAGAGTAAAGTTAAAGTTTATTTATTAGTCACAAGTAGGCTTACATTCACACTGAAATTAAGTACTGTGAAAATTCCCTGGTAGCCACACTCCGGCACCTGTTCGGATACATAAGAACATAAGAAATAGGAGCAGGAGTAGGCCATCTGGCCCTTCGAGCCTGCCCCGCCATTCAACAAGATCATGGCTGATCTGAAGCGAATCAGTTCCACTTACCTGCCTGCTCCCCATATCTCCTAATTCCCTTATCGATCAGAAAACTATCTACCCGTGATTTAAACATATTCAACGAGGAAGCCTCCACCACTTCAATGGGCAGAGAATTCCAGAGATTCACTACCCTCTGAGAGAAGAAGTTCCCCCTCAACTCTGTTCTGAACCGGCCCCCCCTTATTTTGAGGCTGTGCCCTCTAGTTCTGGTTTCTCTTCTAAGTGGAAAGAATCTCTCCACCTCTACCCTGAAGGAGAATTTAGCATGGCCAATCCACCTAACCTGCATACCTTTGGACTATGGGAGGAAACCGGAGCACCCGGAGGAAACCCATGCAGACACGGGGAGAATGTGCAAACTCCACACAGACAGTGACCCAAGCCGGGAATTGAACCCGAGTCCCTGATGCTATGAGGCAGCAGTGCTAACCACTGTGCCACCATGCTGCCCCAAGATCAACTTAGTGTGAGGTATGTCCATTCAAAATTCTGATGGTAGCAGGGAAGAAACTGTTCTTGAGTCGGTTGGTATATGATCTCAGACTTTTGTATCTTTTTCCCGACGGAAGAAGGTGGAAGAGAGAATATATGGGATGCGTGTGGGGTCCTTAATTATGCTGCTAATTACTTGGTGCACCTAAAGAGATCATTATGGATGAGGGTCAGTAATTTACTAGTAAGCCATTTCAGAATATGTGTGAGAAAAGGATTATCAATCAGTCTCAGAATGGCAGGCTGTAGCTATTGGGGTACCATAAGGATCAGTGCTAGGTCCACAGGTGTTCACAAATAATATATATGATTTGGATGTGGGGGCCAAATGTAATATTTCCGTATTTGCTGCTGACACAAAACTAGGTGGGAACGTATGTTGTGAAAAAGATGCAAAGAGGCTTCAATGGGATTTGGACAAGCTAAGGGAATAGGCAAGAACATGGAAGATTGATATAATGTGAATAAGAGTGAAATTATCCACTTTGGTCCAAAAACATTAGGCAGAGCATTTCTTGAATGGTGAGAGGTTGGGAAAAGTTGGTGTCCAAAGACACCTTGGTGTCCTTGTTTAGGAGTCACTAAAAGGTTGCATGCATGTGCAGCTAGCGATTAGGAAGGCAAATAGTATGTTGGCCTTCATTGCAAGGAGGTTTGAGTGCAGGGGAAAAATTTCTTGCTGGATGTGATAACCCCTACAAGGTCCATGAGGAATCACTGATCGATATCCCTGTGGGGCTTGTTGAGTATGGGTTCCCATGGTAAAGGCAGTGGCCTGCCCAGCTGGAACTCATTACCTGAGCCTTTTATAAGGCAGGCCCAGGACTGGACCTGCAGAAATGTAGTCCCAGGGATGGACTACACCACGCTAGTAATTTTACTTTGCATTCTGCAATAAGCTATGTTCCTTTCCACTAGAACTCAGAAATGTATCAAATTTTGTTTTGAACAAGCTCAATGACCGAATTTTCACAGGCCTCGGGAATAGAGAATTCCTGAGTGCTGAGAACTTCCTGAGTTCTTACAAAGCAGTTATATAGAACCTTAGTGAGATTGTGTTTGGAGCATTGTGTACAGTATTGGTCTCCTTATCTGAGGAAGGATTTATTTGCCATAGAGAGAACATGATGGAAATTTACCAAACTTAATCCCTGGGACGGCGGGATTGTACTATGAGGAGGGATTGAGAAAATTGGGCCTGTATTGTCTAGAGTTTCAAAGAATAAGAGGCAACCTCATTGAAACTTACAAAATTCTTACAGGGCATGACAGGGTAGATGTGGATAGAATGTTTCCCTGGCTGGTGAGTCCAGATGTGGAGATGCCGGCGTTGGACTGGGGTAAACACAGTAAGAAGTTTAACAACACCAGGTTAAAGTCCAACAGGTTTATTTGGTAGCAAAAGCCACACAAGCTTTCGAGGCTCTAACCAGAGGACAGTCTCAGAATAATGGGCAGGCCATTTAAGACTGAGATGAAGAGGAATTTATTTACTCAGAGGCTGGTGAATCTTTGGGATTCTCTATTCCCGAGGGCTGTGAAAATTCGGTCATTGAGCTTGTTCAAGAAAAAATTTGATAAATTTCTGAATTCGAGTTCCATCAAGATATGTGGGGATAGTGGTGAAAAATAACATAAGAGATAGATGATCAGTTTGAATGGCAGAGCAGACTCAGTGAGCCAAATGGCTTACACTTGCTCCTTTTTTTCTATGTTCTATGTTACAGGATCCCACAGAAGATATATGGTAACCAGCCGAGATGACAAGGATTTGTCCAGAACCAAGGTGCTATGAAGTCATTTCAAAGATGCAATGGTGAGGCGTAATCAAGGACAAGATAGAACATGTGAAGATGAAGGAAGGGTGGAAATTGGAAGCAAAATCGATAAGTTTTTCCAGGTCCAGATGAGAGTACAAAGTGTTACCGATATAGTCATCAATGTACAGGAGAAAGAGTTGTAAGAGAGGGCCTGAGTAAGACGATTAGCACACTTCATCCCTTAATGGCACCATTAACACTCCCCTTTGTCTTATGACCATGACAAATTCATTAATCTCTCCTTTTCCCCGACCCATCCCTGTTCTTCTATTCTGCTCCACCTCCTCTACCCTCTTTCCAGCTATATAATTTCTTACATGACTACTTTCTTCCATTCTGTAGAAGGGTTATTGAGACCTGAAACGTTAACTCTTTTTCTTTCCATAGATGCTGCCAGAACTGTTGGATTTAGCAAGCATTTTCAGTTTTTTCATGCCATTACAAGATCTACCTAGCTTGTGTAATTTTAGGGGAGGCACGGTGGCACAGTGTTAGGACTGCTGCCTCACATTGCCAGGGACCCAGGTTCAATTGTGGCATCGGGTCACTGTCTGTGCGGAGTTTGCATTTTCTCCCCGTGTCTGCGTGGGTTTCCTCCGGGTGCTCCGGTTTCTTCCCACACTCAAAAGATGTCCGGGTTTGGTTGATTGGCCATGCTAAAGTCCAACAAGTTTATTTGGCAGCACTAGCTTTCGGAGCCTCAAGCTCCTTCTTCAGGTGAGTGAGGACTTGTATTCACAAACAGGGCATATAAAGACACAAACTCAATTTACAAGATAATGGTTGGAATGCGAGTCTTTACAGGTAATCAAGTCTTAAAGGTACAGACAATGTGAGTGGAGAGAGTGTTAAGCACAGATTAAAGAAATGTGTATTGTCTCCAGCCAGGACAGTTAGTGAGGATTTTGCAAGCCCAGGCAAGTCGTGGGGGTTACAGATAGTGTGACATGAACCCAAGATCCTGGTTGATGCCATTCTCATGTGTGCGGAACTTGGTTATCAGTCTCTGCTCAGTGACTCTGTGTTGTCGTGTGACGTGAAGGCCGCCTTGGAGAACGCTTACCCAGAGATCAGAGGCCGAAAGCCTGTGACTGCTGAAGTGTTCCCCAACAGGAAGAGAACAGTCTTGCCTGGTGATTGTTGAGCAGTGTTCATCAGACTCACCATGGACTACTCTCCGGAATCGGTTGCATTCTTGGACACACGCATCTCCATCAAGGACGGTCATCTCAGCACTTCACTTTACCGCAAGCCCATGGATAACCTCATGATGCTCCACTTCTCCAGCTTCCACCCTAAACACGTTAAAGAAGCCATCCCCTACATACAAGCCCTCCGAATACACAGGATCTGCTCAGATGAGGAGGATCAGAACAGACACCTACAGACACTGAAAGACGCCCTCATAAGAACAGGATATGGCGTTCGACTCATCGATCGACAGTTCCAACGTGCCACAGTAAAAAGCCGCACCGACCTCCTCAGAAGACAAACACGGGACACGGCGGACAGAGTACCCTTCGTTGTCCAGTACTTCCCCGGAGCGGAGAAGCTACGACATCTTCTCCGGAGCCTTCAACATGTCATCGATGAAGACGAACATCTCGCCAAGGCCATCCCCACACCCCCACTTCTTGCCTTCAAACAACCACACAACCTCAAACACACCATTGTCCGCAGCAAACTACCCAGCCTTCAGGAGAATAGTGACCTCGACACCACACAACCCTGCCACAGCAACCTCTGCAAGACATGCCAGATCATCGACACGGATGCCATCATCTCACGTGAGAACACCATCCACCAGGTACACGGTACATACTCTTGCAACTCGGCCAACGTTGTCTACCTGATACGCTGCAGCAAAAGATGTCCTGAGGCATGGTACATTGGGAAGACCATGCAGATGCTACGACAATGGATGAATGAACACTGCTCAAAAAACACCAGGCAAGAGTGTTCTCTTCCTGTTGGTGAACACTTCAGCAGTCACGGGCATTTGGGCTCTGATCTTCGGGTAAGCATTCTCCAAGGCGGCCTTCACGGTACACGACAACGCAGAGTCGCTGAGCAGAGACTGATAGCCAAGTTCCGCACACATGTGGACAGCCTAAACCGGGATCTTGGGTTCATGTCACACTATCTGTAACCCCCACGACTTGCCTGGGCTTGCAAAATCTCACTAACTGTCCTGGCTGGAGACAATACACATCTCTTTAACCTGTGCTTAACCCTCTCTCCACTCACATTGTCTGTACCTTTAAGACTTGATTACCTGTAAAGACTCGCATTCCAACCATTATCTTGTAAATTGAGTTTGTGTCTTTATATGTCCTGTTTGTGAACACAAGTCCTTACTCACCTACAGAAGGAGCTTGAGGCTCCGAAAGCTAGTGCTGTGAATAAACCTGTTGGACTTTAACCTGGTGTTGTGAGACTTCTTACTGTGCCCACCCCAGTCCAACGCTGGCATCTCCACATCATGCTAAATTTACCATACTGTCAGGGGGATTAGCAAGGTAAATGTGTGGGGTTAGGGGGTAGGGCCAGAGTGGGATGTTGTCGGTACAGACTCAATGGGCCGAATGGCCTTCTGTACTGTAGGGATTCTGTGATCCGGTGCAATAGTAGATTACCTCTAAACTTTAGGGACTCAGATTCAGCAGTTTTATATGCCTCCCTACATAGGCATTGTTCTGTCAATGGAAGTAAACAGTCTTGCTGATTGGCTGAAATGTTGGATTTCAAGTTCAGTTAAGGGTTGAGAGGGTCACTGAGGTTATGCACATTCAGTTTCAATCTAACTAAACAGACGCAAAGAAAAATTGAACCAACAACTGATGCATCCTGTTTTGCCTCTGTACAAATTTGTGCTGGAAGGTGGTACAGGATCATAATCAAATAATGCTGGAATGACAGGATGATTCCGACATTAGAATTCCTGTCATTGCTATTGCAGTTAAGCTGAAAGCAATGCAGCTATGTTTGAAGCAGGGTACATGCTTACTAGGATCAGGTGACCTTTGTGGAAATGAACTTCAAACAGCAAGTCATTTGAGAACATTTTGCTGCAATATCTTTATTATTGTAATGATTACAATTTTTTTCACTTTGTAGAACAGTAGAGTTTATTTTTCTCCTGTTTCAGTCTCTGGAGACCACAGATTTTTCTCGAAACAACTGCAAAAATAGCATCATTAATTTTCCTACGGGGATTCCTCTATTTACCATCCTCATGATAGGAGAGGTTGCCTGCAGCGAGGATGGTATTCCCAGCATTAAAGTGAGACCTTCTTGCCTCAAGCCCACTCCTCTTTCTAATGAAAATACAAATCATACAAAGGCAGAACTAAGGACTATACTCCAGGATACTACAAGAGAACTTGAATAACCTGTATCCACTTTTGGCGTAGGTCTACATCCTGGATCCATTGCATTCACAGCTCTGCCAGAGGATTTCAATTTTTACTCATGTAAGCTCTTTCTAGGCTGCAGCTGGAGACGTCTGCAAAATTAACCAGGTGCAGTCTGTTCCTGCACATGGCAGGTCATGGACATTCTGTTTCACAAACCAGGCATTTTTATTCATTTTGGCATGACTCCATGCCAATAGCTTGGCAGAGCCATGCAAGTTTACAACCTGACTAGCTATCTCAAAGTATAGAGGGCTATAGATGGGACCACATTTCCATATGGCTTGCATCTCGAAACAGCTAGAAGTTCTTTAACAGGAGAAGATTGTAGTTCCTCGAAGTCCGTCTGGTATGTGACCAACAACAACATGTCTTGAATGTCAATGCCCTCATTATTGTCGGTTTACCTGAAGCCGGTATGATGCAGCAGTTGCAACATTTGTGGAGAAAATATGCTGGAGTCTGCTTCAGTAACACGGTAACGTTACCAAGGGCCTGATTTTACCATTTTCATTCTAAGTGCTGAATCTGGGCGCAATTCAGATCCGACTTGGAAATCTGCTTTCAGGCGCCCCCATACGCACTCAGCCTGAAAAAAAAATCGCAAGTCCGAATTGCGCTGTGGGCGGGGCTTATCACGGCCGAAACGATCGGAGCTCTGAACTGCGCATGCGCAGTTAGAAAAAAGATTTGAAAAAGTGCACCCATGTCAGATCGCTCCCGGGCCGCAGAAAGCAGGGAAAGTGGCCCAGGAGCGAAAAGCAGGAGCGATGGCCCCACAGACATCACTGTCCCCATTTTCCACCCCCCCCCCGTTACCCAGACCGATCGCAACCTCCTGCCCCCTTCCCCCCCACTGATCACCCACAGAGTGGCAGTGGACTGCACCCCACCAGAGATCCATCTGCCACCCCCCCCCAACCAGTGAGCGATCAGGCCTCCCCCACCACCGAGATACATCTTACCCGTCTCCCTGCCCCTTCCCCCAGAACAATCTGGCTGCACTCCCCGCCCCCCCCAGAGGAATATCTGACCCACCTCCTCCTCCCTCCCCACCCCCTCACCAGAGAATGATCTGGCCTCACTCCCCACCTCTGACCAGACAATGATCGGGCCTCCCTCTCCCCCTACCAAAGAATGATCTGGCCCACCTCCCTCCCCCAACCAGACAACCGTCGCCCCCCCCCCCCCCACATCCCACCACCAGACAACGATCGGCCCACCCCCCCCACCAGACAACGGTCGCCCCCACCACCAGACAATGATCGGCCCTCCCCCCCTCAACCAGACAACGATCTGGCCTTACCTCCCCCCCCCCCCCCCCCCCCCCAGAGAGAATGATCTGGCCTCAATCCCCCTCGCTGAGAATGATCTGGCCTCACTCCCCTCCCCTCCCTCAAACAGAGAATGATCTGGCCTCACTCCCCTCCCCTCCCCCAACCAGAGAATGATCTGGCCTCACTCCCCCCTCCCCCCAGAGAATGATCTGACCCACCTCCTTCCTCCCCCACCATCAATCTGAGTCAGGCAAGCCGTTGGAAGCACTGAACTCACCTCTTCAGCAGCTGGAACGCCCGATTCAGACTTTTATTCAGCAGGGCCATTTCGGCGCGATTCCGGATCGGCGAACACGGTGGTTAAGGGGGTAATGCTGATAAAGTTGGGCGGGCAGTTCATTAATTCATCGCCATTGCGCCCGTTTCGGGTGTGAATCAGATCGCGGCCATTCCCGGGTCTCAGTAAAGTGGTCATCTGCGCGGATGCGGGCGCGGATCGCGTTAATGGCCTCACACCCAATTTTACCACGTTTTCGCGCCCGAAAACAGGTGTGACGCAATGGTAAAATAGGGCCCTGAGAGACCACATCCCCAACTACAAGCAAACAAATCTGAATTTCTTTAGCATCTTTCACAACCTCAGCATGTTCCAAAGTGTTTCTCAAATGAGCACTTTTGAAGTACTGTTGCTGTGGAAATGCCTGAAATACGGAAGTCAGTATGTGTACAGTCGTGTTCCATAAGCAGTAATAAGATAATGACCAGATAATCCCCTTTTGTGAAGTTAGTTAAAGGATAAAAGTTGGTGAACAATAGAACTTTTGGTACTAACAGGCACTTGTAGCAACTCAGGTGATTGTGGAAAGGATGCTTTAAGGCACATGGATCAGTTTGAAGGTGAAGTGAATTATGTTCCAGATAGGGTTTTGCAGATTGTGGAGCTTTGTGGTGTACTGGATAACTTCATTCCTTAGAAATTCAGCAAATGTAGCAGCATGGATAGAAAGCCAGTTGATGGATAGGGCTGGTGAATGGGTGTTGTTTGGAATGGAGTGTTGTTTAAAAGTTGCTTAACCCAGGAGTCACTCCTGAGACCACCTTTGTTTCTGTGGACTTAGATATAAGGAACACAATTTGGAATTTTTTGATGTCGCAACAGCAGGAGCATAGCAACCAGTGCAAAACACTGTAAAATATTCTTTGAAGGGCAGACAGGTGAGCAGGATGGGTAAGTAGGTGGCACGCACAATTTCCAACAGGTAAGTGTCAATTGTTAGAATTTTGGAGGTAAAACAAGAACTAGCATTATTCACTGAGTGGCGATTTAGGCCTGCAAGTTGCTGAGCAGTTTGGATAAATACAGATACCTGGGGTTGAATTTTCCTGTTCAAGGCAGGAATTGGGAGGTAGAGTTTCATTCTGGTTTGCAAACCCATCCTGACACCAGTGTGCTGTGAAGCACGATTTTCATGGGATCAGGTCTTAATAACTTTAGAGTCAAAACTGCCATCCAATTACCTACTGGGGTGGGGAAGGGGTGTGAGAATAGAGGGAAGTGATCAACCTTCTGGCCTGACCTGACAGCCATTGCTGTCTCTGTGTGGCATTAAAAAAATGAGAGGAGCTCCATGTTCAATGTAGCCAGGGCAAGTCAAAAGCTAGGGCCCTGGATCGATAGGAAAAGCTTTGACAAAGTTTTGAGCTTTGACAAAGGGTCATCCAGACTCGAAACATCAGCTCTTTTCTCTCCTTACAGATGCTGCTCGACCTGCTGAGATTTTCCAGCATTTTCTCTTTTGGTTGGTGAAAGGAAAAGCTTGTTTACTACTTTTATATTGACAGGAAAGCTTTCACTTTGTTGCAATATATGAAATCAAACAACTTTTGGCTTTGGTCTCCATATTTAAGAAAGGTTATACTTGCATAGAGGATGTTACAGTGAAGGTTCGCTACATTGGTCCTTGGAATGAGGGCATTGCCTTATGATGAAAAGCTAAGTAAGTTGGGCTTAAATTCTCTGAAGTTTCGAAGAATGAAAGGCAAACTCATTGAAATCTAAAACATTCTGAAGGGGCTTGATAGGATGCATGTTGAAATATTGATTCTGTTGCTCAGGAAATTTAGAGCATGGGGGCACAGTCTCAGGATAGGGACCAATCACTTAGGACTGAGATGAAGGATGGCGAATCTTTGAAATTTTCAGAGGAGAGTGTGTGCTCCATCACCATAATCAGAACAGCCATGATCTTATTAAATTGTGGAGCAGGCTCGATGGGCCGAATGGCCTGCTCCTGCTCCTGTTTCTTATGTTCTTATAGTGGTCACCTGCCCTCGTGAAAATCAAGGGAGGAAGGAAGGCAATGAGCTCCCTAATAACCTCAAACCACCCTAACCACAAGGTAGTGACCTTAATTTGCTCTCTTGCTCACAACCCTCGGCCCCCTTCCTTGGTGAAATTCATCAGAGATAGCACCAGACATGACAGATCTACACACAAGCTGTTGTCATCATTGTTTTTGCCATTTCCGCCCTGTTCTATCCAGATTAGGGACAGGAAAATCCGGCCCTCAGGTTTCAAATACATGGACTCGAAATTGCCTTGGACTTTGTCTCACATTGCCAGTGTCACTTCGTTAGAAGAACCCCATTTACATGTCCAGATAGTGTTTCTGCCGCACTTCTGGAGAAGTGATGACTTATGAGCAGGAGCAGCACCAAAGAAATTCCTGCCATAATTTCCTCAGACTGCAAGTACAGATAGATAATGTCACAGTAAATAGTCCAATAGCGAATGACAAAAAGAGGTGTGCATAAAGTTGTACATAACAGGTTAATTCTTACGTCTGGAGATCAACAGCAGATTTCAATCCCTACTTAATTAATTTATTAGAAATTTTGAGGAAGTAACAAACATTTATGATCTTGAGGGGACTTGACAGGATTGATAAATTTGTATGGCCATGGTAAATTGCCCCTAAGTGTCAGAGGGACTAGCAGGGTAAATACCTGGAGGTACAGGGTTAGGGGTGGTTGGGATTGTTGTCGGTGCAGTCTTGATGGGCCGAATGGTTTCCTCCTGCACTGCAGAGATTCTATTGCCGGTATTTTATGACCTCGCTTGGGCGAGGCTCGTAAAATCCTGCCCGAAGCCAACGCTCTGTGAGCTGCGCCCGCCCTGATTCCGGGACAGGCATGGCGGTAAAACTCCGGGCCGGCATAATTAAGGACCCCACGCAACCCGGACATTCTCTCTTCCACCTTCTTCCGTCGGAAAAAGACACAAAAGTCTGAGGTCACGTACCAACCGACCCAAGAACAGCTTCTTCCCTGCTGCTGTCAGACTTTTGAATGGACTTACCTTGCATTAAGTTGATCTCTCTCTACACCCTAGCTATGACTGTAACACTACATTCTGCACTCTCTCGTTTCCTTCTCTATGAACGATTTTGCCTGTATTGCCAAACAATACTTTTCGCTGTATGTTAATAAATCAATCAATCAACATGCTGGAAGGATGTTTCTACTCCTAAGGGAATCTAGAACTAGGGAACAAAGTTTAAAAATAAGAGGTCTCCCTTTTAAGACTCAAATGAGGTGAAATTCTTTTCTCTGGCGATCAATAAAGTAAAGTTTATTTATTAGTCACAAGTAGGCTTACATTAACAATGCAATGAAGTTACTGTGAAAATCCCCTAGTCGCCACACTCCGGCGCCTGTTCAGGTCCACTGAGGGAGAATTTAGCATGTCCAATTCACCTAACCTGCACATCTTTGGACTATGGGAGGAAACTGGAGCACCCGGAGGAAACCCACGCAGACACGAGGGGAACGTGCAGACTCCGTACAGACAGTGATCCAAGACGGGAATCGAACTCGGGTCCCTGGCAAAAGGAGGGAGCAGTGCTAACCACTGTGCCACCGTACCGCCCCTCCCCATTAGTATGTGGACCTCTGTTCCCCAGAAAGCAGTGGTGGCTGGCTCATTGAATTCATTTGAGGCAGAGTTAAATATTTTTAATAGATATGGGAGTCGAGGGATAGTGGGGCAGACTGGAAAGTGGAGTTCAGACTAACCATGATCTTATGGAATTGCGGAGAGGCTCAAACAGCTGACTGGCCTTCTCCTGATCCTAAGTCCAATGTTTCATGCCACACTTAGACTGGAAGATATTCAGTCTGAATCTCAACCATATTAAATGATAACATGTTATACAATTTTGTTGCTGTATTTGTGAGATTTGTTACTTCTGGACAACAATTGAACACATTAGAACAGATTTTTGAAGCTTGATGAGGCTGAAACTGGAGTCAGGCAATCAGAAAAATCGCCATGGGTGAGCCTCATGTCTGTTTGCCGGCATCACCCACTTCTGGGCTGTTTTCAAATTTCCAGTCAGCAGGCAGGCCTGTTCCTGTGGCCGAGAGGTTACCAGTGAAAAGAAGTGTCCTCCCAGTGGCAGACCGAGCAGTCAGTGCTCCAGATCATGCTAACACCTACAGCTGACATACAAATGACCACAGCTGCTGTCAAAGCCGCTGGTGGAGTGGTTTCCCCTTTGCAATGGTGGTCTGACCGCTGTGGTCATTTTTAATTTCAACAATTTTGGAGCTGCTGAGAGTGTACCTCCACCTTGAGTGCCCTCACTCCCCCTTACCTGAGAGGCAGGTTCCAGCTCTTTCACTGGATTATGGAGGGCCTCTTATTAGCCCTCCAGCACTGGGAACACACCCACCATCCTTAATTGGATGGTGAGTGTACCTTCTTGTCATGAATTGGCCACTCGTTTTACAATGAGACATGTTCTGCAGGATTGGGACCTGGAAATTATTCCCCTTTGGGGTCCCCACCCAAAAATTAAAATTCAAATCATTATTTCAAAGTAGTAAAGACAAATGCTATCTTGAAATGCTGTCACATTAACAGCTTGCAAAATCATTCACTGCTCAAAATTACATCATTATATAGATTGTAGATCCATTTACAACTAGGAAATTACAATTTAACTAAATTTAGACATTTTAAACTCAGGCATAAGAAGCAAACATTTTAGTTTTTCCAAAGTATTGCCTAAGACATATAATTACTTCAAATTTAATTGTGTATAATAGATGATTCTTAAATTATGCACCTCTTATTTTTAGATCTTGATATATGAAGTGTTTTCAGTGAACATTATATTTAGCTTTTCTACATGTTGTACCTTAAAAAATATTTTCTACACATGAATTTTGTTCTGTAGAAATGGGATCCTCTGCATTAAATTCTGAATTTCTTCCTGCAGGTCTTTTCTCTTATTGACGATATATATTCAAGTAACTCTCTCAAGCAATATGGCAGTAAAATAATTGCTGTGTCTTCAATTATAAGCTGAGAGCAGGTAAGTATTAATTTATAGATGTCCTTGCTTTTTGCACCATAGAATTCTGGCTTGGGATAATAATGACACTGAATTAATTTAATAAATGCTGTTGTTGGAGAAAGACATGCTCTTAAAACTTTTTATCTTACACTCATCAGGGCAGAATTTGTAAAATACCAATTGTAAAAGGAATACTAATTTATACTGCATGATAAGAGAGTGCTGATTGGTTGGCAGGTGGACTCTGATTAGTAGAGGCACTGCCATGGAGAATACACCAGGGAGCAGTTAATTGTCAAGCTAATGTTTAAATTCAAAGCAGGAAGGTCAATTCTGGCCAAGGCATTGCCATGAGGAATGAACCAGTGAATAACTTACTCCAGACCTTTGTTTATTTGAAAAAGGTGCAATTCAAGGACAGGACCTTGTGAGTGAATATGTAGCTTCAAGCACTCTTAAGTCAACTACACTGCAAGCCTGACTGATGATCTCAAATTGGTTGTCAGTGTAATTCTTAGCGCAATCAGGATTGTTTAACAAATATTGTCCAATCACAGAAATCATCTAATGTTGGACACCATATTTTGAGTTTTGCAAACATTGGTTGGTTGGGTACAGTCAATATTTTGCCTGTTGCCAACAGCCGAAGACAAGTGCTGCTTGATATGATCTGACAGTTACTGATGTATGGCCTACGTATCTCACACCGGCATTGAAATTCATATACCACATTACTTATCTGTGTGATAGGCAGAATGTCTTTTTGGCTTGTTGGCAGTATCCTGTTAGTGGAGAATGCCATTTATGTTCTAATTCATTTTGGCAGTGTGAAACAGCTAGTTTCACCTGTTGCTCAATTTTTTCAGAGACCTTACACTTCCACAGTAAGTGTAATCTGAGGCAGACTGCACACTTTTCAAGGCCAAAGATGGTAGCCTTGAACCTGTTAATGAATTTGTGTGATATATAGCACAAAATGATCTGATCAGGATAGCCATTATCCCACAGGATAACTTCACTGCAACCTATTTCAGCATCAAGCTTTCATGGTGAACAAATGGGTCAGGCCCTATTTATGAGTTTGTTGATAAGGCCAATCCTATAGGGTGTGGAACTGTAGGAGTCCCAGTGCATGTATTGACTAGTGAAGAAAGGCCTACAGTAGACAGTAGTAGAGACCCTGCGGCAGATTTCTCTACTAGCATGTCGAGTAATGGGAACTTGTTTGACTGCTTCATTTCAAATGTGAATTTGAGTGCAGGATGGAGCCTATTAAGGTGTGTGAGGAAATTTTTACATGCAGCTGCAGATTCAAGTATAGCAAACTTATCATCTGTATTTGAAAATGTGCAAAGGATAGGAGATAAGGTGTTATTCCATCAAAGATGTCTCTCTCGTGGAAACCAACAGGGCTAAAAGAGGGCACAGATTTAAGGTGAGATGGGGTAAGTTTAGGGGAGACATGCGGGGAAAGATTTTCACACAGAGGGTGCTGGGTGCCTGGAATGCACTGCCAGTGCAAGTGGTGGAAATAGACACATTAGCAACGTTCAAGGCACATCTTGATAGACACATGAACGGAAGGCAAACAGAGGGATGGAAACAGCCTATTGACACAGGCTTGGTGGGCCAAAGGGCCTGTTCCTGTGCTGCATTGTTCTTTGTTCTTTGGATGTTTGCAAGATCTGGGCCTAGAAAGGATCCCATGGCAACACCATCTATTTTGGCATACATGGGGTTACTAAAACTGAACTCAACTGCATGAGTTGCTGAATTCATAAGTTTGAAGAATACAGGTTCAGACAATGGCAATGCATCTAGATCACCATAATATAATGATGTGGTGCAAATGTCTATGGCTTCTTTGAGCAATACGTTGGTGAATAGGCTAGCAATATTGAATGAGCACATACACACGACATTGCTATCGATATGCAAGTCCTGTATGGTCTTTGCAAAGGTGAAGGAATCCTTCAGTGTGTATCAGGAAAACTTGCTCAGAACTGGCTGTAGCAATTTGTCCAACCATTTGGCCAATTCACGTTGTGCAGAACCAGTCATGGATAAGACACGGTGTAATGGGACACCACTATTTTGTGCCTTCGGCAGCCGTATATCACCCTGAAAAAAGCAACTGCTTGATCTGCATTGTATCCACCACCTTAAACATTCACTTCCATCACTCGTGTATTGTGGCTGCAGAGTGTACCATTTGCAAGATGCACTTAGAAACTTGCCAAGGCTCTTTGTCAGCAACTTTCAAACCTGCGACCTCTACCGCCTTAAAGAACACGTGCAGCAGATGCATGGGAACACCACCACTTGCATGTTCCCTCCAAGCCACACACATATTGGAACTATGGTACCGTTCCTTCCCTTCCGTTGGGTTAAGATACTGGAACTCCTATCCTAACAGTACTTTGGGTTTATCTACACCACATTGGCTGCAGTGGTTCAAGAAGGCAGTTCACCAGGAGCTTCTCAAGGTCAATGAGGGATCAGCAACAACTGCTGGCCTAGCCAGTGCGCCCACATGCAAGAATTATAAAGAAAATCAGAAAATAGATTGCAATCTTTCTGTGCCATGAATGGGGAACATGTCGGGACAAATATGTTTGGTATTCCACTGTGCGACTAAATAATTTTCAGCTCTTATATTTGACTGGTTTAAATCCCTTTCCACTCTTTTGTCATGGGCTAAATAGATTTACACTGTCCACTGCAAGGCTTTTTGCTCCCAATACTGCTGTTGAATTGTGATGATCTGACACAAAAGCAGATTGAGAGCAATAGACAAAGTCACTAATCAATAAATATTGAATATTTAGCAGTGAAATCCCTGTTTTGACACCTTTGCATGACTATATGCTACTGCATATACTAGAATACTATTAAAAAGTTCCTTGCTATGTTGATCTTACAGGGAACATATAAAAGAACAAAGCTAAAATGCAGTTGATTTGCTGGGATATTGTTTGAAGTTTTATTCCATTTATATGAGATACAATGGAATATTGAGCAAATGAATATAGACAGTATAGTGGCAATGTTAATGAAAGATCCCTCTGGAAAAGGGCTGCAAAAGCTGCCTTTGTTTCACCGGTATCTATCTTCGAAATTATTCTTGCTAAATTGCAATTTATTTCTTTGCTGCATGACCATCCATTTATAGTCATTTCAAGCACTGAAAATTGAGGTAAAATTGTTGGTCAAAGCTGTCGGATTGCTGAAGATAAAAGCAAAATACTGCAGATGCTTGAAATCTGAAATATAAACAAAAAATGCTGGAAAGACTCAGCAGGTCTGGCAGCATTTGTGGAGAGGGAAACAGAGTTAACGTTTAGAATCTGTGTATTCAGTGCTGAAAAGGGGCAGAAATGTGATGGATTTAATAGTTATAAAGGGGGTGGAGAAGGTGGAGCAGAATAGAAAGTCTGAGATAGGTGGGAGCTCAAGAGAAATCTTTAAAGATATTATGGACACAAGAAATTGGGCATGTTAATAGTAGTGTTAAAAACTAAAGTAGGAGCTAATAATGGCAGAAAGGTAAGTTAACAGAATGTGTTTATCTTTGTAATTAGAATAAAGGAAATGCAAAAGTGAATGTGCATTTATAAACCTATGATGCGCGACAATCAAGCACGAGGTACAAGGCTTCAGCTATTGAAGGCTTTTATTAGCAAACAATGGAACTAACTAACACGAGTACACCAATTCAGACTGGAGGGGTCCCGCCTGAGCAGAGGGTCTTATACCTCTCCCCAGGAGGCGGGGCCCGACCGGGATGTGCCATAACAACATCTACCACAGGTAAACACCCTAACCCAACAACATTATAACAACCCCCACAGTGGCAACACCCTAACCCAACAGTAACATTGGAATAACCCCACAGTGGTAACCAACGATGGTTCACCACATTCACCCCTCCTTTAAAAACAAAGGCCGGCGGGGTGCGAAAACAGGTCACATATATACAAAATTCACAAGTCCAGACGGTCTGGAGGACCGCACCGTTGCTGTGATCGCCTCAACACCGGTTGCGACACCGGAGCAGGTGCTTGCGGTGGCGTTCTCTCCAAAACAGCGTCCGGCTGTCCCCTCGCCGGTTGACCCTGGTGAGGCGATGGTGCAGGGGATCCTGGAACCTTCTGTGGTGGCGCCGATCTCCGAGTCTCAGGCAAGCTGTACATGGGAGTATAACAGTTATGCACTGGTCCCGGTGCTGACCGCACCACGTCTGGGGAAGAAATAAGTGATAGGGGATTCGTGACAGGGGGTATGGGAGCGACAGGAGTTGCTACGTCCCCTGCGGGCGCCAGGTCTCGAATCGAGACTGTGTCCTCTCGCCCGTCAGGATATGCCACATAGGCATACTGAGGGTTGGCGTGGAGGAGTTGGACCGGTTCGACCAAGGGGTCGGACTTGCGGGCCCTCACATGTCGCCACAGAAGGACGGGTCCTGGGTACGTCAACCAGGCTGGTAAGGAGATCCCCGAGGACGACTTCCGAGGGAATGAGAACATCCTCTCATGGGGAGTAGCATTGGTTGCCGTACACAGGAGGGAGCGAATGGAATGAAGCGCATTTGGAAGGACCTCCTGCCAACGGGAGACTGGAAGGCCCCTGGATTTCAGCGCCAGTAGGACAGCCTTCCAGACTGTAGCATTCTCCCTCTCCACCTGTCCGTTACCCCTAGGGTTGTAGCTCGTGGTTCTACTAGAGGCAATCCCGTATGAGAGCAGGAATTGCCTCAAGTCGTTACTCATGAACGACGAGCCCCTGTCGCTATGTATGTAGCAGGGGTACCCGAACAGGGTAAAAAGATCGCTGAATGCCTTAATCACTGTGGCAGTCGACGTGTTCGCACAGGGGACAACAAACGGGAACCGGGAGTATTCATCTATTATATTGAGAAAATAGACATTCCGGTCCGTTGAGGGAAGGGGGCCCTTAAAATCCACACTCAGCCTCTCGAAGGGACGAGTGGCCTTGACCAATTGTGCCCGGTCTGGTCGATAAAAGTGCGGTTTGCATTCCGCGCAAATCCGACAGCTTCTTGTTACTGACCTGACATCCTCCACCGAGTAGGGCAGGTTGCGGGCTTTTACGAAGTGGTAGAGTCGGGTGACTCCAGGATGGCACAGGTCATTGTGGAGGGCCTTCAAGCGGTCCTCCTGCATGATGGCGCATGTTCCGCGCGAGAGGGCATCCGAGGGCTCATTGAGCTTCCCTGGACGATACATAATATCGTAATTATAGGTGGAGAGCTCAATTCTCCACCGCAAGATCTTATCATTCTTGATCTTGCCCCTCTGCGTATTACTGAACATAAACGCCACGGATCGTTGATCCGTGATCAGGGTGAACCGCTTCCCCGCCAGGTAATGGCGCCAGTGTCTGATGGCCTCCACAATGGCCTGAGCCTCCTTCTCCACCGCTGAGTGCCGAATTTCGGGGCCTTGAAGGGTGCGGGAAAAAAACGCGACGGGCCTGCCTGCCTGGTTTAGTGTGGCGGCCAGGGCGAAATCCGATGCATCACTTTCCACCTGAAAAGGGATGGATTCATCCACCGCGTGCATCGTGGCTTTCGCAATGTCGCTTTTCAGAGCCTTGAAGGCCAATTGGGCCTCCGGCGTGAGTGGGAAGGTCGTGGACTTGATGAGCGGACGGGCTTTGTCCGCGTAGTTGGGGACCCACTGCGCATAATACGAAAAGAAGCCGAGGCATCTCCTCAGTGCTTTTGTGCTAGCGGGCAAGGGAAGTTCAGTAAGGGGGCGCATACGGTCTGGATCAGGGCCGATGACCCCGTTTTCCACCACGTATCCAAGGATAGCTAACCTGCGCGTACGGAATACGCACTTCTCCCTGTTATAGGTCAGATTCAGGCGAGATGCAGTGCGCAGAAAGTTTTGGAGATTCGTGTCATGGTCCTGCTGGTCATGGCCGCAGATGGTGACGTTATCCAGGTACGGGAAGGTAGCCCGCAACCCGTTCTGGTCCATCATTCGGTCCATAGCACGCTGGAAGACCGAGACCCCATTGGTGACACCAAATGGAACCCTAAGAAACTGGTATAGACGACCATCCGCCTCAAAAGCCGTGTATTGTCGGTCCTCTGGGCGGATGGGGAGTTGATGGTAGGCGGACTTAAGGTCTATGGTGGAGAACACCCGGTACTGCGCAATCTGATTGACCATATCAGATATGCGCGGGAGAGGATACGCATCCAGCTGCGTATAACGGTTAATGGTCTGACTGTAGTCGATGACCATCCGAGGTTTGTTCCCGCTTTTAACCACCACGACCTGCGCTCTCCACGGACTAGCACTGGCCTGTATGATCCCTTCTTTGAGGAGCCGCTGAACCTCAGATCTGATAAAGATCCGGTCTTCAGCGCTGTAACGCCTACTCTTAGTAGCGATGGGCTTGCAGCCTGGTACCAGATTCTTAAATAAAGAAGGTGTGGTGATCTTTAGTGTGGAAAGATTGCATGCGGGGCGCTTTGGGCAATTTGGAGGCTGCGGCTGATTCCTTACTGCCAGTGAAGGGAGTGGCCCACCGTACTGTAGGATCACACTCTTCATGTGGACCATAAAGTTTAGTCCGAGGAGAATTGGCGCACAAAGGTACGGTAACACAAGGAGCCTGTATCGCTCGTAAATTGTGCCCTGCACCTCTAGGGTTACCATACAACGTCCTTGGATCGGTACAGACCGGGACTGTGATGCCATGGAAATTGTCTGTTTGGCAGGTAGAACCCGGAGTCCACACCTTTTTGCAGTGTCAGGGTGAATAAAACTCTCGGTGCTCCCACTGTCAAACAGACAATACACAGTACGACCATTTACCTTG
This sequence comes from Mustelus asterias, assembly GCF_964213995.1. Classification (NCBI taxonomy): domain Eukaryota; kingdom Metazoa; phylum Chordata; class Chondrichthyes; order Carcharhiniformes; family Triakidae; genus Mustelus; species Mustelus asterias. The sequence goes on along the minus strand of NC_135806.1, from coordinate 94,066,204 downwards.
ATGTTCATCATGGAACAGTGAAGTCTGTGATGCTTCGTCTGGTCCAGAGAGATCGACGCCACCGTTGGCCCCTGGGCGTCACTGCATGCAGCCGAGGTTGATACTGAGGACCCCTGCTGGTCGCTCCTGGTCGTCGTCGACCATGATGGCCGCCCCCATGAATCGCACGTGGGTGAGGGCGCCAAGCGTAGCGACTCCTGGTGGTCTTCCTCCTCCTCCGTCAGCCACGATGGCGCCGTCCTGGATTCGCACGTGGTCGGGCCTCGCGGGTACCGCGACGTCGAAGGAGATTGTCTCCGCTCTGGAGGGTCACAGGCTGCACTGCCGTTCTTGGGCTTCGACCTGCAAACTTTAGCATAGTGCCCCTTTTTACCGCACTGACTGCAGATCGCCGTTTTTGCAGGACACTGTTGCCGTGGATGCTTGGCTCCGCCGCAAAAATAGCATCGCTGGCCGCCTGGAGCTGCCGCCGTCGTCGGATCGATATGGGAGCGCGAGCCCGTGGGGCGAGGAGGGATTTGTGCTTGCTCCTGCCACGTTGTCTCCGCGTGGTCTTCAGGGTACAGAGCCAAGCTTTTCGACGCTGCCTCCAGCATCTCAGCCATCTCCATCGCTTGGGTCAAGTTGAGGTTCCCTCTCTCTAATAGCTTAAGCCGGATGTACGAGGACCCTACCCCTGCTACGAACGCATCTCGGGCGAGGTCGTACATATATTGCTCAGCCGACACATCTTTGCAGTCGCAGCCCCTGGCAAGCTGCAAGAGCTCATTGGCGTAGTCCTCCATGGTTTCGCCCGACTGCCGACGTCGTGTAGCGAGGAGGTAACGAGCGTGGATCTCGTTGGGTGGTCTCGTGTATCGTTTCTTCAAGAGCTCGATGGCCCTCGGGTAAGTGGTGGCCGCACGAATCGCAAGATAGACCGTGTTGCTTACCCTCGCGTGGAGGACCTGGAGTTTGTCGTCGTCCGTAGTAACAGCTGCAGAGGCTGCCAGGTAGTCCTCGAAACACTTCCACCAATGGTCAAAGGTGTTAGAGGCACCGACCGCACGTGGGTCCAACGTCAGACGCTCTGGTTTTAGTATTTGTTCCATACTCCCTTTACTGTCGAGAGTTTTATGTTTGCTAATAAAATTGATGCGCGACAATCAAGCACGAGGTACAAGGCTTCAGCTATTGAAGGCTTTTATTAGCAAACAATGGAACTAACTAACACGAGTACACCAATTCAGACTGGAGGGGTCCCGCCTGAGCAGAGGGTCTTATACCTCTCCCCAGGAGGCGGGGCCCGACCGGGATGTGCCATAACAACATCTACCACAGGTAAACACCCTAACCCAACAACATTATAACAACCCCCACAGTGGCAACACCCTAACCCAACAGTAACATTGGAATAACCCCACAGTGGTAACCAACGATGGTTCACCACAACCTACAAGTGAGAAAATTAATTTTGAATCTTGTCTGCATGCCTCTGCTTTTGTCGTAGTAGCTTCACCAGTTATGAAACCAATCAAAATAATGACACAATGGCAGACTTAATTGAAGTGTTTGTAAAATTAACAGAAAACAGCACCATATAAAAAGTGCACCATACTGAACTGTAAGTGCTCTTGTGTGGCAGATCCTGGCTTTAACTGAAAACATGAGTTGCTCTTTGTACCCTGTTGCTGTCTTTCTATGGAATAGAATTAGGTCAGTGCCCTTCTATGGCAAGTGCTTGACTGTGGTATGTGAATGAGAACTTGGAATTTATTCATAAGGCTCCAGATGTTTAACATGGATGCCAGGTGCTTCAGCACCGGCTGAAAGTCCATAATCTCCCAACATTCTGGTCATTATTAATACTGATATTGAAATGATCAAAATTCCAATTCACAACAACTTCATTAAACAAGGAAAATTACCCTGTCAGAAACAAAATAGCTTACATTTAAGCAATGTCCTCTGGATAGCCCAGCTTCACTGAGTACTTTTGAAACATCGAGATAGATTTTCATATCTACCATCTGGGCATTAAGCACTCCTTATCCAGAGGCACAGATTTTTATACTTACTGTCTGGGCATTAAGCATTGCTTAGTCAGAGGCACAGGAAAGAAAATCGAGTGGCAAGAATCACAAGCTACTAAATTTGAAAGGAAGGAAAATCAAACACATTTGACTAGCATTCAATCTTCCTCAGTAGATTATCCTTACTGTGCTCTCCATCCCCCTTCACCCCCAGGTAAGGTTTTGCACTCAGTCAATAAAGGAATTTAGTTTCTCGGGTGCAGAGTCAATCCATAACCTCATGACCTGGAGGTAAAATTGCAACTCCTGAGCCATGACTGATGTTTTGGGAAGCTATGGGCTGGCATTATAATCAAGGCTAATCCAGTTCCCAACTCATGTCCACATACTTTCACTGTCCAGCAAGGTTTACTTGGCAACAAAAGAGAATAGGGACTCTGGATAATGTTTTTTTCATTCTATGGCTGTGGAGCACTGACGTCAATTGTGCACTTCAATGGTAAGCTCAGATAATAAACTTTACTTGTCCCTCTAGTTCAGATCTCCCTGTACTCCTTAGAAAAAATTCAGTGAGACAATCTGCTTAAGTCGGGCAGTCTTTGACTTGAGTCAGTTCTGCAAAATTGATATAATAATAAAGGCAAGCTGTGCATTGTATTTGGTTTATTCATTGGATCTGGAATTGTTTTTGTAATGTCACTGAGTGTAAAATATTTCATTCCCCAGTATGTCTTGGCTGAAATAATGAAGAAGAAATCAAAATATATTACCCATTGAGAACAGATAGGTATGTTAGGAAGACAGTTGTAAAAAGTGGAAATCTGAAAAGTGAATTTTGAATATGTTGTTGGTATAACTGCCATAGACATAAAATAATTGGATGTGTGGCAACAATTGTGAATCATCATTGGATGAGGAAAAGATGCTAGAAGTAACCTGGAGAGACTTGGTCATTGATTTTTGTCGCCCTTCTTGTGGGAAAGTAATAAGCTTCTTCCCCAGAATTCTTCTCCACAGAACACTTCACATTGATTGCTCATCAGATGGGGATTGACCGTTGGAGATCCTTTTGATGATTTCAGCATAAAAGAAGGAAAGCACTTCCATTTCTATAGCACCTTTCATGGCCCCAGGATACTTAAAGTATTTTACAATTAATTTGATTTGATTTGATTTATTATTATCACATGAATTAACATACAGTGAAAAGTATTGTTTCTTGCGCGCTATACAGACAAAACATATCGTTCATAGAAAAGGAAACGAGAGAGTGCAGAATGTAGTGTTACATAAGAACATAAGAACTAGGAGCAGGAGTAGGCCATCTGGCCCCTCGAGCCTGCTCCGCTATTCAATAAGATCATGGCTGATCTTTTCGTGGACTCAACTCCACTTACCCGCCCGCTCACCATAACCCATAATTCCTTTACTGTTCAAAAATTTATCTATCTTTGCCTTAAAAACATTCAATGAGGTAGCCTCAACTGCTTCACAGGGCAGGGAATTCCACATATTCACAACCCTTTGTGTGAAGAAGTTCCTTCTCAACTCAGTCCTAAATCTGCTTCCCCTTATTTTGAGGCCATGCCCCCTAGTTCTAGTTTCACCTGCCCGTGGAAACAACTTCCCTGCTTCTATCTTATCTATTCCCTTCATAATCTTATATGTTTCTATAAGATCTCCCCTCATTCTTCTGAATTCCAATAAGTATAGCCCCAGTCTACTCAGTCTCTCCTCATAAGCCAACCCTCTCAACTCCGGAATCAACCTAGTGAATCTCCTCTGCACCCCCTCCAGTGCCAGTATATCCTTTATCAAGTAAGGAGACCAAAACTGTACAGAGTACTCCAGGTGTGGCCTCACCAGCACCTTATACAACTGCAACATAACCTCGCTGTTTTTAAACTCCATCCTTCTAGCAATGAAGGTCAAAATTCCATTTGCCTTCTTAATTACCTGCTGCACCTGCAAACCAACTATTCGTGATTCTTGCACAAGGACACCCAGGTCCCTCTGCACAGCAGCATGCTGCAATTTTTTACCATTTAAATAATAGTCCATTTTGCTGTTATTCCTACCAAAATGGATGACTTCACATTTACCAACATTGTACTCCATCTGCTAGACCCTCTCCCACTCACTTAGACTATCTATATCTCTTTGCAGACTTTCAGCATTCTCTGCACACTTTGCTCTGTCATCTGCAAATTTTGACACACTACACTTGGTCCCCAACTCTAAATCATCTATGTAAATCATAAACAATTGCGGTCCCAACACTGATCCCTGAGGCACACCACTAGTCACTGATCATCAACCAGAAAAACACCCATTTACCCCCACTCTTTGCTTTCTGTTAATTAACCAATTAATACATTACCCATAACACCGTGCACCTTTATCTTATGTAGCAGTGTTTGGTGCGGCAGCTAGTCAAATGCCTTCTGGAAATCCAGATACACCACATCCATAGGCTCCCCATTGTCCACTGCACATGTACAGTCATAGCTAAGGTGTAGAGAAAGATCAATTTAATGCAAGGTAAGTCCATTCAAAAGTCTGACAGCAGCAGGGAAGAAGCTGTTCTTGAATCGGTTGGTACGTGACCTCAGACTTTTGTATCTTTTTCCTGAAGGAAGAATGTGGAAGAGAGAATGTCTGGGGTGCGTGGGATCCTTAATTATGCTGGCTGCTTTGCTGAGGCAGTGAGAAGTGTAGATAGAGTCAATGGATGGGAGGCTGGTTTGCGTGATGGATTGGGCTACATTCACAACCTTTTGTAGTTCCTTGCGGTCTTGGGCAGAGCAGGAGTCTTACCAAGCTGTGATACAACCAGAAAGAATGCTTTCTATCGTGCATCTGTAAAAGTTGGTGAGAGTCATAGCTGACGTGCCAAATTTCCTTAGTCTTCTGAGAAAGTAGAGGCGTTGGTGGGCTTTCTTAACTATGGTGTCGGCATGGGGGGACCAGGAAGGTTGTTGGTGATCTGGACACCTAAAAACTTGAAGCTCTCAACCCTTTCTACTTCATCCCCATTGATGTAAAAAGGGGCATGTTCTCCTTTATGCCTCCTGAAGTCAATGACAATCTCCTTCATTTTGTTGACATTGAGGGAGAGATTATTGTTGCCGCACCAGTTCACCAGATTCTCTATCTCATTCCTGTACTCTGTCTCGTCATTGTTTGAAATCCGATCCACTATGGTGGTGTCGTCAGCAAACTTGAAGATCAAATTGGAGGGAAATTTGGCTGCATAGTCGTAGGTGTATAAGGAGTATAGTAGGGGGCTGAGAACACAGCCTTGTGGGGCACCGGTTTTGAGGATGATCGTGGAGGACGTGTTGTTGCCTATCCTTACTGATTGTGGTCTGTGAGTTAGGAAGTTCAGGATCCAGTCTACTTGCATTTCCTGATATATATTAATGACCTAGATATTGGTGTGCAAGGAAACAGAGGTAGTTTTAAGTAACCTATATTATTTTTATTTTTGGATATTAGAAATAAAGTACAGCTTTAAGTGAGTTTAATTTTATGTTTCCGTGAAAGAAAGGGTTAAAATTTTAGTTAGATTCACGTTAAATATTGATGCTTGCATGTCTGTGGGTTTTGGTTTCAATCAAACAATGCCTGCACTGTGATTAGAGAGTTTACGACCTGAAAACAAACAAGTGTTAAAGACTAGGCTGTTGCTTAGCAATCATGGGTCACTTTAGGTTAGAAAGCATCCAGTTTTAAACTGGAACCAGAAGCAGTTGGAACTAGGTAACTGGACAGGAAGCAGTTCTCACAGAAACTGCCAAAAGAGAAGCAGGGCAATGGAGTAAGGGCAAGAAAGCAAGTCTTAGAAGTTAAAGAACAGATAGTTCTAGAAACCAGGGAATGCAAAGAGAAGTCCCAGGAAGACTGAAGTCAAAGGGACAAAATGAACGGGAAATTGAACACGGTAATGTTCACTGAAGTTAAAGAAAGGGACAGAGAGAAACCTTCAGTTTAAGATAGAGCTGAAAGGTGAATAACCTGATGTGGTTGGCTAGCGAGAAGCCAGACATCTGAAGAAATCCTAACATTTGGTGACCTTAGTAAAGCCTGTGAAGCAGTGAGGTTCTGTTGACATGGCTGGGTACCTGAGGGATTGTGCGGAAGCTTGAATGCAAATGGAAATCCAAGGCAGAGGGATACTGAAAGGAGAAATTGAAATCTTGAAGGTGGATCTATGGTGAAACATCTGAGAGAAAGCAATGTTTGGGAGAAGATTCTAAGGCGTGTTTTCTTAAGAGTGGAGTTTGCAAAGATTCGGGTGGAAGTCAGATTCCAGTGAGACCAGTTGGCTCACAGTGTGATAAGTAATTGAGCAGATTTGATGAGAAATCTACAGAAGTTGTATTGGGTGGTGTTTGCAACTTGATCTCAGTCCATTGTGTGGGTTGTTGGTTTACAGGGGTTGTGTACTTACCGAGAACAATATAGTATAAACTCTGTAACTTGTGTTTTCCTTAAAAATCTGTGTATATTTATGAACATATAGGTGGTGTGAAGGAGTATTGCATCATAGTTGGTCTTTTCATATTTAATAAATGTTTTATTCTTTTTGTTAAAAGATAATTGGCAGTCCTATAATTCTGTTCATCCGCGTTTCACAAGAAAAAAGGACAGTAATAGTCTACTGAGACAGGATTCTACTCTGGACCTTCCCATCCAGTTGTAACATCAGATGGGATCATATCAAAGGAACAATTTCAAAGTTTGCGGATGACATAGGAACATACTTAGAAAACAAAAGCAGGAGTAGGCCATTCCGCCTTTTGAACCTGCTCCACCATTCATTATGATCATGGCTGCTCATCAAATTCAACACCCTGATCCTGCCTTCCCCCCCATATCCCCTTGATCTCTTTAGCCCCAAGAGCTATTTCTAATTCCTTCTTGAAATCACACAACATGAAACTTGGAAGCATTGTAAACTGTGGACAGTGTAGAGCTTCAAAAAGACAGAGACAACACTTCATAGAATCATAGAATCTCTACAGTGCAAAGGAGGCTATTCGGCACATCAAGCCTCCACCAACAACAATCCCACCCAGGCCCTATCCCTGTAACACCACGAATTTACCCCACTAATCCCCCTAACACTAAGGGGCAATTTAGCTTGGCCAATCCACCTAACCCGCTCATCTTTGGAGTCTTCTGTGAATCACTACTGTGATTCTGTGACTCTAAGAGTGGCTGGCATTGCATCAGAATCACTGTTCTCTCTTCTTCCTCTGCTTCCTCCTCCTTGGGTTTATTTGCAGGTGATGTGTGCTCAGCACCTTGTTCCTCACACAGCTTCAATCCTCAAAGCTGCACCATGTTGTGAAGAGCACAGTGCAACATGATCAAACTGCAGACCCTGGCTTATGAATACTAAAGGGCATCTCCAGATCTGTTGAGACACCTGAAATGGATCTTGACCATGCTGTTGTTTAGTGGTACATCTGGTTGCCATATGACATTCATTATACTGATCTCAGGCTTCATTGGTGGCTTTTTCGTGTGTGTCATGGGGTATCCTTTGTCTCCTATGAGGGAGCCATTAAAGCTGCTTCCAGAACCAAAGAGGCCAAGGATCTTGGACTGCCACAGGATAAAAATATCATTGCAGCTTCCAAGAAATTTGGCACAACCAGCATGAATCTTTTCTTGTGGTTGTACAACAGTTGCACACTCATAGAATGGAATTCCTTGTGGTTTATGAAAAGTCCTGGCTGATCTTGGGGTGCGTGGATTGTCAATTGCACGCAGTCAATGTCACCAGCCAGTCAGAGACAGAAACCTCAGCAACAGCTCATTCTGACTAATGTCATCACAGGCAGAATTCTGACAAACAACTTAGGGTGGCACGGTGGCACAGTGGTTAGCACTGCTGCCTCATAGTGCCAGGGACCCGGATTCAAATCCAGCCTCGGATTACTGTCTGTGTGGAGTTTGCACATTCTCCCTGTGTCTGTGGGTTTTCTCTGGTGCTCCGGTTTCCTCCCACACTCCAAAGACGTGCAGGTTAGGTCAGTTGGCCATGCTAAATTGCCCTGTAGTGTCAGGGGAATTAGCTGGGTAAATACGTGGGGTTACAGGGATAGGGCCTGGGTGGGATTGTTGTTGGTGCAGGCTTGATGGGCCGAATGGCCTCCTTCTGTGCTGTAGGGTTTCTATGATTCTATCCACTGATAGTAATAGTGGGGTGGTAATAATAGGGGACTTTAATTTTCCCAAAATTGACTGGGACAACCATAGTACGAGGGCTTGGATGGAGAGAAATTTGTTGAGTGTATTCAGCAGGAATTTCTCATTCAGTATGTGGATGGCCCGACTAGAGAGGGGGCAAAACTTGACCTCCTCTTGGGGAATAAGGAAGGGCAGGTGACAGATGTGCTAGTGAGGGATCACTTTGGGACCAGTGACCATAATTCCACTAGTTTAAGATAGCTATGGAGAATGATAGGTCTGGCCCAAAAGTTAAAATTCTAAATTGGGGCAAGGCCAATTTTGATGGTATTAGACAGGAACTTTCAAAAGTTGATTGGGGGAGTCTGTTGGCAGGCAAAGGGATGTCTGGTAAGTGGGAACCTTTCAAAAGTGTGTTAACCAGGGTTCAGAGTGAGCACATTACTTTTAGAGTGAAGGGCAAGGCTGGTAGAAGTAGGGAACCCTAGATGACTCAGGATAGTGAGGCCCTGGTCAAGGAGAAGAAGGAGGCATATGACATGCATAGGCAGCTGGGATCAAGTGGATCCCTTGAAGAGTATAGGGAGTGTAGGAGTAGGGTTAAGAGAGAAATCAGAAGGGCAAAAAGGGGACACGAGATTGCTTTGGCTGATAAGACAAAGGAGAATCCAAAGAGCTTCTACAAATACATAAAGGGCAAAAGAGTAACTAGGGAGAGAGTAGGGCCTCTTAAGGATCAACAAGGTCATCGATGTGCGGATCCACAAGAGATGGGTGAGATCCTAAATGAATATTTCTCATCAGTATTTATTGCAGAGAAAGGCATGGATGTTAGGGGACTTGGGGAAATAGCGATGTTTTGAGGAGTGTACATATTACAGAGAAGGAGGTGCTGGAAGTCTTATAATGCAGCATAGTATATAAATCCCCAGGACCTGATGAAGTGTATCCCAGGATGTTGTGGGAGTCTAGGGAGGAAATTGCGGGTCCCTTAGTAGTGATATTTGAATCGTCGACAGCCACACGTAAGGTGCCTGAAAATTGGAGGGTGGCAAATGTTGTGCCTTTGTTTAAGAAGGGCTGCAAGGAAAAGCCTGGGAACTACAGGCCGGCGAGCTTAATGTCTGTAGTGGTTAAGTTGTTAGAGAAGGTTTTCTGAGAGACAGGATCTACAGGCATTTAGAGAGGCAAGGACTGATTAGGGACTGGCAGCATGGCTTTGTGAGTGGAAAATCATGTCTCATGAATTTGATTGAGTTTTCTGAAGGGATAACCAAGAAGGTAGATGAGGGCAGTGCAATTGATGTTGTCTACATGGACCTTAGCAAGGCCTTTGACAAGATACCACATGGTAGGGGGGTTGTTGCATAAGGTTAAATCTCACGGGATCCAGGCTGAGGTAGCCAATTGGATACAAAATTGGCTTAATGACAGAAGACAGAGGGCGGTTGTGGAGGGTTGTTTATCAAACTGGAGGCTTGTGATCAGTGGTGTACCCCAGGGATAGGTGCTGGGTCCATTGTTATTTGTCACTTATATTAATGATTTGGATGAGAATTTAGGAGGCATGATTAGTTTGCAGCTGACACCAAGATTGGTGGCATAGTGGACAATGAAGAAGGTTATCTAGGATTGCAATGGGATCTTGATCAATTGGGCCAGTGGGCTAATGAATGGCAGATGGAGTTTCACTTAGATAAATGCGAGGTGATGCATTTTGATAGATCGAACCAGGGTAGGACTTGCTTAGTTAATGGTTGGGCGTTGGGGAGATTTATAGAACAAAGAGATCTAAGGGTACTGGTTCATAGCTCCTTGAAAGTGGAGGCACAGCTGCACAGGGTAGTGAAGAAGGCATTCAGCATGCTTGGTTTCTTTGGTCAGAACATTGAATACATGGTTGAGACATCCTGTTGAAGTTGTACAAGAAATTGGTAAGGCCATACTTGTAATCTGTATACAGTTCTGGTCACCCTTTATAGAAAGGATATTATTAAACTAGAAAGAGTGCAAAAAAGATTTACTAGGATGCTACCGGGACTTGATGGTTTGAGTTATAAGGAGAGGCTGGATAGACTGCTGCAAGTCAGAAGTAGGTGGGGAGTTGGACATTGGGGGGGTGGTGAGAGGGTCTGATATCAGGGGGGTGTGAATGTGTGCAGTTGGGATGGGCTTGGGGGCTGGTCAAATCGGGGAGTTGGGTCGAGGATGTAGTGTGGGGAATCCCAAGTGGGTAGGGAAGTTCCCTGCGCAGCACAATTGTCCAGGAGAAGCTAGTATTTCCGGACAATTGTTGGGTAAACTCTTACCTGGGAACAAGTGAAAGAGATTCCCCAGTGCATCTTTGAGGTACCCACAAAATCTGGGGAGCCGAGAAGTTTTGGGCCAAAATATTTTTGTTAATATTTACCTCCTACTCACACCTAACCCCCACCCACACACCTCCCCCCACCCCCCCCCCCCCCCCCCCCCCACCGCCCCGCCTCCCACTCACCCCTGGCACACACAAACACACACACATGCCTCTCTTTTAAAGTTCCAGTTCCCCACGTCTCTAAATCCTAAGTGGGCATTTAAACTCCAGGATAGGGTGCCTGTCCAAGGGCTATAGTTGGGGGTCTACTCCATTTTGAGTGCTGGTCCTCGGTAACAGTCCACAACCTGTGGTCTCCCTAACAACGGGCATTCAAAAGCAGTTTAAGTCGTGTGACAGTCAATTATTTTTGAATTATAGTCATTGTAATGTAGAAAATGCTGATAATGACCAGATAATGTGGTTTGGTGTTTGAGGGATAATATTGGCCAGGACACCAGGGATATCTCCCCTACTTCTGCTCTTTCAGGCTTCCGAGAGTTAAGTTATAAATTTACCTGATAAGTGTTAACCAAGTTTCATTGAGTGGGGTGATGGAAGGGAGCATGATTTCAGTGGGCAGTGAAAATAGTATTGGGTTCTGTAGTTCTTCAAAGATGGGTGACCACCAAGTAGATTAATGAATAAATGGTTTACTCGAGATAAGTAACGATTTACAGAAAGTGATATAAGGGCTACTGTACTTCACGACTCCAGACTCTTAATTGCAGGGAAAACCCGTGCTCAGTCTCAGGATTTGTACGTTCTGGCCCAATTGACTAAAAACAGGTCACATGACCCTCTGAGAACTTGGCCCTTAAAGCTACCACAGGTTCCAAACTACATGAGGGTGATTCTCCCATCCTGCTGCGCTGATTTTTGTAGTGCAGCGGGCTGGGAGAATCATGCGGGGGGCGATTTGCTGGGTCCCCATGAGTGTTTGCGCACTGCTAACATCCCCCAGCGCCGGATATCCATGCCAGAAATTGGCGGGGAGGTGGGACCAGCATTTAAATGATATTTTAAATATCATTTAAATGCTATTAGTGGGCCCAGGACTGAATTCTCTGGGTCTGCTAGCCTCTCCCACCCTTCCAGAGTGTTTCACTCCAGTGGGGATTACACTCTCCCCACTTTTGGGGAGCTGGCTGTCTGACCCCGCTGGAGTGAGGGGGGCAATTGGGGCACCCCAGAAGGTTGGGCGGCGTGGGGGTCGTGCCCCCTGGGCATAAGCACCCTGGCAGTGCCAGCCTGTGCCCTGGCATTGCCCTAGGGGCAAAGTGCCCATGCCCAGGGGCAGTGTCAAGGGGGCAGAGCATATGGAGGGGTGGGCCTAGGGGTAAACGGTGAGGGTGGGGGTCCTGCTGCCACTCTGCATTGGGATCAATGGGGGCAGGAGGGAGGCCAGCGATCGGGGCCGGCTGGCTGGAGGTGTCTGCCGGGGTGGGTTGGGGGGTGGGGGGGCTGTCTGCCTGCCATTGCGTTTGCACAGAGGCCCGCTGGGTTCAGCCTCCCAGGTGGGAATAGGCTCCGCCCCCTGAAATTTAATGATGTTTGCGCTGGTGGCCTCTGCATTGCACGGAGTGTGGGAGGTTCTAGTCTGAACTCCCTCTGAAAAAACCAGCATGAATTAATCCAGTTTCCCTGCAAATTCAATACTTAGAATTTTTTGGGGCGAATTCTGTCCCATGTATTCATGAGGCTTCCATCTGAGTTCTTTGGGTTCAATCAGTATTCCCAGCAAAAAGTTAAAATAGTCGTTTTGCATGACATTAATGGTGAAGCATACCACTGGAATTTTAGCTACGATTCTGACCAGCTAAAGCTCACCCTCAAGTTTCTGAGATTTGTGCCCCATCCCCCAACCATATTAGCATAAGAGTGACATTTTGTCTTTTTTTTTACAAAAATGGTTTATTAAGTCAAAGATAATTGCCAATCAAAACAACATTTTGGCCCCAATCTCTACAAAGCATGGAGAAAGCTTAGGCCAATCAAATTAGAAAATAATTCCTTTTCACACACTGAATTCTCAGCCACATCTGTGACTAGAATTTGTTTTGCAATCTGGATCACGAGTAAGGAAGTGTGAAAACAATTTTTACCTTGATCATAGGACATTGAATTGCTGGTGAATATTTTAACCTTATCCTTTGTCTGAGTTAGAGCATTTATTGAATTCAAATTTAACCATTGACCAAGGATTTGAGCCTGGAACCCCAGAATATTACTCTAGGTTTGTGGTTACCAGTTCAGTGACCTATACCACTAGACCACAGGAGGAAGCTAAGCTAGAGAGTTTACAGTGACAGAGTCATTGCAGAATAGTTCATCTTAATTATGAGAGTTATTTAGTTAACAACATGCAAGGACTATTCAGACCTGATCCTTAGCAGTTCTAAACAAGCACTTGATATGATGAGTGCTGATATGGAGCTCTTGTGTCACTATATATATTACATGCAACAACAACAACAAAATGTTTTTATGTAGCACCTATAACAATAAAACATCCCAATGTGCTTCACAGGAATATTTTGAAGCAAACTTTGACACCAAGCCTGATAGGGTAATACTGGGGCAGATGTCCAAAGCTTGGGCATAGAGATATGTTTTAAAAGGTGCCTTAAAAAAGGAAAGAAAGCTAAAGAAGGGTAGATGTTTAAGGAGGGAATCCCAGAGTTTTGCATTCAAGCAGCCAAAGGCATGATCACCAATGGGCGATCGATTAAAATCAAGGATGTTGAAGAAGCCAGAATTAGATAAGCGCAGATATCTTAGAAGGCTCATGGGCTGGAGGAGATTACAGATATAGGAAAGGGTGAAGCTGTGGAGAGACTTGAAAACAAAGATGAGAAATTTAACATCAAGATTTTGCTTGCCCAGGAGCCAATGTAGGTCCATGGGCACAGGGGTAATAGAGGAACGGGACTTGCTATGAGCTAAGGCACTGGCAGACAAGCTTTGGATGAACTAATTTATAGAAGGTAGAAAAAAGAGGCTAGCTCGGAATGCATCAAGTCTGGGGGTAACAAAGGCATAGAAGAGAGAGGGGCCATGTTTTTGAGGAAGAGAAGGTGTGACAGGCTAATAGGCTGGAGGAAATAGATGTTCGGAGGGAGGATGTCCTGGCAGTTTTGAATAAACTGAAGGTCGATAAGTCCCCTGGGCCTGATGAAATGTATCCTAGGATTCTTTGGGAGGCAAGGGATGAGATTGCAGAGCCTTTGGCTTTGATCTTTGGGTCCTCGCTGTCCACGGGGATGGTGCCAGAGGACTGGAGAATGGCGAATGTTGTTCCTCTGTTTAAGAAAGGGAATAGAAATGACCCTGGTAATTATAGACCGGTTAGTCTTACTTCGGTGGTTGGTAAATTGATGGAAAAGGTCCTTAGAGATGGGATTTACGACCATTTAGAAAGATGCGGATTAATCCGGGATAGTCAGCATGGATTCGTGAAGGGCAAGTCGTGCCTCACAAATTTGATAGAATTTTTTGAGGAGGTAACTAAGTGTGTTGATGAAGGTAGGGCAGTTGATGTCATATACATGGATTTTAGTAAGGCGTTTGATAAGGTCCCCCATGGTCGGCTTGTGATGAAAGTGAGGAGGTGTGGGATAGAGGGAAAGTTGGCCGATTGGATAGGTAACTGGCTGTCTGATTGAAGACAGAGGGTGGTGGTGGATGGAAAATTTTCGGATTGGAGGCAGGTTGCTAGCGGAGTGCCGCAGGGATCAGTGCTTGGTCCTCTGCTCTTTGTGATTTTTATTAATGACTTAGAGGAGGGGGCTGAAGGGTGGATCAGTAAATTTGCTGATGACACCAAGATTGGTGGAGTAGTGGATGAGGTGGAGGGCTGTTGTAGGCTGCAAAGAGACATAGATAGGATGCAAAGCTGGGCTGAAAAATGGCAAATGGAGTTTAACCCTGATAAATGTGAGGTGATGCATTTTGGTAGGACTAATTTAAATGTGGATTACAGGGTCAAAGGTAGGGTTCTGAAGACTGTGGAGGAACAGAGAGATCTTGGGGTTCATATCCACAGATCTCTAAAGGTTGCCACTCAAATGGATAGAGCTGTGAAGAAGGCCTATAGTGTGTTAGCTTTTATTAACAGGGGTTGGAGTTTAAGAGCCGTGGGGTTATGCTGCAACTGTACAGGACCTTGGTGAGACCACATTTGGAGTATTGTGTGCAGTTCTGGTCACCTCACTATAGGAAGGATGTGGAAGCGCTGGAAAGAGTGCAGAGGAGATTTACCAGGATGCTGCCTGGTTTGGAGGGTAGGTCTTATGAGGAAAGGTTGCGGGAGCTAGGGCTGTTCTCTCTGGAGCGGAGGAGGCTGAGGGGAGACTTAATAGAGGTTTATAAAATGATGAAGGGGATAGATAGAGTGAACGTTCAAAGACTATTTCCTCGGGTGGATGGAGCTATTACAAGGGGGCATAACTATAGGGTTCGTGGTGGGAGATACAGGAAGGATATCAGAGGTAGGTTCTTTACGCAGAGAGTGGTTGGGGTGTGGAATGGACTGCCTGCAGTGATAGTGGAGTCAGACACTTTAGGAACATTTAAGCGGTTATTGGATAGGCACATGGAGCACACCAGGATGATAGGGAGTGGGATAGCTTGATCTTGGTTTCAGATAAAGCTCGGCACAACATTGTGGGCCGAAGGGCCTGTTCTGTGCTGTACTGTTCTATGTTCTATGTTCTAAGAGGCTTGCAGCACTGGAGGAACTGAGACAGAGTGGAATTGGCTGATGCTACAGAGATGGAAGTATGCTGTCATAGTGATGGCGTGGATATATGATCGAAGTTCATCTCGGGGTCAAATATATAGTTAGCCATGATTGCAGATGATTTGGTTCAGCTTCAGACAGTTACTAGGGAGAGGAATGGAGTAGGTGGTCAGGGGAAAAAGCTTGTAGCAATTTGTTAGGTCTGCATTTAATATTTTATAGTTTGCTGATATAAATTCCTCATCAGCTGTAATTCATTGGTATAAGGTCAAATCCTATGAGCGATTTCATGAACCTGGCCTCTCAGTGGAAAAATCTTACTTGAAGAGAGTGGCTGAGAGTGCTCTGAATTTGTTGAGTTTCTTCCATGTTGGGTGCTGGACACACAGATTACATAATCTCTATATTAATACCTGTGATTTTTTTTCTGTAATGAATGTCACACTCAATTACTCTGAAAATTATCTTTATATATAATAACCTTACTGCCACCATTCTGTGAAACAAGCCCAATTGGATACCTGTGGTCAAAGACTGAAAATGAACCATGGAGGCAGAATGAGGAGAATTTTACCTCCAGGTACAATCTGCAGGCTGTTCAGTGTGTTTCATTCTCTACAGAAAACCTGGAAATTTATGTGGTTGGAGTTTGGATGAAAGGAGAAACTAAAAGAGTCTGTAGTTTTAAAATGGATTTACTCTGCCAATGCAAATAAAAAAAAATGAATAGTCACTCCTTTCATTGCTATTCTTTAATTTTCTTTTCCCTTAAGGTCATGTAAGGTCACATGTCTGACAGGAGTAAAGAGACAAGTGGAAGCAGACAAAAAGCAGGAATAAGGAAGTTAATAAAAGTTCCATTCATGATGAAAAAATGTGACATTTCTTAGGTGCCCATAAGAGAAACTGTCAGTTTCTTAAAGTTTCAAAACTGACTGGGCCAGAAGTTGTTCTATGTAACACTGCATGTATTAACTCTATGGGAGGACTTTGTCCCACTCCATATGTAATCCCCGTGACACTGGCCATTTCCTGTGCAACTCTCACTACCTTCTCCAAGAAGAAGGGCATATGCCAGTGCATCTTCTGGAACTGATTCAGCGCCACCCTGACAACACACGCACACCAACCAGCTTCTGTGACATTCTGCAGTTGTAATTGGGTGAAAAATCACCAAAGCCAGCATAGAACATAGAAAAGCTACAGCACAAACAGGCCCTTCGGCCCACAAGTTGCACCGAACATCTCCCTACCTACTAGGCTTACCTATAACCCTCCATCTTACTAACTTCCATGAACTTATCCAAAGTCTCTTAAAAGACCCTATCGAATCCGCCTCCACCACCACTACTGGCAGCCGATTCCACGCACCCACCACCCTCTGAGTGAACAACTTACCCCTAACATCTCCTCTGTACCTACTCCCCAGTACCCTAAACCTATGACCCCTTGTGGCAACCATTTCAGCCCTGGGTAAAAGCCTCTGAGAATCCACTCTATCAATACCTCTCAACATCTTATACACCTCTATCAGGTCACCTCTCATCCTTCGCTCCTCCAAGGAGAAAAGACCTAGCTCTCTCAACCAATCCTCATAAGGCATGCCACCTAATCCAGGCAACATCCTTGTAAATCTCCTCTGCACCCTTTCTATGGCTTCCACATCCTTTCTATAATGAGGCGACCAGAACAGGGCACAGTACTCCAGGTGGGGTCTGACCAGGGTCCTATACAGCTGCAGCATTATCTCCCGATTTCTAAACTCAATTCCTCTATTGATGAAGGCCAGTATTCCATACACCTCCTTAACCACAGCCTCTACCTGCGACGCTGCTTTGAGCGTCCTATGAACCCGGACCCCAAGATCCTTCTGATCTTCCACACTGCCAAGCGTCTTACCCTTAATATTATATTCTTTCAACCTATTCGACCTGCCAAAATGAACCACCACACACTTATCTGGGTTGAAGTCCATCTGCCACTTCTCCGCCCAGTCTTGCATCTTATCTATGTCTCGTTGCAACTGCTGACATCCCTCTACACTATCCACAACACCACCAACCTTTGTGTCATCAGCAAACTTGCCAACCCATCCTTCCACTTCCTCATCCAGGTCATTTATAAAAATCACAAAGAGCAAGGGTCCCAGAACAGATCCCTGGGGCACTCCACTGGTGACCGACCTCCATGCTGAAAAAGACCCATCTACAACCACTCTTTGCCTTCTGTGGGCAAGCCAGTTCTGAATCCACAAGGCAATGTCCCCTTGTATCCCATGCCCCTTCACTTTCTCAATAAGCCTTGCATGGGGCACCTTATCAAACGCCTTGCTGAAATCCATATAAACTATATCTACCGCTCTTCCCTCGTCTATATGTCTAGTTACATCTTCAAAAAATTCAATTAGGCTCATAAGGCATGATCTGCCTTGGACAAAGCCGTGCTGGCTATTTCTGATCATATTATTCCTCTCCAGATGTTCATAAATCCTGCCTCTCAGGATCTTCTCCATCAACTTACCAACCACTGAGGTTAGACTCACTGGTCTATAATTTCCCGGGCTAACTCTTCTCCCTTTCTTGAATAACGGAACCACATCCGCAATCCTCCGGAGCCTCTCCCGTCTCCATTGATGACAGCACGGTAGGGCGGCACGGTAGCACAGTGGTTAGCACTGCTGCTTCACAGCTCCAGCGACCTGGGTTCGAATCCCGGCTTGGGTCACTGTCTGTGTGGAGTTTGCACATTCTCCTCATGTCTGCGTGGGTTTCTTCCGGGTGCTCCAGTTTCCTCCCACAGTCCAAAGATGTGCGGGTTAGGTTGATTGGCCATGCTAAAATTGCCCCTTAGTGTCCTGAGATGCGTAGGTTACAGGGATTAGCGGGTAAACGTGTAGGGATATGGGGGTAGGGCCTGGATGGGATTGTGGTCGGTGCAGACTCGATGGGCCAGATGGCCTCTTTCTGCACTGTAGGGTTTCTATGATTCTTTGATTCTATGATGCAAAGATCATCGCCAGAGGCTCAGCAATCTCTTCCCTCGCCTCCCACAGTAACCTGGAGTACATCCCATCCGGTCCCGGCGATTTATCTAACTTGATGCTTTTCAAAAGCTCCAACACATCTTCTTTCCTAATGTCCACATGCTCAATCTTCTCAGTCCACTGCAAGTCTGCACTGCAGCTACCAAGATCCTTTTCCACTGTGAATACTGATGTAAAGTATTCATTGAGTACCTCTGCTATTTCTACCGGTTCTACACAGACTTTCCCACCGTCACATTTGATAGGTCCTACTCCTTCACATCTTATCTCCTTGCTCTTAACATACTTGTAGAATGCCTTGGGGTTTTCCTTTATCCTGTCTGCCAAGGTCTTCTCATGACCCCTTCTTGCTCTTCTAATTTCCCTCTTAAGTTCCTTCCTACTCGTCGTATACACTTCTAGATTTCTAACATTACCATAAGACCATAAGACCATAAGACATAGGAGCGGAAGTAAGGCCATTCGGCCCATCGAGTCCACTCCACCATTCAATCATGGTTGATTTCAACTCCATTTACCCGCTCTCTCCCCATAGCCCTTAATTCCTCGAGAAATCAAGAATTTATCAATTTCTGTCTTGAAGACGCTCAACGTCTCGGCCTCCACAGCCCTCTGTGGCAATGAATTCCACAGACCCACCACTCTCTGGCTGAAGAAATTTCTCCTCATCTCTGTTCTAAAGTGACTCCCTTTTATTCTAAGGCTGTGCCCCCGCGTCCTAGTCTCCCCTGTTAATGGAAACAACTTCCCTACGTCCATCCTATCTAAGCCGTTCATTATCTTGTAAGTTTCTATCAGATCTCCCCTCAACCTCCTAAACTCCAATGAATATAATCCCACGATCCTCAGACGTTCATCGTATGTCAGGCCTACCATTCCTGGGATCATCCGTGTGAATCTCCGCTGGACCCGCTCCAGTGCCAGTATGTCCTTCCTGAGGTGTGGGGCCCAAAATTGCTCACAGTACTCCAAATGGGGCAAAGTAAATTACCTAGCTCCCTGAACCTTTTGTAGGCTTTTCATTTCTTCTTGACTAAATTCGTTACAGCTTTCGTGCACCATGGTTCCTGTAACCTACCATAACTCCCCTGTCTCATTGGAACGTTGCTGTGCAGAGCTCCAGACAAATCTTCCTTGGAAATTTGCCACATTTCTTCTGTACATTTCCCTGAGAAAACCTCCTTCCAATTTATGCCTCTAATTTCCTGCCTAATAGCCTCATAATTGCCCTTACTCCAAATAAACACTTTCCTAGCTTGACTGATCCTATCTCTCTCCAATGCTAATGTAAAGGAGATAGAGTTATGATCACTATCCCCAAAATGCTCTCCCACTGAGAGATCTGACACCTGCCCAGGTTCATTCCCTGATACCAAATCAAGTACAGCCTCTCCTCTTGTAGGCTTATCCACATACTGTGTCAGGAAGCCTTCCTGAACACACCTAACAAACTCCTCCCCGTCTAAACCCCTTATCCTAGGGATATTCCAATCGATATTTGGGAAATTAAAATCTCCCATCACGACCACTTTGTTATTATCACATCTCTCCAGGATCTGCTTCCCAATCTGCTCCTCCACATCCCTGCTACTATTGGGCGGCCTATAGAAAACACCCAGTGATGCGCTATCAATAAGGCGAAAGACTACCGATATGCCAATATAAGTGTAGGCTTTTATTCACAACAGAATCAGGAGCAGATCCCAACAATTAACCGACCTGGACTGAACAAGGGGGAGGAGACAGCCACCTTTATACTAGGTGCTGAGGGGAGGAACCAAACTGGAAGGGGATGTGTCCAGGTATGACAAACACACACAACGGTGGTCCATATAGGACAAAGGCACAACTGAGGTCCACCACACCCAGTAAAGTCATTGACCCCTTCCTGTTGCGAACCTCCACCCACAGAGATTCCGTAGACAATCTCTCTGTGGCGTCCATCTTTTCTACAGCTGTGACACTATCCCTGATCAACAGTGATTAGAGCATGATTTATGATTTATGATTTGTGAAACGTGTTCCTACACACAGTGCGGGGCGAGTGGAGTAGGTGACCTAGATGCACAAACCTTCAACAGGTCAGGCAAGAAGCAGCTGTAGTATCTCTAGATCTGTAGCCTGCTGAGAAGATGCAACAAAGCTTATAGAGAAGTTTAGCTCTGCATGTTGCCCTCTGCCAAGATGAAGCCGGGCTCCTCCATGGTCCTTGACAGTGACAGGAGGCTGATTGGCAGGACAGCCAGTGCACTCAGCATCTGGTGTGCATGTCCATCAGCACCATCCCATCAAGCTCCTTATTTGAGTCCACTGTGGCTGTACTTGTCTGCCACCTTGCCACCTAGTGAGCTGGCAAATGAATCAATCTTAACCCTTGCCCAGGCTGCAGGCCACTCATGCCCAGATGACTCACCATATGCTGATCCCAACTCTATACTTGCATTGTCAAACTGGGTGCTGCAAATGATGGCTGCCATCAGGTCTAGACTTCATGTGTAGATATTCCCAGCTACCTGTTCCACACTCATTTCTGAGGGAGGCCCTGAAGAATCTCCTGGCCCTTGAGGACCCATGATATCTCCCTTCTGCCCAACTATACCCTGATGCTCCCAGCACTATATCTATTGTATGGATCCCTCTCTCTACCCTGGTGTTCACTTTGCACTAATTTACAATGCAGCAATATTTTTGCAAAGTTTTATTTTTATGATGCAGCTTGCCTTAAGAAGAGTAGGCTGCATGTACCACCTGCAAACAGTACTAATGGGCTCTCCTACTATGCGTAGAGGCACAGGTCACATTCAGGAGCAGGCAACAGAACAGGAGCTACCTAAGCCAATGCCACAATCATCCAATGAGGAGGGCACATGAGGGTTTGAATATTGCCCACCTCAGCCTGAACAGGAGTGGGCATGGGGTCACAAACAATGACCTCCAGACCCAAAGATCAGGGTTAACCAAATTCTAACCCAATATATAAGGCCTGATTTCTCGATTATGTACGGCAGTCACGTGAGTCTTTCTGTCAGTATTGCACAATTGAAATATCAGCTCCAATAAATATGTTTTAATTTAAAAAGGTTCATTTGTCAACTTTTCTTGGTATGTAGTAAGCTGCAAATTTTGTTTCTCGAATATTTTGAACACCCTTTACTTTGATGCTTCTTAAAAAGGAAGTACGTTGAATTGAATCTATAATATGATCAAAGTGACGTTAGTACAACTGAAACTTAGGACTGCCTTACTCCTGTGCTTAATGCTTTAAAATTTGTGTTTACAAGCTGCTTAGATATTGCACGGACAAAGCTTCCTACATGCAGGTTTGCAGTCAGCTGCAACTTGAAAGTAAACCTGCCTGAATTCACAAAGGTGAACAACGGGGCATTTTTACTGATCTCCCTGACCACCAGCCTTAGCAAACAAAAGGCAAGCATCGCTTCTTGGCCCTTTGGCTAAGATCAAGGCTGGAATTTTACCACCCTGCCCGTCATGGGAATCAGAGCAGGCAAGGAGTGGACAATGGAAAGGACGGTTGATCTTGGGCGGAATTTTACGGTTTTGGGACGAGCGAGGCCATAAAATCCTGCCCCAAGTGTCAGATCAAGCCCAGGATGGGATGCATGCCTTATATTTTGTCAACTTGGATCTTGTTTTTCTGTCTTTTTTAAATTCATTTGTTGGAGGGACATGGGCATCCCTGGCTGGCCAGCATTTATTGCCCATCCCTAGTTGCCCGAAGGCAGTTGAGAGTCAACCACATTGCTGTGGTTCTGGAGTCACATGTAGACCAGACCAGGTAAGGGCGGCAGATTTCCTTCCCTAAAGGACAGTAGTGAACCAGATAGGTTTTTTTCAACAATCGACAATGGTTTCATGGTCATCAGCAGATTCTTAATTCCAGATTTTTTTTATTGAATTCAAATTCCACCATCTGCCATGGCAGGATTCGAACCTGAGTCCCCAGAACATGAGCTGAGTTTCTGGATTAATAATCTAGCAATAATGCCACTAGGTCATCACCTCCCCTAATTGTGGGGACCATGAATTGGATTCAATTGGAATTTGAATTTGTTTTTTGGAGCCAGCAAGGAATGGATTCGAGTCTGCCCGGTCCATTCTGAGCATTGGCTTTGCAATTTTAAGAATGGAGTAAACATTTTTTTAAAAAGGCAAGTGCCTTTAGGTTGGAGTTAGCTGCAAAGCACCAAACATCAGGACTCAACTCACAGGGGTCTGATACAATGTGGAAGTGCGAAAGATAGCCAAGAAAATCTGTGTGGAGACATTCTTCAGTGACGCTGTGGAATTTCTCTTCAGAGTCCATATGATGTGACTAGAAAATTCCTGATACCACTTCAGGAAATTCTGTCCAAAATTCCACATGTGATGACATCATGTCAGTGCAATTAAACTAAAATACCACAGATGCTGAAAATCGGAAAACATAAACAGCAAAAGCAGGAAACATAAAGCAAGTCAACTTGAGTAGAGAAACTGGAGTCAGCCACTTCTCAGGGATAATAAATAATGAAATGGAAACAGTTGTACTTTACTTCTGGCTTCTCATTCAGCAGCACTGTGTTCCCCATCGGAAAAACTAACTTCTCTGCATTTACCCTATTAAATCCCTTTAGCCTTTTAAAAAAAGTCTTGGTTAGGTCACCCCTCTACACTCTAATCATAGGAGAATACATTCCTTATGCAAACACTCCTCATAATTTAATCCTTTAATTCCTGCTATCATTCTAGTGAATGTGTGCTGTTCCGCCTGTAAGACCAAAGGCTCGGTGCCCAAAACTGAATGCAGATGGAGTTTGATCAAGGTTTTGAATGACTGAAGCCTCATTTCCAACCAAGAACAACATTCCTTTCTTTGCTAACTCTTGATTTCTTTCTTGTTACCAGAAAACGATTCAAAATCTTAATTTTATTGTTGTTTTAATTCCGATATTGTCCATTTAATTTAGATGATGGAAGCTTGACATCTGGAAGCCTACAGTTAAGTTCATGCTAATAAGTTTTGTTTTCCTTAGCCCAGTGGCAGAATCATCGACCCATGGAAAACATCCAATAGGCTATGGAAAATAAATGTAAGAACACAAACTTTGTTGTTTATGGTCGCAGGATCATCAATTACAAGTTAAAAAAGAACAATATAAAAGCAGACAATGACATAAATAACTTATATCGTAATTTGAAAAGATACAGAACTGAAATAGAAACAGATTTTTGTTTTGGAGAACGGTTTACGTTTTGGAAACATTCAGACAGAACACTTACCAATTAACACCAGACTATTCAATCAAAACCAGACAGATGGCAATCCTAACCCCCTCCCCCCTACGCTAGCGAGATTGCTACTAATGTCAGCGGATCAGTTTAAAATTGTTTTAATGAGCTTTAGATTACAAAATTCAAACATTTCATGAACTTGTATTACACATTAAAAGCATGTATTTTTGATTTTCATTCATTTGTGGTTTTATGGTACATTTTTGTTAGCTTAGAAAGGGATTGAAAGATCTCTCCTGATGACTCATCTTGTTAATCCAGTGAATAGCTGAACCAGGGTTGATTTCTGGTCACTGCTGTGTTAGCTGATTTCAGCTGGGGCTGCAGTACAAGGACTACAATTAGACCATTGTTTCCCGGGTTAGGAGGACGAATCTCAGGATTCTCACTCTGTACTACTATTCAGTGACCCCTGCTGGAAGTATCATATTTGAATGTTGGGTCTGGCCAAGTTTAGCTCGGCTGTGATGACCAGTGTTATAATTGGATTGCTGACACTTGGAGAGTAAGTTTCAATTTACCACTGGAGTCTAAAACCAGCACTGAGGGATGGGAAAATCAATGGAATGGAAAATAAGCCGGTTCCTATAACACGGACCTGGTCTGCAACATAGTTTTATACTTTGACATTATTCACTGTCAAGGCGCACATGGCAATGATCACTCTGAGCCCTGACGAAGGGTCATCCAGACTTGAAACATTGGCTCTATTCTCTTTCCACTGATGCTGTCAGACCTGCTGAGATTTTCCAGCATTTTCTGTTTTTGTTGTGGGAATAATCACTATTTGGGCTAGAATCTGACCAAGCTATTTATGGAACTGGATGTGATCAAGGAATTGAGGGCGGCAAAGTCACAAAATTGCACAGCTGAAAGCCACACATCCTTTGAATTTGTTTTGCAATTCATTTCTGCCGATGACAAAATATGACTCTTGCCATGTTTTGCCCCCTAAGCTGAAAGTGGATAGGGTTTCCTCTTTAAGTGCCATCTGGAAATTGCTTCAAGTTTCTGGTAGATGCTTTTGGATAATAAAAAACATAATTTTTCCACAAAGCTGTGAAATCAGGCAATGTAATAACATAAACCAAAAGAGAAAATGCTGGAAAATCTCAGCAGGTCTGGCAGCATCTGTAAGGAGAGAAAAGAGCTGATGTTTTGAGTCCAGATGACCCTTTGTCAAAGCTGAGGTCTCAGCAGACCTGCTAAGATTTTCCAGCATTTTCTCTTTTGGTTTCAGATTCCAGCATCCGCAGTAATTTGCTTTTATCCAATGTAATAGCATTTTTTCTTTTCATTACTAAGTATTTCTTGATGTAGTTACCTGGTGCAGAGCTGTTAATACAGCAGTGGGTGTGCACTGTGGGTGTTCCTATGCCACATGGACTGCAGCACTTCAAGAAGCAAATTGCCACCTTCTCAGGGGCAATAAATACCCACCTAACCAGCAATTCGCATATCCCACAAATGAATAATTTTTAAAGAGTTGAAAATGTGTTTATAATCAAAAAATAAGCAATTTTAATAAGGGTGCCCAGTCCTCTACCTATGACTAGTCTGATTTAAAATCACTGAAATGGCTTTTTAAAAATTATAGAATCATAGATTCCCTACAGTGCAGGAGGCCATTCGGCTCATCAAGTCTGCACTGACTCTCCAACAAAGCATCCTACCCAGGCCCTATCCCCTTAGTCCCATGTATTTACCCCGCTACTCCCCCTAACCTACACATCATGGAACACAAAGGGGCAATTTCGCACAGCCAATCCACCTAACCTGCACATCTTTGGACCATGGGAGGAAACCAGAGCATCCAGAGGAAACACTCGCAGACATGGGGAGAACATGCAAACTCCACACAGTCACCCAAGGCCAGAATTGAACTTGGGTCTCTGGCGCTGTGAAGCAGCAGTGGCTAACCACTGTGCTACTGTGATTTTACTCCAGCACTTAATCATTATTTTAATGTATGATAGCCAGTTTCTTCCTAAATGAAATATTTTTGATAAGAAAACATTTAAAATGTGCCTACGAATGCCTGCAAGGAACATATTTGAAGTGTCTTCCTAAACCAATGCAATAACTGGTAGCTGGCAACATTGCCAGTTTTGTGGGTGAGACTGGATTCAAGAGAAATGAAACCTGAACCATCCTAAAAGATTGTGGAAAGTACCAATTAATTGGCTTTGAGCATAACTCACCTTTGTTTTAGGTTCCTCAATCTTTTGTGCTGGTTCCACCAATTCAATGCAGAATACGCGGGAAACTTAGCACAAAACCCATGAGAACTTCCCTGCATAAAAAACATCCAAAACCCAGAGAAAAGAGTCTTTAATTTGGAGTTATTCTCATCAAATACACTTAAAAGCGTAAGGATTGACACATCACTCTGATGTTTATTAAATAAAATGCCATTTGTCATTTTAAAATGAATATTTGATGTACAGTGTCATGCAAACAACTTTCGTCTAAACACTGAGTCTCCTGCCATCAACAGAAACCCCCAGATGACATAAACCAGCAGCTGTATGTACTTCTTACGGAGAGGTAAATTTGCAGGTTGCAAGCCATGCACACCAGGTTTAGGTGGAACTGAACAGTTAAATCATTTACTGAAGACTCTGTGATCAGGTATATACACAGATACATATCTACTGTACAAACACACACACCTACTCACAAACACAGACCCTAGACATGCAAGCTCTGCAACAGATCAACTACAACTGTTCAGCATCACTCTGGAGGATAGTAAACTGATCATAAGAATCCATGTTTAATGCAACTAGATTTATTTCACACACTTCTGTGAAAAAACAAAATAGGCAAGAGGAAGTGTCTTTTTATTTAAAATGTTATTTATTCATAGTAAAACTATTTTCTTTCTTTCATTTCCTCCTTTGTTGACAATTTGACAGTCCTGAGAATAGGCAGAGGATTACGATGCATGATAGTCTGTGCCTGTTCCCCGTGATAGAGGCAACATCCAAACTTCATGCTGCCTGCTAATTGTAATGATTGTGGTGTGAAGACTAGCTCTGTGTGCACTGCTAAGTGACTGCACACCTCAGCAGGCAGTCCCTGGGTTTGTGCAAGGCTAGTCTGCACATCTTAAAGCCAGATTGCTCCTTTTAAAAGGAAGGTGCATTCCGGCTTTAGAAAGGGCTGTAACTACTTGCAGAAGAGTGCGAGACCAAAAGGAAGGTACAAAGATGATGCAACAAGCCAAAGAGCATGTCCCAAGGTTTTTGGATGCCATGTGGAAGACCTTGGTGCAGGAAATGGATAGCAGAAGAGAGGTTCTCTTTCCTAAAGTGGCCAAAAGACCTTTGCTACAACTACCGAAAACGCAGTGAGAGCAGGTAATCATCGAATCCTATAGGGCAAAAGGAAGCCATTCGGCCCATTGAGTCTGCACCAACTACAATCCCAGTCAGGCCATATCCCCATAAACCCATGCATTTACCCTAGCTAGTCCCCCTGACACTAAGGGGCAATTTAGCATGGCCAATCCACCTAACCCGTACATCTTTGGACTGTGGGAGGAAACCAGGGCACCTGTAGGAAACCCACGCAGACATGGGGAGAATGTGCAAACTCCACACAGACAGTGACCCAAGCTGGGAATTGAACCCGGGTCCCTGGTGCTATGAGGCAGCAGTGCCAACCACTGTGCCACCGTGCCACACACTGCTCCGTTCATCACAACCCCTTCATTCATCTATCAACAAACTTCACAACTCATACCTGACATCCATATACTTTGGGGCGGTATTCATACTCTCTTTGCCACTTACAGAAATCCTGTTATGGATGGAAACTCTTGCAAGAGGGCCACCATGCGATTTGTGCCGGGAGACCTCAGAATGAAATCTTCCCCGCTCCCCCACCACTGCAATGTCATCAGGATGCCCCGATCTCTGTGGAGCTGGCCTTACTCATGCCTTTGGGCCCCATGCCTCAGGAATGTTGTTGCAAAACACACCCACCTGCTGTTTTTTGACAAAGCATCAGAAGATCTGGAGAGAAAACTTGCCCGATTCTCTGGGGAGAAACATGCTGGTTTTCAGTCAGAACTACACAATGTGCCATTTTGTTTAGAAAATTACACTCTTCATCTCACCCTCACACACTTAACAAGTCTTTACACTCACATCTCACAATTTGCACCTGGCCAGCAATTCAACAATGGCAGGCATATAACCCAAATACTTTGCAAAACACTCACTTGAAGGAGGAGCTGGCTCACAATAGCTGGTATCAGCACCAGCTAACACGTATGGGGAAGGCACAGCTGCATGTTCTCATTCTCATAGGGGATATGGGACTGGGAATAACTGGAGCGATGATCACTGAGGCTGCAGCCGTTGGTGATTTGGAAACCATAGGGAATGACGGTGTTTGCCTCCCTAATGAAACTTCTCACATCCCGGGACGATTCTCCCAAAAGTGCTGAATTGGCGGGAAAACTGTTCTAGATCATGACTGTTTTTTCAGTGCAAATTCAGACCTGAATCTCTGCACCCTGTGCACTGCAGAGGTCACAATTGTGAATCTCATTAAAAAGCCAGGGGGACAGGGCCTATTTGCGCCGGAGTTTGACAGTTCTGGAACTATGCGCAGTGACTCCGATCTGTCAGTCTCCCCGTTTGCTGGCCAGCTCAATCGCTGGTCAGCCCAGGGCCCCCGCAGTGCCGTCCCTCCAGCCGCCCCCACCCACCCCCCATGGCCCAATTGCGGCCCCCACAACAATTCCCGGGCCAGCCCTGACCCCCCCCCCCCACCCTCCCCAGAGCGCCCTGATGTCCAACCCACCCCCCAACAGCGGCGATCCCCACTGCCAGGGTGCCCATGCCCAGGAGGCACCACACCCCCACTACCCGACCACCTGGGGGGGCCCCGATTGCCCCCCCTTCATTCCGACTGGGTCTCCTGCTAGTTCCCCGAATGTGGGGAGCTACTCTAAAACCCGCCGGAATGAAGTACTCCTGGCGGGGTGGGAGACTCGATCGGGACTGGCAAGTTCCCGATAATGACATGCAAAACATATTTAAAATACATTAAAAAAAGATTCAGATGACTTGCCTCTCTTCCCACCGGTTTCCAGTGTGACCTGGACTGCGACTGTTCTCCGGCTCTGGGAGACGCGCAAGCATTCCTAGCGCATGCACAAATCCTGAAAAAAGGCCGGCGACGCAATTCTCCTGACCGGACCCGCCAGAAAAGTTGCGGGTTCCGATGGGAGAATCAGGCCCCCATTTCACTGTCATCCTACAATCCATTATGATTTACAGTCTGCCGATGGTGTAACCACGCACCTCCTTCTTTTGCCCCTTCCCCCCCAACTTCCTTCACACCAGCACTGCCCTTGCGCTTTCATGCTTTCAGATACCCAAGAGCTGCTGCCTGGCCAGCCAGAGGGACAGGGCGGTGAAGGTGTAGAGGGAGATAAGACTGAGGAGAAAGAAAGACCGCCACTCCCTTTGACACTCACAGCCATCTGCTCAGTTACTGGCACCGTGCAAACTTCAGAGGCGAGCACAAATGCGGGATTAGCATTTGATGAATCACTAGGCATGAGTGGCCTGCAGCCAGGGCAGCGGGAAAGGATAATGTGGGTGTCTGCTTTCCAAAGGCTGACATTGAGCATGAGTTTTTCTGCAGAGAGTTCAGATTTGTACAAGAAAAGGCTGATGAGCTTGCAAACAGAAATGTTGGTGCATTGCCAGGGCCTGTTGGAGAGCCTGTTTCCATTGTCAAGGGGCATGAAGGAGTCTGGTTCTAACATGGCTCAGGGCTTCCTGCAGAGTTCACAAGGCTTCCTTCCCATCTTGGAAGTCATGGCCAACTCCATGAAAACAGTTGTGGATCCAGCATGATGCAGCAGCTGATATCAAATGTCCAAGTTTCCACAAGCAGAAGCCACCCAGGTCCCGAGTGCTACTGGGCTCATGGAATCTCAGCTTGTAGCCAGGAGAAGGCATTTTGATACCTCTTGTATTTCTGATTAGCTATATGGCATTTTTGATTTCCCTTTTATTTCTGTTTGTAAGTAAGTAACCCAGTTATGGTGTGGATCAGCATGTGGGGCTCACCGAGAGGAAGTAGGAGCAGGAGTAGGCAATTCAGCCCTTCAAGCCTGCTCTGCCATTTAACATGATCATGGCTGCTCCCAATGTGGTCTACTTTACATCGGAGAGACCAAACACAGACTGGGTGACCGCTTTGCTGAACACCTTCAGTCTATCCGCAAGCAGGACTCAGACCTTCCTGTCACTTCTCACTTCAATACACCACCCTGCTCTCCTGTCCACATGTCCGAACTTGGCCTTTTGCAAGGTTCGAGTGAACCCCAATGCAAACTGGAGGAACAGCACCTCATCTTCCGATTGGGCACTTTACAGCCTTCCAGACTGAACACTGAGTTCAACGACTTCAGAGCATGAACTCTCCCCTCCATCTTCACCCCATTTCCATTTATTTTATTTTATTTCTTCTTTTCATCTCATTCATCCATTTTCATCGCTTTTCATTCTTACTTCTATTTTTCTACTTCTCCAACTTGTCTCCCAACCCCGTCCCTGCCGCCTTTCAGGGCAACTGTCACATTCCTCGAGTAATCCCTAAATCATCTGTACCTTTATTCTGCCATTCACACATTCTGATCACTTTATAGACACTTTTAGCACTTTGCTCAGCCTTCATCATCACTATTTATATTTCCCTTGTTCAATTACAGACCCACCTCCCCACCTTCATCGCATAAATTTTGTCTGATTCCCTTTGCTCATAGCTCTGATGAAGGATCATCCAGACTCGAAACGTTGGCTCTGTTCTCTCTCCACAAATGCTGTCAGACCTGCTGAGATTTTCCAGCATTTTGTTTTTGTTGTATGGCCGATCTTATCCTGGTCTCAGCTCCACTTTCCTGCCTGCTCCCCATAGCCCTTTATCCTCCTTTTTATCAGAAACACATCTATTTCTTTCTCGAATCTGTTGATTGATTTTTGCCTCCAGTGCCCTGTGGGGCAATGAGTTCCACAGATTCACAACTCTCTGAGAGAATTAATTTCTCCTCACCTCAGTTTCAAACCTACCTCCTCTCACTCTATGGATGGGATTTTACGGCCTTGCTCGTCCCGAAACCGTAAAATCACGCGCGAGGTCAGCGGATCTTTCCGTTGTCCGCTCCTCGCCCGCTTCAATTCCCATGGCTGGTGGGACGGTAAAATTCCAGCCTAGATCTATGAGTGGAGGAACATGGAGTGAGGAGGATGTCAGGACGAAATGAGACTTCTTATCAAAGGCATCCTTGCTGGGTCTCATATTGAACATTTTAAAAATAAAGACAGTTTAACAGAACAGGGATGCACACACACAGACATGTCAGAACATGTCATTAAGGCGAGGGCCCAAACTAATTGCAGCCAGACATTCTGTCTACGACAACTCTCATAGACAATGGCCTCTCTGGATCTGTGTAAATGGCTTTCTTTGTGTCTTATCAAGATGTAGATTGCACAGCAAGGACCTGGAGATAGCCC
This sequence comes from Mustelus asterias, assembly GCF_964213995.1. Classification (NCBI taxonomy): domain Eukaryota; kingdom Metazoa; phylum Chordata; class Chondrichthyes; order Carcharhiniformes; family Triakidae; genus Mustelus; species Mustelus asterias. The sequence goes on along the minus strand of NC_135806.1, from coordinate 94,035,018 downwards.
CTGCCAAGAGCAGGAAATAACCACATGCAGGTTGTCTGGCATAGCTACGGTGAGATTGATACAAGCATTGAGTCCCAATCGGATAACCCGCTTCAAGATATTACTTTATACGTCATAGAAACATAGAAACTGGGAACAGAAGTCAGCCATTCAGCCCTTCAAGCCTGTTCCGCCATTCAATATGATCAAGGCTGATCTTCGATCTTAATCCCATACTCCCACTTTCTTGCTGTACCCCTTGATGCCATTAAAATCTAAAACATTATCTATCTCTTTCTTGACTACCAGGGACCAGGGTCAGAAAGGAATATAAAGCCAGTGCCCACAGGATCATTGGCAGGAGTTTTCTGCTGCCAGTGGAGGGACTTGCGGTTGGCAGGGCACAACGTTTGGAGCAATGTCAAAGTCTGTTTCTTGCTGATGGGAAATTAGTTTGGAATTTTGTTCTCATGACTTTCATGGCAGATCGATTTTCCCGGTGATCCATGTCAACAACCCCATTTGCATCTCATGAATTCTCATTAAAAATATAACTCACCAGAATCCCACTCTTATATATAGAATGGCACGGTGGCACAGTGGTTAGCACTGCTGCCTCACAGCGCCAGGGACCCGGGTTTGATTCCCGGCTTGGGTCACTGTCTGTGTGGAGTTTGCACATTCTCCCCATGTCTGTGTGGGCCCTGGACTGAAATCTCCTGGCCTGCTAGCATTTCACCCCCCCCCACCCCCTCTCCCCCCCGACCAGGAGTAGTTCATTCCAGCAGGGTTTACAGTAGTTCCCCACTTGCAGGGAGCTGACAGCCTGACCGTGCTGGAGTGAAGGGGGGGGCGGGGCAATCGAGGCCCCCCCAGTGGGTCAGGCACAGGGGGGTATATGGGCACCTTAGCCATGCCAGCCTGGGCCCCCTGCTACTGACCAAGGGCAAAGTGCCAATGTCCAGGGGGCATCTTGGCACTGCTCACTGGGCATGGGGCCAAGGCTGGCCCGGACATGTCCGGGAGACCAGCGATCAGGCGTAGGAGGGAGAGAGAGCCGGCATTGTGGGGGTTGTGGTGCTGGCCAGCGATCGAGCTGGCCAGTGTTCAGGAGGCCGGCAGACAAGGGCCACTGTGCATGCGCTAATTTTGGCGCTGACAGATTGGCAGATGCGCAGTGGGCCACTCAGCACTATGCTGCCAGACTCCAGGGTGGGATCTTTGGACTGATTTACGCTAGTGCCCTCTGCAGTGCACAGAGTGTGGGAGATTCATTTTGAAAATCCCGCTGAAAAAACCAATGGGATTTATTCCTGTTTTTACGCAAATTCTGGGAGAATACAAATATAGCAGGGAAGAGCTTAAACAGGGACTTAGGAGGACAAAAAGAGGCCACGAAATGTCCGTGGCAGGCAGGATTAAGGAAAATCTCAAGGCTTTTTACACATATACAAAGAGCAAGAGGGTAGCCAGGGAGAGGGTTGGTCCACTCATGGACAATGAAGGGAATCTATGTGTGGAGTCAGAGGAAATGGGCGAGGTATTAAATGAGTACTTTGCGTCAGTATTCACCAAAGAGAAGGACTTGGTGGATGATGAGTCTGGGAAAGGATGTGTAGATAGTTTGAGTCATGTTGAGATCAAAAAGGAGGAAGTATTGGGGTTCTTGAGAAACATTAAGGTAGACAAGTCTCCAGGGCCTGATGGGATATACCCCAGAATACTGAGAGAGGCAAGGGAGGAAATTGCTGGGGCCTTGAGAGAAATCTCTGTATCCTCACTGGCTACAGGGGAGGTCCCAGAGGATTGGAGAATAGCCAATGTTGTCCCTTTGTTTAAGAAGGGCAGCAAGAATAATCCGGGTAATTACAGGCCGGTGAGCCTTACATCAGTGGTAGGGAAATTATTGGAGAGGATTCTTCGAGACAGGATTTATTCCCACTTGGAAATAAGTGGACATATTAGTGAGAGGCAACATGGTTTTGAGAAAGGGAGGTCATGTCTCATGAACTTGATCGAGGTTTTCGAGGAAATGACGAAGATGATTGATGAGGGTAGGGCAGTGGGTGTTGTCTACATGGACTTCAGTCAGGCCTTTGACAAGGTCCCTCATGGCAGACTGGTGCAGAAGGTGAAGTCGCATGGGATCAGAGGTGAGCTGGCAAGGTGGATACAAAACTGGATCGGTCAAATAAGACAGAGGGTAGCAGTGGAAGGGTGCGTTTCTGAATGGAGGGTTGTGACAAGTGGTGTTCCTCAGGGATCAGTGCTGGGACCTTTGCTGTTTGTAATATATATAAATGATTTGGAGGAAAATGTAACTGGATTGATTAGTAAGTTTGCGGACAACACAAAGGTTGGTGGATTTGTGTATAGCGATGAGGACCATCAAAGGATACAGCAGGATATAGATCAGTTGGAGACTTGGGCGGAGAGATGGCAGATAGAGTTTAATCCGGACAAATGTGAGGTAATGCATTTTGGAAGGTCCAATACAGATGGGAAATATTGATAGGCAAAGGGATCTGGGTGTACAGGTACACAGGTCACTGAAAGTGGCAATGCAGATGGAGAAGGTAGTCAAGAAGGCATACGGCATGCTTGCCTTCATCGGCTGGGGTATTGAGTTTAAAAATTGGCAAGTCATGTTGCAGCTTTATAGAACCTTAGTTAGGCTGCACTTGGAATATAGTGTTCAATTCTGGTCACCACACTACCAGAAGGATGTGGAGGCTTTGGAGAGGGTGCAGAAAAGATTTACCAGGATGTTGCCTGGTATGGAGGGCATTAGCTATGAGGAGAGGTTGGAGAAACTTGGTTTGTTCTCACTGGAGCGACGGAGGTTGAGGGGAGACCTGATAGAAGTCTACAAGATTATGAGAGGCATGGACAGAGTGGATAGTCAGAAGCTTTTTTCCAGGGTGGAAAAGTCAATAACTAGGGGGCGTAGGTTTAAGGTGTGAGGGGCAAGGTTTAAAAGAGATATACGAGGCAGATTTTTTACACGGAGAGTGGTGGGAACTTGTTGCCGGGGGAGGTGCTGGAAGCGGATACGGTAGTGACTTTTAAGGGGCGTCTTGACAAGTACATGAATGAGATGGGAATAGAGGGATATGGTCCCCGGAAGGGTAGGGGATTTTAGTTAAGTTGGGCAGCATGGTCGGTGCAGGCTTGGAGGGCTGAAGGGCCTGTTCCTGTGCTGTAATTTTCTTTGTTCTTTGTTTATATATAAGGAGGAAGAGGGTAGCTAAGGCAAGGGTAGGTCCACTCAAGAACAGTGTAGGATATTTGTGTGTGGAACCAGATGAGGAGGTGAGGTCCTTAACGAGTACTTTGCATCAGTATTCACAAAGGAGAAGAATATGATGGATGGTGAGTGTAGAAAGGAGGATTTGACATTTCAGGACATGTTGAGATAAAAAGGGAGGAGGTATTGGAGGTTTTGAAAAACATTAATGTGGACAAGTCCCCAGGGCCAGATAGGGTCTATTCCAGAATACTGAGAGAGATGAGGGAAGAAATTGCTGAGGTCTTGGCCAAAATCTTTGCATCCTCTTTAGCCACGGCGAGGTACCAGAGGATTGGAGAGTAGCTATCATTATTCTTCTGTTTAAGAAGAGTAGAAGAGACAATCCAGGAATTTACAGGCCTGTGAGCCTTACCTCAGTGGTGGGGAAATTATTGGGGAAGATTCTTAGAGACAGGATGTACTCACATCTGGAAGAGAATAGGCTTATTAGCAATAGGCAGCATGGTTTTGTGAAGGGGAGGTCTTGTCTCACAAACTTGATTGAGATTCTTTGAGGAAGTGACAAGAAAGGTTGACCAGGGCAGGGCAGTGGATGTTGTATACATGGACTTTCGTAAAGCCTTCGATAAGGTTCCTCATTGCAGTCTGATACAGAAGGTGAAGTCATATGGGATCCGAGGTGAGCTGGTAAGATGGATACAAAACTGGCTTGGGCATAGAAAGCAGAGAGTAGCAGTGGAAGGGTACTTTTCTAACTGGAGGTCTGTAACAAGCGGTGTTCCACAAGAATCAGTTGGGGCCTCTGTTTGTAATATATATAAATGATTTGGAGGAAAATGTAGGTAGTCTGAATAGTAAATTTGCAGATGATATAAAAATTGGAGGAGTTGTGGATAGTGAGGAGGATTATCAGAGGATACAGTGGGATATAAATCGGCTGGAGACCTGGGCCGAAAGATGACAGATGGAATTCAATCCGGACAAACGTGAGATGATACGATTTGGAAGGCCTACTGCAGAGGGAAAGTATACAGTAAATGGTAGAGCCTTTAGAAACATTAGCTTACAGAAGGATCTAGGTGTGCAGATCCACAGTTCCCTGAAGATGGCAACTCAGGTGGATAAGGTGGTCAAGAAGGCATATGGCATGCTGGCCTTCATCGGTCAGGGTGTTGAGTATAGGAATTGGAAAATCATGTTGCAGCTGTATAAGACTTTGGTTCAGCTGCATTTGGAGTATTGTGTACAATTCTGGTCACCACACTACCGGAAGAATATTGATGCATTGGAAAGGGTGCAGAAGAGATTTACCAGGATGTTGCCTGGTTTGGAGGATATGGACAATGAAGAAACGTTGAACAAACTTGGATTGTTTTCATTGGAGCGTCAGAGGATGAGGGGGGACCGATTGAGGTTTACAAGATTATGAAAGGCTTGGATAGAGTGGATAGTCAGAGTCTTTTTCTCAGGGTTGAAGGGTCAATTACTCGGGGGCATAGATTGAGAGTGAGAGGGGAAAAGTTTAAAAGAGATGTAAGGGACAAGTTTTTCCACACAGAGGGTGGTGAATGCTTGGAACGCACTGTCAGAGAAGCAGATGCTATAACAACATTCAAGAGGCATCTGGATAGATACATGAATAGGCAGGGAATAGAGGGATATGAACTATAGAGGCAAGAAAATATTAGATTAGAGAGGCATCTGTATCAGCACAGACTTGGTGAGCCGAAAGGCCTGTTCCTGTGCTGTACTGTTCTTTGTTCTTTGTCGCAGGACTTGTAATGCAGGGACGCAGGGTAATGCTCTAGAGAGCTGGGTTCAAATCCTACCAGATGGCAGATGGTGAAATTTGAATTCAATAAAAATAACCTGCAATTAAAAATCTAATGATGATCATGAAACCATTGCCGATTCTCGTAAAAACCCATCTGGTTCACTAATGTCCTTTAGGGAAGGAAATCTGCCGTCCTTACCTGGTCTGGCCTACATGTGATTCCGGACCCACAGCAATGTGATTGACTCTTAACTGTCCTCTGAAATGGCCCAGCAAAGCATTTAGTTCAGAGGCAATTAGGGATGGACACCAAATGCTGGCCCAGCCCACATCCCATGAAAGGATAAAAAAAACTATAGTTCAGAGCCCTTGCGGTAACAACTACCCATGTGAAGCATCACTCCCTGGAGACTTTACAAATTGTGATAACCAAGTTAAAAAAAACAATATCTATGTAGAAGTTCAAGGTTCCAAATAAAATCTGAATTTGGGTTTTTCCCTTTCAGACCTGCTGGCCTGGTAATATCATACATGTGTGATATTCAAGTGGAATTTTAGAGTAATTTTTCTCTGGAATGAAAATATGTTGAGACTCACTGGAGAATTCTATATTGCCTTTGAAGCAAACTGATCTGGAAGATTACTTTATTTAAAGCGCTGTACCTTGGAAGAAAACATGTTTGTGTGACTGTAAAAGCAGAAGTGATCCTCGGTTACAACATAATTATTCCTCTTTCTCCTTATATGGATAATGACTATCCAATGTGTGGCACTCAGAATAGTATCAACTTTACTGCTTTGTTGAAGCTACATGCAAAACATATTCAACAACAGTTTGACTCAAACTTGAGCTACAAATACATTTCTTTCTGACAGCAATGCATATCTTGAAGCACATTCTTCAAGAAAGGGGAGATCCAATCACTTGTCCGCGGTTTAAAAAGAATCAGCCAATTAAAATTGCAAATTCTGACCAGTGTCAATATTTTTTTCCTGAAAAGTAGAGGCTAAAGATACTTAAGCTTACACGGGAGGCAGCAGCATTGTGGTATTATCACCAGACCAGTAATCCAGAGATGCAGGGTAATGCTCTGGGGAAGCTGGGCTTGAATCCTACCATGGCACATTGTGAAATTTGAATTCAATTAAAATCTGGAAATAAAACTCTAATCTGGTTCACCAATGCTGTCCTTGTGTGGCCTACATGTGACTCCAGACCCACAGCAATGTGGTTGACTCTTAATTGCCATCTGAAATGGCCTAGCAAGCCATTCAGTTCAAGGGTCAAGGGCAATCAGCGATGGGCAATAAATGCTGAAGTGTCATCCATTATAGTGATAATTCTCATGGTGAAGATCAATTAGAAACTGCTTGGTTTCCATACATCTTGGTGATCTGTATGAAGACATGGATCCTATGTTACTGTAACTGAATTATGCTTTGAAAACTTCAATATCTTCACTAAGCCACATGCAAAACATATTCAACAACAGTTTCATTCAAACTTAAGCTTTCTGACCACAACGCCTATCTTGAAGCACATTTCTCAAGAAAGAGGAGATCCAATCACTTGCCCCGCTTGACAATCGCCAGGCAGGAGTGTTCCCTTCCAGCTGTGGAACACAACAGCAGTCAAGGACATTTAGCTTCCGATCTTCGGGTAAGCGTTCTCCAAGGTGGCTTTCAAGACACACAACAACGCAGAATCGCCCAGCAGAAACTGATAGCCAAGTTCCACACGCATGAAGATGGCCTCAACCAGGATCTTGGGTTTATGTCACGTTACATGTAACCCCCCACCATTTTGCCTGGGCTTGCAAAATCTTATTAACTGTTCTGGCTGGAGACAATTCACACCTCTTTAACCTGTGATTATCCCTGTCTCCACTCACACTGTCTGTACTTGTAAAGACTTGATTACCTGTAAAGACTCGCATTCCAACCATTATCTTGCAATTGAGTCTTTGTCTATATATGTCGTGTTTGTGAAACCTACCTCTCCACTCACCTGGTGAAGGAGCAGCGCTCTGAAAGCTCGTGATTCCAAATGAACCTGTTGGACTTTAACCTGATGTTGTGAGATTTCTTACTGTGCCCACCCCAGTCCAACGCCGACATCTCCACATCTTCACTAAGGACAGCAGTAGAAATAATTTATTCTTAAAGACCGTAGCTTCTCTCCAAATATCAGGGAAAATACACATTGTAAGGGTGAGTAATATTAATTCCAATTGTGTTTTTAGACATTTGCTTAGCTTTCTTTAAACACAATATGAGCAACACCATAATCTGAAGTTGAGCAAGGTTCCACAGCTGAGAAATGTATTTTAAAAATGTAAGCACCTCTAGAGCTCAGTACATGTGTTGCAGTCTTGAGCCAGGCGGACCAGGAATAATCCTAGATTTGATCCTTGATTTATTCAAAGTCAGCCTATGAAAGAAATAACATTTGGAGATACAGATGCTCTTTCTTCAAGTAATCCAGTGATGGCCTGATAAGATACAGCAAGCACAGCCTGCAATGCAACAGTACTGGTCTATCAGAGATGGTGTTCTGCTAGCTGAATATAGAAATATTGTATCCAATATGATGCAAAAGGAACTTCTCCAGAAGATGCATGAAGGCCAAGTGGGAATGGAGAAGTGTAATCTTAGAACCAGCTCAGCTGCATACTGAATAGACATCTACAAAGACAACATGCAATGTATATCATAAGTGCAGAGATACACAGCAGAAAGAGGAGGTGACAGCTGCTGAAGAGTCACTCAGGACATGGCGTATTGGGAGACCCAATTTATTCACACACAATCAAGCATGGCTTCTCATCGTTGTAAACTACTACACAAACTGCCCTTTTATCCAAAAGGTGAAAGATTTGAGATCTACAGTAGTCACCCCAACAGTTCGAGTTTTGTTTGTTGAGCAAGAGGTTCCTGAATCAACAATATGTGACAACGGAATGCAATTCACCTCCAAAGAATTCCAGAAATTTGTTGAACAGTACAGGTTTCACATCATGACCTCATCACCACATTACCCAAGGGGACACGGGATTAAAGGACACATCCAGACAGTCAAGAGAATCCTCACGAAAAGCCCAGATACAAATCAAGACTCAACAAGCATTCAAATTCTCTGCCTGAGCTGTTAAAAAGACCAACATGACATGATCCAATCATGTACATAGCAGAAAGAGGAGATGATATCTACAGAAGTATCCCCAGACCATGGCATACTGCTGGAACTCAGTAACATAGAAACATTGAAACTAGAAGCAGGAGTAGGCCATTTGGTCCTTCAAGCCTGCTCCGCCTTTCATCTTGATCATAGCTGATCATCGAATTCAATATCTTGATCCCCCCTTCCCGCCATATCTCTTGATCCCTTTAGCCCCAAGAGCTATATCTAATTTCTTCCTGAAATTAGACAATGTTTTGGCCTCAACTACATTTAGTGGCAATGAATTCCATACATTCACCACCCTCTGGGCGAAGATGTTTCTCCTCACCCCAGTTCTGAAAAGTTTACCCCTTATCCTCAAACTATGACCCCTAGTTCTGGACTCTCCCACCATTGGGAACATCTTTCTGAATTTACCCTGTCTAAGCCTTTTAGAATTTTATAAGTTTCTATGAGATCCCCTCTCACACTTTTAAACTCCAGTGAATATAATCCTAACCGACTTAATCTCTCCTCATATGATAGACCTGCCATCCCAGGAATCAGCCTGGTAAACCGCTATAGCAAGGACATCCTTCCTCAGATAAGGACATCAAAACTGCACACAATACTCCAGCAGTGGCCTCACCAAGACCCTATACAATTGCAACAAAACATCCCTGTGCTCTCGCTGTGAAGGCCAACATACCATTTGCCTTCTTTACTGACTGCTGTACCTGTGCGCTTACTTTCAGCGATTGATGCACGATGACTCCAAGGTCTTGTTGAGTATCCACCTCTCTCAATTTACACCCATTCAAGAAATAATCTGTCTTCCTATTATTGCTACCAAAGTAAAAGTTGTTTGTGAAGAATCATTGAGATTAAACCAGTAAACCTGAACTGGAACAATAAAAAAGATCATCAACAACACCAGCAATATCATTAACCAATGAGACAACATCAACGTTTTCGCAGCAACTGACACAACATTTGCCACATCAAGCAAGACTACCACAACACGAAGAGCCACATGTATGATACACACACGGTCTTAAAAGAAGTGGCTAATGAGATAATAGATGTGTTGATTTTAATTTTCCAAAATTCATTAGATTCTGGAAAGGTTCTATGAGATTGGAAAGTAGTAAATATAACCCCTTTAATTCAAGAGGGACAGGAGGCAGAAAACAGGAAATTATAGGCCATTTGGCATGACATGTGTTATGGGGAAAGTTTTAGAATCAATCATTAAAGAGGAACACTTAGACAAGCTCAAGGTAATTGGGAAGACTCAGCATGATTTTGTGAAAGGGAAATCACGTTTAACCAGTTTATTAGAGTTCTTGAAAGGAGTCACATGAGCTGTGCATAGAGGAGAGCATTTAGAAGTTCAGTACTTGGATTTCCAGAAAGTATTTGAAAAGGTTCCACATCAAACGTTATTGCAAAAAATAAAAGATCATGGTGTAGGGGTTATGCATTAGCCTGGATAGAAGATTGGCTGGCTGGCAGAAAACAAATAATTTGCATAAGTGGGTCTTTGGCTGATCGGCAGGATGTGACAAGTGGGGTCCTGCAGGGCTCTGTGTTGGCGCCACAACTTTTTACAATTTACATCAATAATGTGGATTAGGGGAGCGAGGGAGTGGTAGCTAAATTTAAAGATAACACAAAGATAGGTTGGAAATTATGTTGTGAAGAGTTTGCAGATGGATATAGATAGGTTGAGTGAGTGGGAAAAAATCTGGCAGAGGGAATATAATGTGGGAAAGTGTGTAGTCATTCACTTTGGCAGGAAGAATAAAAAAAGCAGAGTATTACTTAAATGGAGAATAACTGCAGAATGCAGAGGTGTAGATGGATTTAGGTGTTCTCGTGCATGACTCACAAAAACTTAGTAAACAGATGCAGCATGTAAACATGCTGTGGGCGGCACGGTGGCACAGCACCAGGGACCCGGGTTCAATTCCTGGCTTGGGTCACCGTCTGTGTGGAGTCTGCACATTCTCCCCGTGTCTGCGTGGGTTTCCTCCAGGTGCTCCGGTTTTCTCTCACGGTCCAAAGATGTGCGGGTTAGGTTGATTGGCCGTGCTAAATTGATCCTAGTATCAGGGGATTAGCCGGGTAAATATGAGAGGTTGTGGGAATAAAGCCTGGGTGGGATTGTGGTTGATGCAGACTTGATGGGCCGAATGGCCTCCTTCTGCACTGTAGGGATCCTGTGATTAATCTAAGAAAGTTAATAGAATGCTATCCTTTACTACAAGAAGAATCAAATATAAAAGTAAGAATGTTATGCTTCAGTTATACTGGGGGGCATTGATGAAACTGCATCTCAAATACTGTGTGCTATTTTGGTTCCCTTATTTAGGAAAGGCTATATATGCATTGGAGGCGGTTCAGAGGAGGTTTACTGGACTGATAGCCAGAATGAGTGAATTGTCTTATGAGGATAGGTTGGAAAGTCTGGCTTGTTTCCACCAGAGTTTTAAAGAGTAAGGGTGACTTGATTTGAAGTGTATACGATCCTGAATGGTATTGACAAGTTGGATGTTGAAATTACTGGCTCGATTCTCCCATTGTGACCCGCAACTTTTCTGGAGGGTTCAGTCGGGAAAATCACGTGTCGGCCATTTCGCTGGATTCGCACATGCACCGGGAACACATGTGCGTCTCCCAGAGCCGGAGAACAGTCGCAGTCGAGACCGCGCTGGAAACCGGCAGGAAGAGAGGCAAGTCATTTGAATTTTTTAAAAATGTAGTTTAAATATATTTTGCATGTGATTATCGGGCCCAGCACGGAACTTGCCGGGCTCGATAGCGTCTCCCACCCCGCAGGAGTACTTTATGCCAGCAGGGTTTGGAGTAGCTCCCCACGTTCTGGGAATTAACTGAAGACCCGCCGGAATGAAGGGGGGCAATCTGGGCCCCAGGGGGTTGGGCGGTGGGGGTGTGTGGCCCCCCGGGCATGGGCACCCTGGCAGTGCCAGCCTGTGCCCCCGGCACTGCACAAAGGGCAAAGTGCCCATGTTCAGGGGTACCTTGGCACCACCCACCAGGCAGTGGGCAGTGCCAAGGGGGCAGGGCCCATTGTGGGTGGGGCCTAGGGGTGATCAGTGGGGATGGGGGGGGTCCCGCTGCCACTCTGATTTGGGATCAGTCTGGGCTGCAGGGAGGCCAGTGATTGGGGGGGCCTGGGGGAGCTCCGTGGCGGTGGTCTACCGGGGTGGGGGGACTGCCTCCAGGGGGTGGTCTGACCCCGGGGGAGGGTCTGCCGGGGTGAGGGGAGTGGGGGGAGGGGGATCACCACTGCTGGGGGGGGTGGGCTGGACATCGGGACGCCCGGGGGGTGGGGGGGGGGGGGAGGGGGGCGGTCAGGGCTGGCCTGGGACTTGTTGTGGGGCCACGATCGGGCAGTGGGGGGGGGGGGGGGGGGGGGGGGGGAGAGGGGGGGGGTGCTGGAGGGGCAGCACTGCGGGGGTCCCGGCTGGCCAGCGATTAAGCTGCCAGCAAACGGGGAGACTGCCAGATCGGGGCCACTGCGTATGCGCAGATTTCCGGAGCCGTCAGCCTCCAGCGCGAATAGGCCCTGCTCTCCCCCCCCCCCCCCACCCCCCCCCCCCACCCCCCCCACCCCCCGAGTTTTTAATGAGATTCACGATTGTGACCTCTGCATTGCACAGAGTGGGGAGATTCGAGTCTGAAGCTGCACGGAAAAACAGCCGTGATCTAGAACAGTTTTCCCACCAATTCAGCACCTTTGAGAGAATCGCCCCCTACGTTTCCTCTTGTGGCTAGTCCAGAACTAGGGGGCACTGTTGTAAAATTAGGGGTCCTCCTGACAGGAAAGAGATGAGGAAAAATATTTTCTCAGAGGATTGTGCAACTTTAGAAATTTCTGCCTCAGAAGGCAGTGAAAGTGGAGGTCACTGAATATTTTTAAGGCGGGGTAGATAGATTCTTTTTAGGCAAGGGAATTAAAGATTTTTGGGGGTAGATGTGAATACGGAACTCAATACAAATAGATCAGCCATGGACTTATTGAATGGAGGAGCAGCCTTGAGGGGCCGAATAGCCTACTTCTGCTCCTATTTTGTATGGTGGTATGTTCTTCTGTGCAGTGTGCCAACGAGGACGATGAATGCCAAATCCACAAAATTGAGCACTTCCGCAATGATACCACAAATAGGGCAGAATTTTCCTGTGCTGCCCGCCATGGGAATCGTAGCAGGTGCAGGCACAGGCGGACCCAGCAAAGGTCTGTTGAGCGAGAACGGCCGTAAAATCCCACCCACAATGTTTTCCTGAGAAAACAAGCCATAGAAAACTCTGAATACATTCAGTTTATATGTGAAAGCTGATGGATAATCTTGTTAATCTTCTTAGCAAAAATGGTAATGATTGGAATGTTGATATTGTTGTAGATAATTTGGTATCGAGACACTATATATGTTTTTAAAGAAAGAGGGATGTTATATTGTTATATTTATATATTAATTCATAAAGGCCTAGGAACTAATTACTAAGTGAATATACATCCCTTGGTGCCATATTCACTGCTGCACTGCAGTGATGTGCTGAGTGTCGGTTTATATGGTCTAATAGCTTCATGGAAAGTAACAAGAAATACACTCTACTGCTTCAGCATCTTGAGTCTAAAGTGTTGTTATTTCTAACTTATGGGATCCAGGAAACATAATAATTGCATTACTTTCTGTGTTTATGCGTGAAAGATAGTTGCCTCATTTAAGATCGAGTATAAAGTTATTATTCATTGCTCCCTTGATCATGAGGGTAATTTCTAGGATAGCAGTGATAAACTGTTCCTTATTTTAACTTCAGGAAATGTAAAAAAATAGATGAAAAAGAAGGGTATTTTCTAGTTTTCATTCCTCCCCTCCTGGAGCCTGCTGTTTTATTGGGCATGAAAGTCAATGTGTGCGGCACCTCATCCAAGGGGTCATCCTTGCTATCCCAGGGTGGCCAGCTCCAATCGAGATGGTCGCAGGAAGCATGGAAATGGATGACAAGGGATATGTAAACTGTAAACTTCAATCAATCAGTTGAATCTATTACAAACAACATCAGCTCAGAGAGGTGTATATTCAGTATCCTGGTTGATTGTTGAAGTAGTGCAGAGGTAAAACTCAACAATGGACATGGAGCTGCATTCATAGTTATAACCACGCTGATATAAAGGGTTGGGTTTTCATGGAGTAGGGGGAGGCTTCATAGAGGGGTGAAAATAGCAGACGGGACACAATTCCAGGATTCCCAACCCCATTCCTAGGTTTCTGATTTTTAGCAGTGCCAGTTAAAGGTGTGCGCTGGTTCAGGAAGCAACCTCGCAACCTGAACGCCCGACCTGGCCAGTTCCATTATGGGGATAGGCAAGTCCCACTTGTCCACAATTTTCATAGAGTCAAACCAGCTTTTAAAAAACTGGTTCATGGCACCTCATACAATGCTGTGAGCCAGAGTGAATGACTATTTTAAAAACATTTTTAAAATGTGTCCTATTGTCACCATAAGGTTCATTGATTCCACACAGTGAATCAATGGGCATGGAACTGACATAGCTTGGCAGAGAGGTTATTAGGGCCATGGACGTGGGTAGAATAGCTTAGCTTGGCATTGGGGTTGAGGAGCAATGGGAGGTGGGTGGGAGGACATAGCTGGGGATGAGAGTCCATGGAGGTACATGGGGGGCATAACTTAGCATTGGGGAAGGGGTATGAGGGACCATGGACAGTGGGTGATGGAGCTTAATTCAGCATGGAGGGGTATGAGGTGCCATCGGAGGTGGGTGAAGGGACATAGCTTGGCATGAGGAAATGAGAAACCAAAGAGGGGTGGGTAGAGGGCATAGCTCAGCATAGGGGAATGAGGGACTGGGGGTAGGGGAAAGGACAGAACTTCACCTGGGGATCTATGGAATTGTGTGGAGAGGCAAAGCTCAGCTTGGGGGGGGGGGGGGGGGGGGGGGCGGGGGGGGGGGTTAAAGCTTGGCATGGGGGGTTAAAGTGCCATGGGACATAGGTAGAGGGGCATGAGGTGGCATGGATGGGGCATTGGAAGTTAAGGAGTGTAAGTGGTGAGAACTAAGAGGGTTTTTCTTATAACTGGGACAAAGTTGCATTGCAGTGAGGCAGGAGTTGCGCACAGCTCTGGAAAAGGTCCAGGTTGGTCAAGTTAAGAAATGATGTTAAAGAGACAATTATGAAAAAGTTTATGGGAAAAACATTTAAATGTTCCTTGATGGGGAAAGTGATGCTGTAAAGTTTTGTGAGGCAGGGTGGGATTTTGAGCACCATTTTGGCCTCATAATGGCGCTGGAGATCGTATCAGTACTACAATTGACTGTGTCCACGTGTGTAGTGATGAAACAAAGACACCCATCCTGCTGAGGCAGTTGAGAGTCGAGCAGCTAATACTAATTTTAATTTAATTTGACTTATTATTGTCACATGTATTAGTATACAGTGAAAAGTATTGTTTCTTGCGCGCTATACAGACAAAGCATACCGTTCATAGAGAAGGAAAGGAGAGGGTGCAGAATGTTGTGTTACAGTCATAGCTGGGGTGGAGAGAAAGATCAACTTAATATGAGGTAGGAATAGTGCATTGTTAGAGAGTTTAAAAGAGTTAGAATAGAGTTTTAGAAGCATAGAATCAGAATAAAAGATAGAATCAGAGGGTATGCTGGACACAGCTTGTAAGAAGTTGCCACGGTATGGAGACTTGGCCAATCTGGAATCCAGCCCAGGTTCTGACTTTCCTCCCACCATTAAAGAATACGTGTGTCGTGTAGCTTTGAAGTGGCATTAATTATTTGTTGGATATATGCAAATCTCATTCTTACATTCTGTGGCTTGAAAAAGGAGCTTCAAGGATTATTCGTAAACTTAGCATTTTCTTACTGTTTTTTCAGCAAACAGCAGGGAAATGGTTTTGACTTGACGGTAATGAAGTGTGACATATCAGATTGCACTGAACTCTTTTCACCAACTTAGGAAGGCGCCCATGAGATGTTCAGTTGGCAATCGACTGGTAAATTTTGATTATGAAGTGAGATAACTTTGTGGCCTCATGGAAACAATTAAAACTGCTGGAAAAATAAATATAAACTTGAAGTTTATAGATTACTTCTCCTCTGAGGGTTGTTAGCAGAGAAAAAAAAGTGCTTTGTTTTCCTAAGCTGCAAAGCATATCGCATATCAGCCCATTCATCTAACTAGTCAACCAAGGAGAAGTACAAGAATCCATTCAAATCTGAAAGTGAGATAGAGTTCACACAACTTTTGATAAGATTAGTTTTTAAGGATCAGGCATCATTCAGTTACCAAAGTCACTATGCGTAAACTGAATACTTTCCTGAGTCTGTGTGGATATTAATGGGCGGCACGGTAGCACAGTATGGGCGGCATGGTAGCACAGTATGGGCGGCATGGTAGCACAGTATGGGCGGCACAGTAGCACAGTGGTTAGCACTGCTGCTTCACAGCTCCAGGGACCTGGGTTCGAATCCCGGCTTGGGTCACTGTCTGTGTGGAGTTTGCACATTCTCCTCGTGTCTGCGTGGGTTTCCTCCGGGTACTCCGGTTTCCTCCCACAGTCCAAACATGGGCGGGTTAGGTTGATTGGCCATGCTAAAAAATTGCCCCTTAGTGTCCCGGGATGTGTAGCTTAGAGGGATTAGTGGGTAAATATGTAGGGATATGGGGGAAGGGCCTGGGTGGGATTGTGGTCGGTGCAGACTCGATGGGCCAAATGGTCTCTTTCTGTACTGTAGGGATTCTATTCTATTCTATTCTATTAATGTATTGACATCAACAGTCTTGAACTATATTAGCTCACAGAACCATTTGCAGCAACTTGCTTTCTGAGCAGAGAAAGAAAATGACACAGTTACCTCAATACAATGCTAAGATTATCTTCCTCAGAAGAACAGCATTTTCCTTTGGCAAAATTCAGTTAACCTCAACTCTAACTCTATAATTATAAGACCATAAGACATAGGAGCAGAATTAGGCCACTCAGCCCATCGAGTCTGCTCCGCCATTCAATCATGGCTGATTTTTCTTTCTCATCCCCATTCCCCTGCCTTTTCCCCATAATTCCTGATCCCCTTATTAATCTATCACTGTCTTAAAGACAATCAATGACCTGGCCTCCACAGCCTTCTGCGGCAAAGAGTTCCACAGATTCACCACTCTCTGGCTGAAGAAATTCCTCCTCACCTCTGTTTTAAAGATCGTCCCTTTAGCCTGAGGTTGTGCCCTCTGGTTCTAGTTTTCCTACTAGTGGAAACATCCTCTCCACGTCCACTCTATCAAGGCCTCGCAGTATCCGGTAAGTTTCAATAGCATTCCCCCTCATCTTTCTAAACTCCAATGAGTACAGTCCCAGAGTTTTCAACCGTTCCTCATACAACAAGCTCTTCATTCCAGGGATCATTCTTGTGAACCTCCTCTGGACCCTTTCCAAGGCCAGCTCATCCTTCCTTAGATACGGGGGCCAAAACTGCTCACAATACTCCAAATGGGGTCTGACCAGAGCCTTATACAGCCTCAGAAGTACATCCCTGCTCTTGTATTCTAGCCCTCTCGACATGAATGCTAACATTGCATTTACCTTCCTAACTGCCGACTGAACCTGCACGTTAACCTTAAGAGAATCTTGAACAATGACTCCCAAGTCCCTTTGTGTTTCTGATTTCCAAGCATTTCCCCATCTGAAAAATAGTCTATGCCTCCATTTCTCCTTCCAAGGTCATAACCTCACACTTTTCCACATTGTATTCCATCTGCCACTTCTTTGCCCACTCTCCTAACCTGTCCAAGTCCTTCTGCAGCCCTCCTGCTTCCTCAATACTACCTGTCCCTCTACATATCTTTGTATCATCTGCAAACTTAGCAACAGTGCCTTCAGTTCCTTCTTCCAAATCGTTAATGTATATTGTGAAAAGTTGTGGTCCCAGCACCGACCCCTGAGGCACACCACTAGTCACCGGCTGCCATCCTGAGAAAGACCCTTTTATCCCCACTCTCTGCCTTCTGCCAGTCAGCCAATCCTCTATCTGTGTCAGGATCTTACCCTTAACACCATGGGCTCTTAACTTATTTAACAGTCTCCAATGCGACACCTTGTCAAAACCCTTCTGGAAATCTAAATAAATCACGTCCACTGGTTCTCCTTTATCTAACTTCCTTGTTACCCCCTCAAAGAACTCTAACAGATTTGGCAGAAATGACCTCCCCTTGACAAAGCCATGCTGACTCAGTCCTACTTTATCATGCATTTCCAAGTACTCCACAATCTCATCTTTAATAATGGAGTCTAAAATCTTGCCAATGACCGAAACAGGCTAACCAGCCTATAATTTCCTGGCTGTTGCCTCCCTCCCTTCTTAAACAGCGATGTTACATTAGCTACTTTCCAGTCCTCTGGGATCTTCCCTGCCTCCATGATTCCTGAAAGATCACCACCAATGCCTCCACAATTTCCTTAGTTATCTCTTTTAGAATCCTGGGGTGTAGTCCATCCGGTCCAGGTGATTTATCCACCCTCAGACCTTTCAGTTTCCCCAGAACCTTCTCCTTAGTGATGGCTACTACACTCACCTGTGTCCCCTGACTCTCCTGGAGCTCTGGCATCCCACTGGTGTCTTCCACCATGAAGACTGATGCAAAGTAACTATTCAGTTCCTCTGCCATTTCTTTGTTTCCTATTATTACTTCTCCAGCCTCATTTTCCAGTGGTCCAATGTCTATTTTTGCCTCTCTCTTACCTTTTATATATTGAAAAAAACTCTTCCTATTTTTTTTTATATTACTAGCTAGCTAACACTCATATTTCATCTTCTGCCTCCTTATTGCTTTTTTTAGTTGTCCTCTGCTCACTTTTAAAGGCTTCCCAATCCTCTGGCTTCCCAGTAATCCTCACCACTGTGTATGCTTTTTCTTCTGCTTTTATGTTATCCTTGACTTCCCTCATCAGCCATGGATGCCTCATCCTCCCCTCAGCATGTTTCTTCCTCCTTGGGATGAATTTTTGTTGTGCCTCCCGAATAACCCTCCAAAACTCCTGCCATTGCTGTTCCACTGTCTTCCCTGCTCGGCTCCCTTTCCAATCAACTCTAGCCAGCTCCTTCCTCATGTCTTTGTAGTTACCTTTATTTAATTGTAATACCATTACATCCGATTCCAGCTTTTCCCTCTCAAACTGCAGGGTGAATTCTATCATATTGTGGTCAATGCTCCCTAAGGGTTCCTTCACCTTAAGTTTCCTAATCAAATCTGCCTCATTACACACCACCAAATCCATAATAGCCTGTTCCCTAGTAGGCTCTGTCACAAGCTGTTTCAAAAAAAACATCTTAGACATTCCACAAATTCCTTTTCTTGGGATCCACTAACTACCTGATTTTCCCAGTCCGCCTGCATAGTGAAGTCCCCCATGATTATTGTAATATTGCCTTTTTTGTATGCCTTTTCTATTCCTGATTATTTTCTGCCCCACATCCTGACCACTGCAAGGGGGCCTGTAGATAACTCCTATCAGGGTCTTTTTACCTTTGCGATTCCTCAACTCTACCCACAGAGATTCAATGCCTTCTGGTCCTATATTGTTTCTTGCTATCGACTTAACTTCAATCCTTACTAACAATGCAACCCTTTGCCCATTCGCCTGCCCTTTTGATAGGACACTACATAATTATAGTACTTATGTACCTGGGGTAGGTTAACTTTGGTACATTACTGACAGAATTCCAATAGATAATTGGGGCTATTATCTGCATTGTGCAAAGACTCTCTTGGATTGTGTTGCAAATATGAAGTTTGTAAGATTGTTATGTTTTGGCATTGTGCAAAGACTCTCTTGGATTGTGTTGCAAATATGAAGTTTGTAAGATTGTTATGTTTTGGCACAGTGTCTTTAATTTAGGATAAGAAGGAGGACTGTGACCTGCTCCCAATTCTGCTGACAACAAGCCTGGGAGGCCAGGTAATTTAAGGTTAAAAGGAGCACTGATTCTGTTAATAGGAAGAAGGTGCAAGATGTTCACACCTGTAAACCCTCGGGGGTGGGGGGTTAACCCACACCATGGAAGTTTGTATGCAGAGTTAGAAGTGATACGGCTGGAAAAGTAAAAAGTAGCTAAGGATCACTTTATATTGGTTCTGGGAAAAGAGTATCTACTTAAGGAACGGAGTAACTTTAGAGAGAGGCATACGAGACTCACTGTGCCATTGGTGGATGGGCTGTTCCAGGGAAATGTAAGGGATATCAAGTTTCATAAATGGTTATACATTAATCGGTCTATTTCGTTGCAAGATAGAATGGAGATGAGCTTACAGAGGGGAAGAGTACATAGGAAGCCATTGTTGGATCAGTTACAAGTTTTCCCAAAAATATAAGTGAACCTCATGGACAGTTTTAGTTTGCAAGAATCTGAGAAAGAACAAAAAATAGGCAGCAAGTTTCTATTGTTCACCATACCAAATGCAGGCAGGAGCTCGTGCTTGGGTGAAGTGACCCAGGATCATGAGGGTTTAAAGGGAGCTAGAAGATTTGTCTAGCTTTAGTTAAGAGGGTTGGATTCATACCTGACACAAAGGAAGATGGTTGTGCTGATAGGAAGTCAATCATCTTACTTTCAGGATATCAGTCAAGGTTCCTCAGGGTAGTGTCCTAGGCCCAACAATCTTCAGCTGCTTCTTCAGTGACCTTCTTTCACCATAAGGTCCAGAAGTGGGGATGTTCGCTGATGATTGCTCAATATTCAGTACTATTTGCAACTCCTCAGATACTGAAGCACTCCTCCAAATGCAGCAAGACCTGGAAAATATCCAGGCTTGGGCTGGCAAGTGGCAAGTAACATTAACGCCTAACGACTGCCAGGCAATGACCATCTCCGACAATAGAGGATCTAACCTTGAATTCAATGGCGTTTTCATTGCTGAATCTCCCACTATCAACATCCCAGGAGGTTACCATTGATCAGAAACTGAACTGGACTAGCCATATAAATACTGTGGCCACCAGAGCAGGTCAAGGACTAGGTAGCCTGTGGCGAGTAACTCATCTCCTGACTCTCCGAAGCCTGTCCACCGTCTGCAAGACTCAGGTCAGAAGTGCATTGAGTACCTCCCCACTGCCTGGATGAGTGCAGCTTCAATAACACAAATCCAGGACAAAGCAACCCGCTAGATTGCTGCCCCTTCCTCAAACATTCACTTTCTCTACCACCAATGAGCAGTGGCAACCATGTGTACCATCTATAAAATGCATTGCAGGATCATATCAAGGTTCCTTAGGCAGCGTCTTCCAAACCCACAACTGCTCCCATCCAGAAGGGCAAGAGCAGCAGATACCTGGGAAAACCACCACATTAAAGTTCCCCTTCAAGTCAGTCACCATCCTGACCTGGAAATATATTGCCATTCCTTCATTGTCGCTGGGGCAAAATCCTGGAACTCCTTCGCTAACAGCACTGTGGGTGTATTTACATCTCAGGGACTGCAGTGGTTCAAGAGGGAAGTTCATCACCACCATCTGATGGGCAACTAGGGATGGACAATACATGTTGCCCTAGCTAGTGATGCCCACATCCCATAAATGATTAAAAAAAAATAATGGCCACTTATGGGCCGTTGCCAGCGAAGCCTCAATATTTAGGCTGGCGGGTGGGTGACAGCTCAGGGGGGGAAACGAGAAATAAAGAAAGGTCAGTCTCTGGCAGGAAGGGAGACACCTCCATCAGAAGCCTCCTTATGGCCTGGTAACCTCTGGATTTATCTACACCTTCACAACACTCCACCCCCTCCCCCCTCAACGCCAATACCCAGATTGCTCCCCCCTCACAAACACCCAAGCATTCCCTACCTTCCCTGTCCTGACCCTTGACACTTACCTAGGTCCCCGATTCCCAGGACTAAAGCTTCAGCAGATCCAGGCATTTCATCTTCCAACCACTGCAGTGCTGTTGCTGGAGGAACTGGAGAGCTTCTGAGGAATCTGATTGGTCGGCAGTTCTCCATGGTGGGACTTGCTCCTGACTGAGGGGCATAAATCCCGCCTTAAGTCAATCAACGCTTGTTAGAGTGTAAAATGGCAGTGGGGCTCTCAAAGTCACCAGGGATGTGGCCGAGCTCCCACCATCTAAAAATTAGGCCATCCAATCTGCTTCCACTATCCTTTCTGAAAGTGCATTCCACATCATAACAATTCACCGCATAAAAATAGTTCTCATCATCTCGTCTTTGATTCTTTTGCCAATTGCCTCAAGTTGAGCTAAATCCTTTAGTTACTGACTTTGCTGCCAGTAAAAACAAGTTTCTCCTTATGTACTCTATCAAAATCCTTCATCATTTTGAAGACCTTTATTAAATTTACCCATAACCTCGTCTGAGAACAATCCCAGCTTTCCTCGTCCCTCCATGTGTCAGAACATGCTAATTGATCTCCTTTGCAACCTTTTTAACTTCTTATAAACCCTTCTTAAATGTTGTGCCAAGAATTGGAATGATACTCCAGCTGCTATCTAAGCAGTGATTTATACATTCAACATAACCGCCTTGCTTTTGTAATCTATGGGATAAGTTTTCCAGTCCAGCCGAGAATCGTCATAGGCGTGCTGGAAAGTCTGATGGACCATTTAAAGGCCTGTTGACCTCGGGTGGGAATTTCTAGTCTGGGGGCGAGTGCGACTGGAAAATCCCGCCCTGTCTCTATTTATAAAGTCATGATGTGGAGATGCCGGCGTTGGACTGGGGTAAACACAGTAAGAAGTTTAACAACACCAGGTTAAAGTCCAACAGGTTTATTTGGTAGCAAAAGCCACACAAGCTTTCGAGGCTCTGAGCCCCTTCTTCAGGTGAGTGGGAATTCTGTTCACAAACAGAACTTATAAGACACAGACTCAGTTTACATGAATAATGGTTGGAATGCGAATACTTACAACTAATCCAGTCTTTAAGAAACAAAACAATGGGAGTGGAGAGAGCATCAAGACAGGCTAAAAAGATGTGTATTGTCTCCAGACAAGACAGCCAGTGAAACTCTGCAGGTCCACGCAACTGTGGGAGTTACAAATAGTGTGACATATAGCGATCCTAGAATCAGAATTTATGTCACACTATTTGTAACTCCCACAGTTGCGTGGACCTGCAGAGTTTCACTGGCTGTCTTGTCTGGAGACAATACACATCTTTTTAGCCTGTCTTGATGCTCTCTCCACTCCCATTGTTTTGTTTCTTAAAGACTGGATTAGTTGTAAGTATTCGCATTCCAACCATTATTCATGTAAATTGAGTCTGTGTCTTATAAGTTCTGTTTGTGAACAGAATTCCCACTCACCTGAAGAAGGGGCTCAG
This sequence comes from Mustelus asterias, assembly GCF_964213995.1. Lineage (NCBI taxonomy): Eukaryota > Metazoa > Chordata > Chondrichthyes > Carcharhiniformes > Triakidae > Mustelus > Mustelus asterias. Next base: position 94,012,474 of record NC_135806.1, on the reverse strand, counting down.
AGCCTCGAAAGCTTGTGTGGCTTTTGCTACCAAATAAACCTGTTGGACTTTAACCTGGTGTTGTTAAACTTCTTACTCTATTTATAAAGCCAGTAAAGGATCCCATATACTTTTTAAAAAGCCTTATCAACTTGGCGTGTCACCCTCATGGTGGCAGAGTTGTAACAATTAGTTTAGCTTTGAGTACATTATCTTGTCAACCTAGAAGATGGAGAATAGCTACATCATGATGTATCCTTGCAGTTTATCTTTTTCTTTATTAAACAACGTTTTCCACAGCAGCCAAAAAATCTCTAATTTCGGGTAATTTAGCTTTATATTGCCTGCTGATCAATATTTCTGACGAGCCATGTAAATAGGTCTATTGATAGTGAGCTTTTAAAAATTGTTGCCTTTCATGGATTCAAAGCTCTTTCTGCAATATCTGAGAAATGTAAATATTTAAACTTGTTTTCAAATAAAAGGGTGAAATTACAGAGGTGGTTCCTCTTGAAGTTTAGATCCACGTGGTTATAAAATACACTGATTACTTCCTCTAATGTACAGAGCCAAATTTGGGTGCATTGTGCCTGTTTTTTGGGCTCTAAGAGCAGCCTTAGAGCTCCAAAATGGGCACCTGTAGGGAGAAGACAACCCACACAGTCTTTTTCTGGCCAGGCTGTCTGTGCTACCAGTAACCACAACCCTATTACCCCATTTACCAACAGTTCCACACTTTACTTTCCCTCTGTCACTGACCATCACAGTGCCCTCTTAACCACAATGCAGAAATGAAAGCTACAACAAAATAAATAGTCCAAGTTAAATTGACAAATGAGATTGTGTTACATTGGGGATTTAAATGTCAGCTAATCGGCCTTGTGCATTCCCTTAGTATCTGTCTTCTGTGTGCCTTTGCTTGTCCCTGTACTCTTAAGGGGTTCTACCTCAGTGCCACAGTGTGACTGCTGAATTCCAATGGACTTGGATGTTGGCCTTCAGCAGCTCTGGGCTCAGGAGGCCTGGCTGTGGAATGCACCATCTCAATACAGGTCAGTGCAGTCTAGACTGGTTGGATGATAGGCAGGGAATTGGTGAAGAGGTAGAGTTGTGAAGATGAATGCTGTCTCCTGAGAAAAGACAATAGATATTAGTTCCATGGAGCCACTGCCACACCCTGAATTAGCATCTCAACAGTCTTGGTTATGTGTTAGAAGACAGATTGCTGGAATATCCACAGCCATGGTGCCAGCAGTCTGAACTTGCATGATAGAAGTCTGAGCTTCTACTTCATTAAATGGCTTCAGCTTCAGCTAGAATGAGTCTTCAGACAGTGCACCATGGTGGGGTCCACAATTATACTAATATTGTTGTACACCACTTCCATGCTGGAAAGGATAGGCTCCGCATAAAGTCCTGTGCCAAGTCGGCTCTGATTCATCCACACTCCTTGACATTGTAAGTTTTTTGGCAGGCTTCCTCATGCACCAAGAATTTCATTGTACAAACTCACCAGCCTTCTTTTGTAACCCAGCCTATTGATGTGCTAATCAAAGCCCTATGGACAGAGGTCATGTGTGACCTTGATCTCTGGCTAACTGGCACCTACACAATCCTTGCTCCCTTCCACTGACTGCAGGCCACACATTCCCAATGATTCACCAGAGTAGATTTTGGGGGTCCTGGTGACATGCTGAAAATTGAGGGGCAACACCGCCCTTTAGGGGAGCCTGTCCAGATTTAGGCCCATCTGATGGCAAATGTCCTCGGAGCTCCTGTCCTTAAAAAAAAATGGGTGCCTGCCTCCAAGAGCTGGTGACCAATCAGAGACTGGCAGCTTTTCAGTGTCAACAGTGCCACTGGTGGCGGCAGTCACTGCTGGGATGCAGCAAAGGTGGCCACCCTCATAACAAGAAGAATGGGATTGGGAGGTTGCCAGTGACATCAGTCAGGTCTTGTTAATGGAGGGCTTTGTTGAGAGCAGTGGGGATGTATGGTTGCTGCAGGGGCAGCCATTGTTCATGTGAGGCCCATCTATGAGCCACAGAGTTTCTGATTAGCAGGGCTCCACCCCACCCCTACCCCGCTGAGCTGACCAGGATTCAGCAGGTAGTTGCCCCGTGCTGTGGAGAGCCAGCGATTGGGGCGTCGGGACTGCGGTCTGGGGTGGGAGGTTCCGCACTGTTGGTGGGGGGGGGGGGGGGGGGGCGAGGCTGGGCCTGGGCATGCATGGGGGGCGAGCGATCGGGCTGTGGAGGTGGGTGGAGGTCCAGTGTTGCAGGGGTCGTGGGGCGAGTCAGCAATCGAGCTGGCCAGCAATCAGGAGGCCGATAGTGTGGGGCCACTGCACATGCGCCAATCTTGGTGCTGACAGATCAGCGCATGAGCAATGGCCCGCTCAGTGCTACGCTGCCGGCCTCTGTAATGGTTTGAAGCCCCGCCCACTGAATTTCAGCATGATTCACGCTGAGGCACTCTGCAGTGAACAGCGTGTGGGAGATTCTTTTTGAGACTGCCACTGAAAAACCCAGCGTGATTTACTCCAGTTTTCACGCAAATTCAGCACTTAGATATTTTTGGGAGAATCGCCCAAAAATATCTAATGTCTTTCTCCCTCAAATGTGCCAGGCTCCAGAGTCTACCGGGACCCCAAGGACCCTCCCTTGACACCCGAGGAGGAGCCACAGATAGATCCACCCATGTCACACCCTCTTTTGCAAACAGGCATGAGCGCAGAAAGAAGCACATCGGTGGGCATTAGTTTGTTTGCTCAGATGGTCGTGCACAGTGGCAGAGTCACATCTGTAAATGCTGAAGGCAGAGAGTGCCCTGGGCACTGGCAGTTGGAAAACTGCTGGAGACCACGACCAGCTGATGACCAGAGATCAGGGTGATGACAATCCCTGGAGTTGTCCATCAGGTGGCAAATGCTGGATGTCGAGTGAGATGCATGAGGAGATGTGCTGGAGATCTCGGAGGGTCTGCTTCTATGGTTTCTATCACAGAGGATTCCATGTGGTGCATGAGCTTTCTGTTGGCTTTGAGCACCAAACACTCCAGCTCCTCCATTGATGGAATGACTACCATGGAGATGCAGCTCCAGGAATAGAATCAGGGGCTTCTGGGGTTGCTCTCAGACCTATGGACCCATAAGATGACAGTAACTCAGGAGTTTACTACCAGTGTGAGAAATGACAAGGCACCTAGTCACTGTGTAAGGTACCTGTCCATCAATGATGAGCAGACTTGCCTCACATTAGCAGTCAATTTGCCTGCCAACTCTGTGGACTTCTCTCTCAGTGCTCCAGACATTGGTGCCAGCTCCTCTGCTCATCTGCCAGTAACTGTGGCATCTTCTGAGTCTCCGGGTTGCCCAGCCATGTCACTGGTTGCACCCTCCCAGGAGAAACCTGCTCAGGAATCTTTTATGGACTTCTTAGGAATCACCATGGACTACTCTCCGGAATCTTGGACACATGCATCTCCATCAAGGATGGTCACGTCAGCACTTCACTGTACCGCAAGCTCACGGATAACCTCATGACGCTCCATTTCTCCAGCTTCCATCCTAAACACGTTAAAGAAGCCATCCCCTATGAACATATACACAGGGTCTGCTCAGATGAGGAGGATCGTAACAGACACCTCCAGACGCTGAAAGATGCCCTCATAAGAACAGGATATGGCGCTTGACTCATCGATCGACAGTTCCGATGTACCACAGGAAAAACCGCACCGACCTCCTCAGAAGATGAACACGGGACACGGCGGACAGAGTATCCTTCGTCATCCAGTACTTCCCCGGAGCGGAGAAATTACGACATCTTCTCCGGAGCCTTCAACATGTCATTGATGAAGACGAACATCTCTCCAACGCCATCCCCACACCCTCACTTCTTGCCTTCAAACAACCACACAACCTCAAACAGACCATTGTCCGCAGCAAACTACCCAGCCTTCAGGAGAACAGTGACCACGACACCACACAACCCTCCCACAGCAACCTCTGCAAGACGTGCCGGATCATCGATACGGATGCCATCATCTCACATGAGAACACCATCCACCAGGTACATGGTACTTACTCTTGCAACTCAGCCAACGTTGTCGACCTGATATGCTGCAGGAAAGGATGTCCCGAGGCATGGTACATTGGGGACACCATGCAGACGCTACGACAACGGATGAATGAAGACCGCTCGACAATCCCTAGGCAAGAGTGTTCTCTTCCTGTTGGGGAACACTTCAGCGGTCACGGGCATTCGGCCTCTGATCTTCGGGTAAGCGTTCCCCAAGGTGGCTTTCATGACACACGACAGCGCAAAGTCGCTGAGCAGAAACTGTTAGCCAAGTTCCGCACACATGAGGACGGCCTCAACCGGGATCTTGGGTTCATGTCACACTATCTGTAACCCCCACGACTTGCCTGGGCTTACAAAATCTCACTAACTGTCCTGGCTGGAGACAATACACATCTCTTTAATCTGTGCTTAACCCTCTCTCCACTCACATTGTCTGTACCTTTATCACTTGATTACCTGTAAAGACTCGCATTCCAACCATTATTTTGTAAATTGAGTTTGTGCCTTTATATGCCCTGCTTGTGAACAGAACTCCCACTCACCTGATGAAGGAGCAGCGCTCCGAAAGCTAGTGGCTTGTGCTACCAAATAAACCTGTTGGACTTTAACCTAGTGTTGCGAGACCTCTTACTGTGTTTACCCCAGTCCAACGCCGGCATCTCCACATCAGAGATCTTCATCCAGAGGACGACCAGCAAGATTGTTGGAGTGATCACAACAGCAGAGTCAGAAATCTGTCGCCAATGCTGCTGCCTCCCAATGGCGGGCGGGAGTGGGGAGGCACCAAGGCTAGCACTCACATGCTGAAGTTCAAGGCACCGAGAGCTCGGGATGGGGTTCTTACCGGTGACATTCATTCATTTCATCAGTGCTATGTGTTGTTTTTGTGTAACTGTGGCAGGCATGTTATGTTTTGTTTCAATACCCTGAATGTTCTTCATGTTTTCCATTGGTGCCGGCCTCATCAGTGCGTTATGATAGACGGCAGGAGCCGCAATCTTTATTACAGAGGCTGTGAGGCAGCACTGGGGGTCACAACATTGTATTCTCAGAAATGTGTGTAGCAGAGGCGGTGCCCTTGCACTGAGATGGAAGCCAAGCCTTTGCAGCCAAGCTGAAGGCGTGTTGAACTAAGGCCTCCCTGATGTGCCTGCCTCTCTGAAATCTGCCTCCTCATCCTCACCATGTGCCTGCCCATGATCCTCATCAGATCCATCTGCAGATTCTTTCTCTGAGGAATGTCAAGCTGCCTTGGGATCCTCATCCTTGAATGGGGATCCCTTGCCAGTGCAGAGTGCAGTAGACCACGACAATAAGCAACACTCACTCTGGAGGGAATTGCAGGGGACTCTCGGAATGGTCCAGGCAACAGAACCTCATCTTCAGTAATCCTAATGTCCTCTCCAACGCTGCCCATGTGGAGGCATGAGACCGATTGTATCTCTCTTCCACCTTTGTCCTAGGAGTGGCAACATGAGCCAACTTTTCAACAGAGCCACTTTGTAACCTGACAATAAGCCATCCATTCCAGCTGGAGCCACAAACAGTCTTAGCCCCTGGGAGTGTCACAGAATGATGAATCATGGAAGCTGCCTGGGTGCTTTGCACAGATTTGAATATGGGTCCTGTGGTCACATACTATCTGTGGGTTCATGGAGTGGAAACCCTTCCTATTCACAAAGACAGCCAATGACCTGCGGAAGTCTTGATGGCCACATGAGTGCAGTCTATAGCACCTTGGAGGTGAGAGAACCCAGCAATAACTGCGAAGACTCTGGCTTGCGCAGCCTGGCTGGCTTGGTCTGTCCGGTGATGAAAGAATATGCAGACTTGGTTGAATAGAGCACCAGTTATGAGCTTAGCGTAGCTATGGACAGCTGATTGAGAAATTGCACACAGATCCGCCACAGACAACAGGAATGATCCAGATGCATAAAGATTGAGAACATCTGGGACCTTCAGAGCCACTGGCACCCACATATTTGGAGGTGATCTCCAGTGCACCCATGTAGCATAATGATGTCATGATGTCCTGAGAGAGGCAGAGCCTCCAGTGGACCTCAGACATGTTGAGGTAGCTGGATCACTGCCTGTACACTCTGGCAGCAGGATAATAGTGTCTTCTGCGGTGCCATCCATCTTGCTCTCCCTGCTGGTTCTTCACCCCTGTTCCTGCACCTCCCCTCCAACAGGTCTCTCCCTGTGACACTGCCTTCAGACATCTGGCCTCCTCTCCCTTCTGCCCCTCTCTTCCTCCTCAGAGGAGATGCCCCCAGCAGAGTACACAATCCCCATTTGTTCAGATGTGGATGACAGTGCCCCTGTGCATTGAAGGCTACACTCGGTATAAATGCTCCAATGCAGTTAACAAACAATAGGGTCCTCTGAACAAGGCTGAAAAAGCAAATACTTCAGAAGGAAGCAGAGGGAAAGGTTTGAAATCTCAAGACTAAAACAACTGCAAACTCTCGCCTGAACTCTTGGCAACTTCCAAAGCCAATGCTTCAGCCCCTTTTAGCTGCTCGTGTTGCCTATGCATCAAATTAAAAATCGATGGGCAGTGTTAAATTCTGGACAATTGCATTTCTAATTGCCTTAACTAGCTGACTAACTGTTGGCGGGCACTCTGCCATCTCCTATGCGAGCCCGCCAACCGAAATATTGTCCAGGTTCATGCTGACATTGGAGGGCTTGCTCAACATCCTCTCGCACAATTTCACGTAAGTTCAGGTCAGACGTGTGTTCACTTAGACAACATAAAACTCCAGCCATTGTTTTCACAGTTTGCAAATTTGGTAGGATCAAACCTTCTCTATGTCTGTCAGTAAAATTTGTGTGTGGCAGTGATAAAGCCAGGTAAAGGCATTATTTCCACTCATATTGTCCACCTATATTCATAAAACAAATGATGCTTAGGAGGACAGAAATGATTGCAGCTATAGTGTTTACAGTTTACAATTTTCAAAGCAAGAGTTAGGTAAAACTCTCTGGAGGTTTTGAAGAGCAGCATAATAACCATAGAAATAGGCATCATAAAGTATACACAAAACATATTTACTTTCTTTGCTGATGATTATCACACAAGTGAAAGGTGAGGACATTATCAGGTACCTGCAGTAAAACCCGGTGCTCCCAAAATGTGCACCGTATAGGATATGAATTGACATTTGCAGTACAGTTCTTGGTGAGCGGGTTCCCAGTGTTTACCTCTATTGTGAGCACAAAGTGAGCAGTGAGAGATACTAATTTAATGAGTTGGGGGCAACTTTGACACAAGCTCCTTTTATGCTTCTTTTTAACATCCAACCATGGAAAAGAGGGCCAGAAGTAGGGATCTTGTTCCTACTTTATTGATAATTGTGCTGATCAAGGTGCAGGATGCTGGGGACTCTGTCCATATAAGGTTACAAGTGTCAGCAGCAAGCTAAAGCACAACCTGATACAGAAGAAAGCTCCTTTCCTTTGTCTCACCAGTGAGCCACAGTCTTAACATCACAAAAAGCTTGCATTCACATAGCATCGTTAACATTGTAAAATGTTCTGATTCATTTCATAGGAGCATTAATTATCAAACAAAGTTTGACATTCAGCTATGTAAGGAGACATAGGGCCTGATTTTACCAAAACGGGCGCGAAATCACGGTAAAGTTGGGCGTTGGGCCTTTAACGCGATCTACACCCGAATCCGAGCAGATCACGCCTTTACCAGCACCCGATTCGGGCGCGGGTCCGGCCCGCGCCCGAATCGGGCGGCCCGACGATTTAAATGTATTTGCATGCATTTAAATCGACTTAATGAACCTCGCGCCCAACTCTACCGCCAAATCCCACTTTACCGTCTTCTGGCCCGATCCACGTCCGCGCTGTAACCGACCTGCAAAATAAAAGTCTGAAGTCGCTGCTGCAGCCTCCGAAGAGCGGGGTCAGAGACTGCAACGGCTCCCTGACCCAGGTCATCCTCTGGTCGGGGCGGGAGGGGGGTGGGAGGAGGGGAGGGGGTGTGACATCTCATCCCCTGGCCGGGGGGGGGGGGGGGGGGGGGGGTGAGTGTGGGAGGGGGTGTGACATCTCATCCTCTGGGGGTGGGGGGGGGTGTGGGAGGGGAGGGGGTGTGACGTCTCATCCCCTGGTGGGGGGGGGGAGAGGGAGTGTGACGTATTATCCTCTGGTTGGGGGGGTGGGGGGGGTGGTGGTCGGCTGCCAGTCTGCGACCGATCCCTCCTGGCACCATCACTGGTACACTACCAGCCACAGATTACTCTTCCCTGCAGGGGCAAGAGAGCGGGAGAGGATGGCTGTGGCTGGTAGTGTACCAGTGATGGTGTATCCCTTTACACTGTGGAATCGGCCATGGTGGAATCGGCCGGTTCTGCTTCATCTTCTTAGCGAGGAATTGCTTCATCCTGAAGGTTTTGTGGAATGGCATGGCCGCACATCCACTCCGGCAGGAGGCATTGGCCGCAGACTGGCAGCCGACCGCCCCCCCCCCCCCCCCCCCCCCCCCCCCCCCCCCCCCCCCGACCAGAGGATGAGGTCACACCCCTTCTCCCCCCCCCCCCCCCCAAGGGGATGATACGTGACACCCTCTCTCCCCCCCCACCCGTCCCACCATGCCACCCCCCCCCCCCCCCCCCCCCCCCCCATCCCCGACCAGAGGATGAATGTCAGAGTGCCACTCTTTCTGCTTTTTGTTTCGTGCCCGGGCGCACGCGGTCAGATTTTTTTCGAACTGCGCATGCGCAGTTCAGGGCTCCGATCGGTCCGCCAGCGCTAAGCCCCGGCCACGGCACAGATCAGGCCGGAGCCGGCAAAGCGCATGTGGGCGCGCTGCAAAGAGGATTCCAGGCACGGATCTATTTGACGCCCAGATTCGGCACTTAGACTCAAAATGGTAAAATTCCCCCCATAGTGTAGATGGCCAAAAGCTTGGTGAAAGAGGGAGACTTTAAGGAGGATCTTTACAGAAGAAAGTGAGGTAGAGAGGTGGAGAAGATTTTGGGAAGGAATTTCAGAACTTAGGGCCTTCACGGCTAAAGTCATGGTTGCCAATGATGGAGTAAGTAAAATCAAGGATGAACAAGAGGCCAGAATTGAAGGGATACAGATATCCTGGAGGATTGTGTGGCTGGAGGAAGTTACAGGGATAGTTCGATGTGAGACCATGGCAAAATTTGAAAATAAGGGTGAGAATTTTAAAATTGAGAAGTTGCTTGAACAGGAATCAAACAGAGGAGTAATGAGTAAACAGCACTTTGTCCAAGATAGGACACAGGCAATAGTTTTTGATGATCCCAAGTTTATGGAGGCAACCTTAGCAAAGCAGCAAAACTGCTTTAATGTGGCATTTTATCCATTTTCCACACAGATTTTTCTGACTCTTGCTGGGGATGGCCCACAACTGACATCAACACCACGGCTTTAGTGAAAGAGCAGCAGAAACCCTTTCCCTCCTTCTGTTTCCGTTGTATCAGCATCAAAGACTAACATTCAAACTCCGCCAAATTTCTTTTGTTATGGATGTGATGATGACCAGATAGTCGGTTATGGTGATGTTGATGGAGGGATAAATATTGACCAGGGACCAGGGATAACTTCCTTGCTCTTCTTCGAAATGATGCAATGGGATCTTTTACCTGTAGCTGAATAGGCAGATGAGCCCTCAGTTTAAAGTCTCATCTGAAACACCGTATCTCCGACAATGCAGTGCTCCCTCAGTACAGCACTGGATTGTCAGCCTTGGTTTTTGTGCTTAATCCGTGGAGTGGGACTTGAAACCGTGACCTTATGGTTTAGATGTCAAAATTAGACATGAACTGAACCACAGTTGACACCCTCACTGGATTTTCTGGGTAGAAATGTCACTTCATTGATTAATTAATTAATTAATTAGTGACAGTTCTATGCCCAATAGGAAGTTGGGTTAAGACTTCTCAATTCTCACAGACCCAACAACCAGCAGATGAGGATACTGTGTGGGCAGGGTTTGATCCCTGTGCTGAAAGATGAGCATTGATTCTATTTTCATATCCAGTTCTCAACTTCATGAATCTGAGGAAATATGGGAGTATGCTTTATTTTTTAACTATGCATATCAATTAATAGCAATGGCCCAGCTGTGTGTTGACATGTGAATGAAGCATATGTGCATTAGTAATACCCCTGGGTACAGTAACAACCAGCCACATGCCATTGATTAATATCATCTTAAATTCCAGACTTTAGCAGTGGTATTTGCTTTTTGCATGCTGGATCCAAAATTAAGTTTTTACAATTCAACTAAAAGCATGTTGGGCTGAACTTTTTTTCAGATTGTATTATAAATTGGATGCGGTATAATATGAATCAGGACATTAATTGCTTAACTACTTTTATCCAAAACTCATTGAAGTCGAAATAAGACCATGTGTCTGTCATTAAGGTTATGGAAATTGGGATTTCTATTTTATGTGTACCAATTTCAACCATTTCACTTTCTTGGCTTTCCTCATTTTTAAACTCCATCATCCCTGATGTCATCTTAATGAATTGCTTTTGCATCGTCTCCACGGCTTCACCATGTTTCCTAATGGAGAACACCCAATGATGGACAACATTTCAAATCTTACACTGACATTGTTTTCTGTAGGTTCAGCATTATTTCTTTATTTTTGTGTTCTAGGACACTATTGTTGAATCAAAGGATCCTGTATGCTTTCCACAGCTTTATATCATCTTGACTTATTTTCAAAGAATTGTGTTTCTGAACACTGAGGTCTCTCTGCTCTTCTATTCATGTACATTTTCTTTCCCCAGAATATATTATCTCACATTTTTCTGTACAAAATTTAATTAGACTTAAATTAGGACGGCACGGTAGCACAGTGGTTAGCACAGCTGCTTCACAGCTCCAGGGACCTGGGTTCGATTCCTGGCTTGGGTCACTGTCTGTGTGGAGTTTGCACATTCTCCTCGTGTCTGCGTGGGTTTCCTCCGGGTGCTCCGGTTTCCTCCCACAGTCCAAAGATGTGCGGGTTAGGTTGATTGGCAATGCTAAAATTGCCCTTAGTGTCCTGAGATGCATAGGTTAGAGGGATTAGTGGGTAAATATGTAGGGATATGGGGGTAGGGCCTAGGTGGGATTGTGGTCGGTGCAGACTCGATGGGCCGAATGGCCTCTTTCTGTGCTGTAGGGTTTCTGTGAATCTATGATTTAAATTTGTCCAATCTGCCAACCTGTGTTTGTGCTTCTGGTCACAGAAATTCATTTTCATAGAAACACTTCCTATTATTTGTCATTGTAAATTCTGATAATGTGTCATTATACCCAAGTCCATTTCACTTTTTTGGGCAACGCAGATAGGATGGGCTGAATGGCCTCTTTATGTGCCATGACTTTTCTGCGGTTCTATTTGTACCTAGTGAGAAGAACATAGGTTCTAACATGTCACTAGTTTGATCCAATAATCTTCACAACTCTTATTTATGTTGGTAATGGTTTGAAATGGAAAGATAGAATAGGACAGCGCTATTGTTAAGGGTGCAGAACTGTTCAAGAAAAAAAATAACAGAAGGAAATTGAAACTATTCAGAGGCATGAATGTTTATACCTGCAACTTTTGCAGTACCCTTTAGCCTAAAGACAATTATGTCAAGGTGTCAATCTAGATAGTGGGATGTTGACATATTCAACTCTTGGGATATCAGCAGGTGCATGCATTATACAAAACAACACACATTTCACACTGGATTATGGAATCTTTGTCCCTGGCCAATAGCACTCCAGATGGTATGAACCTATTTAGAACAGACACCTGAGGGGATAGCCAATCTAAAGAAAAACACTTGCTCTGGGCGCATCTCAGTCTCTGCCCGATATTAGCCTACCTTTAAATTCTTCCCTGGTTTTTACCGAGCATGCAAATGGCCAAATTGTTCAAAATGACATGGGTTCCCACCTTGTTTAAATAAAACAGGGAGATCATTGCCCTATCACCTAGAACCACTCAACCAGCAGCCTGACATGTATCCTTAAATGCTTCATACATGTCATGTACAAAGCATGTGGGACATGACTGAAATATTTTGATGGATTGATCTTGCATTATTGATTGTTCTCTAAATGCCTAAGCTCCTGATCTCATTTTTTTGCTTTCTCATGGTGGAGAGAAAGGAAACAAGACAATTGTGTTACCTGTATCCCGGCACCTGCAGCATGTTGCGGTAGAGTGACCACTGTAGAGAGAGCAGAGGGAAAGAGGAAGGGAAAGTGAGAAAGAAAATGAGAGAGTGGACCCTGGCCAAGAAAGGTCTTGATTTTGAAGTTCTCATCCTTGTTTTCAAATCCCAAATGGCCTTACCCCTCCCTATCTCTAATCCCCTCCAATCGCACAGTGCTTGGAGATAACTGTGCTTCTCTAATTCTGGCCTCTTGTGCATTCTCAATTATAATTATCACTGTACCTTCTACACTCCAAAAAACAGTGAACTTGTCTACAATGCCACACCAGGAATGATGGCCTTGAAAGCCAATGAATGGTGCTATCTCCTTTCCGATTAGCAAAGTGCGCAGACAATCACCTGAGTCCATCAGTCAATTGGGGCGGCACGGTAGCACAGTGGTTCGCACTGCTGCTTCACAGCTCCAGGGACTTGGGTTCGATTCCCGGCTTGGGTCACTGTCTGTGTGGAGTTTGCACATTCTCCTCGTGTCTGCGTGGGTTTCCTCCGGGTGCTCTGGTTTCCTCCCATAGTCCAAAGATGTGCGGGTTAGGTTGATTGGCCATGCTAAAAATTGCCCTTAGTGTCCTGAGATGCGTAGGTTAGAGGGATTAGTGGGTAAATATGTAGGGATATGAGAGTAGGGTCTGGGTGGGATTGTGGTCGGTGCAGACTCGATGGGCTGAATGGCCTCTTTCTGTACTGTAGGGTTTCTATGATTTCTATGATATTTAAACTAAAAGCAGCGGGACCACTGAGTGAAACAGCGGGACTGCTGAATTCAGTCTGGAGCTAGCCAAGTCACCAAACCTAAAGAGCTGTATAGCAGTTTGATTTTACTGGACGTACTATTATTTAGTCAGTCCTCGCACTCTGTAATCTATTTATATGTGTATGAACTTAGAATGTGTGTGTGACAGTTGGAGCATTTTATTTTTTTATAACGGGTTAAGTGCAATTAAAACTACTCCCCTTTCTTTTTAAAAGCTCAAGAACACCTGTCTGATTGTGTCTTTTAGAGTAACAGCATGTAAACAGTTGAACACTACTGGAGTAGGCAATTTTCTTTCTTCAACCTACTGTGGTCAAATGAGGAGAGGAACAGAGGGGAGATATTCAACCCCCATGTACATGATCAACATAGTAAATAGAATGTCAAAGGGTGAGTCTTCACACATTCTCTACGGGGGCAAAAACATGGGTTCAATTTGGAAAAAAACGTTTATAATAATCTTAACTCTTAACTTAATCTCTTTTCAAAAAATAAAAGCTGCAATGTGTTTGTGTCTGCTTTGAGATAATGAACGAGGCAGACCTTTGTCCTAGGCTGTACAAACATCAGGAACCGTTACAATGGGCATATCAGGTATCTGAGTTCATTCAGGATGGTTAAAGAAAATTTCTGACATCATATGCAAATGGTTCAGTGATGCACCTGAACGCAGTTTATGATTTGTGTATTTGCAGATAGAAAAAGATAGATTTTATGAACAAGCAGAAATACAAATGCTGACACCACTTTTCTAGATAAATTATAACAAAGGTATTATATTTTAAAAAATAAGCATTCTCATCATCCTTCTGTTGGATGGACCTTATCTTTCATCACGATTAACATCTAAAACCATTGATTGTACTCATGCTGTTGTGATGTTAATCATGGTTGCTTGTATCAGAACGAGAAAACAGCATTTTGTTTCAGAGTGTATTGCCAATCTAACATCTGATTGTATAAATTGTGATTTATGTTCATTTTTATGATATTTACTTGGTTGCATACTGCTGTCAATGTGATTTTCAGCCTGTATCAGAGATGGGAAAGCAGTGGGGTGGCGACCAGGAGAGAGTTGGTAAATCCAGTGTCTGCCCAATCTGACGTTTGGTTGTAAGCTTCCAAAATTTGAGTAAACACTTTGGGGAGGAGGAACACAGCTCAAATGCTATTCTTATCCTTGTGGGATCAGGAGTGTTATTGTGTTCAACAAACCTAAGATTATGGCTAATTTGCAACTTGCCAACAGCAACACCTGATAGCCTTACCAGAGTCAAAAGTTCTTTATATTATTCCTGCCCCCTCGGTACTCAAATGCCAATGCTTCAAACAGCTGCAAAAAAAAACAATCTATATTCTGTCTGGTAGTTGTATAAAAATAGGTGACATTTGGCATGCTTAATTTTTACACAATAGAATGCTATCATATTGGCTCTCCTAGTTTAATTGGAGGAATTTAAGGAGTTGAGTAGAACATAGAACATAGAACATTGAACAGTACAGCACAGAACAGGCCCTTCGGCCCACAATGTTGTGCCGAGATTTATCTGAAACCAAGATCAAGCTATCCCACTCCCTATCATCCTGGTGTGCTCCATGTGCCTATCCAATAACCGCTTAAATGGTCCTAAAGTGTTTGACTCCACTATCACTGCAGGCAGTCCATTCCACACCCCAACCACTCTCTGCGTAAAGAACCTACCTCTGATATCCTTCCTATATCTCCCACCACGAACCTTATAGTTATGCCCCCTTGTAATAGCTCCATCCACCCGAGGAAATAGTTTTTGAACGTTCACTCTACCTATCCCCTTCATCATTTTATAAACCTCTATTAAGTCTCCCCTCAGCCTCCTCCGCTCCAGAGAGAACAGCCCTAGCTCCCTCAACCTTTCCTCATAAGACCTACCCTCCAAACCAGGCAGCATCCTGGTAAATCTCCTCTGCACTCTTTCCAGCGCTTCCACATCCTTCTTATAGTGAGGTGACCAGAACTGCACACAATATTCCAAATGTGGTCTCACCAAGGTCCTGTACAGTTGCAGCATAACCCCACGGCTCTTAAACTCCAACCCGCTGTTAATAAAAGCTAACACACTATAGGCCTTCTTCACAGCTCTATCCATTTGAGTGGCAACCTTTAGAGATCTGTGGATATGGACCCCAAGATCTCTCTGTTCCTCCACAGTCTTCAGAACCCTACCTTTGACCCTGTAATCCACATTTAAATTAGTCCTACCAAAATGAATCACCTCACATTTATCAGGGTTAAACTCCACTTGCCATTTTTCAGCCCAGCTTTGCATCCTATCTATGTCTCTTTGCAGCCTACAACAGCCCTCCACCTCATCCACTACTCCACCAATCTTGGTGTCATCAGCAAATTTACTGATCCACCCTTCAGCCCCCTCCTCTAAGTCATTAATAAAAATCACAAAGAGCAGAGGACCAAGCACTGATCCCTGCGGCACTCCGCTAGCAACCTGCCTCCAATCCGAAAATTTTCCATCGACCACCACCCTCTGTCTTCGATCAGACAGCCAGTTACCTGTCCAATCGGCCAACTTTCCCTCTATCCCACACCTCTTCACTTTCATCATAAGCCGGCCATGGGGGACCTTATCAAATGCCTTACTAAAATCCATGTATATGACATCAACTGCCCTACCTTCATCAACACACTTAGTTACCGCCTCAAAAAATTCTATCAAATTTGTGAGGCACGACTTGCCCTTCACGAGTATTTTGATTTGATCTCTTTTTAATTGAAAGGTAAATTGCAAAATCATGTTTCTTTGATATTTAAGATTAGAAATAATGGGAATGCTTTAATAAAAGTATTAAACAACAATATATTATTTTCACAGCAACTTCATTGCAGTGTTAATGTGAGCCTATTTGTGACTAATAAATAAAACATAATTGTAAAAATATTTTTGTTATGAAGTTGACTGCATTCTGAAATGGGTGGCACGGTAGCACAGTGGTTAGTACTGCTGCTTCACAGCTCCAGGGACCTGGGTTTGATTCCTGGCTTGGGTCACTGTCTGTGTGGAGTTTGCACATTTTCCTCGTGTCTGCATGGGTTTCCTCCGGGTGCTCCGGTTTCCTCCCACAGTCCAAAGATGTGCGGGTTAGGTTGATTGGCCATGCTAAAATTGCCCCTTAGTGTCCTGAGATGTGTTGGTTAGAGGAGTTAGCGGGTAAATATGTAGGGATATGGGGCTAGGGCCTGGGTGGGATTGTGGTCGGTGCAGACTCAATGGGCCAAATGGCCTCTTTCTGCACTGTAGGGTTTCTATGATTCTATGATAGTAGTAACTCTGCTTTACACAGGCTTCTTCACAAATTTGTAACTATTTGTGCATTTATATAAATTACTAACTAATTGTGCACAAAAGTATTTTATTAGATACTATTAGATTGTAATGCGTTCAGTGGAAGTATTATTCTATGCCATTAACTGAGTAATTACATCAACATAACACAGTGATAATGTTTCTCCACTAGTAATCCATAGGCTCAGACAAATACTCCGGAGACATGAGTTCAAATCCCTCCAGTCAATTCAGTTAATTAATAAAGATGGAATAAACAGCTTGTCTCAGTAATGATCATAATGAAACTACCGGATGTTGTAAAAATTTGGTTCACTAACGTCCTTCTGGGAAGCAAATCATCTGTCCTTACCTGATCTGACCTACCTGTGAGTCCAGACACACAGCAATGTGGTTGACTCTTGACTGCATTCTGAAATGGCCTAGCAAGCCACTCAGTGGTAACAAACCATTGCAGAAGTCATAGAGTCATAGGGGTTTACAGCATGGAAACAGGCCCTTCAGCCTAACTTGTCCATGCCGCCCAGTTTTTACCATGAAGCTAGTCCCAATTGCCCGCATTTTGCCCATATCCCTCTATACCCATCTTGCCCATGTAACTATCTAAATGCTTTTTAAAAGACAAAATTGTACCCGCCTCTTTTACTGCCTCTGGCAGCTCATTCCAGACACTCACCACCCTCTGTGTGAAAAAATTGCCCCTCTGAACCCTCAAATAAGAATAAAACCAGATAGACCACCTGGCATTGCCCTTGGAACCAGAAACAACAAAGGGACACTGTGCCCAGGTGACCCTGCAAAATCCTCCCTTGCACCATCTAAGGATTAATGTGAAAATTGGGGGAGCTGTCCCAGGGATTAATCAAGTTGACATCGTCATACACACTGAATCATAACTTACAGCCAATGTCCCAGACTTCTCTGTAATGATCTCTGGCCATGTTCAGTCCCACTGGCATGACAGACACTCACCAGTGGTGGCAGCAATGGAGGGAGGGGCCCTGGGAGTCCTCAGCATTGGCTCTGGACCCTGTGAAGCTTTGTGACATCATCCACAGGTACAGCCTTAGTTTTCACACGTACGTTGATGATACCCGACTTTACCTCACCACCACCTCTCTCAACTCTAAACCGCTAGACTGCGAATTCAATTTGATTTGATTTATTATTGTCACATGTATTACCATACAGTGAAATGTATTGTTTTTTGTGTGCTATACAGATAAAGCATACCGTCCATAGAGGAGGAAGGGAGGGGGAGCAGAATGTAGTGTTACAGCCATAGCTAGGGTGTAGGGTTTTAACCCAGCAGTCATGTGATTAAGGCTGGTTTCAAGGATGGCAACTTTGTTAAGCCAGGACCTACCAGATCCTGCAGATCCATTAGTTGCCAGCCAGTCTGAGAACCGGACTCTGAAACTAGCTGTAAATCATTAGGCAGTCAAACTACTTAACCAGCTTCAGTTTCAAAGTTCACCTGAGAACCAACCTCCTGTACATTCAACTGCAAGGCCTGCCAGTGTGTGTATGCACGCGTGCATGGGGGGTGTGTGCATGCGTATCCATGTGCGCTCGTGTGTGTACATGTGTGCGTGCATGTTCATAAGTTCATAAGATATAGGGGCAGAATTAGGCCATTCAGCCCATTGAGTGTACTCTGCCATTTGATCACTGCTGATATGCTGCTCCTCTCCATTTTCCTGCCTTCTCTCCATGACCTTTCAACCCATTACCAATTAAAAATCTGTCTAACTCCTCCTTAAATTTACTCACTGTCCGAGCATCCTCCACACTTTGGGTAGCGAATTCCACAGATTCACTATCCTTTGGGGGAACTCTGTTTTAAATTATCTACTCCTTATCCTAAGACGATGACCTCTCATCCTAGAATGCCCCACAAGAGGAAGCATCTGCTCCACATCCACTTTATCCATACCTTTTATTATCTTGAATACCTCAATTTGATCTCCCCTCACTCTTCTAAATTCCAGAGAGTATAGATCTAAACTGTTCAATCTCTCTTCATACGCCCAACCCCTCATCTCTGGGATCAATCTAGTGAATCTCCTCTGAACTGCCTCCAATACCACTATGTCTTTCCACAATACTCCGGCCTCACCAATGTCTTGCAACAATACTTCCTTACCTTTATATTCTATTCCTTTAGCTATTATGCCAACATTCCATTTGCTTTCTTTATTATCTGCTGTACCTTCATGCTAGTTTTCTGCGACTCATGAATGAGGACATCCAGATCCCTCTGCACCAGAGCACCCCGAAATCTCTCCCCATTTAGATAATAAGTCGCCTTCTCATTTTTGCGACCAAAATGCATGGGCTCACATGTATCCACGTTAAACTCCATCTGCCACATTTTGGCCCACTCTCCTAACCTATCTATATCCATTTGTAAGGTTCTTATTTCCTTATTGCAACTTCTTATTTCCTCATTGCACACATGTGCGCGCATGTGTGTGCACGTGTGTGTGTGCATGCATGGGTGCGTGCATCTGTGTGTGTGCTTGTGTCCAATTTCTGATGTGTTAATTTGTGTGTAACAATAAATAACTTTCTTTACTTTAAACTCACGTTACTTGTTGGTATTAATTAGAATATATTCCAAGGGTGAGAAAAGAAATGCTTAGTTCCATATAAAACGTACTGATAGTGGGCGGTAAGAGAGCAGATTATTCTGTTTCATGGCACCTCCCTAAACTTCAGGTCCCCAGCTACCTGGGTTTTAACTTATGGCAAGTCCCGTTCCCCTATTACTCCTGCACTCATTGACCTTGGCTCCCAGTCAGCTAATGTTTTGATTTTTAAATTCTCATCCTGGTTTTCAAGTCTTCCATGCCCTCGTTTCTTCCTGTTTCTGGAATCTCTAGTCTGTGCTTATCTAATTTTGGTTGCTGAATCATCACTGATTTGAATTGTTCTATGTGTTCAGTTGCCTAGGCCCCAAGGTCTGGTATACCCTCTTTATTTTGTTTTCCTCTTTCAAGACACTCCTTAAAGCTTATCTGTTTGACCCAATATCTCTTCCTGTGGCTCAATGTCATATTTTGTTTTATAATGCTCCTGTGACGTGCATTGGGATGTTTTATTACATTAAAGGTGCTATATAAATTAAAGAGGGAAATCTTAGCAAAAAATGACAGAGTCTTGGTTCTGGCAAGAAAAATGGTGTGTTTCTCTACAGAGAAACAGATCGGTTTTCTCTCCAGAGTTTACCACTCTGTCACAAAAAAACAACTGGGCGTGTTTCACGTCGTCACGCAGAGGGGCAGGGCCTCCACACACTGGCAAAGCCCGACTGCACTGAGATCGGGGTGCCATGTTTAAAGGGTGTCCCGATCAAAGCAAAAAGTACCCTCCCTCCCCCGGCCTCACCATGGAGGCCTTAGGGACTCCCCACAACAACTGCCCCATGATCGGAGCTGCCATTTACCACCATCAATCGAAGCTGGCATTCACCCACACCCACCTCCCCCACCTTGATCAGAACTGGCATCCACCCCCTCTGCCTGATCAGAGATAGCATTCCCCCCCCACCCCTCCACCAACACACCCGCCCCAAGCCAGCAGTCCCTGTCAACACCCACCCCTTCTTCCCCCCCGAACATTGGATCCCTTGCCCAACCCCCCCACCCACACAGCCATCGCCTGCACCCCCTGCACCCCAAAACGGACACCACTGGCATGCCCAGCTTTCACATCTGCTCCCATCCACCACCACGTATATATAAATCCCTCCACTGCCCCTATGAGGCTCCAACTGGAGTCTGCATTTGGCACTGCCCCTTGGTATAGGTTGGCCATGCCCCTCTCCCCCAGCGGCTATACTCACATTTATGCCCCTGAGGGAACCCCATTACAGAATGAACATCTTGTAAACCGCGCCAATGGGAAAATACAGCAAGGGATCAATATACAGCGAGGAAGTGTTTAATGAAATGTAAATGTAGTGTAATGTATCTAAATCAGGTTCACAGACATTGGGAGCGTGGACCTGATCACTTTGCCGCCAAGGGGCGACGAAAATGGGAAGTCACAAACTCACTGGCATGACTTTGACTTCTGGGTTTCACTGGATCTTGAGCCCCCGCCACCGGTCCCGTGGATGGTGAACGTAGGCTCAAGATCCCCCCCCATAGTTGGTATTTAGTGGTTTGGTGTTAAAATTTGTTGGATAATACTCTTGTGAAGGACTTTAGGACATTTATGCACATTAAGGACACGAATAAATGTAAGTTGCTGTTACCCTGGTTACTAAACTGCCTATTAAAGATTCTTGGATACAAGCTGCTCAGGAAGGGAGGAGTAAGTGGAGGAAGAGTGGCGATATTGATTGAGGAGAACATTACAGTGTTGGAGAGAGCAGATATCCCAAAGGACTGAATCTATCTGGCCAGAGGAAAGAAACAAAAAAGATTAATTTACATTGCTGAGTGTAGACTATGAGCTTAGTGGGAATGATTTAGTGGAAGAAATATTTAGGGAAATTACAGGGAAATAAATAATTCATCTAATGTGAACTGGGATAGTCACGTAAAAGGCAAAGAGGAACAAGTATGTTTCTAGCCTAATGTGAAAGGAGGCATTGCTGGACCTGGTTCTTGGGAATGAAGTGAACCAACTGGATCAAGTATCATTAGGGTAGGTCTTTGCAAACTGTAGGTCGTGCCCCCAGTTGGACCACGGGATGAGATTTTGGGATCGTGATCTCCGAGGCTGCAAAGGCTGCTGTAGAGCTCATACTGATTTCTGACAGCTTAGGCCTCTTTGAATGCTCTTTGGAGGGATTGCAGGGCCTCAGGGAAATGGTTTGTGAGTGGCACCAGGTGAGTTACTCTTGCAAAGAACTGGCATGGACACTTTGGGCTGAAAGGCCTTCTTCTGTGCTGTAACCATTCTATGATTCTTTGTACTCACATTTATTTCTCTGCATTCATGACCGGGATATTTTGGCAACCGGTGGGGATGCGTAGACAGAACCGAAAGTGGTTGACAAAGGTCCTTCCATTCCGACCACCATTCACAGTGTGATCTCACACCAGTCAATTAACAGCTGCCGGCAGGTCGCTGCCCAGTTAGTTTCTGGAAGCGAGCCGTGAGGCAATGGTTGCTTCATCACCCAGCATGGAAGGAAGTGATAGATAGCTGCATGTTTAAAAGATTGTCAGCACCCAACCCTGATATAAATGGCCTGCAGAATCTGGCAGCCTGGAATCCTACAACAGCCAAAACAGAATGAAAGAGAAATATTACTATTTATGGAATATTTATTAAAGTGCTAAATTTCCTGTCAGAATGTAAACTGCCATAATGTGTTCCTATGCTCTCAATAAATGTAATAAATATATAACTATCTAATATATATATAAAATATAGAATATATATACATATTTTCATTCATGCATGTGTGCACTGCGGAAGGTAGGTCCTTGGCTCATTTTCTGCTGATGCTTCATCTTGAATTGTTAATCTTGGCAGTTTTTTTGTCAGTGGTGGTTTGTTGTTGCCTTTGACTCTCAGAGACAGGACGAGGAAGAAGTTCCCAAGTCTGTCTCAGCCAGACCAGGAATCAAACCTATGCTGTTGCTGTTATTCTGAACCAGATGCAGGCCATTAAACCAACTGAGCTAACAGATATAGATTTGTAATTACGCAGCAGTGCATGCCAAGATGTGAGTGCACATTAGAGATACACATTATTACTTAAATATGAAAATGCTGAGACAGTCAATGTGGCAAAAGTTCAGACAGATGCACAACTTTAAACCTGTGATGGCTGGTTGATTTCAACTAACATGATACCAAAATAATTTGAATTTAAGAATGCAAAACACAGGAAGAAGAATGAACAGATGAAATAGAAACAGCAGGAGGCCATTCAGCCCCTCTAGCCCACTCTGCCGTTCAATGAGATGGCTGAAAGGAAAAGCCCACATAAAATGAAGGGAGAAAGTGGAGTTGGGAATTGAATTTGGGATGTGCATAGGAATTTGAATATGAATGTTTTAGAGCATTCTTCCAGCTTTAATGCCATGCATATCGAAAGTTTAAAGTTTATTTATTAGTGTCACAAGCAGGATTACATTAACACTGCAATGAAGGTACTGTGAAAGTCCCCTAGTCACCACGCTCCAGCGCCTGTTCGGGTACACTGAGGGAGAATTTAGCTTGGCCAATGCATCTAACCAGCACGTCTTTCGGACTGTGGGAGGAAACCGGAGCACCCGGAAGAAACCCACACAGACACGGGGGAGAACGCACAGACAGTGACCCAAGCTGGGAGTCGAATCTGGGTCACTGGTGCTAACCGCTGTACCATCGTGCCGCCTCTATAGCAATGTGATCCTTTCATTTGTGATCTAATGTTCAGTGTTATTGAACAGGATCACTATACAAATCTATAACAATTTCTTTCTTTACAGTAGGTTATGAGAGACATTACACTTCGTAGGTACAGTATATTCTAATTTAAATTTCCTGTACAGAA
This sequence comes from Mustelus asterias, assembly GCF_964213995.1. Lineage (NCBI taxonomy): Eukaryota > Metazoa > Chordata > Chondrichthyes > Carcharhiniformes > Triakidae > Mustelus > Mustelus asterias. The sequence continues at coordinate 93,989,605 of NC_135806.1, read as the reverse complement.
ATAACAGTATTCCACATATCTGAAAGCAGATAGCAAACCTTTGATGGGCACATTTTGTTTGAAGTATCTTGTAGTTCAAACATCATAATCTTAGCAGAAATCTTTGAAACTGGATCAAGACAGAAAAATTGCAGGACAGTTAGTTCTTGATTGACACATAATTATTTAGCCAAAGCATATTATTCTTGGAAATGGTTGAACTGTTCCGACATCCTGATTCAATAAACTGCAGATGAAAATCATAAGTTTACAAAGATCCTTTAAACCATTGATGCAGCGATTCAGTCAATACAAAACCAACACAAATATGAACCAGAAAGATTGTTTAGATAGTTGAGACTATTTCCAGCTTAAAGCTGGTTGGAGGTTATTGAGTAGCTTCAGGGTGCTGGTAATTCAAAAATAAAGTTGACAATGTTTGAAATTTAGTTCCGAATTTTATATGCAACAATTGATCGTTACAGCATTTTCAATCAATCACCTCTTAGCCAGGAATCCAAAGCTAGTTCTGCTGCCCCACTCACCCAATGGGCACTGCCCAGCCATGTCCCCGAACACGCGGGGGCTTCAATGGTCTCTGAGCCATCCGGTGTGGCCATCACGCCTGATCTCTGCTAGAAGTGGGGAGCTATGCATAAGAGTGGTGTGCAGGGGGGGCTTTACAGGCCTTGCAAGAGAGAGGGTTCATGCAGGGGGGTAATGGAGGTGTCCACCACGGAAGGGGTCATGAAAGGGGGTACGTCAAGGGTTCACTAGGAAACTCATCGAGAGGGTCCTGATGCCCCAATGCCAGAAACCAGTGCGGTGTGAGGGGTAGCAATGCCGCTCAAGATGGCGAGTGGGAGGGGAGGAGGTTTCCCAGTCCACTAGGAGATTGTGGCATCCTACGCAATGGTTCTCGAGGTTGTGAAGTTGGTTTCACTGGTGTACTTTGGCCCCCCTACAAGCACAAAGCTCCCAGCTGGCAGGAAAACTGACTGAGTGCCAGAAGATTGCAGTGCCGAGTTCACCCAAAAGACCGGTTGGAACACTCCCATTTCCACAATTTTATGACACTTCTGGCAAAGTGAAAAGATTGTGTGAGAGGTGAAAATCTCCTGTTTTCTTGCCAACTGGTGAGAATCACATTGGGGCTCTTTTTTTGTACTGAGTGCCATAAGATTGTGATTTGCAGCTTGCCAAAAAAACAGCACCACTGCTACCCAATTCCCACCCAAGCTGCACTATGTCATGATTCTTTCACTGTCGCTGGGTCAAAATCCTGGACTTCAATTTCTAACAGCACTGTGGATGTACCTACCATGTACTGCAGCAGTTCAAGAAGACGTCTCACCACCAGCTTCTCAAGGACAATTGGGGATGGGCATTAGATGCTGGTCCAGCCAGCGATGCCCACAGCCTATGAAAAAAAAAGCTAAAGACAAATACTAGAAAGCAGCGTTCATAAAACAAAAATGCAGAATGCTTTCTCACTCTCACCACTTTAGTCTTGCTGAAAAAATGACATGTTATTAAACTTTTCGTCTTGGATTCATCAGGACAAGTACACAAGAATACCAATTATAAAGAGAACAACTATTTATACTGCATGAGAAGATAGTGCTGATTGGTTAGCAAGTGGACTCTGATTGATAAAGGCATTGCCATGGAGAATGCACCAGACAACAGTCAACAGCCAAGCTGTGTTTAAATTTAAACAAGACATCTGATTGACCAAGGCATTGCCATAGAGAATAAACCAGGGAATGGCTGTCCCCAAAATTTTGTTCAGTTGAAAAAGATGCAATGCATGGACATGCCCCTTCTGTCTGCAAAGAACAGGGCCCTGTGTGTGAATATATATAGCTTCCAGCATGGGTAAGTCAGCCACAAAGCAAGCCTGGCTGCAATAGCAACACGAGTGTGAAGCGCTATCAATTAGGCAAAAGACTACTTGTGTGCCAATACAACTGTAGGCTTTTATTCATTACAGAACTAGGAGCATATCCTAACAGATAACCGACCTGAACTGAACAAGGGGGAGGAAACAGCCACCTTTATACTAGGTGACAAGGGGAGGAGCCAGCAGGGGATGTGTCCAGGCATGACAAACACAACAACGGTGGTCCAGACAGGACAAAGGCTCAACTGTAGTCCACCACATTCACCCCTCCTTTAAAAAAAAACAGGGTGAAGCGGAAACAATGTCACAAGTTCAGACGATCTGGTGGCTTGATCCGCCGTCACGATCGTCGTAGTGCAGGTTGCAGAGCCGTCCGAGCAGGGAGCGATGTCAGCCCAGGCTCCATGCAGTGAGCGTCGAGAGGAGGCGCCAGGCAGTGTGAGGCAGAACCATCCGTCGTCCCGTCCAGTCGTCGGGTACTGCGTGGCGACGGCACCAGCGACTCAAGCGAGCTGTACATAGGGGTGAGAGAAGTGAGCTGTGGCCCTGGTGGTGTATGGAGAACAGAGGGAACTGGGGCTGGGGGGTGGAGGGACATAGTGGACTCTGGGCGCACAATATAGGAGACTGGTACTAAAGGGGGGAGGGGCGTAGCGGTCTCTGGGCGCACAACACAAGGGACTGGGACAGTGGGGCGGAGGGACGTGGTGGCCTCAGGGGCACCTGCGGGTGCCAAGTCACGGACAGAGACTGTATCCTCCCGCCCATCAGGGTACGCCACATAAGCGTATTGAGGATTAGCATGTAGCAATTGGACCCCTTCAACCAAGGGGTCTGCTTTATGGGTCCGGACATGCTTCTGAAGCAGAACGGGCCCAGGGTACATCAGCCAAGCTGGGAGCGAAGTACCCGAGGAGGACTTTCTGGGGAAAGTGAACATCCGCTCGTGAGGGGTCGTATAGGTCGTTGTACACAAGAGTGACCTAATTGAATGTAGTGCATCCAGGAGGACGTCTTGCCAACGGCTGACTGGAAGGCCCCTAGACTGTAGCGCTAATAGAACAGCCTTCCAGACAGTTGCGTTCTCCCGCTCTACTTGACCATTACCCCTGGGGTTATAGCTAGTGGTGCGGCTGGAGGCAATGCCTTTGGCGAGCAGGTACTGCCGCAGCCCGTCACTCATGAATGAGGACCCACGGTCGCTATGAACATCGGATGGAAAACCGAACAGGGTGAAGAGTGATTTCAGGGTCCGAATCACCGTGGCCGAGGTCATGTCCGGGCAGGGGAAGGCAAAGGGAAACGCGAATATTCATCGATGACATTCAGAAAATAAATATTGCGGTTAGAGGAAGGGAGGGGGCCTTTAAAATCAATGCTGAGGCGCTCAAACGCGCGAGTGGCCTTTATAAGGTGCGCCCTACCTGGCCGATAGAACTGCGCTTGCACTCTGCGCAGACCCTGCATTGCCTGGTAACCGACCGGACTTCCTCGAGGGAGTAGGGCAGATTACGGGCTTTGACAAAGTGGAAAAATCTGGTGACACCCGGGTGACAGAGATCATTATGGAGAGACTGTAGCTGAACCAGCTGGGCACTGGCACATGTGCCATGGGACAGGGCGTCTGGGGGCTCATTGAGCTTCCCAGGCCGGTACATGATATGATATCTATAGGTGGAGAGCTCAATCCTCCACCGCAAGATCTTATCATTTTTGATCTTGCCCCTCTGCCTGGTGTTGAACAGAAAGGCAACGGACCGCTGGTCCGTAAAGTAAAGTGAATCGTTGGCCCGCAAGGTAATGGCGCCAGTGCCGGATGGCTTCCACGATGGCCTGGGCCTCCTTCTCAACTTGGAATGGGATGGATTCATCCACAGCATGCATCATGGCCTTCGCGATGTCCGCTTTGATGTCGTCGAAGGCCAGACGGGCCTCCTCCGCCAGGGGAAAGGAGGTCGATTTGAGAAGCGGACGGACTTTATCCGCGTAATGGGGAACCCACGGGGCACAGTAGGAGAAGAAGCCCAGGCATTTCCTCAGTGCTTTGAGAGTAGTAGGGAGGGGAAGCTGCATAAGGGGACGCATACGGGCTGGATCGGGACCAAGGACACCATTTTCCACCACGTACCCAAGGATGGCGAGGCGGCGTGTCCGAAAGACACACTTCGCCTCATTATATGTCAAATTCAGGAGAGTGGCAGTACGGAGGAATTTTTGTAAGTTGGCATCATGGTCCTGCAGGTCATGGCCGCAGATGGTGACATTATCCAGATACGGGAAAGTGGCCCGTAGCCCGTGCTGGTCCACCATTTGATCCATGGCCCGTTGGAAAACTGAGACTCCATTGGTGACACCAAAGGGGACTCGGAGGAACTGGTAGAGGCGACCGTCCGCCTCAAAGGCAGTATATGGGCGATCCTCCGAGCGGATAGGGAACTGGTGGTAGGCCGGTTTTAAATCAGTCATGGAGAAAACCCTATAGTGCGCGATGCGATTGACCATACCCGAGATGCGGGGAAGAGGGTACGCATCTAGTTGCGTATACCTGTTTATGGTCTGGCTATAGTCGATCACCATGCGGTGTTTCTCCCCCGATTTAACTACGACCACCTGCGCCCTCCAGGGGCTGGTGCTGGCCTGAATAATCCCTTCCTTGAGCAAACGTCGTACTTCAGACCGAATGAAGGCCTGGTCTTCCGCACTATAGCGCCTACTTTTGGTGGCTATAGGCCTACAATCCGGGGTGAGATTATCGAATGAAGTGGGTGGGGGGGCAATCTTGAGGGTCGAGAGACTGCAGGTGGTGCGCGGGGGGCACTCCAGTGATGGCACCTTGCAGACAGAGAGCGGGGAATAAGGGCCATCATACTGCAAAGTGACGCTCCTATGATGGATGAGGAAATCTAACCCCAGCAGTACAGCTGTGCAGAGTCGCGGCAGCACGAGGAGCCGAAAACGCTCGTAGACTGTGTCCTGTACCGTCAGAGTCACCACGCAGCACCCAAGGACCTCCACTGAGTGAGAATCCGAAGCCATGGAGATTGTCCGTTTCCAGGGCCGCACGGGAAGGGCATATCGACGCACTGTGCAACTGTAGTCCACCACAGAGTGGAATTCTCCACTATCAGGATGCTGCCTTCAAGCCAAAAAGACTATCTGCGGAATTTTCCCCTCCCATCCACCACGGGAATCATTGTGGGTGGGGGGCAGTGCATGCAAAGGTCTGTTGACCTCGGGTGGGAGTTTCCGATTTTGGAGTGAGTGCGGTTGGAAAATCCCGCTCTATTTGTCTATCACACAAATGGGTAATGTGATACATGAATTTCAGTATTAAGAACAAACAAAGAACAAAGAACAGTACAGCACAGGAAACAGGCCCTTCGGCCCTCCAAGCCTGTGCCGCTCCTTGGTCCAACTAGACCAATCGTTTGTATCCCTCCATTCCCAGGCTGCTCATGTGACTCTCCAGGTAAGTCTTAAACGATGTCAGCGTGCCTGCCTCCACCACCCTACTTGGCAGCACATTCCAGGCCCCCACCACCCTCTGTGTAAAAAACGTCCCTCTGATGTCTGAGTTATACTTCGCCCCTCTCACCTTGAGCCCGTGACCCCTCGTGATCGTCACCTCCGACCTGGGAAAAAGCTTCCCACTGTTCACCCTATCTATACCCTTCATAATCTTGTATACCTCTATTAGATCTCCCCTCATTCTCCGTCTTTCCAAGGAGAACAACCCCAGTCTACCCAATCTCTCCTCATAGCTAAGACCCTCCATACCAGGCAACATCCTGGTAAACCTTCTCTGCACTCTCTCCAATGCCTCCACGTCCTTCTTGTAGTGCGGCGACCAGAACTGGACGCAGTACTCCAAATGTGGCCTAACCAGCGTTCTATACAGCTGCATCATCAGACTCCAGCTTTTATACTCTATACCCCGTCCTATAAAGGCAAGCATACCATATGCCTTCTTCACCACCTTCTCCACCTGTGTTGCCACCTTCAAGGATTTGTGGACTTGCACACCTAGGTCCCTCTGTGTTTCTATACTCCTGATGACTCTGCCATTTATTGTATAACTCCTCCCTACATTATTTCTTCCAAAATGCATCACTTCGCATTTATCCGGATTAAACTCCATCTGCCACCTCTCCGCCCAATTTTCCAGCCTATCTATATCCTGCTGTATTGCCCGACAATGCTCTTCGCTATCCGCAATTCCAGCCATCTTCGTGTCATCTGCAAACTTGCTGATTACACCAGTTACACCTTCTTCCAAATCATTTATATATATCACAAATAGCAGAGGTCCCAGTACAGAGCCCTGCGGAACACCACTGGTCACAGACCTCCAGCCGGAAAAAGACCCTTCGACCACTACCCTCTGTCTCCTATGGCCAAGCCAGTTCTCCACCCATCTAGCCACTTCTCCTTGTATCCCATGAGCCTTAACCTTCTTAACCAACCTGCCATGTGGGACTTTGTCAAATGCCTTACTGAAATCCATATAGACGACATCCACGGCCCTTCCTTCATCAACCGTTTTTGTCACTTCCTCAAAAAACTCCACCAAATTTGTAAGGCACGACCTCCCTCTTACAAAACCATGCTGTCTGTCACTAATGAGATTGTTCCGTTCTAAATGCACATACATCCTGTCTCTAAGAATCCTCTCCAACAACTTCCCTACCACGGACGTCAAGCTCACCGGCCTATAATTTCCTGGGTTATCCCTGCTACCCTTCTTAAACAACGGGACCACATTCGCTATCCTCCAATCCTCAGGGACCTCACCCTTGTCCAAAGAAGCGACAAAGATTTCCGTCAGAGGCCCAGCAATTTCACCTCTCGTCTCCCTGAGCAGTCGAGGATAGATGCCATCAGGCCCTGGGGCTTTGTCAGTTTTAATGTTCCCTAAAGAACCTAACACTTCCTCTCTTGTAATGGAGATTTTCTCTAACGGGTCAACACCTCCCTCCAAGACACTCCCGGTTAACACGCCCCTCTCCTTCGTGAATACCGATGCAAAGTATTCATTTAGGATCTCCCCTATTCCCTTGGGTTCTAAGCATAATTCCCCTCCTTTGTCCCTGAGAGGTCCGATTTTCTCCCTGACAACTCTTTTGTTCCTAACGTATGAATAGAATGCCTTAGGATTCTCCTTAATCCTGCCTGCCAAGAACATCTTGTGACCTCTTTTTGCCCTTCTAACTCCCCGTTTGAGATCTTTCCTACTCTCTCTGTATTCCTCCAGAGCTCCATCTGTTTTCAGTTGCCTGGACTTAACGTACGCCTCCCTTTTCATTTTAATCAGATCCTCAATTTCCCTGGTTATCCACGGCTCTCGAATCCTACCTTTCCTATCTTTCCTTTTTTTTTTTACAGGCACATGCCTACCCTGCAGCCTTATCAATAGTTCCCTAAAAGATTCCCACATGCCAGACGCGGACTTACCCTCGAACATCCTCTCCCAATCAACATCCACCAATTCCTGCCTAATCCGGCTATAGTCAGCCTTCCCCCAATTTAGCACCCTGCCCGTAGGACAGCACTCATCCTTGTCCATTACTATCCTAAAGTTAACAGAGTTGTGGTCACTATTTGCCACATGTTCCCCTACCGAAACTTTGACGACCTGACCGGGCTCATTTCCCAGAACTAGGTCCAGTATAGCCCCCTCTCTAGTCGGGCTATCTACATACTGTTCCAAAGAACCTTCCAGTACGCATTTTACAAATTCCTCCCCGTCCGGACCCCCAGCTCTAAGCACTTTCCAGGTATGTAGGCCATACATCCCAATGACTGGCAGATCATATCAAACAGCATATCCCATCCCTTTGGTTGTTCACAAAGTAATAACCATACCCATGTGTACAAATCTCAAAATATTGTATCGAACACTAGATATGATTCCACAATTGTACAGCACTTGCTAAATTATCCTGATTGTGCTAAGCATTATACTGAAAATCAATTTAAGATTATCAGTCGGGTTCTCGGTGTGGCCCACTTATGCATGCTAGAAGACACAAGTATTCACACACAGGGCCCTGTCCTCTCTGTTCAGAGGGGCATGTCCATGAATTGTGCCTTTTTCAACTGAACAAAAGTTTGCGAGACAGCCATTCCCTGGTTCATTCCCCATGATGTGGAGATGCCGGCATTGGACTGGGGTAAGCACAGTAAGAAGTTTCACAGCACCAGGTTAAAGTCCAACAGGTTTATTTGGTAGCAAATGGTATTTGCTACCAGATAAACCTGTTGGACTTTAACCTGTTGTTGTGAGACTTCTTACGGTCATTCCCCATGGCAATGCCTTGATCAATCAAAGTTGAGCCACCTTGTTTGAATTTTTTTTTAAATTACAGTTAAATGTTCCCTCAGGCATTCTCCATGGCAACACCTCTACCAAAAGGAGTCAACTTTCCAGCATTCAACACTCCCATATACAGCGTAAGTTGTTGTTCCCTTTGTAATTGGTATTTTAATGAATCATTCCTGATGTGTGCAAGATGGAAATCTTCTCCTTTTTGAGCAATACTCAAGTTCTGTATTAACAAACAACTATTTCACTGCTTTCTTTTGCTGCGTAACACTAACTTTAGTGTTTCCATATTTTTTCATTGTGCATAACATAAAAATGCCAGAGCTGAATGATGAGACCTAGCACACACTGAAGTTTACAGTGCAGAAGTAAGTAACTCAACATATTGCACTGGCACTCAAAAAGTCATCTATTTCAGTCCACCTTCTTCTAAAAATCCTTATCCCCTTCCCTTTTAAAGTCTTATAGATTTTGCTTCCACGAATATTTCTGGTGAGACATTCCATGCCTCAATAACGCTCCACAGAGAAATATTTCTCGTAGCCTCTCCCTTCAATATTTTGTTAATGATAAATTTGTTACAGATGCACTAACTGGTGGGAATACTATTTTCCGTGTTTATCAATTTATTTGACAAGAAATCTTCCACCTCCTTACCTTCGCTGTGAGTATAATTGGAAGACACCAAAAAACAAAAATATAAGCTGTTTTTTTTTCAATTAATTGTAACTGTTTACAATTTGTTCCCAATGGCATCGGTACACGAAGTGCCAGAGACACAAAATTTTATTCACTGAGTGAACTCCACACATTAGTCTGCAAGGTACAAAATGCAAACTTAAATTTATCAAATATGTGATTTATTCCTTCTTCTCATGTTGTTAAACTAATTTTACCACTTTAACTCTCACAGAAACTCCAAAATGACAGGTCATCCCACCATTGCAACTATAGTTACAGAAGTGCAATCAATAATTTAAGTTTAGTTTATTTTATTAGTTTCACAAGTGGGCTTACATTAATATTGCAATGAAATTACTGTCAAAATCCCCTAGTCGCCACACTCTGGTGCCTGTTCAGGTACACTGAGGGAGAATTTAGCATGGCCAATGCACCTAACCAGCACATCTTTCAGACTGTGGGAGGAAACCAGAGCACCCGGAGGAAACCCATGTCGACACGGGGAGAACGTGCAGATTCCACACAGATAGTGACTCAAGCCAGGAATCGAACCCAGGTCCCCGGTGCTGTGAGGCAGCAATACTAACCATGGTGCCAAGTTAATTTACCATATTGTGAAGTGATTAGAGATTGTGAATTTATCCTGTCAAGAAATTTAACTGAAACAGGAATCTGTCGACGTATTCTGGTAACTGGAAATTGATGTGCCTTTTTTAGTTATTACTTAGATTTGAAAACTGCACCAAATTGACTCATCAGAATGAATTACTCCAGAATGTTCCAAAGTATTTTTTCAGTTAAAACATGGTATTGTCCTTTAAATATCTTAACAATGCAACGATGCATATGTTGAAACAAATACATAGAAATTAATGGGTGAAATGTTGCAATTGTAATGGATCTTCAGAATAACACTTGTCAATTTAGGATGGGGTTGGACACCATGTGTTAAGTATAAGTGGAGGATATTTGTTTATTTCCATAATAAAGTGGAAGCAAATAATTCCAGTCTCTCGATCTTTGCCAAGCCATTTGCAAGGCGAGTGGCAGGTCAAGTTTATTAAGTTTATTTATTAGTGTCACAAGTAGGCACACTGCAATGAAGTTTTGTGAAAATTCCCTAGTAGTCACACTCTGATGCTTGTTCGGGTACACTGAGGGAAAATTTAGCATGGCCAATGCACTTAACCTGCACATCTTTCGGATTGTGGGAGGAAATTGGAGCATCCGGAGGAAACGCACATAGATGAGGGGAGAACATGCAGACTCCGCACGGACAGTGACCCAAGCCAGGGATCAAACTCAGATCCCAGGTCAGAATGTAAAGAAAGGCAGAGAATTATTGAAAGATTCACCAGGGGAAAGAAATTAGAGTCGAATGGAAGCTGGCTAGAAATGTCAAAACTGATGGCAAGAGTTTCCACTGGCATTTAAAAAGAAAAAGTGTTGGTCCTCTAAAGAGTGTCAATGGCGGTTAGTAGTAGATAATAAGGAAATGGAGGATGAAATGAACAAATATTTTGCTTCTGTTTTCATTACAGAAGATTCAAACAACATCCCAGTAATAGGTGTAAATTAGGAGGTGGAAAAGATAGGCCACCTTGGTGAAATTACAATCACTGGGAAAGAGCTACTGAGCAAACTGATGATGATGATGCAGGCTGACAAGTCTTGGGGTCCTGATGGACTTCATCCTAGGATCGTAAAAGTGGTGGCTAATGAGGTAGAAGATGTATCGGTGTTAATTTTCCAAAATTTGCTAACTTCTGGAAAGGTTCCATCAGACTGGAAAGTAGAAAAAATAATCTTTCTATTCAAGAAGGGAGGGCAGCAGAAAACAGGAAACTATAAGTCAGTTAGCTTGACATCTGTAATGGGGGCCGGGGGCGGGGGGGGGGGGGGGGGGGGAGGCGGGGAGTGTTAGAATCAATAAGTAAGGAGGTTATAGTTGAGCATTTAGAAAAATTCAGGTGATCAGAGAGAGATGGTATGGTTTGTGAAAGGGAAATCATAATTAACCATTTATTGAAGTTCATTGAAGGAGTAACATGTGTTGTGGATGAAGGAAAGCCTGTAGATGTACTGTACTTAGATTTCCAGAAGGCATTTAATAAGGTGCCACATCAAAGGTTATTGAGGAAAATAAAAGTGCACGGTGTAGGGGTAACATATTAGCAAGGATAGAAGATTGGCTAGCTGGCAGAAAACAAAGAATATGCACAAATGGATCTTTTTCTGATTGACAGGATGTGATAAGTGGAATTCCACAAGGCTGTATACTGGGGCCTCAATGTTTTACAATTTATATCAATGAATTAAATGAGGGGAATAAAGGCATAGCAGTTAAATTTGCAAGTGACACAAATGTAGGTAGGGAAGCACGTTGTGAAGAATACATAAGGAGTTTGCAGATGGATACAGAAAGTTTGATTGAGTTTGTCATGGATTTGCCTGGTAACATCAAGGTTCAGAATTAATAAAGGGAATGATGGGATGTAACCCACCTGGCATCAAAGGAGAAGCTGCCTGATGACAGTAGCAGCCCACGATCAAAGGGGCTGAGATGTGTCCTTTTCCCAGTAATGAGATTAGCAGACATCTATATAAGATCGGATATAAATAGCCCTATTATCAGGAAGCAGTTTATCGAGATGACTGAGAGACTGGGGAGGCATACAGATACTAATGTTCGAGAGTCAGGATTGTAAGAGAAACAGATGGCCTGATATATAGTGAGCAGAATCAAAGAGAGCTAGGGGCATTATTGTCAACTCCTGCAGAAGCAGAGGCCAGTTTAACATCTCACTCGAAGACCAGTTTTAACATCTCACTTGAAGGCCAGGGTAACATCGAACAGCAAGGCAGTTAACACCAGAGGTCCTTACAGGTAAGTTAATGCAGAAATATTTGTAAAAGCAGCTGACCTATTTTTGCTGAACCAGGCAAAGATGCTTCCCAGACGGGATCATCCTCCTGGTATTGTAAGGTAGCTATAAGCCCAACTTAACTTATAGATTTGTTTCATTGACACTATCTACACTTTCCACTGCCTTGGAAAAGTAGCCAGCATAATTAAGGACCTCACACACGCCGAACATTCTCTGTTCCACCTTCTTCCGTTGGGAAAAAGATACAAAAGTCTGAGGTCACATACCAACCAACTCAAGAACAGCTTCTTCTCTGCTGCCATCAGACTTTTGAATGGACCTACCTTGCATTAAGTTGATCTTTCTCTACAACCTCTCTATGACTGTAACACTACATTCTGCACTCTCTCCTTTCCTTCTCTATGAACGGTATGTTTTTTCTGTATAGCGTGCAAGAAACAATACTTTTCACTGTACACTAATACATGTGACAACAAAAAATCAAATCAAATCAAAAACTCATTATCTGAGCCTTTTATAAGGCAGGCCCAGGACTGGCCCTGCTGAACTACTTGTCCGAGGCTGGGAGTCGTGTGTGTGTGTACCATGGTAGTGGTTTTACTTTAAATTTTGTAAATTTACAAAGCCTGTCGAGCTTCCTGAGTTAATACACCTTTGTGTGATTTGAAGAAGGAATTAGATATATCTCTTGGGTTAAAGGGATCACTGGGGGTAAGGCAGACTCAGGGTATTGAATTTGATGATCAGCCATGATCATAATGAATGGCATACTTGTGCTTCTATTTTCTATGTATGTTTCTATGCAGAAGAATTGTCAGTGACGTAACGTAGTTCCCAATGTGGGGAACAACATTTCCTTATATTAGCATATCATTAATCAGGCCTCTACACCTGAATCATCTCCCCAACATCAGAAAGTCCATTCATGTTGGCATGAGAGCAGACTGGCATGAAATCCGACTGGTTTCCCATGGCGTGCACCTGGTGAGCAGACCTGCTAAAGGAGCTCCGGTGAGTGTATTGCTCAGTGGGGAAAGGGTCATGCCCGGGTACTACCCAGGCAGTGCCAGTCGGCAGTGCCAGGGGATAGAATCAGGGTACTGTGCCCTGACAGTATCATGTGGCAATGCCGGGGGAATTGCATGGTGGGATGATTGCATTGGGTGGGTTTCCAAATAAACATTTGTGCGCTGGGACAGCCTTTAAAAATGGCGTCCTGATCTTCAAACAACCGAGTTGCTGGCGGCTGGAGTGGGCTCAGCCAATAGCAACCCCCCCCCCCCCACCGCCCCCTCCCTACTAACACGATGTCACGGGACACACTCCTTGCCTTTCTTTCTCTATGTCCCAAACGATACGCTGGAGAAAGCTATTGTAGTTGCTGATGGCTTCAAAGCTGCTTTTCTTGCCTGTTATTGGCCTTTTCCGATATTTGAGAAAATTCTGTCCCTTGGCTCACTTGATCTTCAGACTGAGGATGATGTCATATTTGTGTAGTGTGGGAAAACACTGCAGAGTTACAAGTCCATTTTTCTTCTCCCTCTGTGCTGCCTCTGTCTCTCTCAGTAGGTTTATCTTTCCATCTCTGCTTCTACTCTCTCTCTCTCTCTTTCTCTGTATCTCTCTGTCAGTCTCTCTCTTTCACTCTGCTAATCTATTTTTCCATTTCTCTCCCTATGGCTGTTGGAGCAGAAACATGGAAGATACAGCATGTTGTGTCTCTAGTCAAGCTGTTCCAGCACAGCTACTACACTAGCATCTACCTAGACATGTGGAAAATTGCCCAGGTATGTCCTGTTCACAAAAACAGGACAAATCTAACCTGACCAATTATTGCCCCATCAGTCTACTCTCAATCATCAGTAATATGATGGAAGGAGTCAATGTTATCAAGTGGCACATACTTAGCAATAACCCACTCACTGACACTCAGTTTGGATTTCACCGGGCAACTCAGCTCCTGACCTCATTCAGCCTTGGTTCAAACATGGACAAAAGAACTGAATATCAGAGGTGAGAAAAGATTGACTGCCCTTGACATCAAGGCAGCTTGTGACCGAGTGTGGAATCAAGGAGCCCTAACAAAACTGGAGTCAATGGGAATTTGGGGAAATCTCTCTGCTGGTTGTAGTCATGCCTGGCACAAAGGAGGATGGTTGTGGTTGTTGGAGGTCAATCACCTCAGTTCCCAGATATCACTTCAGGAGTTCCTCAGGATAGCGTCTTAGGCTCCATTATTTTCAATTGCTTCATCAACGACCTTCCCTCCATCGTAAGGTCAGAAGTAAGGATGTTCGCTGATGATTGCATAATGTTCAGCACCATTCTTGACTCCTTGGATACTGAAGCAATCCATGTCCAAATAACCATCTCTAACAAGAGCGAATCCAACCATCGCCTCTTGACATTCAATGGCATTACCATCGCTGAATCCACTACTATCAACACCCTGGGGGGTTAGCATTGACTAGAAACTGAATGGGACAAGCCATCTAAATACTGTGGCTACAAGAACAGGGCAGAGACAAGGAATCCTGTGGTGAGTAACTCATCTCCTGACTCCCCAAAGTCTGTTCACCAGCAATAAGGCACAAGCTAAGAGTGTGATGGAATATTCTCCACTTGCTTGCAAGAGTCCAGCTTTAACAGCATTCGAGAAACTTGACACCATCCAAGACAAAGCAGCCCACTTGATTGAAACCTCATCCACAAACATTCCTGCCCTCCACCACTGATGCAGAGTGGAAGCAGTGTGTACCATCTACAAGATGCATAGCAAGAACTATGTAGGGGAGTCTAAAACTAGAGGGCATAGGTTTAAGGTGAGAGGGAAGAGATACAAAAGTGTCCAGAGGGGCAATTTTTTCACATAGAGGGTGGTGAGTGTCTAGAACAAGCTGCCAGAGGTAGAAGTAGAGGTGGGTACAATTTTATCTTTTAAAAAGTGTTTAGACAGTTACATGGATAAGATGAGTATAGAGGGATATGGGCCAAATGCGGGCAATTGGGACTAGTTTAGGAATTTTTACAAAAGGACGGCATGGACAAGTTGGGCCGAAGGGCCTGTTTCCATGCTGTAAACCTCTGTGACTCTATGACTCTATAACTCACCAAGCCTCCTTCGACTCCATCTTTCAAGACAATGAACACTGTCATCTAAAAGGGCAAGGGCAACAGACACATGGGGACACCATTACCTGGAAGTTCTCCTCCAAGCTTCCCATAATCCTGATTTGGAAATATATTGCTGTTCCTTCATTGTCACTGGGTCAAAATCCTAGAATTTCTCGCTAAATAGCACTGGGTGTACCTACACCACATGGACTGTAGCTGTTTAAGGAGGCAGCCCACCACTATCTTCTCAAGGGTAATTAGGGATGGGCTATAAATTCTGGCCTCACCAGTGACATCCACATTCCAAGAATGAATAAAAATAAAGTTGTAAGTGACAATGTTTATACTGCTTTATAATATTTTAATCATAGTTTTATGTTTCAGGTAAAGAATTCTTTCTATGGTGTTTTCTGGTTTGGGGCATTCTAATTTCATTCTGTAATCCAGAAAATTCTGAAATCAAAAATGACTTGGTCTCAAGCATTCCAGACTGGAGAGGCCATAGTGTATTTATATTGTACGATATTTCATCCTTAGAATATCTCAAAGCATTTCACAGCAACTTATTACTTTTAAACTGCAGTCACCATCATGTGGATAACACACTGCAAGATTCTATAAACAGTAAGTTATATAATTAGCTAGCTCATCTTTCTTTGTTGATGTGGTTGAGAGAGGACACTGGAGCACTCCTTCCAAATAGAGTCATGTGATCTCTTAAATGTGGGCAGGCAGATTTGTGCTTTAATGTTTTATCTGAAAGACAGCAACTCTGACAGTATAGAACACTTCTTCAATCCTACACTCAAATCTCGTTCTAATTTACCTGCTCAAGTCCTCGAAGCCACAGAATTCTGACTCAAAAATGCAAGTGCCATCAATTGAGACAAGCTGAGACATGAATAATGTAATTGGACATAACAAACAACACCACTCAGTCTCCCCTAAAAGACAATAAAAAGTAACTTTAGGAAATCTGACAGGTTTACAGCCACCAGCCTCACGAGATCTGTGCTTTGGGAACTAGTATCACAAATGTCACACTAAAATCAATATAAAGGCAGCAATTTAAAAAGAGAAGCCTTCATTTAAAAGGCTTCCAGTTGATTTACATGGAAGTGGATGCATTTTATAAATGTCATACCGTGCAGTTCAAGGAGTGCACGTAGTGATTCATTTTTGCATAAATCATCTGCCTGCAGGCTGTAGAGAAATATGTTTTTATCTTTAAAGTGTTGACACTGAGTGGTCTCTACATGATCAGACATGGTTAACTATTTAAGCGTAAAAAACAATATTTATTTGGTTGTGCCAGAGCTTCTAGTAAATGAAAACAAAGATATGGAAACATGATAAAATGTTAATAAAGTGCAATTAAAAATTATTTGCAAGTTGTTCTATAACTCAGTAAACTTTTGTGTTTGTATTTTATGAAAGCGTCTCTCATGTTATTGCTCACAACGAGTCATGCCTTTTGTAAGAGCAGTGATGTCATGTCAAGGACACACTGTGCTTACTCTGTAGGTCTGGAATTAATGGGTTAGGGCCTCAGGTCTAGCAGTGCTTTGAGGTGTCTGCAAGAGACTAGGAGAATGAGGAAGTGGGTCCTGTGGCCCTAGGAACTTAGGAGGATGTTACAGAAAATATTAAAAAGTGGGGTTTTGGGCAGACTGGGATGTAAAATGGGTCTGTGGCCATTGGATGAGGGGTTTTCTAATATGGGACATTGTGGATGGATGTGGTCCCAGGATATAAGGCTGATGAAAATTTGAGGGCCAGGAATGGATGGCGGAGGAGCGAGGGATGCCTCCGATGTGGTTATTGCTGGGGGTAGAGGGGGGGGGGGAACAGGAGGTGGAGTTGGGCACTAGCTCCGACTGCGGGGGGCAGGGGGGGAGAGGCTGATGATCGGAGTGGGGGGGGAGGGGCTGATGATGGGATAGGGAGGAAGGGGCCAACGTCTGGGGGGAGGGGGATAAGTAAGGGGACAACGATCAGGGGGGTGGGGGGGATGGGCCGATGATTGGATCGGAGGGGAAAGGGACGGATGATCGGGGAGGGGAAGAAGTGGCTGATGATTGCGAGGGTAAGTGGCTGATAATTGGGCGGGAGGAAGGGTCAGATGATCAGCAGGGTGTGGGGTGGGGGGGGGCAAAGAAGTGCTGACTCTGATATGGGTGGGAAGTGGAGACGTGACAGCATGAAAAACGGCCTCTTTGCTTTTGATGTGTTTTGGCAAAGTGCCATAACATCTGGAGAGAACCACGCCGATTTTCTCACTGGAAACAACACTGCCATTTTTTGGTACGATTTCCCCCCAGTGACCCTGCCTCCACTGCTCTCTGGAGAAAATAATTCCACATACTAATGACCCTCTGAGAGAAAATAATTCTCCTCATCTCAGTCATAAATGGGAAACATCTTATTCTTAAACTGTGTCCCCTAGTTCTAGTCTCCCCCATGAGTGGAAGCATCCTCCTGGTAGCTACCTTGTCAAGTTCCCTCAGGATCATAAATGTTTCAATGTGATCACCTCTCATTTTCTAAACTCTAATGGCTATAGGCCAAACCTGTTCAACCTTTCTACAGCGGATAAGTCCCCTCATCCCAGGAATGAGTCAAATGAACCATCTCTGAACTGTTTCTAATGCACGTACATCTTTTTTCAAATAAGGAGACAAAACCCATAAACAGTATTCCAGATGTAGTCGCAAACGAAAGGTCAGGAGAGTGAATTTTATTTGGTATGTCAACTTTTATTTATTAGAACTATTCAGCTATGAGTTGCTGTCTTGTTTCTATGGCTACAGGATGCCGCTTCTTGCTTCTTTAATCTCTGCTGTGTGGATTTTCATCATCATCCCCTTCAATTGCTGGCAGTAGCTATCATTTCTGTACAGTGATATTATAAACAATAGAACAAGATCCAATAATTCTGAAAACTCTTTTTCCTGATGTTCAAGGATTCAGTTCATCAAAGGTGCATTGCTGGTCTTTATTTGAGACTTCTATTGTGGCTACATTTTGCCTGCAAGTTCAGACAAGAGAGCTGCAATGTATGCCAAGTAAAAATTATACTTTTGTATATGACAGTACTCCTTTAGCATTGCAATTAGTACAGCAGGATCAGGGAGAGCAGGAAAGAACTCTTCACAATATAATGTGACACACAAACTGTACTGTTAGGTCCTGCCAGTAAGCTATTACTGTAGAGGTTGATGTTATCTAAGGATATTTGAGTAAGGAGGCTGCAGCCTAGGTTGAAGGCTACTGTAATCATCCATGAATATTGCATCACTAGTATCTGTCACAGGTATAGCCACTTTCAATGATTATGCATTGAGCTCTTATGGTCTACTGATATGGACGTCAGCAATGACAACTGGGTTTCTTTCCACTTGTGTAACAAGTAAGTTAAATATGCAATATCCAACAGGGCTAACATCTTCCTTGTTTTTGTAACTTGCCACTGATTGCATTTGAACACTGTGCTTAATGCTGAAACTATATGGGAATTTATTCTATTGGTGTCCAGCTGGTATGTGCTCAGAATAATGTAGCTGAATGCCTGTATCTTGAGGAGCCCTTATAATGGCATTATTTTAAGACAACAACCCGCTATCTTTATTTGAAGTGGATGGGCGAATAGCTGCTAGAGACAAATGCTATTCCTTGTGACTCTGGCTCATGGTTTTTGAGCATCAGACACAGATTGGAGAAGGACATATCAATAAAACGCATGCTTCAGCCAGAACCAGAAAGTGTTAAAATATCATAACAATGCTTCAGATTTCTTAACCTGCTGGAAGGGTTTGCGTCACAGCCCCCCAGTGTCTCAAAAATAATTGTGGTCTGTTTCACATTCCATGAGCTTGATTTTCAGCTCCCACTGGGGCAATTTTCATGCAGGCAGGATGGAGGGTGGTAAGTACAAATCAGGTTCACAAAAACTAGTTAGACCAATTAAAGGAGGTCAACTGAAATTTCCCAGGTTCCTGGAAGCAGTAGGGGCCTGTGTAGCTGCTGGACGCAGCCTCCTGATGACAGACCAGGGTAGGCAGTACTCCAGGCAGACTTAGAGGCCCTCTCTTCCTGCCTGCATGTACGCAGCCACAGGTCACCTAGTAGAGGCTTGTCTCCCCTCAGCTACATTGGTCAGAATGGAAAAGCCCATTGTCATTCGAACTTTCAAGAAGTTGTAGTTGGAGCATATCCAATTTGAAGCATCCTTTACCTCACCTATCTTTCATTGTATCCTACGACTGCTTCTAAGTTGGAAGGTCTTTTATTGGCCTTCCAATGTCATCTTAACTGGATGATCCTCTAGTTATTAATTGGTTGCTCTGGGGAAAATCACAATCAGGGACCCACACAGTATGGCTTCAAACCCTCATTTGAACTTGATGATCAAGTTTGGACATCTCCCGGAAAATCCTGCCCCATAAACATGCTCTGCAAAGAAGCCTCATAATGAAGTTAAATGGAATGATCAGGACATGGCAAAGCAAGAGGATCATAATGATAATTATCTCCTGAATGAGCAATGCAAAGAAAACTGATGTTCTAGTTATTGATCTGAAGAGTCTTCCATAAAGTGTTAAAGCTACATCATTTCTTAAACCTGAAATTCACGTCACCAACAAATCTCCGCAAAACTGTACACATTTTCCTGCATAATTCCTCAAATATCATCCATTCTTAAATTATGTTGCACTCACTTCTACTTTATTTTAACCAATTCCACAAGGCTGCACAAAATAATTTTTAGCTCAAGTACAGAGCAGAAATTGGGTTAACTGTGATTTTTGTTAGTGGTTAAAGTGTATCATGAACATATTTTCTGTGTATGCCGAAGGATTTTGAGTGATGCCTAACATCTTGTAGATGGCTACAACAATGATTTAACAACAATAATTGCAATAGTGGCTTTAAAATGGCTATTCTGGCTCAGAATTAAGCACGCTGGGATTCTTGGTTAACTTATAATTAAAACCAGATGCAGGTCGTGAAGTTACTCTGTCCTGGGAACTGTGATCTGAAGCTTCACGCGCTGACTAAATAATGGAATTTGTTTACTTTTGAGCAGGCATAGTGGCCTCAAATTTTATTGCCGTTATGTGTGAGACATGCAATCTGAACTAAGCGTAATAATGTCATTTGCAAGTAATTTCATTGGATGTTCGAGCCATGTGATCAGTTTTTGGTTACACAATTGGCTGGATGACAGAGAATCTTCTGGAAGCAAGTGAAGGATTTGTTGATAAAAGACATTGCAGTCCTTTGTTTGCCAATGACAACTCTATTGCGATTAACCATTGTAAGAAGCGTGCCCTGAAGGAATTTTCCTCAGAGAAAACAGCAAAGATAGATTCAACATCGGAAAGGATTTGGCCAATTCTTCCCTAAAACTGGTAGTGTCTATTTTCAGTTAAATAATTAAAGTTAATGTTCAGTTAAAGTTGATGTTCAGTTAAGAGTTAAAGTTCAGTTGAGAGTTGATAAGTTGCAACTGTTTAAGCTTGAGTGGTATCAGAAGTGTTAAATAAATAAAGAAATTGTTGAATGAATTAAAGAGTTGACTACTGTTCTTATTTGTCTCATTAAACTGGAATGCTTGGAAGGTGTTTAAATTAAAAGCCGAATAACAATTTAATCTAGTACTTCTCCTAACTGACTACTTTGTGGGAAGAGACAGGTTTTTTGGCTGGCTGCATGATCATCCATTTGTGAGGTCATCCATTTTGGTAGGAATAACAGCAAAATGGACTATTATTTAAAAGGTAAAGAATTGCAGCATGCTGCTGTGCAGAGGGACCTGGGGGTCCTTGTGCAGGAATCTCAAGGAGTTGGTTTGCAGGTGCAGCAGGTAATTAAGAAGACAAATGGAATTTTGTCTTTTATTGCTAGAGGGATGGTGTTTAAAAACAGCGAGGTTATGTTGCAGCTGTATAAGGTGCTGATGAGGCCACACCTAGAGTACCATGTACAGTTTTAGTCTCCTTACTTGAAAAAGGATATACTGGCACTGGAGGGGGTGCAAAGGGGATTCACTAGGTTGATTCCGGAGTTGAGAGGGTTGGCTTATGAGGAGAGACTGAGTAGACTGGGGTTATACTCATTGGAATTCAGAAGAATGAGAGGAGATCATATAGAAACATATAAGATTATGAAGGGAATAGATAAGATAGAAGCAGGGAAGTTGTTTCCACTGGCAGGTGAAACTAGAACTAGGGGGCATAGCCTCAAAATAAGGGGAAGCAGATTTAGGACTGAGTTGAGGAGGAACTTCTTCACACAAAGGGTTGTGAATCTGTGGAATTCCCTGCCCAGTGAAGCAGTTGAGGCTACCTCATTGAATGTTTTTAAAGCAAGGATAGATAAATTTTTGAACAGTAAAGGAATTAAGGGTTATGGTAAGTGGGCGGGTAAGTGGAGCTGAGTTCACAAAACGATCAGCCATGATCTTACTGAATGGCGGAGCAGGCTCGAGGGGCCAGATGGCCTACTCCTGCTCCTAGTTCTTATGTTCTTATGATCTCAATGACAGTATGCTAGGATTCTTGACATTGTCACCTTGTGATGGAACTGCATCTTTATTAGTCATGTCCATTACAACTACAGTGCTATGCAGCATTGGAGGGGAAGGGGAGTAGGTGAGAAAGTAATCTTTAGTTTCAATGGCCTATAATTTTGGCCCAATTGCAAATGCAGCATGCTTGGCTTTTTCCCAACACATTCAATTTATGGCCAAACATTGAGCCTCAGGTCTCATCCGAATTACTATAGAAAGCTGCGAGCACCTCTGTTGCTTTCAGAGGCAACTTGACAGTATTTGATTCTTCAGTTTGGGCAGGTCACCTTTCTAACACTGGCTCTCACCAGTCCTGGAAGTGGGAGATAAGAGCAGGACAAGGGCTAACATAGGATGGCAGTGGCCTGATGTAGTGCACTGGAACCAAGAGTAAAAAGAGGCTAAATAGAAGCCAATTTCTGGACCCATAATCTGTAATTCACTCCTTTGAGCAGAGGTTCCATGTAGTCAATGCTTTTCTCTGACCAGAGGATTTAATTGTTTGGGAAAAATGACCAAATATAAATGGGTTGGGTTTGCCTATATATCATTAGATTCTGTGGCATGTTAAGTGCACTTAATAGATGTTAGTATTGATGCTGCCACTGCTGAGAGTGTTAGAGCATGGTTTTCTGTATCTCCATCAAACAGCTATGTAACATTCAATTAACACACAATGAATAGGAAAATAGCAATTTCTGGACTATTCCAGGGCTGAGACGTGTGTCCATTAAAATATTTGATTAATTGCCGTGCCAAAGAGATATTGACTGGTTAAGTAAGTGGGCAGAAAATTGGCAAATGTATACAAAATATAATACGGGAAAATGTGAAGTTGTTCATTTTGGAAGGGAACATAAAGAACAGAATATTATTTAAATGGAGAAAAACTGCAGAAAGACACAACACAAAGGGACTTGGGGGTACTTGTGCATGAAACACAGGAAGCTAGCATACAGGTGTAGCAGGTAATCAAGAAAGCTAATGGAATGTTGGCCCTTATTTCAAGGGGCTTGGAGTATAAGAATAAGGAAGTCTTGCTGCAACTGTACAAGGTACTGGTGAGACCACATCTGGAGTACTGTGAGCAGTTTTGGTCCCATTATTTAAGGAAATATATTATTTCATTGGAGACAGTTCAGAGAAGGTTCAGTAGAATGATCCCCGGGTGTGGAGGGATTGTCTTATTAGGAAAGGTTAAACAGATTGGGACTCTACTCATTGGAATTTAGAAGAATGAGAGGTGATCTCATTGAAACATATAGGATTCTTCAGGGGCTTGACAGGGTAAATGCTGAGAGAACGTTCCCATCATGGCAGAGTCTAGGGTCAGAGGGCAGAGTCTCAGAATAAAGGGGCGCCAATTTAAGACTAAGATGAGGAGGAATTTCTTCTCACAGAGGCTGTGAATCTTTGGAACTCCTTGCCACAGATAGCTTTATGGGCAGTCATTGGCCGGAATTATCTTGCCATTTGTGCCAGCGGGATTTGGCTGAGTGCCACATTCTCCCTTCTCACTTGTAGTGGTGGCGGAACATGAACAACTGGAATATTCTAATTACTGAGTATATTTAAGGCTGAGATAGACAGATTTTTGATCAGTAAGAACAAAGAACAAAGAACAATACAGCACAGGAACAGGCCCTTCGGCCCTCCAAGCCCGCGCCGCTCCCTGGTCCAAACTAGACCATTCTTTTGTATCCCTCCATTCCCACTCCGTTCATGTGGCTATCTAGATAAGTCTTAAACGTTCCCAGTGTGTCCGCCTCCACCACCTTGCCCAGCAGTGCATTCCAGGTCCCCACCACCCTCTGTATAAAATATGTCCTTCTGATATCCTTGTTAAACCTCCCCCCCCCTCACCTTGAACCTATGACCCCTCGTGAACATCACCACCGACCTGGGAAAAAGCTTCCCACCATTCACCCTATCTATGCCTGTCATAATTTTATATACCTCTATTAGGTCACCCCTCATCCTCCGTCTTTCCAGTGAGAACAACCCCAGTTTACCCAATCTCTCCTCATAACTAAGCCCTTCCATACCAGGCAACATCCTGGTAAACCTCCTCTGCACTCTCTCTAAAGCTTCCACATCCTTCTGGTAGTGTGGCGACCAGAACTGGGCGCAGTATTCCAAATGCGGCCGAACCAACGTTCTATACAACTGCAACATCAGACCCCAACTTTTATACTCTATGCCCCGTCCTATAAAGGCAAGCATGCCAAATGCCTTATTCACTACCTTCTCCACCTGTGATGTCACCTTCAAGGATCTGTGGACTTGCACACCCAAGTCCCTCTGCGTATCTACACCCTTTATGGTTCTGCCATTTATCCTATAGCTCCCCCCTACGTTAGTTCTACCAAAATGAAGAGTTACAGGGAAAGGCCAGGAAAGTGGATGTGTGGAATGTTGGATCAGTCATGATCCTATTGAACGTTAGAGCAGGCTTGAGGGGCTGAATGGCCTACCCTGTTCCTATTTCTGATGGTCTTATAGTCTTTATTATGGATTGCTATTTTTCTTAAGTTACAATGAGTGTGACTGTTAGGAAAACAAAGATAGTTTTAAGGGATTAATATTTGTATTGGTAAACATTAGAAATAAGATATAATTTTAACTGTATTTAATTTAATGTTTCTGTGCCTGGAAGGGTAAAACCTATCATTAGATTCATGCTGCATAAAGGTGTATGTATGTGTGGGGGTTGGTTAAGTTCCAACTGTGTTTCTACTGTCCTTAGAGAGAGCTATGACATAAAGAATAAATAGGCCAACAGAGATATTCTGGCATTGCTTAGCAACTGGAGGTTCTTGGAAGGTAAAAAAGCTTTAAAGTTTTAGTTTTAGCTGGATATATTGCAGTTGGAGACAGGACACTGGGGAGTGAACATCTCTCAACTCTGCATGGATAAAGACTGGATATGACAAGGGAATTGCAAAGATGCAGACTTCCTAAGGTGCAAGTTTCAGTTTAGATGACCAGGGATTGTGGACAGAAAGAATGATTAAGATGGCTGGAGTTAAAAGAACAGAGACCAAGGCATTTAAAAGAATAATTCAAGGAAGACCGTACAAAGTGTTGTGAGTTAAAGAAGCAATTGCAGTGGCCAGATTTAAAGTGGGACAGCAGACTTCAGTGGCCTCTCAAACGTTTGATGTCATTTTAATAAGTGCCAGGGAAATGAGGAATGCCCCTTTAGGGAAGGAAATCTGATATCATTACCGGGTCTGGCCTATATGTGACTCCCTGATAGGATGTTGATTCTTAGCTGTACTCTGAAATGGCCTGGCAAGCCATTCAGTTCAAGAGCAACACATACTGACCTTTCCAGCAATGGCCATATCCCAGAAATAAAAATATAAAAATAAAATTCCTTTTGCAGAGAGGGGGCATAGATTTAAAGTAATCATCGGAAGGAATACAGGTGAATTAAGGAGAACTTTCTTCACCCAGTGGATGGTCAGGATGGTCAGGAAAGGGTGGTAAAAGCAGAAACTCTCATCACATTTTAGAAACACTTGGATATGTCCTGAATTTCTGTAACATATAGGGCTACAGACTAAGAGCTGGAAAGTGAGATAAGGTTAGATAACTTTTTTGTAGCCAACACTTACATGAAGGGCTGAATAGCTTCCTATTGTGCCATCAATATTACTATGTTTTTGTATTTTTGTATCACAGGAGCAGCTAATCATTTCTTGCAAGATTGGCACTCAGGATGTGTGCAGATGAAACACTGGAATAGAAGAAAGAGACATGTTTAGCCAAGCAGGGGATGTTAGGAAAGTATCGGCTAACATGTGTCCATTTTGGACTTTGCTATTTTGAAATATACAATGTACTCCTATTGTGCTTTATTATTCAAGGAGGTTCAAGTCAAAATGGAAAGAGTGCACTTATTTCATGCTGACTTATTTAACCAGATGATTATGGGCATGGTAATATGGGGAAAAAGGGGGAGGCAGTGGCATAACGGTATTGTTGCTGGAATATAATCCAGAGACCTCGAGTAGTGCTCTGTGGGTCTGAGTTCAAATCCCACCATGGCAAATGGTGAAATTTGAATTCAATATAAATCAGAATTAAAAGTCTAATGATGACCATGAATCAGTTGTCATTAACCCAATCAGTTGTCTTTACGCCAATCTGAGGTCCCTATCTGCTTCAAGAAAACGATCATCATCCTGGTACCAAAGAAAAGCCAGGCAGTGTGCCTTAATGACTATTGTCCGGTGGCTCTGAAATCCATCATTATGAAGTGCTTTGAAAAGTTAGTCATGGCACAAATCAATTCCAGCTTCACAAATTGCCTGGATCCACTACAGTTTGCCTACCGCCGCAACAGGTCTACAGCAGACGCCATCTCCCTGGCCCTGCACTCAACCCTAGAATACCTAAATAACAAAGACACCTATGTCAGACTCCTATTTCTCAACTACAGCTCGGCCTTCAACACCATTATTCCTACAAAATTCATCGCCAAACACTGTGGCCTGGGGCTCGGCTCCTCCCTCTGCAACTGGATCCTGAACTTCCTACTCCACAGACCACAATCAGTAAGGATAGGTAACAACACCTCCTGCACGATGGTGCCTGACAAGCCTGTGTCCTCAGCCCCTTACTATACTCCTTTTGCACCTATGACTGTGTGGCCAAATTCCCCGCCAACTTGATTTTCAAATTTGTTGATGACACCACCGTCGGATCTCAAACAATGATGAGACGGAGTACAAGAAGGAGATGGAGGGTGGGATTTTATGGCCTCGCTTGGGCGAAATTGGAAATTCCCACTCGAGGTCAACAGAGATTTGCGTTGTTGGAACCTTGGCTGCTCTGATTCCATGGCGGGCGAGGTGGTAGAGTTCCAGCCTGAGAACCTGATGAACTGGTGCAACAACAATAATCTCTCCCCCAATGCCAACAAAATGAAGGAGATGGTCATCAACGTCAGGAAACATAGTGCAGAACATGCCCCTGTCTACACCAATGGGGCCGAAGTAGAAATGGGCGAGAGCTTTAAGTTGGTACAAATCACCAACAACTTGTCCTGGTCCCTCCATGCTGATGCTATAGTTAAGAATGTCCGCCACGAGTCTCACCAACTTTTACAGATGCATCATAGAAAGCATTTTTTCTGGTTATATCACAGCTTGGTATGGCTCCTCCGCAAGACCGCAAGAATCTGCAAAGGGTTGTGAATGAAGCTCAGTCCATCACTCAAACCAGCCTCCCACCATTGGCACTGTCTACACTTCCTGCTGCCTTGGAAAAACAACCAGCATAATTAAGGAGCCCATGCAGCCCAGACATACACTCTTCCACCTTCTTTGGTAGGGAAAAAGATACAAAAGTCTGAAGACACGTACCAACCTACCCAAGAACAGCTTCTTCCTTGCTGCCATCAGACTTTTGAATGGACCTACCTTGCATTAAGTTGATCTTTCTCTACAACCTACCTGTGACTGTAACACTACATTCTGCACTGTCTCCTTTCTTTCTCTGTATACGGTATGCTTTGTCTGTATAATGTGCAAGAAACAATACTTTCCACTGTATACTAATACATGTGACAATAAATCAAATCAAATCAAAAGATCTGATCCATTGGTGGTGCAATTGCTTATCTCTGTCTATCACTTGCAGCTTGTCCTGTTTGGGAAGTAATCCTGTGTTCTAACTACAACAGGTTGATACCTCATTTTTAGTTATGCCTGGCTCTGCTTCTGGCATGCCCTCCTGCACATTCCATTGAACCAGGCTTGATCCCCTGGCTTGGTGGTCATGGCAGAGTGGTGGATATACTGAGCCCTGAGGTTACAGTGGTCGAGTACAAT
Source organism: Mustelus asterias (assembly GCF_964213995.1). Lineage (NCBI taxonomy): Eukaryota > Metazoa > Chordata > Chondrichthyes > Carcharhiniformes > Triakidae > Mustelus > Mustelus asterias. The sequence goes on along the minus strand of NC_135806.1, from coordinate 93,962,307 downwards.
TCCGATGTTGCTGATGGCCCAAAGCGCTCATGGATGCCCAGTCTTGAGTTGCCAGATCTGTTTGGAAATCTGTCCTATTTTGCACAGTGGTAGTGTAACACGACATGATGGAGGATATACTTAATGTGAGGATGAGACTTCATCTCCACTAGGACTGTGAGGTGATCACACCTACCAATAATGTCATGAACAGATGCATCTGCGGCAGGCAGATTGGCGAGGTTGAGGTCAAGTAAGTTTTCCCCTCTTGTTGGTTCCTTCACCACTTGCTGCAGTCCCAGTCTAGCAGCTATGCCCTTAAGGAATTGTTCAATTTAGTCTGTAGTGGTGCTACTGAGCCACTCTTGGTGGTAGACATTGAAGTCTCCCACCCATTTTGCACTCTTATCATCCCCAGTGTTTCCTCAAAGTGGTGCTCAACATGGATGAGTACTGATTCATCAGCTGAAGATGGGGGTGCGGGAGAGAGGAGAGGTGGTGTGTGAGGAGGTAGTACGTGGTAGTCAGCAGGAGGTTTCCTTGTTCATGTTTGAAATGGTGCCATTCATTGGGTCCAGAGTTGATGGTGAGGACTCCCAGGACAACTCCCTCCCGACTGTATACCACTGTGCTGCCACCTTTGCCAGTTTTGCTGACCCAGCCAGCGACGTCCACAACCCATGAATAAATAAAATAGTATATATGTATTATATACGGGTGATATAAAGATAGATTCAATTTTTGGAATCTCACACCATATCATGCATTCATGCCATGGTATCTTTTTATTTAGACATGCATAAGCATCGTGAATCATTGTGTATCTATTCGGGTTGCCAACCCTCCTGGAATGGTTGAAAGTTTACTTTAATTGACATCAATCTCCGAGTCGCTATTGAAAGCAATCCAGGAAAATTTAAAAACATTATTTTAAGCAAATAAATTAATATGTACAATAATTTGTGCACAGAGACTCATGGTTTATTAAAGAATGGTGATCTGATAACATACTTGGCAGTGTGTTGACATAAAATATAAACTGGTATTGACATGGGTCACGTATGTGTTTTGCACTCATAAATGTCATTTTCTGATTTTTCCTGCCAAGTTTCACTCTCAGTCAGTGGGGACTCTTCCCAGCTGCCTAGTAAATGTCCTGGTGCAAACTGTGAACCAGAATCTCTCAACGAGCACAGCGAATGAGCTGCAGCTGCAGTAATGGAATGGCGATCTGTTGTGTCTCTGGCTGCTGTTTTTCTCAGTAAGAAGCTGAGTAACTGCTGAGTAACTGCTCCTGGGGTCAGTGTGGTGTGAGTGGGTGGGGGGGGAATCAACACTGCTGCATGAAGAAGGTGTAGGGTACTGTGGTGAACCATCGTTGGTTCCCACTGTGGGATTGTTCTAATGTTGTTGTTGGGTTGTTCTAATGTTGTTGTTGGGCTAGGGTGGGATTGATACACCTGTGGTTGTTACTGTTGTGGCACATCCCAGTCGGGCTCCGCCTCCTGGGAGAGGTATAAGACCCCCTGCTCGGGCGGGACCTCTTCAGTCTGGGATAGTGTGTTAAAGTTCTGATAGTTCCATTGTTAGTTAATAAAAGCCTTCTTTTACCGAAGCTTCGTGCCTCGTGTCCAATTGATGCGCATCAATTTTATTAACTAACATTAAACTCTCGACGGAAGAAAAAAGAAAGGAGAGTATGTAGCAAATCCTAAAGCCAGAACGTCTGACGCTAGATCCACGTGCGGTGGGTGCTTCTAACACCTTCGACCACTGGCTGAAGTGTTTTGAAGATTACCTAGCAGCCTCCGCAGCGGTCACCACAGATGATGACAGACTCCGGGTCCTCCATGCGAGGGTAAGCGACACAGTCTACCTTGCGATCCGTGCGGCCACCACTTACCCGAGGGCCCTCGAGCTTTTAAAAAAGCACTATACGAAACCTCCTAACGAGATCCACGCTCGTTACCTCCTCGCTACACGACGTCGGCAGTCGGGCGAAACCATGGAGGATTACGCCAATGAGCTCTTGCAGCTAGCCAGGGGCTGTGACTGCAAAGCTGTGTCGGCTGAGCAGTACATGTATGACCTTGCCCGAGATGCGTTTGTGGCCGGGGTCGGGTCTTCATACATCCGTCTCAAGCTGCTAGAAAAGGGAAATCTCAACCTGACCCAAGCTATGGAATTAGCTGAAATGCTTGAGGCGGCTTCGAAGAGCTTGGTCCTGTATCCAGAGGACCACGTGGAGACAACGTGGCAGGAGCAGTCGCAAATCCCTCCTCGCCCCACGGGCTCGAAGTGCAGTGTTATGGCGTGCTCCCATGTGGACCAGACGACGGCTGCAGCCCCATGCGGCCCGTGGTGCTACTTCTGCGGAGGAGCCAAGCATCCACGACAAAAGTGTCCCGCTAAAGCGGTAGTCTGTAACCTATGCGTTAAAAAGGGGCATTATGCGAAGGTGTGCAGATCGAAGCCCAAGAACGGCAGTGCGGCCTGTGACCCTTCGGAACGGGGATCATCACCATCGTCGTCGAAGTACTCACGGGGTTCGTCCACGTGCGTGTCCAGGATGACGCCATTGCGGTCGACGGAGTCGGAGGAGGATGACCACCAGGAGTCGCTACGTTTGGCGCCCTCACCCATGTGCGATTCATGGGGGCGGCCATTTTGGTCAACGATGACTATGAGCGACCAGCAGGGGTCCTCAGCATCGACCTCAGCTGCCTGCAGTGACGTTCACGGACCAACGGTGGCGTCGATCACCCTGGACCAGGCTAAGCATCACAGGCTTGATTGTTCGATGATAGATATACAGGTAAATGGTCGTGCAATTTATTGTCTGTTTGACAGCAGGAGCACTGAGAGCTTTATTCACCCTGACACTGTGAAGAGGTGTGGACTCCAGATTCAACCTGCCAAACAGACAATCTCTATGGCATCAAGGTCCCGGTCTGTCCCTGTGCTAGGACGTTGTGTGGTAACTTTGAAAGTGCAAGGCACAATTTACAAGCGATTCAGGCTCCTTGTGTTGCCGCATCTTTGCGCACCAATTCTCCTCGGACTAAACTTTATGGTCCACATGAAGAGTGTGATCCTACAGTACGGTGGGCCACTCCCTTCGCTGACAGTGGGGGAACAGCTGCAGTCTCCAAATTGTCCAAAGCGCCCCGCCTGCAATCTTTCTACGTTAAAGATCACCACACCCTCTTTATTTCAGAATCTGGTACCAGGCTGCAAGCCCATCGCTACTAAAAGTAGGCGTTACAGCACTGAAGATCGGATCTTCATCAGATCTAAGGTTCAGCGACTCCTCAAAGAAGGGATCATACAGCCCAGTGTTAGTCCGTGGAGAGCACAGGTTGTGGTGGTCAAGAGCGGGAACAAACCCCGGATGGTCATTGATTACAGTCAGACCATTAATCGATATACGCAGCTGGATGCGTATCCCCTCCCGCGCATATCTGATATGGTCAATCAGATTGCGCAGTACCGGGTGTTCTCCACCATAGACCTTAAGTCCGCCTACCACCAACTCCCCATTTGCCCAGAGGACCGACACTACACGGCCTTTGAGGCGGATGGTTGTCTGTATCAGTTCCTTAGGGTTCCATTTGGTGTCACCAATGGGGTCTCGGTCTTCCAGCGTGCTATGGAACGAATGGTGGACCAGAACAGGCTGCGGGCTATCTTCCCGTACCTGGATAATGTCACCATCTGCAGCCGTGATCAGCAGGACCATGACACAAATCTCCAGAACTTTTTACGCACTGCATCTCGCCTGAATTTGACCTACAACAGGGAGAAGTGTGTATTCCGTACGCGCCGGTTAGCCATCCTGGGATACGTGGTGGAAAACGGGGTCATTGGCCCTGATCCAGACCGTATGCGCCCCCTTGCTGAACTTCCCTTGCCCGCTAGCGCAAAAGCACTGAGAAGGTGCCTAGGCTTCTTCTCCTATTATGCGCAGTGGATCCCCAACTACGCCGACAAAGCCCATCCGCTTATTAAGTCCATGACTTTTCCACTCACGCCAGAGGCCCAATTGGCCTTCAAGGAATTGAAACACGACATCGCGAAAGCCACGATGCACGCGGTAGACGAATCCATCCCTTTTCAGGTGGAAAGCGATGCATCTGATTTCGCCCTGGCCGCCACACTAAACCAGGCGGGCAGGCCCGTCGCGTTTTTTTCCCGCACCCGCCAAGGCCCCGAAATTCGGCATTCAGCGGTGGAAAAGGAGGCCCAGGCCATTGCGGAGGCCGTCAGACACTGGTGCCATTACCTGGCGGGAAAGCAGTTCACCCTGATCACGGACCAGCGGTCCGTGGCGTTCATGTTCAACAACACGCAGAGGGGCAAGATCAAGAATGATAAGATCTTGCGGTGGAGAATTGAACTCTCCACCTATAACTACGATATCATGTATCGTCCAGGGAAACTCAATGAGCCCTCGGATGCCCTCTCGCGCGGAACATGCGCTACTACGCAGGAGGATCGCTTGAACGCCCTCCATAATGACCTGTGCCATCCTGGGGTCACTCGGCTCTACCACTTTGTCAAAGCCCGCAACCTGCCTTACTCGGTGGAGGACGTCAGGTCGGTGACAAGGAGCTGTCGGATTTGCGCGGAATGCAAACCGCACTTTTACCGACCTGACCGGGCACATTTGGTCAAGGCCACTCGTCCCTTCGAGAGGCTGAGTGTGGATTTTAAGGGCCCCCTTCCCTCAACAGATCGGAACGTGTACTTTCTGAACATAATAGATGAGTACTCCCGGTTCCCGTTTGTTGTCCCCTGCGCGGACACGTCGACTGCCACGGTGATCAAGGCATTCCGTGATCTTTTTACCCTGTTCGGGTACCCCAGCTATATCCATAGCGACAGGGGCTCGTCGTTCATGAGTAATGACTTGAGGCAATTCCTGCTCTCATACGGGATTGCCTCTAGTAGGACCACGAGTTACAACCCTAGGGGTAATGGACAGGTGGAAAGAGAGAATGCTACAGTCTGGAAGGCTGTCCTATTGGCGCTGAAGTCCAAAGGCCTTCCAGTCTCCCGTTGGCAGGAGGTCCTCCCTGATGCGCTTCACTCCATTCGCTCCCTCCTGTGTACGGCAACCAATGCTACTCCCCACGAGAGGATGTTCTCATTCCCTCGGAAGTCATCCTTGGGGATATCTTTACCAGCCTGGTTGACGTACCCAGGACCAGTCCTCCTACGGCGACATGTAAGGGCCCGCAAGTCCGACCCCTTGGTCGAACAGGTCCACCTCCTCCACGCCAACCCTCAGTATGCCTATGTGGCATATCCTGACGGGCGAGAGGACACAGTCTCGATCCGAGACCTGGCGCCCGCAGGGGACGTAGCAACTCCTGTCGCTCCCATACCCCCAGTGACGAATCCCTTATCCCTTATTTCTCCCCCGGACGTGGCGCGGACAGCACCGGGACCAATGCTTAACAGTTTTACTCCAATGCACAGCTTGCCTGAGCCCCGAAGATCGGCACCATCGCAGAATGTATCGGGATCCCCTGCACTACCGTTTCATCAGGGTCAACCGGCCTGTGAGTCCGTGGGAGAACAGCTGGACGCTGTTTTGGGGAGAACGCCACCGCAAGCACCTACTCCGGTGTCACCGCCGGTATTGAGGAGGTCACAACGACGGTGCGGTCCTCCAGACCGTCTGAACTTGTAATCTGTTGACATTTTAGTCTGTTTTCGTACCCCGCCGGCCTTTGTTCTCAAAGGAGGGGTGAATGTGGTGAACCATCGTTGGTTCCCACTGTGGGATTGTTGTTGTTGTTGGGTTGTTCTAATGTTGTTGTTGGGCTCGGGTGGGATTGATACACCTGTGGTTGTTACTGTTGTGGCACATCCCAGTCGGGCTCCGCCTCCTGGGAGAGGTATAAGACCCCCTGCTTGGGCGGGACCTCTTCAGTCTGGGATAGTGTGTTAAAGTTCTGATAGTTCCATTGTTAGTTAATAAAAGCCTTCTTTTACCGAAGCTTCAAGCCTCGTGTCCAATTGATGCGCATCAGGTACAAGGTCATGGTCCCAGGGATGGAGCTTGTACAGGTGACTTACTCCCTGCCTGACACAGGATGGAGACACTGGGAGGGAATGGTACCAGGTACTATCTGTGCTGGCCCATCCCTTCCTGGGCAGTGTCCCAGAGTGAATACTGCTCCATTAGCATGGCCCGGAGCCACTGCCCCACTGCTGCCAAGTTGCAGCAAATAATCCCAGTGAGGAGGGAAGACTGGAAACTGTGTCTGGAACCCCCTGGCTCCACTCAGAAAGTGGCACTAAATTACCAGGCAATTAAACTAAACATGGCAAAATCCCCTGCCAACAATGATCTGCTAAATTCTTCTCATTTTTTTTCAAAATTCTTGCTTTAAAATAATCCTAATTTCACTAAGAAATATTTCAGTGAATCTCAACTGAAGTGCATGGGGCAGTTCAGTTAGTTGTTTCTCTGTTCAATGGCTCTATTTTTTAAGAATACATGGCACCGGGTGTCACAGTGATTGGGTGAAACTGGGTGATATGGTGGCACAGTTGTTAGCACTGCTGCCTCACAGAGCCAGGGACCTGAGTTTGATTTCAGCCTTGGGTGACTGTGTGGAGTTTGCAAATTCTCCCCGTGTTTGCGTGGGGTTCTTCCGGGTGCTCCGGTTTCCTCCCACAGTCCAAAGATGTGCAGGTTAGGCGGATTAGCCATGGTAAATGGGTAGGGTTATGAGGACAGGGCGGAGGGGAGGGCTGGGTAAGATGCTCTTTTGGAGAGTCGGTGTGGACTCAATGGGCCAAATGGCCTCCTTCTGTACTGTATGGATTCTATGGAAAACATTGTTTAAGAAACGGACCCAGTTTCTGTGACATCACTTCTATGGATGGCACTCAGTAAGCTTTGAAAATCAGTGGTTCTATGAAATCATTATTCAATTTCCCATTGCTGTTCAGTTGAAAGTAACTGTAAAATGAGAGCTGTTCTCAAGTAAAAGATCAGGGCTGGAATTTTCTGACCGTTCTGATTTTCCCAACCCACTGCAACCCACTGCAGCTTGTCACAAAATCTCTGTCTTCGCTGCAGAGGGAGCGTGGCGTGAGCAGGTGGAAAGATCACGTCCCAGATCTCTGCTTTGTAACATATACAGGTAAGTAATTAATTCCTCATGAAGTCCAAATTGTAGAAGTTAATAGTCGCTTTGATTTGTTTGGGGGTAGAAAAAAAATGTGAGAGCAATAGTGATGGGAATTCTATCATAGAGGAACAGATAGATGTTTCTGTGGTCACAGATGTGATACCAGGATAGTATGCTGCTTCCCTGGTGCCAGGATCATGGGTGTCACTGAGTAGCTGCAGGACATTCTGAAAGGGAAGGGTGAAAAGCCGGAGGTTATGTCTCATGACCAATGACAGAGGTGAAAAGAGGGATGCAGACCTGCAAACAGAATATAGGGAGCTAGGAAATAAATTAAAAAGCAGGACCTCAAAGATAGTAAACTCAGGATTACTCCCAATGCACATGCCAGCAAGATCAGGAATAGGAGTATAGATCTGATGAATGCATTACTGGAGAGATGGTGTAGGAGGGAGATACTTAGATTGCTGGGAGATTAGGACTGATTCTGGGGAAGATGGGACACCAGGACCGGGGCCAATATCCTATCAGGGCCATTTGCTAGTATTGTGGGGAAAGGTTTAAACTAGACTGGCAGGAGGATGGGAACCTGAGTGGGGAGACACAGGAAAGGGAAACAAAGATAGAAATAAAAGATAGAAAAGTAGAAAGCAAAAGCAGAAGGCAGAAGAAATAAGGGATGTTAGCAAACAGGGCCACAGCACAAAATAAGATGTGTAAAAATGTTAAAAAGACAAATCTACTTGTCTATGTCCTCATGTCCTCATCACAGTTTACAATATTTCCAAGTTTTGTGTCATCTGCAAATTCTGAAATTGTCTCCTGCACGCCAAGATCTAGATTGTTAATATATATCATGAAAAGCAAGGGTTCCAATACCAACCCTTGGGAAATGCCACTACAAACCTTCCCCTAGCCCAAAAAGTACCTATTAACCATTACTCTGCTTCCTATAATTCAGCCAATTTTGTGTCCAAGTTGCTACTTTCTCATTTATTCCATGAACTATAACTTTTCTCACAAGTCTATTGTGTGACACTGTATTAAATGCCGTCTGAAAATCCATGTACATTACATCAACAGCATTATTCTCATCGACCCGGTCTTTACCTCCTCAAAAAACTCCAGCAAGTCAGTTAAACACAATTTTCCCGTGAGAAATCCATGCTGGCTCTCCCTAATCAATCTACATTTTTCCATGTGACTACTAATTATTTCTTGAACAAAGGTTCTAGAATACTGCCCACCACTGATGTTAAACTGCCTGGCCTGTAATTGCTGGGGCTATCCTTACAACCTTTTTCAAACAAGGGTGTAACATTTGTAATTCTCCAGTCCTCTGGCATGTTCTCTGAATCAAAATAAGACTGGAAGATTGTGGCCAGCCCCTCTGCAATTTCCATTCTCACTTCCTCCAATAACCTTGGATGCATCTCACCAGTCCCAGTACCTTGTCAACAGTCTATTCAACATTTCCTCTTTATCAATTGTGAACCCTTCTAGGGGCAGAGTTTCCTCATCTGCCACCATGTCCTATGTAGCATTTACCTCCTTGGTAAAGATGGATGCAAAATATTAATTTAATACCTGCCTCCATGTGTAAATTCCTAATCAGCCCAACTATTCCTTTTTACCACCCTTTTACTATCAAAGACTTTGGGATTCCACTTTATGTTGGCTGCCATTCTTTTCTCCGAATCCTTCTTCACTTCTCTATTGTGCTTTTTCACCTCCACTCTGAACCTTCTGTATTCCTCTTGGTTTCCTACCTGCTCTATTCTTCAGGAGAGTGGTCATAACTGTTTCATGGACCAATGTGGACAAGGCTTTGTAAGTCGAATGGAGTTCTCTCTATGTCATGCATTTCCCATGAATATATTTGAACTACTGAATAATTAAGTTGTTCATTAACAATTTGAGTATATATGTTTATTGGTACTATTTGCCTTTACCTCTAATGAAAGGATCTTCTCAGCACTACAAATTTCTAAACTATATTCCTGAACATTTGTCCAAAGGTGAGAAATTCTAAATACAATTATTTTTCTTACTATGAAAAATAAAATCCGAGATTTTTTTGAATGTTTTCAGGTGAAATACCCATCAGACGGTGGAGTGCTATTATTGGGGATGAGATACTTTGAATCTTTCTACTCCTTTTTTGACAGCTTGCACTCCCAGGTCAGTGCTGAACAATGGCTGGAATTTTACTGTGCCTCAGGCGGGTGAGGTGGTAAAATTCCGATAAGTGTGTCTTAAACCCAAGTTCTGGAGAGAAACTCATACTGCAGAGTAGTGACCCTCACTGCTACTTTAATTAAGACTTTCAATGCCATCTTAACATCAGAGAAAAAGTAAACTGAGGGTTAGATATTTTAATATTAGTAATTAGATTGACTTATGCTATACTTGGAAATACTAACTACATGAGAGTTAAAGAACAGAAGGACTCCTGACAATGTCGCAGCTTAATGGATTTAAGGGTAAACAGCCTTATCAAAGTGGCAAATAGTTTGTTAGAGAAATGGAATACACCTCAGTGCCAATTGTATTTGATACAAAGTTTAATGGTTATGAAGGTCGGGCACTTAAATAAGATTAACAAGAGTTTATGGGGGGGGTGGGGGGGGGGGGGGGGGTGCGATGGCCCAGTGGTATTATCACTCGGCTATTAATTCAGAAACTCAGCTGATGTTCTGGGGTCTTGGGTTCGAATCCCACCACAACAGATGGTGGAAATTGAACTCAATAAAAAATATCTGGAATCTACTGATGACCATGAAACCATTGCATGATAAAAACCCATCTGGTTCACTAATGTCCTTTAGGGCAGGAAATCTGTTGTCCTTACCTGGTCTGGCCTACATGTAATTCCAGATCCACAGCAATGTGGTTCACTCTCAACTGCCTTCCAAGGGCACCTAGGGATGGGCAATAAATGCTGGCCAGCCAGTGACGCCCATGTCCCACAAATTAATTTAAAAGAAGTTCGATTTAGCTTTTGCTGAACAAAATTATATCTCAACTCCCATTAACTATCCTGAAAGTGATCAGTCTGGTTAAGGTGAGTGGAATGGATTTCCTGAAGACTTATGCTGTAAAAGTTGCAGGTGTCATTCTTCCTTTCCGCAAAAAAAAGTAGTATTCTTTTCTTCATCAAAATTAGCAACCGGATATGGGCCTGCATGATTTAGAGATGTGAAATTAATTGGCCACCACTGTAATGGATCCACGATAACGGTTTTGCCAAGAACAGAAAGGAGAAAAAAACATGGCAGTCTGTTACAAATGAAAAAGCAACTTTGATGCAGTGGAGAATATGTGGCCCAGATTGCTTTGTGACTTCACCTGAATGAAAGCTTTCTTGTGCTTAAGAATAAGCCCTTAATGATGTATAATTTTTAAAAAATCTTGTCATGTAACGCTACATTAGCTGTGCAGGTGCAACCAAAACTCAGAAATACTTTTCTCCAGGGTCGAAAAGAACAGCTGTGGGGAGATCAATTGTCTAATCTGGGAGACTCCTGGACAATTCAGCAGAATTGCCAATTCTACTGCCCAATCCAGTTTGGACAATTTTAAATCTCCCTGTTCACCAACCTCACTAAGTGTTGGTCTCACAATGAATACTCATTTTCAATTTGATTGCACAGCTAAGCAGCGCTTTATGGTTTCCTCATTAGGAACTTCAACCATTACAGATTGGCTTTCTTCCAAACTATTTTGCAATTTGGATTAATTAATTTTTGGAAGGTAAGGAATACTCAACAACATATGGAAGACTAGCCCTGCCAGTACTTTCTGTTCGTAAAGTATCGTTGTTCCTACATGGTTAGCTTTTCACTGAGATCAGTAGAGATGGAAAATATGGCCCTATATGTTTTGTTGTCGCAGTAAAGATGTCCTGTGAGAATCCAACCAAGGGGTAACTTCTCAATTTGTTATCTGAAGTCAGTTCTGAATGAAGGTATACCTGAACGTATGACTGAGCAAACAATTAAATCTTTCTCCAAGATTTTCTTTGGATAACTGTAAGACAAAATTTTTTTAAAATCACAGATGGACCAAGAACATTTACGACACAGATTGCTCCAAGTAGGGACAAAATTGTTTTTTAAGTCAGCACTGACCCATTGCAAAGAACCTCTCTGTCTTAGCTGGATATGTCCCCAGATATAATTTTTAAGTATACTGAGTTTAATCACATAGTATTTTAGTTTATTTGAAACATTAGCAGAATGGAATTTCACAGTAAGTCAGGTGGGAGGTGGTGGTATTTTAGCTAGACTATTAATCCAGAAACTCAACTAATATTTGGGGACCTGGGTTCAAATCCCATCATGGCAGATGGTGGAATTAGAATTCAATAAAAAATGTTTGAAATTAAGAATCTGCTGATGACCATGAAACCATTGTCGATTGTCAGAAAATCCCATCTGGTTCACTAATGTCCTTTAGGGAAGGAAATCTGCTGTCCTTACCTGGTCTGGCCTACATGTGACTCCAGAGCCACAGCAATGTGGTTGACTCTCAACTGCCCTCGGGTAACTAGGGATGGGCAATAAATGCTGGCCAGGCAGCGACGCCCATGTCCCACAAATGAATAAAAGAAAATATATGCTAATTTATAAAGATAAGGGTATTATAACATACAAAGAACAAAGAACAATACAGCACAGGAACAGGCCCTTCGGCCCTCCAAACCCGCACCGCTCCCTGGTCCAAACTAGACCATTCTTTTGTATCCCTCCATTCCCACTCCATTCATATGGCTGTCTAGATAAGTCTTAAACGTTCCCAATGTGTCCGCCTCCACCACCCTGCCTGGCAGCGCATTCCAGGCCCCCACCACCCTCTGTGTAAAATATGTCCTTCTGATATCTGTGTTAAACCTCCCCCCCTTCACCTTGAACCTATGACCCCTCGTGAACGTCACCACTGACCTGGGGAAAAGCTTCCCACTGTTCACCCTATCTATGCCTTTCATAATTTTATACACCTCTATTAAGTCTCCCCTCATCCTCCGTCTTTCCAGGGAGAACAACCCCAGTTTACCCAATCTCTCCTCATAATTAAGCCCCTCCATACCAGGCAACATCCTGGTAAACCTCCTCTGTACTCTCTCCAAAGCCTCCACGTCCTTCTGGTAGTGTGGCGACCAGAACTGGACGCAGTATTCCAAATGCGGCCGAACCAACGTTCTATACATCTGCAACATCAGATCCCAACTTTTATACTCTATGCCCCATCCTATAAAGGCAAGCATGCCACATGCCTTCTTCACCACCTTCTCCACCTGTGACGTCACCTTCAAGGATCTGTGGACTTGCACACCCAGGTCCCTCTGCGTATCTACACCCTTTATGGTTCTGCCATTTATCCTATATCTCCTCCCTACATTATTTCTACCAAAATGCATCACTTCGCATTTATCAGGATTGAACTCCATCTGCCATTTCTTTGCCCAAATTTCCAGCCTATCTATATCCTTCTGTAGCTTCTGACAATGCTCCTCACTATCTGCAAGTCCTGCCAATTTTGTGTCGTCCGCAAACCTACTGATCACCCCAGTTACACCTTCTTCCAAATCATTTATATAAATCACAAACAGCAGAGTTCCCAATACAGAGCCCTGCGGAACACCACTAGTCACAGGCCTCCAGCCGGAAAAAGACCCTTCCACTACCACCCTCTGTCTTCTGTGACCAAGCCAGTTCTCCACCCATCTAGGCACCTCCCCCTTTATCCCATGAGATCCAACCTTTTTCACCAGCCTACCATGAGGGACTTTGTCAAACGCTTTACTAAAGTCCATATAGACGACATCCACGGCCCTTCCCTCGTCAACCATTCTGGTCACTTCTTCAAAAAACTCCACCAGGTTAGTGAGGCATGACCTCCCTCTCACAAAACCATGCTGACTATCGTTAATGAATTTATTCCTTTCTAAATGCGCATACATCCTATCTCTAAGAATCTTCTCCAACAACTTCCCCACCACGGACGTCAAGCTCACCGGCCTATAATTACCCGGGTTATCCTTCCTACCCTTCTTAAATAACGGGACCACATTAGCTATCCTCCAATCCTCTGGGACCTCACCTGCGTCCAGTGACGAGACAAAGATTTGCATCAGAGGCCCAGCGATTTCATCTCTTGTCTCCCTGAGCAGCCTTGGATAGATTCCATCAGGCCCTGGGGATTTGTCAGTCTTTATATTCTCTAACAAACCTAACACTTCCTCCTTTGTAATGGAGATTTTCTCCAACGGTTCAACACTCCCCTCCGAGACACTCCCAGTCAACACATCCCTCTCCTTTGTGAATACCGACGCAAAGTATTCATTTAGGATCTCCCCTTCTTCTTTGGGCTCCAAGCATAATTCCCCACTTTTGTCCCTGAGAAGTCCGATTTTTTCCCTGACAACCCTTTTGTTCCTAACGTATGAATAAAATGCCTTGGGATTCTCCTTAATCCTGTCTGCCAAGAACATTTCGTGACCCTTTTTTGCTCTTCTAATTCCCCATTTGAGTTCTTTGTACTCCTCCAGAGCTCCCTCCGTTTTTAGCTGCCTGGACCTAACATACGCCTCTCTTTTCTTTTTGACCAGTCCCTCAATTTCCCTGGTTATCCACGATTCTCGAATCCTACCCTTCCTATCCTTCTTTTTTACAGGCACATGCCTGTCCTGTAGCCCTAACAACTGTTCCTTAAAAGACTCCCACATGCCAGATGTGGATTTACCCTCAAACAGCCTCTTCCAATCAAGAGCTGCCAATTTCTGCCTAATCCCACTAAAGTTAGCCTTCCCCCAATCCAACACCTTACCCTTGGGACATCACTCATCCTTTTCCATCACTATCCTAAAGCTAACAGAATTGTGGTCACTATTTGCCACATGTTCCCCTACCGAAACTTTGAAGACCTGACCGGGCTCATTCCCCAGTACGAGGTCCAGTATAGCCCCCTCTCTAGTCGGGCTATCTACATATTGTTCCAAAGAACCCTCCTGTACGCATTTTACAAATTCCTCCCCATTCAGAGTCCCTGCTCTCAGCGATTTCCAGTCTATACCAGGGAAATTGAAATCTCCCACTACAACAACCCTATTTTTCCTGCACTTATCCAGTATCTCCTGACATATCCATTCTTCCACTTCCCTTGGGCTGTTGGGGGGCCTGTAGTACACCCCCAACATAGTGACTGCGCCCTTCCTGTTTCTAAGCTAATAATACAATTCAGTGCATTATTCTACTGCTAAAATGAAACTGTGTGTTAGTTGTTCTGTATATTTATGGCACAGAGACATAACCACGAATCCCGAGAGAAGTTAAAGGTTAATTCCTATTAGGCAGAAAGTAAGGTCCATTAAAAGTTTGTTTACCTGTAGACTGTCAACAGAAAATAACTGGGTTTTATTGCTTTTTTTCCCCATGAATACTGTTTTGCCTTTGAAACATGTGATCACTTAAGGGTCGATTGCCAGATTTAAAGATTTTATACAACCAAATGGCTAAATTTCCAAGGATCGGCAATCACTGTCGGATTTCCGCCTGACTCCTAATTTTTGCACGGTGACTCACTGATGCATTTACCCATTTACTTATCTTTCACACACTGAAAAACTGTTTAAATGTCCCAAAGCAGTCAGAAATTTGGAACTTATGTGGGATTATGAAGCACATCTTAGGGGATCCATCCTGACGATCTGGAGGCTGGAAGATCTGGGTTAATAAGTCTCAAGAGTGATCCGACCTTGTGGAAAATAATGACTCATTTTCTCCAAACTTTACATTCTAGCATTACATTATTACTTCTATTTTTCCTGCCTCTTTTTCCACTCCACTTTGTTATTTACTCTTCTTTCCCTTTGATCAAAACTCTTATAAAATGTTTTCTTCAAATCTACTCAGGTGTGTCCAGTTTTGACATTTGTCTGTCCTGCAACATTATTAACAATTTACAAATTGACTAGAGTAATGCTGCACAGACCCAAAGGCTAAATTCAGCTTGTCAAGACATTCACACACAATCGTCTTGACCAATATTCTAATGAACTCCATTGAACTGGTTGAACCCACTTCAGCAAAGGCTGTCAATTTATATCAATAGTGTTCTATCGTTGGGGCATATCCTTCCATCATCAGGTTATTATTTCTGAAACTACCTGCATTTGCCACATGAGCTCATCACCTTTGTATTTGTTTGGTATTAGGATGTTGGTTAAAAGTATTTTTTATAGTCTTGTGGTACTACTCTAAAGCAGAAAGCTTTGATCTGGGTATTACAGGTGAACACCTGTTTACACGTGGGGGTGGCACGGTGGCACAGTGTTTAGCACTGCTGCCTCACAGCACCAGGGACCCAGGTTCAATTCCCAGCTTGGGTCACTGTCTGTGAGGAGTCTGCACATTCTCCCCATGTCTGTGTGGGTTTCCTCCAGGTGCTCCGGTTTCCTCCCACAGTCCAACAGACGTGTTGATTAGGTGGATTGGCAATCCTACCTCAGTATACCCGAACAGGCGCCAGAGTGTGGCAACTCGGGGATTTTCACAGTAACTTCATTGCAGTGTTAATGTAAGCCTACGTGTGACTAATAAATAAAATAAATAATTAGATGTCATGATAATTATTTAGTTGACATCAGTGGAAGGCTTAGTCAGCAAGCACCTTAATTGAATGGTTTTACAAAGATCCTAAATCCTATTTAGCAGGTAAATACACAGTATTTGAGTATTAAGCAGCTCCAAATTTGAGGGATTACAAGACAGGTGTTAACTGTCATCACGTGGATTCAGAATTAACCCAGTTAATCCTTAGCTTTCATTATTTAAATAACGTCAGCTGGCCACCTAAAAGCAGGTAAATTAGGTGTTATTAGGAAAATGAGTCATTATTTTCCACAAGGTCGGATCACACTTGAGACTTATTAACACAAGGCTGTGTTCTCAGTCCCCTACTACACTCCTTATGCACCTATGACTGTGCGGCCAAATTCCCCTCCAATTCGATTTTCAAGTTTGCTAACGACACCACCACAGTGGGTCGGATCTCAATGACGCGACAGAGTACAGGAATGAGACAGAGGATCTGGTGAACTGTTGCGGCAACAATAATCTCTCCTTCAATGTCAACAAAACGAAAGAGATTGTCATCGAGTTCAGGAAGCGTAAAGAAGAACATGCCCCTGTCTACATCAATGGGGACGAAGTAGAAAGGGTCGAGAACTTCAGGTTTTTAGGTGTCCAGATCACCAACAACCTGTCCTGTTCCCCCCAAGCTGACACTATAGTTAAGAAAGTCCACCAATGCCTCTACTTTCTCAGACGACTAAGGAAATTTGGCATGTCAGCTACGACTCTCACCAACTTTTACAGATGCACCATAGAAAGCATTCTTTCTGGTTGTATCATAGCTTGGTATGGCTCCGGCTCTGCCCAAGACCGCAAGGAACTACAAAAGATTGTGAATATAGCCCAATCCATCATGCAAACCCAGCCTCCCATCCATTGACTCTGTCTACACTTCCCGCTACCTTGGCAAAGCAGCCAGCATAATTAAGGACTCCACGCACCCTGGACACTCTCTCTTCCACCTCCTTCCTTCAGGAAAAAGATATAAAAGTCTGAGGTCACGTACCAACCAACTCAAGAACAGCTACTTCCCTGCTGCTGTCAAAGACTTTTGAATGGACTTACCTTGCATTAAGTTGATCTTTCTCTACACCCTAGCTATGACTGTAACACTACATTCTGCACTCTCTCGTTTTCTTCTCTATGAATGGTATGCTTTGTCTGTGTAGCACGCAAGAAACAATATTTTTCACTGTATGTTAATACATGTGACAATAATAAATCAAATCAAACGCTGACTAAACACAGTAAACTGCTTATAATCAGTTAGAATTGTTTCTCAACAAAATCTGTTAATCTTGTACTGTGTTGATATAGTAATTTTAAATTATTAATCTTAGCCATACTAAAATCTTTCTAAACCCATTTCAGGCTTCCTATGAAATTCTCATGCTGAGATTGCTATAGAAATTCATCTTAACACACTGAACTTTAGGAGACCTGACTATTAGAAAGCTGCAGGACAATAATGATCAGTAATTATATGTTTTTGTTTCAGAGGGTGTTCACAACTAGACTGTCTTGTGGGGTTCATCATCATCTTTATTCTTTCATTCTAAGTCTTTCATTCAATTTTGTTGTTTTGTACTTTTAACTTTTTCGAAAGACTTTTTTTTCCCAAAACACTTTAAAAAAAAAACTCAATTTTCAAGTGAAGATATCTTTTCTTTCCTCAGATCACATATAGTCAACATCTTTTCCTAGATAGTCAACATCTATTCCCAAAGGCAGGGGAGTCTAAAACTAGAGGGCTGTGGTGAACCATAGTTGGTTACCACTATGAGTGCTGAGCCATGGATGGTCAGCACTATGGGTATTTGTAGATATGTTACTGTTGTCACTGTTGGGGTTAGGGTTGGGCTGTTCTACCTGTTGATATTGTTCTGTGGTACACTCCAGTTGGCTCCGCCTACCTGGGGAAGTATAAAGGTCACTGCACTGCCTGGTGACCCTTTAGTCTGGGATTGTATTGTATATAGTGTGCTCCATTCTTGTTAGTAATAAAAGCCTTTATTTCCCGGGTACAATCTAGCCTCCCGAGTGATTTAATCGCGCATCAAGGGCATAGGTTTAAGGTGAGAGGGGAGAGATACAAAAGGGTCCAGACAGGCAATCCTTTCACTCAGAGGGTGGTAGTGTCTGGAACGAGCTGCCAGAGGCAGTAGCAGAGGTGGGTACAATTTTGTCTTTTAAAAAGCATTTAGGCAATTATATGGGTAAGATGGGAATGCAGCCAGTTAGGACTAGCTTAGTGGTAAAAACTGGGTGGCATGGACAAGTTGGGCCAAAGGGCCTGCCTCCATGTTGTGAACCTCTATGACTCTATATGCAACTGTATATGGATTGGTAAACTTGCTTTCAAGAGAATGTAACAAAGATTCACTTGACTGATTCCTGGATTGAGGGAGTTGTTTTATGAGAAGTAATTGTGTAGACTAGGCTTATATTTGTTTGAATTTAGCAGAATGAGGGGGTGATCATACTGAAACTTAAAACATGCATGAAGAGCTTGATAGGGTATATGCTGGGATTATGTTTTCCCTGGCAAGTACAGAACTAGGGTTGTAGTCTCAGAATAAGGGTACAACCATTTAAAACTGAGATGAGGAGAAATTTCTTCACTCAAAGGATTGGAAATCTTTGGAATTTCTAACTATAGCGAGTTGTGGATATTCAGACATGGGGCATATTTAATATAGAGATTGATAGACATTTGGATATGCGTGAAATAAAGGAATATGGGGTTGGTAGGTATTATGATGGCCATGGGAGATCATCAAAAGACTCCCCATTTGTGGAATATGAGCTGCTATATTGAGCGGGTGGAGGCTCGCTCAATGGGAAGCAGTCAGCGATTTTTAAACCTGTTATTCTACCCGGACAGTTGTTGTAGGTCCCGAGGTGAAGACTAGCTGACTGTACGCTGCAGGAGCGGCCCTTTCCCTTGGTGCACGGGAAACTGGTGTTTGACTGAATTACTCCAGTATGGGAAGGCAGAGTTGAGATGAAGAACAGCTGTAAATGAACAACTGAACAGGCTTGAAGGGTTGAACATCCCATTACTCCTCCTATTTCTTATGTTCTTATAAGTAGATCAATTGCACTACCAGTGAATGATGTGTGACTCAGTGTAAAGTGTGGACTTGCAAACGTTATGTCAGTGTACAGATGGTTGAGTTACTGTAAATAGTACAGTATTGAGCCTTAGTTTTTTTTTGCTGAGTAATATTACCAGGCGTGACTCATCAGCCTGCACCACAATTAGCACTGATAAAATACTGTATCTGTTGCTGCAGATATGACAGTTTGTCTATCACTAGCGATACTCCCAGTTTCAGCTTCCAGCAATTAAAGTTAACACTTTTCACCATTCAGTATCGGAGGGCAGAAAGCAGGGAGTTACTTTTTAAAAGCAAGACACACTGGACAGCTTGTTTTTTCAACCAGAGGCAACAGCTCAGTCTTTTGCAGAAATATATATAAAGGGGGAATTTCTGGGAAGAAAGTGTTTGAATAAATTCCAGCAACAGATGTTGGCATAATGTCATAGAAGGTTTAATATTGTCCAAAAGAAAGTTCAATGTTGTTCAAAACAACAAAATGGAAAACCTCAGGACCTTAGAGAATTCAGGTAACATGTAGCATTTACCATGCCAGTTACAACCAATATTTCTCTAATTTCCTTCCTCAGTGAGCAGCCAGTTTGTTACAATGTGTGGTCCCCTTAAGATGTACGCATTTGTGTACGCAGACAACCTAAAAGGACTGTTTCTTCTGCACGGCCTGTTTTAGCCCTGTATGGTATATTCCCAAATGCTATGTGGCAGTGCACCTGCACAAATTAAGGGAACATTGGTTACAACCCCAGATTTCAGTGCAATGACTTCCAATACTGGTCATTACTCCAAATCTCATACCATTTCACCTCACCTCACTGTCCACACTGAAAAAACTGGCCACCTGGTTCCATTTCCTTATGCTACCTCCTGTATGTTTTTTTAACTTTTCTATTTTTCAAGTACTTACCCCTTTGACTTTTAAAGATATCATGGCTTTGTTTCTACCATTGTTTCTAGTTGGGGATTTTATCAGTTCTCTGCTTGCCAAAATACTTCTAACCTCAAATTCATCTTATTTTTATGCTAACAAAGAAAATTACAGCACAAGAACAGGCCCTTCAGCCCTCCAAACCTGCACCGACCATGCTGCCCATCAGAACTAAAACCCTCTACCCTTCCAGGGACCATATCCCTCTATTCTCATCCTATTCATGTATTTGTCCGGGTACCCCTTAAAAGTCACTATCGTATCTGCTTCCACTACCTCCCCAGCAGCGAGTTCCAGGCACCCACCTAACCTTAAATTTATATATTCTAGTTACTGTCCCATTGACCAGTGGAAATAGATTTTTTACTCCATCAAAATCAATAATAATTTGGAATTAGTCGATTAGATTACCTCCTGACCCCCTTTGATCTAGTGCAAGAAGCTTTTATTGTTGCAATTGCTCCACAAGACTGAAACCCTGGTATCATGTTAATTAAATCTCTGTGCATTCTCTATATTGCTTTGGCATCCTTCTAAATGCAAAATTTTGGTTGAGACCCTGATGTCAGAGGCATTTCTGGGTCTTGACACTATTTCATGTTGGCGCATCATATGTGAAGCAATTTTAAACAAGCAGACAGTTAGTGGCCAAGGATTACATTGGACAGCCAATCAGGGGCATTAGAAGAGAAGTCATCTGACATCTTGGCTTGTCTCCTCACCACTGGCCTTACCATGCGAACAGCTGTTCCTCCTGCTGCTCATTCTCATATCTGAGTAACTCAGCCCCAACCCCTTGTTTGTCCTCCTTCGTCTCCAGGAGATAGATCACAGCTGCTATGGACCCGCTATTATGCTCCTGTAGGCCTACTCCCCCTGGCTCCATCATTGCCCCCTTCCAAGTACCCCATTGCCTGTAGAGTTACCTCTATAGTGTTCCACAGCCTGAACAACTCACTGCTGTTAACTGGACTGGGCTCCATTACTGGCTCTCCACTGGGCTTCCGCCTTCTACTTGGATGTGATCACAACTCTTAGTGGTCCCCATGCACGAGAGGTAAACTTACCTACAGTCAGTGGCTGTTAATTGCCTTATTTCCCTGCTCAAGTGCTAAGCTGCTGGGTTTGGGCAGTTTATCGGCATTTGGGTTCTGATGCCTGTTCAAAGATTAATGGGATGTGGGGCCATGTCAGTGAGCTAGCACATTCACCTGTTCCGGATTTTTGTACCCCGATCTGCGTCTGATCCTGTCTCCTCTGAAAGATCAAAACTCCAGCCCAGGAAGTTCAAAACTGGAATTCTAACCATGGCATAACATACGATTGTACAGAATTAGCATTATCTATTTGCTCTTGTATATGCTCATTTTTTTTACAGCTTTAACTACTTTTCTTCCCACTTTGAAGATTAGTGTATCTGAATCTTTAAGTCTCTCTGCTCTCTTATTCCTTTATAACTCCAACTATCTACTTTCAAATAAGTAAGAGCCAAATAAGTAAGACCTGCTGAGATTTTTCAGCATTTTCTGTTTTTGTTGTGAAAGTAAGAGCTGAATACTGGGTAACTTTCAGCTGACATTAGCACTGCCATTAGTAAATATGGAATAGCTGTCTTCAACTGCTGAAGAGGAATATTTGTCTTGTAAATTCAATGGTGCTGAACTACTTTAGTGTGATGCTGTCAAATTTAAAGATACACTTCAAGCACAGAAGAATTTGATGTCTATATATATTGCAGCACTGATGCCTCCAGATGACCTATATCAGAATCCAAGAAGATTGTGAGCTACTCTTCATCACTCTAATAACATTTACATTTGCAAAATAGGCATTTGGGTGAAATACCAGAGCCCTACCAATAATTATGTTACTTTACCCTGGTAATACTGATAAGGAGGGAAGAAAATTGTAGAAAAATACATATCCCTGTTCAGTATTTTCTTGACCCAACTCACCAAGATGATTAAGTGTTATAGATTCACATTCTTCCCTTGAGAACGAGTGGAAGAGTTCACAACCTGATTAGCTCCAATATGAACACCTATTCCATGCCCATAACCATCTTTGCACTTGTGATAAGCCCTCTGTGGCAAGTGGCTTTTATGGGCTCCACACCCAATATGGTGAGGAGGAGAGGCAGGGCCATTCACACACACTGCATAGGAACATCCTACTGGATGTTAATCCAGAATTCAAAGCTGCAGTTCTAGGAGAAGAAGACTCAATCCAACTAACCCCTGATGATAAAAAGTTATATTGTTTCTATTTATAAAAGCATCCATATGCCTGGCCAAATATACCAGCCTATATAAGTCACCATAACCTTGGTGGCTGTGTTTTGAACTAGAATAACATTTATTCTTTCCTTGTGTCTATAGTATAATCTATCTAACTTTCTATATTTGGATTGCCGTTCACAACGGTAATAACATTTCATTAGTTCCAAAAATAATTGCATTTAATGTTGACATTGGATACAAAAAGTAGAAAAGTGCCCAATTCCTGAACATGGATCTTCTCATGTCAATAAATCATCACCAAAAATTCACATTACACTTAAAGAGTTGCATTCGGGCCTAATTGTTGAATGGGTGCAGGGGGCACAATACTCAACCTTCCATTAGACAGAGTGGAAAATCGAAGATACAAAGCCCACAATTTTCCAACATGCACCATCAGTTGATGAAGTTCTCAACTGTCAATTCTTATTAAAAATACGGCTTCAACCGTTCTACAAATGAGATCATCTTTGGTTTTGCTCCATTTCTCACATTTCATGAAATAACACTGCCCAGTTTGCTCTTGTAGAATCAAAAATGTGATGAATTGGTTGTAGATTTTTTCCAGATTATAGCTCCCAGCACAGGCCTTCAACAGAGTGGAACTCATTTTGGGATCCAGACCAGGGGACCAGTACTTCCTCATGACCAGCTGCCCACCATTTTTCATGGTCACAAAATCATCTGGAACTTCTGTACTCAAACTCTTACATTTGATCCTGATGCACAGAGCTCTGAATCTGGAGATTTACTTTATAATATTTACCCCATATTTTATGAAGCAAATTGGGACAGAAACTCTTCAATCCTTCTGACACACACGCACCATAACTCAAGATGGAGTGCATCAGACCAGCCGCATACTGGATTGCTTTAAGAAACTTAAGTGAAGAGTCACTTAAGGAAGTAATGTCATTGTGGTGAACCATCGTTGGTTCCCACTAGATAGTACTGAGCCAGGGTCTGGCCAGTACTACAAGTATGTATATATGTTGCTGTTGGGGTTAGGGATGGGTTGTTCTACTTGTTGCTGTTGGGGTTAGGGTTGGGCTGTTACACCTTGTATTATAGTTATTATGGTACATCCCAGTCGGGCTCCGCCTCCTGGGAGAGGTATAAAGGTCACTGCTCTGTCTGGGACCCCTCAGTCTGGGATCGTGTATATACTTAGTAGCTTCGTTGTAACAGCAAATAAAAGCCTTTATTTCCTGAGCATCTCAAGCCTCGTGTGTGATAATGCGCATCAATTTTATTTGCTGTTAAGTAAACTCTCGTCGAAAAAAAAAACGATACAGAGAGTATGGAGCAGATGTTGAAACCTGAACGTCTTACACTGAATCCACATGCGGCGGGCACCTCTAACACCTTCGACCACTGGTTGAAATGTTTTGAGGACTACCTGGCAGCCTCCGCAGCGGTCACCACAGACGATGACAGACTCCGGGTCCTCCATGCGAGGGTAAGCGACACCGTATACCTCGCGATCCGTGCGGCCACCGACTACACAAAGGCCCTCGAGCTTCTTAAGAAGCGTTACATTAAACCGCCAAACGAAATGCATGCTCGATACCTCTTAGCCACTCGACGACGGCAGCCCAGCGAAACAACGGAAGAATACGCGAACGAGCTCCTACAGCTAGCCAGGGGCTGTAACTGCAAAGCAGTGTCGGCAGACCAGAATATGAACGACCTCGCTCGAGATGCGTTTGTGGCGGGAATCGGATCATCTTATATCCGACTCAGACTGCTGGAGCAAGGTAATCTTGACCTCACAAAGTCGATAGAACTAGCGGATACGTTGGAGACGGCCTCCAAAAGCCTAGTATTGTATCCTGAAGACCACGTGGAGACAACGTGGCAGGAGCAGTCGCTGATCCCTCCTCATCCCTCGGGTTCGAAAAGCTGCGTGATGGCGTGCCCACACTCGGGCCTGACGACGGCAGCAGCTCCGGGCGGCCCGTGGTGTTACTTCTGTGGGGGAGCGAAGCATACCCGGCAACGGTGTCCCGCTAAAGCTGTGTTGTGCTCCGCCTGCGGTAAGAAGGGGCACTATTCGAAGGTATGCCGATCTAAACCTACTTCTAGGAACAGCAGTTCGGCCTGCGACTCCCCAGAGCCCGGTTCTTCGTCGTCGGCATCGTCGAGGGTTTCATCCACGTGCGAGGTCAGGACGACGCCATTACAGTCGACGGAGTCGGAGATGCGTGACCACCAGGGGTCACTGATTTTGGCGCCATCACCCACGTGCGACCTATGGGAGCGGCCATGTTGGTCGGCACCGACCACGAACGACCAGCAGGGGTCATCTTCGTCAATCTCAGCTGCCTGCAGTGGCGCTCACGAACCAACGGTGGCGTCGATCATCCTGGACCAGGCCAAGCCTCATAGACTTGACAAGTCTATGATGGACATTCAGGTAAACAACCACTTGATTTATTGTCTGTTTGACAGCGGGAGCACTGAGAGTTTTATTCACCCAGACGCTGTGAAGCGGTGTGGTCTCCAGATCCAACCTGTCAAACAGACAATTTCTATGGCATCAAGGTCCCGGTCTGTCACCGTGCTAGGGAGTTGCGTGGTAACTTTAACGGTGCAAGGCACGGTTTATGAGCGCTTCAAGCTCCTGGTGTTACCGCACCTGTGCGCGCCAATACTCCTCGGTCTAAATTTCATGGTCCACTTGAAGAGTGTAACCCTACAGTACGGTGGGCCACTCCCTCCGCTTTCAGTGGGAGAACAGCAGCTTCCAAATTGCCCAACGCGCCCCGCCTGTAGCCTCTCGACACTGAAGATTACCACACCCTCCCTGTTCCAGAATCTTGTGCCAGGCTGCAAGCCCATTGCAACTAAGAGTAGGCGTTACAGCGCTGAGGATCGGATCTTCATTCGATCTGAAGTTCAGCGGCTCCTCAAGGAAAGGATCATACAACCTAGCGCTAGTCCATTGAGAGCGCAGGTCGTGGTGGTCAAGAGTGGGAACAAACCCCGGATGGTCATTGACTATAGTCAGACCATTAATAGGTATACGCAGCTGGATGCGTATCCCCTCCCGCGCATATCTGATATGGTCAATCAGATTGCGCAGTACCGGGTGTTCTCCACCATAGACCTCAAGTCTGCCTACCACCAACTCCCCATTCGCCCAGAGGACCGACAATACACGGCTTTTGAGGCGGATGGTCGCTTGTATCACTTTCTCAGGGTTCCCTTTGGTGTCACCAATGGGGTCTCGGTCTTCCAGCGTGCTATGGACCGAATGGTGGACCAGAACGGGCTGCGGGCTACCTTCCCGTACCTGGATAACGTCACCATCTGCGGCCATGACCAGCAGGACCACGACACAAATCTCCTGAAGTTCCTACGCACTGCATCTCGCCTGAATCTGACCTACAACAGGGAGAAGTGTGTATTTCGTATGCGCCGTTTAGCCATCCTCGGATACGTGGTGGAAAATGGGGTCATTGGCCCTGATCCAGACCGTATGCATCCCTCTTTGAACTTCCCCTGCCCACTAGTGCAAAAGCACTGAGAAGATGCTTAGGCTTCTTCTCTTATTATGCACAGTGGGTTCCCAATTACGCGGACAAAGCTCGTCCGCTCATCAAGTCCACTTCTTTTCCCCTAACACCAGAGGCTCGATTGGCCTTTGATAAACTAAAAGCCGACATCGCGAAAGCCACGATGCACGCTGTTGATGAGTCCATCCCCTTTCAGGTGGAGAGCGATGCATCTGATTTCGCCCTGGCCGCCACACTTAACCAGGCGGGCAGGCCCGTCGGCTTTTTTTCCCGCACCCTCCAAGGCTCCGAAATTCGACATTCAGCGGTGGAAAAGGAGGCCCAGGCCATTGTGGAGGCCGTCAGGCATTGGCGCCATTACTTGGCGGGAAAACGGTTCACCCTGATCACGCACCAGCGGTCCGTGGCGTTCATGTTCAATAACACGCTGAGGGGCAAGATCAAGAACGACAAGATCTTGAGGTGGAGAATTGAACTCTCCACCTATAATTACGACATCATGTATCGTCCAGGGAAACTCAATGAGCCCTCGGATGCCCTGTCGCGTGGAACATGCGCCAGTATACAGGAGGACCGTTTGCAGGCTCTCCATAATGACCTATGCCATCCTGGGGTCACTCGGCTCTACCACTTTGTAAAAGCCCGCAATCTGCCCTACTCGGTGGAGGATGTCAGGTCCATAACGAGAAGCTGTCGGGTATGCGCGGAATGCAAACCGCACTTTTACTGACCTGACCGGGCACAATTAGTCAAGGCCACTCGTCCCTTCGAAAGACTGAGTGTCGACTTTAAGGGCTCCCTTCCCTCAACAGATCGGAATGTGTACTTCCTCAACATCATTGATGAGTACTCGAGATTCCCTTTTGTTAGTCCCTGCTCTGATACATCCGCTGCCACGGTTATCAAGGCATTCCGTGATCTTTTCACCCTGTTCAGGTACCCCAGCTACATTCACAGCGACAGGGGCTCGTCGTTCATGAGCGATGACTTGAGGCAATACCTGCTCTCATACGGGATTGCCTCTAGTCGAACCACGAGCTACAACCCTAGGGGTAACGGACAGGTGGAACGTGAGAATGCTACAGTCTGGAAGGCTGTCTTACTGGCGTTGAAGTCAAAAAGCCTTCCAGTGTCCCGTTGGCAAGAGGTGCTCCCTGATGCGCTCCATTCCATACGCTCACTCCTGTGTACGGCAACCAACGCTACTCCCCATGAGAGGCTGTTTTCATTCCCTCGGAAGTCTACCTCTGGGACCTCATTACCGTCTTGGTTGACGTACCCAGGACCTGTCCTCCTGCGGCGACATGTAAGGGCCCGCAAGTCCGACCCGTTGGTCGAACAGGTCCATCTCCTCCACGCCAACCTTCAGTATGCCTATGTGGCATACCCTGACGGGCGAGAGGACACGGTCTCGATCCGAGACCTGGCGCCAGCAGGGGACGTAGAAACCCCTGTCGCTCCCATACCCCCTGTTACAAACCCCCCAACTATTGTTTCCCCTCCGGACATGGCGTGGGCAGCATCGGGACCATTACTTAACCCTTTTACTCCCGTGTACAGCTTGCCTGAGTCCAGAGGATGGTCGCCACTTCAGGACGTGTCGGAACTCAACGGATTATCATCACCTCGGGGTCAACCGGCCCGTGAGACTGTGGAGGAACCGTTGGACATCGCCTTGGGGAGAACGCCACCGCGAGTGCCTACTCCGGTGTCATCGCCGGTGTTGAGGAGGTCACAACGATGGTGCGGTCCCCCTGACCGTCTGAACTTATAGACTGATGACAAATTATTCTGGTTTTTTTGTACCCCGCCGGCCTTTGTCTTCAAAGGAGGGGTGAATGTGGTGAACCATCGTTGGTTCCCACTAGATAG
Organism: Mustelus asterias; assembly: GCF_964213995.1. NCBI lineage: Eukaryota > Metazoa > Chordata > Chondrichthyes > Carcharhiniformes > Triakidae > Mustelus > Mustelus asterias. Next base: position 93,934,831 of record NC_135806.1, on the reverse strand, counting down.
TACTGAGCCAGGGTCTGGCCAGTACTACAAGTATGTATATATGTTGCTGTTGGGGTTAGGGATGGGTTGTTCTACTTGTTGCTGTTGGGGTTAGGGTTGGGCTGTTACACCTTGTATTATAGTTATTATGGTACATCCCAGTCGGGCTCCGCCTCCTGGGAGAGGTATAAAGGTCACTGCTCTGTCTGGGACCCCTCAGTCTGGGATCGTGTATATACTTAGTAGCTTCGTTGTAACAGCAAATAAAAGCCTTTACTTCCTGAGCATCTCGAGCCTCGTGTGTGATAACGCGCATCAGTCATAGAAACATAGAAGATAGGAGCAGGAGGAGGCCATTTGGCCCTTTGAGATACTCCGCCATTCATCACTATCATGGCTGATTGTCCAACTCAATAGCCTAATCCTGCTTTCTCCCCATAACCTTTGATTCCATTTTCCCCAAGTGCTAAATCTAGCCGCCTCTTGAATACATTCAATGTTTTGACATCAACTACTTCCTGTGATAATGAATTCCACAGGCTCACCACTCTTTGGGTGAAGACATGTTTCCTCATCTCCGTCCTAAATGGTCTACCCTGAATCCTCAGACTGTGACCAGTGGTTCTGGACTCCCCCACCATCGGGAACATCCTGCATCTACCCTGTCTAGTCCTGTTAGAATTTTATAAGTTTCTGTGAGATCACCCCTCATTCGTCTGAACTCCAGCGAAAACAATCCTAACCTAGTCAATCTCTCCTCGTACATTAGTCGCGCCATCTCTGGAATCAGCCTGGTAAATCTTTGCCTTGAGAGCAAGAACATCCTTCCTCAGAAAAGGAGGCCAAAACTGCACACAATACTTCAGGTTTGGTCTCACCAAGGCCCTGTATACTTGCAACAACACATCCCTGCTCCTGTATTTGAAACCTCTCACAATGAAAACCAACATAACATTTGCCTTCTTTACCACCTGCTGCACCTGCATGCTTACCTTTAGTAACTGATGCACAAGGGTGCCCAGGTCCCACTGCACACACCCCTCTCCCAATTTACAGCCATTCAGGTAGTAATCTGCCTTCTTGTTTTTGCTTCCAAAGTGAATAACCTCACAATTATCCAAATTATACTGCATCTGCCATTGATTTGCCCACTCACCCCATCTGTCCAGATTATGCTGAAGGATCTCTACATCCTTGTCACAGTTCACCCTCCCACCAAAATTTGTATCATCTGCAAACTTTGAGATGTTACATTTTGTTCCCTCATCCAAATCATTAATATATAATGTGAATAGCTGGGGTCCCAGCACCGATCCCTGTAGCACACCATTAGTTGCTGCCTGCCCATTTGAAAAGGACCCATTAATTCTTACTCTTCGTTTCCTCTCTGCCAACCAGTTTTCTATCCATCTCAATACACTTCCCCCAATCCCATGCGCTTTAATCTTGCGCGATAATCTTTTACGCAGGACTTTGTCATGACCTGAGAGTTGTGGCTGTACACTGAACATGTACGAAGTGTACAATATCTGTATATATATATGTTCTAGTTGCAATAACTAACCTGTGTATTGCTACATATTGTTTGTATTCCTATGATTCCTTCATAAATCACACAAATAGCAAAAAGTAGTGGCAGCATTGGAGGATTTTGGAGGAACATTGTACACAAAAGTGTTACAGCACTGGAGAAATTCTGAACATCAAGCACAATAATGTGCCATTGATTGCTTACTTGGGCTGGCTGAAGGTATCATAGAAGTTCAGAAGACACAGAAGACACCAACACAGACAGAACCCCAGAAGCTTGAAGAGCTGAGTGAGTACCATAGCCACACAGCAGCTGGATTTGTGGTCAAAGGGAAAGCCAAATATTCACAGGAAATGTGTGATCAAATATTCTGGCAGTAGGCCGGAAAACAGGGTGTCTCCATTGCAGCACATGGATTCCCATGTCAACTTGTTTCATTGGGCCTATACTGAAAGTATGGGACATGCCCACAGTGCTGTCGGAGGAGTTGTAGCTTTTAAAGTATTAAATTTTATTTATTAATGTCACAAGTAAGCTTACATTAACACTGCAATGAAGTTACTGTGAAAATCCCCTAGTTGCCACACTCCGGTGCCTGTTCGGGTACACTGAGGGAGAATTTAGCATCGCCAATGTACCTAACCAGCACGTCTTTGGACTGAGGGAGGAAACCGGAGCACCCGGAGGAAACCCACGCAGACACGGGGAGAACGTGCAGATTCTGCACAGAGAGTGACCCAAGCCGCGAATCGAACCCGGGTCCCTGGCGCTATGAGGCAGCAGTGCTAACCACTGTGCCATATGCCACTGTATTAAAAAAAGAACTTTAAAAAACACTGGAGTCTGAAATATAATCAAACTGCAGCCTTTGAAGAAAGCTAACAAAAAGATGAGTCTTTGGAAACATAAAGGGAAATCTGTGAAGATGCTATAGTGTTTTTAAAGAAGACAACAGGCCTGATTTTACCATTTTCATTCTAAGTGCTGAATCTGGGTGTAATTCAGATCCGACTTGGAAACCTGCTCTCAGGCGCCCCCATACGCACATAACCTGGAAAAAGAATAGCGGGTGAGAATTGCGTTGTGGGCAGGGCTTATCGCGTCTGAAATACTGCTGCCCCGATCGGAGCTTTGAACGGCACATGCGCAGTGAGAACAAATTTGAAAAACATGCCCCTGTCACATTGCTCCTGGGCCACAAAAAGCGGATAAAGTGGCCCGGGAGCGAAAAGCGGGAGCGATGGCCCCCACAAACATCACCCCACCCCCACAACATAATTGTCCCCCTTATCCACCCACACCTCCCGCTACCCAGACCAATCGCGACACCTTGCCCCTTACTCCCCCACCCATCACCCGCAGAGTGGCAGCAGTCCACCCCGTACGTTCCTACCCCGTCTCTCCTCCCCCCCCCACCAGAGAATGATCAGGCCTCCCCCCCCACACCAGAGAATGATCGAGCCTCCCCCCTCCCCCAGAGAATGAGCAGACCTCCCTCCCCATCCCCCACCTTCAGAGAACGATCTGGCCTCCCTCCCACACCCCCCCCCAAGAGAATGATCTGGCCTCCTTCCCTCCCCCCACCAGACAACGATCTGGCTTTCCTCCCCCCCCCCCCCCTCAACCAGAGAATGATCTGGCCTCTGCCCCCCCCCCCCCCCCCCCCCCCACCCCCCACCCTGCCCCTACCAGATAACGATCTGGCCTCCCACCACCACCCCCCCCCCCCCACCAGAGAACGATCTGGTCTCTGCCCCACACCCCCCACCCCGCCCCCCACCAGACAACGATCTGACCTCCCTTCCCCCCCCCACCCCCCACCAGAGAACGATCTGTCTCGCCTCACTTTCCCCCTCTACCAACCACCCCCTCCACCCAATCTGAGTTAGAGAGCCGTTGGAAGTTCTGAACTTACCTTTTCAGAAGCTGTAGCGCCCGAAACATACCTTTGCCGAGCATGTTGGTTTTGCGCCAAATCTGGACGTGCGAACGCGATGATAAAAGGGGAAATGCTGTTATAGTTGGGCGGGCAGCCCATTAATTCAATTTAAATGCATGCAAATGCATTTAAATCACCATTTGTGCCCATTTCAGGTGCGAATCGGATCGCGGCCATTTTCGGGCCTTGGTAAAGTAGGCATCTGCGCAGACACAGGCGTGGATTGTGTTAATGGCCTCACGTCCGACTTTACCAAGTTTTAGCGCCGAAAACGGGCGCAACACAAAGGTAAAATCGGGCCCAACGTGTCACGAAAATGGTACTTATATAAATTGAAAGGCATCAGATTTGGATCAGAAGGACCCTAACAAGATATTGATTCTCTAGAAGATCAACTGAAAGTAAAGGTGAACTTCTGGATCCATAGGTTAGAACTAATGGCATACCAGCAACAGCAAGTTGAGTCTATTGACTGGTTTGTTAGAAGGTGCTGAAATAAAATCTAGGAGTGCAACCTCTTAGATATTAAATTGTTGGACCAGATATTGGAACAAGTCATCACAGTTACATCAATACAAACCTTTCTAAAGGGCCTACTAGAGGAGAAGGAAGGGTTCTTGATGCGTTATTAAACAGTGGAATAACATTTGAAGCTGGGCACCAACAGTTACAAATGTTAAGAGTGGCTATGGTAAGGTTTGGACATATCCTAAGCCTTGTGTTAAATGTGGTCTGACTCTCTCAATTTGCAATTGTCCTATGGACCAACATCTATGCAATGCATGTAGTGTGTGTGTGGACATTGGGAAGAGAATGCAGAAGGCCAATCTCAGAGCATGTGTCCTGAAAGGGTAATAAGCTACACAGAGAGGAAGAACATGAAGACACAGCTGCAACAACACTCAAAGCTTTGCTAACATATAACAGAAGTCTAAGAAGATAAACCTGGCTGGTCAGGAAGTAAAACATGAAGAGAATCTGAACAAGCACCATGTTCAGGTGTCAGTTGAATAAACATTCCATATTGTCAATGTGGATTGACATGTTAATGCTATTACACAACCTACAGCATTCACCAAGATTAAGATTATAAATTCACAAAAGAATGGTAACCATTCACTTAACGCTAAAATTGATACGGGAGCAAGTGCTAATATCTTGCCTCTCTGTACATTGAAGGCTATGTGCTTAGAGAAATCCAAATCCTTGGTACAACCCAAAAGAATTAGGTTGACAATTTACCATGGCTTGCCAATTAAACACATTGGAACAATACTCTTGCTGTGCAGGTATGGGAAATTGTAATATATACCACAACTGTTTTACATTTGGGACACAGCAGGACCAGGTGTAGCAGGATTTACAGCAAACCAACTTTTATGGACCATCACAATACCTGAGGTCGACACCGTTCCAAAAGGTATGGAAGGTTACAGCACGGAGTGCATTGAGTCAGGTAAAAACCTGAAATTGTTCTATCGGGACAGGTTTGAAACAATTGAAGATACTGTGGAGACAGGTAAAAGTAGATTGCAAAAGAATGGTGGCATTCTTGTTGGCAGCATAGAAGCTGCCAACAGGAATGTTCACTTGCTAATTGGAAATTCAAACACTGAGTACAGCCAAATACAGAACATTACCACTGTGTGGTTTGTGAGAACAGAAGGTTAGCAAACCAATGAGTTGATCTGCAAATGATTTTAAATAGTGCAGCAACAAGAAATGAGCAAATGTTCACTGTAATGGCCAAACAGGAGAGAAAGATGGAGCTGCGGCTTGTTCATTTAGCCGAGATCAAAACAGAAACACTAAATTGAAAGAGCACATTCAGTTCTTAAAAGATGAACATAACAGTCAGATAAGGACTACTCTGCCTAGTCATCACCTTTCTATGTGTACGGCAATTAGAGTTATACTTCTTTCCAAACAAGAGAAAGTGAAGATGTCATACGGCAGACAAGCAGGATGAGAATTGGTTTGATTGTGAGTAGGGCAGGAGGTCAGAGTGCTCAACCACTCATCTGGATCTTGGTATCTTGCAAACGTTGCTAAGGTGTGTGACCAACCCAGATCGTATGAGGTTAAGACACCAGATGATCTAATTCTCAGACAGAACCAAAGCTACCTCGGAGAGGTATACAATGTTAACATATCTGATGCTCCTGACGCCCATGGACAAGATTCGACAACAAAGACATGGACGTACAGGTGAAGATCATATTGCCGAAAGTTCTGAATTGTCCGTGAATCAGGAGTGTGGTGAAGATGATTGCAGTTCTAAGCAGAGGTTAATGATCAAATGTTTGGCCAAAGAAGTAGACCTCCACATTCCAAGCTAGCTGAGGTGAACTGGGATGCTTGGCTAGTGGAAAGATAAATAGAGAAGCAGTGGCAGTCATTTAAGAGGATATTTCAGAATAAATATATTCCTATTTAAAAGAAAAGCTTTAAGGGTAGGACCCAACATCTGCGGTTAACTAAAGAAATTTAAAAAGCATCAAACGAAAGGAAAAAAAACTGCACAAAACTGAGTGGCAGATGATTAATCAGAATATAAAGAATGATAAAAAAGTTAATCAGGAGAAAAAAGTTAGTATGAGAGGAAGCTAGCCAGCAATTTAAAAACAGGTAGCAAGAGTTACTGCAGGTATTTAAAAAAGAAAAGAGTAAATAAAGTGTTAGTTCTCTAGAGAGTGACTTGGTGAGTTGAGATGAACAAATATTTTTGCTTCTGTGTTCACTATAGAGGATACAAAAGTATTCCAGTATTAGCTCTAAATCAGGAGGTGGAAAGGAGAGAGAAACTTGGTAAAATTCTAATCACTAGGGAAGATGTACTGAGAAAACTGGTGGAGCTGCAGGCTAACAAGTCTCTGTGTCCTAGGATCGTTCAACGGGTGGCTAATGAGACAGGAGATGCTTTGGTGTTAATTTACCAGAATTTGCTTGCTTCGAGAAAGGTTCCATCAGATTGGGAAGTAGCAAAGATAACCCCTCTATTCAAGAAGAGAGAGAGGCAGAAAACGGGAAAGTGTAGGTAAGTTAGCTTGACATCAATGGTGGGAAGGTGCTTGAATCGATCACGAAGGATATTGTAGTTGGGCCTTTTGAAAAATTCAAGGTAATTGGGAAGATTCAACATGGATTTGTGAAAGGGAAATCATGTTTAACCAATTTATCTGATTTTTTTGAAGGAGTAACACGTCGGGGGGAATTTTACCATTTTGAGTCTAAGTGCCGAATCCGGGCGTCAAGTAGATCCACGCCTGGAATCCTCTTTCCAGCGCGCCCATACGTGTTTTGCCGGCTCCGGCCCGATCCGTGCTGTGGACGGGGCTTAGCGCTGGCGGACCGATCGGAGCTCTGAACTGCGCATGCACAGTTTGAAAAAAATCTGACAGAGCGCGCCCAGGCACGAAAGAAAAAGCAGAAAGCGGAGAGAGCAGCTCTCTGACGTTCATCCTCTGGTTGGGGGGGGCGCGTTGGCAGGGGGGGGAGGGCGGTAGGGGGGGAGGGGGGGCGGTGGGAGAGGAGGGGGTGTGACCGATCATCCCCTGGGTGGGGGGGCGGGGGGGGCGGTGGGGGGGGGGGGGTGTGACCGATCATCCCCTGGGGGGGGGGAGGGGGTGTGACCGATCATCCCCTGGGGGGGGGGGGGGGTGGAGAGGAGTGGGGGTGAGACATATCATCCTCTGGTCGGGGGGGGTTCTGCTGCCTGTCTGCGGCCGATCCCTCCTGGCACCATCACTGGTACACTACCAGCCACAGCCATCTCTCCCGCTCTCTCGCACCTGCAGGGAAGAGTAATCTGTGTAAGAGTAAGCTTTTATTCATAACAGAATCTGGAGCACATCCCAACAGGTAACCGACCCAAACTGAACAAGGGGGAGGAGACAGCCACCTTTATACTAGGTGACAAGGGGAGGAGCCGAGCCGGCAAGGGATGTGTCCAGGCACAACTGAAGTCCACCACATTCACCCCTCCTTTTAAAAAAAACAACACGGGGTGAAGCGGAAACAATGTCACAAGTCCAGACGATCTGGTGGCTTGATCCACCGTCGCGATCGTCGTAGTGCAGGTCGCAGAGTCGTCCGAGCAGGGAGTGGTGTCAGCCCAGGCTCCATGCAGTGAGCGTCGAGAGGAGGCACCAGGTGGTGTGAGGCGGAACCATCCGTCATCCCGTCCAACAGTCGGGTACTGCGTGGCGACGGCACCGGCGACTCAAGCGAGCTGTACATAGGGGTGAGAGGAGTGAACTGTGGCCCTGGTGATGTATGGAGAACCGTGGGAACTGGGGCTGTGGGGTGGAGGGCTGTAGTGGGCTCTGGGCGCACAATATGGAAGACTGGGACTGAAGGGGGGAGGGGCGTAGCGGTCTCTGGGCGCAGAACACAAGGGACAGTGGGGCGGAGGGACGTGGTGCCCTCACCAAGTCGCGGACAGAGACCGTGTCCTCCCGCCCGTCAGGGTACGCTACATAAGTGTATTGAGGATTAGCATCTGCGTATGTAGTAGCGTCCCAGAAGATACCGTAGACTGCATCGCTTACCCGGGCGCAGAGCACGTGGAGCTTAGCGCCGTCGGAGTCGACGGCCGCAGCGGCGTCGATGAATGCTTCAAAGCAGTCCAGCCAATGGTCAAATTTATCAGAGACTCCGACCTCTTGAGGGTCTAATGTTAACTTGTCAGGTTTTAAAAGCTGCTCCATGTCGGTCAAATGTTATGAATAAAATTGATGCGCTATCAATTAGGCAAAAGACTACTTGTGTGCCAATACAACTGTAGGCTTTTATTCATAACAGAATCAGGAGCACATTCCAACAGGTAACCGACCCGAACTGAACAAGGGGGAGGAGACAGCCACCTTTATACTAGGTGACAAGGGGAGGAGCCGAGCCAGCAGAGGATGTGTCCAGGCACAACTGAAGTCCACCACAGTCGGTCACACCCCCTCTCCTCCTCCCATCCCCCTCCCGCCCCAACCAGAGGATGACCTGGGTCTGAGAGCCGTTGCAGTCTCTGACCCTGCTCTTCGGAGGCTGCAGCGGCGACTTCGGACTTTTATTTTGCAGGTTGGTAACAACGCGGACACGGATCGGGCCAGAAGACGGTAAAGTGGGATTTGGCAGTAGGGTTGGGCCTGAGGTTCATTAAGTCAATTTAAATGCATGCAGATGCTTTTAAATCGTCGGGCCGCCCGATTCGGGCGTGGGCCGGACCCGTGCCCGAATCGGGTGTCGGTAAAGCCACGATCTGCTCGGAATCGGGTGCAGATTGTGGTATAGGCCCGATGCCCAACTTTACCGTGATGTTGCGCCCGTTTTCGGGCGCAAAGTTTTGCTAAAATCAGGCCCGTGGTGTGGTTAAAATAGAGCCTGTAGATGTGCTATACTTGGATTTCCAGAAGGCATTTGATAAGATGCCATATCGAAGATTATTGCAGAAAATAAATGCTCATGGGGTTACATATTAGCCTGAAGAAAAGATTGGCTGGTTGGTAGAAAACAGTTTATGTATAAATGGGTCTTTGTCTGATTGGTGGGATGTGATGAGTAGAGTCCCACATGGCTCTGTGCTGGGGCTTCACCTTCACAATACATCAGTAACTTAGATGAGGGGAGCAAAGGTATGGTAGTTAAATTTGTAGATGACACAAAGATAGGTAGGAAGGTATGTTGTGAAGTAGACATGAGGGCTGGAATTTTACTTGCCTCGCCCACCACGGGAAGTGGAGCTGGCGAGGGGCGGAACATGGAACATGGTTGACATCAGGCTGGACTTTACGGTTTCAGGACAAGCGAGGCCATAAAATCCCACCCAAGGAGTTTGGAGACAGATTTAATAGGTTGAGTGAGTGAGAAATAATCTTTGGCAGGAAGAATAATAACAATATTACTGAAATGGAGAACAACTGTAGAATTCTAAGATGCAGAAGGATTTAGGTATTCTTATACACGAGAAACAAAAAGGTGGTATACAGGTACAGCATGTAATCAAGAAGGCTAATGGAATGCCATCCTTTATTACAAAAGGAATTGAACATGAAAGTAAGGATACTCTGCTTCAGTTATACAGGGCATTGGTGAGGCCGCATCTCAAACATGTGCAGTTTTGGTCCCCTTATTTTAAAAAGGATGTAAATGCACTGGAGGGGCTCAGAGGAAGTTTACTAGATTGATACCTGGAATATCCTCTTGTGAGGATAGGTTGGGCAGGCTGGGCTTGTTTCCACTAGAGCTTAGAAGAGTGATAGGTGACTTGATTGAAGTATATAAGGTCCTGAACAAGATAGATGTGGAAAGGGTGTTTCCCCCTGTGGGTGAGTTCAGAAGTCATAGAATCACAGAATCCTTACAGTGCAGAAGCAGACCCATTGAGTCTGCACCGACCACAACTACACCCAGGCCCTATCTCCTTGAACCCACGCATTTACCCTGCTGGACCCCCTGACACTAAGGAGCAATTTGCCATGGCGAATTAACCTAACCTGCACATCTTTGGATGGGGACACTATTTTAAAATTGAGGTCACCCCTTACAGGACAGAAATAAAGAGAAATTTGTCTGACTTTGAAACTCTCTGCCGCAGAAGGTGGTGGAAGTGGGGTCACTGAATATTTTTAGGCAGAGGTAGATAGCTTCTTGTTAGGCAAGGGAATCAAAGGTTATCAGGGTAGATGGGGAATGTGGAATTAGAAACACAAACAGATCAACCATTATCTTGTATGGCAGAGCAGACTCGAGGGGCCGAATGGCCCACTTCTGTTCCTAACTTATATATTTGTATGTTTGTATTCTTAGTTAGTGTAATTGTAAACTACGTTTTATTTTATTCCTGTGTAATTAGTCTATACAACTATCTCCGTGTATAGCATATCCTTGATTGGCATAAGCATGTTTATCCTGAAAAGGACAACCTCATTGGTGACTGTGTCTTTTCATGTGATGTCCAGGATGCTCTGTAAATGCTAGAGAAGAAGATTATTGAACCATTTTTCTTGTACCTGTATGTTTTTCAGGGCTTCATTGCCATACAGCACCATGCCGAAATTGTGTGAGTCAGTTTATTGTTTTTCTGTGCCTGTTTTGTTAGTTGGCCAAAGTGGTGGCTGCCTTTCCAATGTGTGTGGTGAGCTCTTCATCAAGAGAGACAGGATGTCTGTCACTGTAGATTCAAGGTAGCTGTATTTGTTGACTGCTTCCAGTGGTGGGTTGTTGAGTCTGATTATAGGCGGAGACACAGCACCCGTCCCAGAACTACAGACTTTTACACACTGATGATGAAGGAGAACATGATAAGCATGGGACAGGTCACCCATGTGCATTTGGAGCTTGCCTTCCTCTGGGAAACTAGTGCTGCACCTTCAACGTACAGAAGTTCTCTGATCTGGACATGCTTCACTTTTATCTTGGCTTTCGGTCATGATGGGTTCAGGAGTTTCCTATCTGATTATGTGGGGAGGTACAATCCTTCCACATCAGCAAGAAGAGGATAGGTATAGGATAGAGAAAGAAAAAACCAAATTGAACAATGACACAGCCACTTTTTCATTCTTGATCTCCAAACTGTCAGAGTTAAAACCTTTGAACTAAATGGTGTTGTGCATGTTATCGTGGAAGGACCACAGGACAATGGAAAGCTTGGTAGGACAGCTGATTTTCTCTAGTATCTAATAGAGGCCCTGCTCATGTGTCAAATGGTTTTGTGCGATTCACAAATACAAGCTTTGTGGCGTTTTCCCTAGCCAGAAGTTATGTGTGGTGGCTGGGCATTGACGAGTAAATAGAAAATGCCCTAGTTAGTCAATGCCCTAGTTGTGAAGTTCAACAGGCTTTACAACCGAATTTGCATCTATGGGAGTGACTTGGCCAACCATGGGCGAGGCTACATATAGATTTTGCTGGGTCATTTATGGGTCATGTGTTTCTGATACAAGTAGATGCACACTCCAATTGGTTTGATGTATAGTTGATGAAGTCTACAACAGCCACAGCCATGATTGACAAGTTAAAGAATATATTCGCTATTCATGGCATTCCGGAAGTGGTGATGTTGGACAATCGCACATCATTCACACCGGAAGAATTTCAAACCTTTCTCAAGCTCAATGGCATTCACCATGTGAGGTTGGCACCTTACCATCCAACATCAAATGGGCTGGCGGAAGGTGCAATAACAAACATTTAAGTCATCAATAAAAACAGGTGAACAGGCTTCTTCCTTTATGGATAGCCAGTTTTCCATCATCGTCAAACACACTCCAGACATGGATCATAAGAGTCATGCCAAACGAATTACTGATGGGGCATTGTTTAAGAATATGATTGGGCATGACATTCCCAAACTTTGCAGCAAGCCCGGCATGAGTGGCTGGTAAAATTGTGGACAGAACAAGACCAGTCTCCTATGTTGTGGAGGTACAAGTCTGCAGGCTTAGGAAACACGTTGACCACCTAAGGAGGAGAGCAGTATTGGACATGAAGGCAATCCCTGCAGATAAGTTTGAGGGTATCACGTCTGGTTACTGGGATTTCGGTTGAGAATGTGGGACCAGAAGCCCCGATGGTTGTGGAGAGGAGCCAGAACCATTATATTCTGGATTAATGAGCCTGGATTTCTCGTCTGTCCCATTGGGCCCTTTTAATCTGGAAGAACCTACCACCAAACTGAGGCGCTCTACCAGAGTCCGGAAGTCTCTGGACCGATTAAACCTTTGGGTTTTCCAGTGGTTCTTCCTGTTACCCTTTTTATCTAGCGCCTATTGTGTACCTTATAAATGTTTATTCTTTGTTCCTCCATAGGTGTATTTTGGATTTTAGTGGGAAGGAATGCAGTTGAGTGGTCCTTTAAGGGGGAGGGGCATTTTCCAAGGGCCACATGATTGGTAAGGACCCCATGGATTGTCCCAGTGGGAAGCTAAGTCAATCAGCAGGAGGACAGAGACCATGGATTGAAGAGAACTCACAGTTGGAGGCAGGGAGTCGAGTAGAGCAGTCACATTGAAATTTAGTCACACCTTGTTGTATGTACATTATTCTTTATTTGGCATCAAACCCTTTTATTGTTCAAAGCCACATCGAGTTGCCCCCGACCTCTTACACCATGAAATTCTGTCTGATCCAGCTCTTACCTTCAAATTCCCCATGCAAAGTAACTGTTCTGCATGTGTACGATGCTCCAGAATGTCATGAAAGTCTTCCTTGTCTTCAGTATTGGTTTACAAGGTTGGCGTGTAAGCACAGATGATAGTGACGAAACCTCCACCTGATGGTAGATGAAGCGATGTGAGGCATTCAAAGGGCATGACAGATTATCTGTCAATCTGTTGCTGACAGCAAAGCCCAACCCATGTTCCCAATCATCACCTACACTTTTGCCATGCCAGTAGATTTAATCGGCCTCGCATATTGATCAAGTGTTGGCCAATCTAGTCTCTTGGAGAGCAGCAATGTCGATGTTGAACTTGTATAGCTTTTGTGCGATCAATGCCATCTTGCGGACATGGTTTGTTGACCGCAAGGCCTCCTATTTGACAGGACACACAGATCTGCCATTCACACTTCCGAGCCATAGAATTTCTACCTTTTGTTTCATGGATATCCATTGCTTATCAGGATAGGATCCCTAATTCTTACAATCATAGAGGAAGGCAGAGGATGGCAGATCAGTCCCTTATTGGCTGGAGGCTGTGCAGTTTGAGGTCAGTGCAGACGAATAGAATGCGTTTATTTTTCCCATGGTCTGTGGCACCCTGCCACATGCTCAGAAGTGCTATCGTTGTTTTCCAGGACATTTATTGGACAATAGTATGAGACGCATTTCCAAGAATAAGAACAACATTTGGTAAGCAACTTTGATTAATTACATTATGCATACAACTGGTGTAACATTGAAAGTGCTTTGTTGGCTTGTATTTTAACTTATGCTAGTAAATTTATGACAATTATCCAACTCTTGGCACCTAATTCTTAGGTCAGCAAGAAGGAAAAGTATGGAAAACGTAGCTCAAAGATGATATATCTGAACCTTTATAAATGATGTATGAAGTAGGGTCTACATCAAAGAATGGCAGTTCCTTAACTGTGTTTCCAAGGTAACAACTTACCACTTGTTTCACAATAACTATTTTGCTGGCTTTTTAATGCATTAATTTATATTCAAACTAATGGGTTTGGATTTACTCGGATTGCTACAATTTTTGCAAACACCAATGGAAAAATTATGTTGTATGAAGGGAAACAAAGCCTGCTTTTTATAAAATAACTAATACCAGTGCAACAGATCATTATTGTGAATTAATAACTTATGTTATTCACAAGTAGCCAGAATTTTATAGCGGAAGTGATGGCCTAATGGCGCTTGATTATTAATCTAGAAACTCGGCTAATGTTCCAGGGACCCAGGTTTGAATCCCATCACGGCAGATGGTGGAATTTGAATTCAATAAAAAATATCTGGAATTAAAAATCTACTGATGATCATGAAACCATTGTCGATTGTCAGATAAACACATCTGGTTCACTAAAGTTTATTTATTATTAGTCATAAATAGGCTTACATTAACACTACAATGAAGTTACCGTGAAAATCCCCTAGTCGCCACACTCCAGCGCCTGCCCAGGCACACCGAGGGAGAATCCAGCGTGGCCAGTGCACCTAACCAGCACATCTTTCAGACTGTGGGAGGAAAGTGGAGCACCCAAAGGAAACCCACGTAGACATGAGGAGAACGTGCAATCTCTGCACAGACAGTGACCCAAGCCTGGAATCTAACCCGTGTCACTGGTGCTGTGAGGCAGCAGTGCTAACCACTGTGCCACCAATCTCCCATCCTTACCTGGTCTGGTCTACATGTGACTCCAGAGCCACAGCAATGTGGTTGACTCTCGACTGCCCACTGAAATAGCCCAGCAAGCCAGGAAGTTCAAGGGCAACCAGGGATGGGCAATAAATGTTGGCCCAGCCAGCGACGCCCGTGTCCCATGAATGAATAAAAAAAATAAATCATTTGAACAGTAGAATGCGCAGCTAAATCATATCTGTTATGGTGCTTCTTTGTTCTCTAATATTGATCAGTAAGTGATCTTAGTGATTTTCTTTGTCTGTTTCAAAATGGAGGTATTTGCTTAAACAACCTGAGGGAGTTTGGGAGCTAAGGTCAAACTTAAAATGCAGAGCCTCACAGGTAATATTCTTTGGTTTACTACCTGAGCCACATGCAAATTGGCATAAGTACAAACAGATTAAAAGATTAAAGGGGGTGCTGAAAGACTGGCATGGGAGTTCGGGCTTTCAACTCACTTAGCATGAGCATCAGTACTGGGGAAAGAGGGGGCTGTACCTTTGTGATGAATTCCACTGAACTTGTGGAGCTTTTGCCAGCATCCTTACAAATCAAATAACTAGGGCAGTAGATGGGGATTTAAACTAAGGAAGGAGATGGTGGGAGGACGTCAGAAAGTTTATGTTCAAAAGATGTAAGAGAAATGTCAAGGTTGTAAAATAAAACGTTGGGTTAAAGCACTTTGAGCAAATTAGGAAGGACTTAGATGTCACTAGTGCCCTATTACCTTCATTAAGAAAAAATAGAAAACAGTTAAAGCTAAAGGTACAATATTTGAATGTATGAAGAATTTGCATCAAGTACATGAAATAGTGGCATAGATAGAAATAAATTTGTTTGATCTAAAAGTCATTATGGAGACTTGGTTGCAGAGTAACCAAGCTTGGGAACTAAATATTCCAAAATACTTGACTTTTAGAAAGGGAGACAAATTGAAAATTGTAGGTGTGTAGCCATGATAGTAAGGAATGGAATAACAATGGTGGCGATAAAAGACAGGAGTGTTGACTTGAAGTGGGAGACCAGCCATGACAATATTTAATGGTGGAGCAGACTAAAATGACCAAATGGTCTACTCCTGCTTCTATTTCTTGTGTTCTCCCTTCTACTACTGATCAGTCCTCTCTATGTCCCAGTGATATCTCCGTATCACTATAGCTTCTCCTCTATCTACTCCCCAACCCCCACTCTAATTCGGCTTATCATCTCCATGAAACTCACCTCTTACACTCTTGATTTTTTCTGAATGCATGTTCATACTGTGCAATTACTTCTTAGCAATCCAATGGATGTTTACTTTGTCAATTGTTTATTTTCTTCAAGCTCTGATCTCTTACTCTTCAATATTTCCATCATTAATTCTCTTAAAGTAAAAACCATCCTTATTTCCTGCAATCATTTCAACTAACAATGCATGTTTAATCTTCCTTAGTCTAAGCATATTCATATTAAATTAATATTGAAAAACTGTGTAATGTCAAGTCCAGTGTTCAGATGCATAGCTGTTTTTGGCAATCGTTGTTCTAGATATCTCACTTAGAAAAGAGTAACAAAGCTAAATGGAGTTGGTTTGCAAGGCAAATGATTAAAAGAAGGGCAAGGATTTGTTTGGATATTGAGGAAAACTCTATTTGTGTCATGAGGTGTATGGAGGAGGTAATATTTTTAAGATGTCTAATCTCTCTCTAGCCAGATTCCAGGTCCTGGTCTGTTTGTCCTTGTTGCTGCTGGCACCTCCTCACTGACTCTCTTACCTTGTCTGAGATCTTGACTGGAAGGTTCTTTATTCAGGCAAAGTTTTGCAGGACAGCGAATGCCACAACCAACCTGGAGACTCTCAACTGTTTGTCTGTAATATTTCTCTTAATCTCTCTGTGGTTATACAAAAACTCATTTGAGCATTTGGCTCATTAAGCCTGCTCTGCCTTTGATAAAATCCTGGCTGTTCTGATTGTGGCCTCTCCTTTCTTGTCTACCCCTTATACCCTTTAACTCCTCCTCACTATTTACCACCCTACCAATTTTCATGTCATCCGCGAACTTACTGATCAATCCTCCTACATTCAAGTCCAAATCATTTACATAAACCACAGACAGCAAGGGCCCCAGTGGACACAGTCTTCCAGTCTGAAAGACACCCCTCAACCATCGCCCTCTGCTTCCTGCCACTCAGCCAATTCTGGATGCAGCTTGCCAAATTTCCTTGGATCCCATGCACTCTTATCTTCAGTATCAGTCTCCCATGTGGGACTCTGTCAAAGACCTCACTGAAGTCCAAGTAGACTACGTCAAATGCATTGCCCTCGCCTACACACCTGGTCACCTTTTCAAAAAAATCAATCAAGTTGGCCATTCTTTGCGGCCGTGGAGCCACCTCACTGTCTTAACTCTCCAGTGGGTTCCCTTGCCAGAGCAAGATTGTGCAAAGTGCAGAAGTCCATGACTATAAGCAAGACGTGTTCTGGAGGATATTGCAGTGCTCACTCTGGTCCAAGCACCTGAATCTAATCTTCAACAGTCTAATGGTCCTCTCTTTCCCTACCCTTGTGGAGGCATAACACCTATTGTACCTCTCTTCCTTGGGTGCTGGCATGGCATCATAAACCAGCTTTTCAAGAGATATCCCTTGTCACTCGGCAGCTCACCATCCAGGCAAGCTGGAACCATAAAAACGTTGGCACCAAGGAATGTTGCAGGATGTATGCACCACAGGAGCTGCCAGGGTACCGTGCACAGACTTACAGAATCTGAGTCTTATGGTCACATACTATCTGCAAGTTCATGTAGTGGTAACCCTTCCTATTCATGAAGGTACCTGGCTGACCTGCTAGTGCCTTGCTGGCCACATGAGTACAATCTATGGCACCCTGGATGTGGGGGAACTCAGCAATTGTTCCAAATCCTCTGGCTTGATCAGCCTGGCTATCTTTGTTCATCTGGTAATGAAAGAATGTGCAGACTCATCTGAACAGAATGTCAGTGATGAGTGTGATGCAACTGTGGATGGCTGATTGGGACACTCCACACTTTTCCCTCACTGACCCCCGGAAAGATCCAAATACAAAATAACTGAGAGCTTATGGGGTTCTCAGAATCACTGGCATTGGGTGCCCACCCATACAGTTTTTTTTGACCAACATGGAAAGTCGAACATGACAGCAGCATTGGATATTCACAAACAATTGTATTGGCAGAAGACACAAAGCATTGGATTTATCCTTTTTTAAAATTAACAAACCTTACAAATCGAGGAAAAATAGAAACGTAGCTTAAATTAATTAATCCCCAGTCCAACCATGTGGCTTATTGATGTCATGATGTACTTAAAGAGGCAGAGTCTCCCATGGTACTGGACCGCAGACATGTTGAGGTAGCTGGATCACTGCCTGTACCCTGGCAGCAGGATAGTGCCTTCTTCTGCAGTGCCATTCACCTTCCTCTCCCTGCTGGTCCTTCAACCCTGTGCCCATGACTTTCCTTCCATAGGTCTCCCCCTGCAACACTGCCTATGGACATCTGGCCTCCTCTCCCTTCTGCCCCTCTCTTCCTCCTCAGAGGAGATGTCCCCAGCAGCGTACAGAATCCCCATCTGCTGAGATGCAGATGGCACCACCCAGTGCACTGAAGGCTGCCCTCAGCAGAAAGGCTCCAAGAGAGTTGAAAAACAATAGAATCCTCAGAAAAAAGCTCACAAAGCAAATACTTCAAAGGAAACCACAGGAAAAGGTATGAAATCTCAGCAAAAAGCAACAGCAAACTTTCACCTGAATGCCTAACAATCAAACAGCCAAAGCTCCTGTTTCCTTTTGCCCCACCCTTTGGATGAGAAATGTGAAAAAATAGATTGGCTGCCTGCCCATGTTGCCTGTGCAACAAAAGCTAAATTATGCAGGCAACGTAGAACTCGAGTCTTTTCAGTTATTAAGGGCTTAATTGCATAGTTAAATGATAGTTTGCACGCTTCCAGGTCCTACGTTTCCTCCAACTGTAATGTTGCTCACAAGCACAATGACTTTGGGAACATCTAATTGCACGATTTTGGGTTGGGCATGCACCCGCTTAAGCAATCTAAAATTCTGGCCCACTTGTCTCTTTGCAGACTTCACTATCTTGCAAACAAAAGCCACTCTCATTCATAAAAATACATCTACTACATTTATATTCCTTCAAGTATATAATGCCTATAATGTCATTCAGGTGCACAGTCTCTTATAACAACAAGATTTGGAATCCAGCAGTAACTGTCCATTAAAGAATGAAATGGCAGGCGCCCCACTGTGATAATGGATGGTTGTGAAATCATTCATGCAGCAGTAATCCAGTAACATAAACTCTCAGGCTTTTGTCAATAAACAGCATCAAGTAGCAAACACTAATTTCTGTAAAACTCCAGACTTTCTTTTTCAAATATTTAAAGGGGAGGGTTTAGGTTGATTCTTGATTGAATGGCAGATGGGCTGCTCAGTGGTAAATGGAATTCAATCCTGATAGGTATGAAGTGATTTGATTTGATTTGATTTGTTATTGTCACATGTATTAACATACAGTGAAAAGTATTGTTTCTTGCATGCTATACAGACAAAACATTGCGTTCATAGAAAAGGAAATGAGAGTGCAGAATGCAGTATTACAGTGATAGCTAGGGTGTAGAGAAAGATCACCTTAATGCAAGGTAAGTCCACTCAAAAGTCTGACAGCAGCAGGGAAGAAGTTGTTCTTGAGTTGGTTGGTACGTGACCTCAGACTTTTGTATCTTTTATCCGACGGAAGAAGGTGGAAGAGAGAGTGTCCAGGCTACGTGGGGTCCTTAATTATGCTGGCTGCTCTGCCGAGGCAGCAGGAAGTGTAGACAGAGTCAATAGATGGGAGGCTGGTTTGCGTGATGGATTGGGCTACATTCACAAACTTTTGTAGTTCCTTGCGGTCTTGGGCAGAGCAGGAGCCATACCAAGCTGTGATACAACCAGAAAGAATGCTTTCTATGGTGCATCTGTAAAAGTTGGTGAGAGTTGTAGCTGACATGCCAAATTTCCTTAGTCTTCTGAGAAAATAAAGGCATTGGTGGGCTTTTTTAACTATAGCGTCAGCATGGGGGGACCAGGACAGGTTGTTGGTGATCTGGACACCTAAAAACTTGAAGCTCTCAACCCTTTCTACTTCGTCCCTGTTGATGTAGACAGGGGCATGTTCTCTTTTACGCTTCTTCCTGAAATCGATGGCAATCTCCTTCATTTTGTTGACATTGAGGGAGAGATTATTGTTGCCGCACCAGTTCACCAGATTCTCCATCTCATTCCTGTCCTCTGTCTCGTCATTGTTTGAGATCTGACCCACAATGGTGGTGTCGTCAGCAAACTTGAAAATCGAATTGGAGGTGAATTTGGCCACACAGTCAAAGATGTATAAGGAGAATAGTAGGGGGCTGAGAACACAGCCTTGTGGAGCACTGATGTTGAGGATGATCACGGAGGAGGTGTTGTTGCCTATCCTTACTGATTGTGGTCTGTGAGTTAGGAAGTTCAGGATCCAGTCGCAGAGGGAGATGCCGAGGTGCAGGCCATGGAGTTTGGAGATGTGTTTCATGGGAATAATGGTGTTGAAGGCTGATCTATAGTCAATAAATAGGAGTCTGACATAGGTGTCCTTGTTATCTAAGTGTTCCAGGGTTGAGTGCAGGGCCAGGGAGATGGCATCTACTGTGGACTGTTGCGGCAGTAGGCAAACTGTAGTGGATTCAGGTAGTCTGGGAGGCTGGAATTGATTCGTGCTATGATGAGCCTGTCAAAGCACTTCATAATGATGTACATAGTGATGCACTTGGGCAAACAAGACAAGGGAATACATGATGTACGGTAGGATCCTGGGAGGCACTGATAATCAGAGTGATCTTGGAGTGAATGTACTTCAGTCTCTTAAGTTAGTAGGACAGGTGGATAAAGTGGTTAAGAAGACATATGGTATACTTCCTTTATTAGCCAAGGCTTAATGTTTAAGAATAGGGAGATTATGTTGGAAATATATAAAACTTGGTTAAGCCACAGCTAGACTATTGTGTGCCATTCTGGAATCCACATTAGAGGAGGGATGTGATAGCACTGGAAAGGGTGCAGAGATTTATCAGGATATTACCTGGGCTGGAGACTTTTAGTTATGAAGAGGGATTGGATAGACTGGGACTGTTTTCCTTGGCGCAGAGAAGACTGAGGGGGTACATGATTGAGGTGTATAAATTATGAGGAGCATAGATGGAGTTGACAGGAAGAAACTTTTTCGCTTGATGGACGGGTCAATGACAAGAGCTTTGATTAAGTTAAGTGGCAGGAGGTTTAGAGGAGGTATGAGGAAAATCTTTTCACAAGAGGGTGGTGGGAGTCTGGAACTTCCTGCCTGGAAGGATGGCAGAGGCAGAGACCCTCATAATATTTGAGAAGTAATTAGATATGTACTTGTGATGCCAAGGCATACAAGGCTATGAACTGCTGGAAAATGGGATCAGATAAGTTGATTGATTTGTCTTTGAGTGGAGCAGATAAAATGGGCTAAAGGGCCTTTTTCTATGCCGTAGACGTCTATGACTTTATGACTCTCGGCTGCCATGGCATGTCTTCAACCTCATGCCAATGGCACCACTTCCTTAACAAATATTTCTGAGGAGGCAATCCTATCACCCCCTCCCTCCAATGTCAAATCACAACCTCTGTAATAAAGTTTGCACTCCCTGCTATCTCTCATAAACCACTGCCATGCCATGCACCTATGTATTCGGTGGGACTTCCAGCCCTCACTCAGGAGGAAGTCCTGCCTTGGACAGTTGGCAGCCTAATCGGATTGGCCAGTAGTTCTCCAGTCCCTACAGCAACAGCACTGCAGTGGCCGGAAAAGGAGCTGCATGGAGATGCCTGAGACAAAGTCCCAAGAACCAAAGATCCGGGTAAGTGTCAGAGGGCCCAGGGTGGGCCAGGGAGGGTAGGGGAGGACCAGGGGTCTTCCAGAAGGGGAGGAGGGTTCAGGGGTTAAATTTTAAAAAGGCTTTGTTGCAACCTTCTGAGAGGGCTGAATAAAAGAGGAGTCAGTTCAGTCCTCCTCACTTGATCAACTCATAGAATCATAAAATCCTTACTGTGCAGAAAGAGGCCATTCAGCCCATCAGGCCTGCACTGACAACAATCCTACCCAGGCCCTATCCCCATAATCCCATGTATTTACCCTGCCAATATCCCTTTCTAAGGGGCAATTGAGCATGGCCAGTCCACCTAACCCACACATCTTTGGACTGTGGGAGGAAACGGGAGCACCTGAAGGAACACCACGCAAACAAGGGGAGAACGTGCAAACTCCACACAGTGACCCAAGGCCAGAATCAAACCCTGGCACTGTGAGGCAGCAGTGCTAACCATTGTGCTGCCTTGTCACCCATTCCTCCTCACACTTTTGAAGATTTGCGTATCTGATCCTCTGTTTCCTCTTCTTACTCTATCTCCCAAAAGGCACCAGCTCATGTTTCTCATGTTTAAATTTTGTGACTTTTTTTTGCCCAACCTCTTAACCTGTTCAAGTTGTTTATAGTTCCCTTCAGAGTAGAACCAGTGTTCTTACAATAATCTGTCTAAAACCAGAATAAATTTGTAATCTCTGCCAAGCCCTCCTTCAATGATAATGATAGTCCCCCTCTGATTTCTGCAACCTTAGCCTCAGAACCGGTTTCAATTAGAGCTGCTTGTAACACTGTCACACATCACTATACCAATATGTTGCTGAAAATTCCACTATTGCTTCCATGTGGAACGTAATCTTCACTTTGTCGTCTATTGCAATAATCAAACTGTCCAACTAAAAAAAGCATTTCAGAGGTGCAATGTTAACCTTGAAAAACTCAAACATTTTGCATTGCTCACATCCTGCAATTAAGCAATTTGGCCATATCCACAAAGACTTGTGAGCTGAACTTTTACAATTACTGACCACCTAACACACATCTCATTGCAGTATGAGATCTAATGTTCCAGACAAATAGTCAAGTGTCAGTAAATAATGTGAAGGATTCTGGTGTGTCAGACTGTCTAAGAAACAGTCTTTAAGAAAGCCTACCAATGCCTCTACTTTCTCAACAGGCTATGGAAATTCAGCATGTCTGCCAAGTTTTTCACAGCTTGGTATGATTCCTGCTCTTCCAAGACTGCAAGAAACTACAAAGGGTTGTGAACATAGCCCAGTCCATCACTCAAACTAGCCTCCAATCCATTGATTCCGTCTACACTTCCTGCTGCCTCGAAAAAGCAGCCAGCATAATCAAGGACCCCATGCACCCCAAACATACTCTCTTCCACCTTCATCTGTCGGGAAAATGATACAAATGTCTGAGGTAATGTACCAATCGACTCAAGTACAGCTTCTTCCCTACTGCCATTAGACTTTTGAATGGACCTACTTTATATTGAGCTGATCTTTCTTCACACCTTATCTATGACTGTAACACTATATTCTGCACTCTCCCCTTTCCTTCTCCCCATGTACTCTATGAATGGTATGGTTTGTCTGTATAGCATGCAAGAAACAATACTTTTCACTGTATCCCAAACATGCAACAATAATAAATCAAATCAAACCTTGCTGTATGTGTTTTATATGAATGATCTGGTTTGTCCTTGGACTCCAGAAGGACCAAATCATCTGTGGTGAGAAGATATACATTTGCTGCATCAGAGAAAAAAATTCAAAACCACACCAACATAACTCAGTCCGTTTTTAAGCCAAGAAATGATTCTATCACATAATGAATGGCATATGCATATATATGTATAGTTATATAAATGTTCGAGCTGACTATGTGGCATAGTATAATGAAGTTTGGCGTTTGGAGTACAGTTCTGTATTTTAGCATTGTTCTATTTCAAGCTGTTGGGCAGAATGGGGGAAATAAAGAAACAAGTTTTAAAAGTACGACCATAGGACTTTGAAAGAAGTAAGGTTTTGTTTGGATTAATTATTAACTTTTAAAATCTTTAAAGCAAATTTGGATAACTTACCAGAGCAATGAAGGAATATAATTTATTCTATGCAGTTAAAAATCTGTTTTCATACCATCTCCACTCCAGTCTCTTTCTCTAGAATATTTCAACTACCCCCCACCCCTCTCAGAGGGAGCTGCGTTGAGTTGCCTCGACTTGCGAGTTCAAGTTATTACAAGCTTTGTCTGTTTAACCGCACCAACAATGTGGTGAAATGTGATGACAGCTGTTCTGAGAAAATGCTTTACCTTTGATCTAATTTCCATTGAGTTGGGCTTATTTCAACCATAAGATATTGCAGGAATCAGTTCAATATGTGACGGATGCACTGTCAGGCCTAAACTCAATGGGCCTGGATCATGAATTTGTGAAGAATGAAAGGCAGAGTGAAGGTCATAATCCCAGTGCTTCACCTCCTCTCATTACCAGATGGTGCAGTCGGAAGAGGCTAACTATTTTAAGCCTGTGGTGGAACACCAGCTATATGGAGTCTCCTATAACTTGTGGCCTGTTTCTTGAGGGAGAGAGTTCTGTGCATGCTCGCTTTATAATCTTAAATCAATTCATTGGAACTGCTCAAATAGACAAATAGCCTTTTTCCAATCCAATAGAGTAATTGGGAGGAATATTACCGGCTGTTCACACCCCGTGCCATTGCAGTGAGGACGGAGAATTTGGCACCCAGCCAAATCTCCGTTCACTGCAGCAGGACCAGAAAATCCCACCGGTGTGAACAGTCATAAGATTCTGTCCCTAGAATCATGCAGCACAGAAAAGGCCCTTCAGCCCATCAAGTCTGCACCAACAATAACTATCACTAAAGTCGTGTTAATCCCATTTTCCTGCACTTGTCCAATATCCTAGAATGTTATGATATTTCAAGTGCTCACCAAATATTTTTTAAAGGTCATAAGAATTCCAGCCTCCACTACCTTTCCAGGCAATACATTCCCGATACTGTTCTATGGAACCAGTACATAGAGATTTCAAACATAAGGAGCAATCTGACCAGATGAGGAATATGAGGAGTAATCTGGCTGAGCAGAGCTGGTAATAGTGGCACCAACAACCTGTGGTGATGAAAATTTCAACGATATCTATTTTCATTCTCACTCTGTTCCCACTGGACGGATTGGATTAAAATTCCTCCTGATGTCTGCAAGAAAGGAGGGGAGAAATATCAGCAAAATAAGAGTGAGGGAAAATTCTAGTAACTGAGCGTTTGCAGCCAAGGTGGGACTCACCTTCTTATTTTCCTATATTTGTTAAATTGTGGCAAGGAACCTTTGTAGAGTTTGAGTGCCCATCCCACCTTTCGATGAGAAAAAGTGTCGTCAGTCACTCAATTGAAGAAAGAAAGCATGGATATTTATCAAAATTCTTCTAATATGATTTGATTTGATTTATTATTGTCACATGTATTAGTATACAGTGAAAAGTATTGTTTCTTGCGCGCTATACAGACAAAGCATACCATTCATAGAGAAAGAAACGAGAGAGTGCAGAATGTTAAAGAGTAAGAATGAAGTTTTAGAAGCATAGAACAAGAGTAAAAGATGGAATTAGAAGTTACGCTGGGCACAGCTCACAAGAAGTCACCTCGCTCCGGTGCCATCTTGGGACATTTTTGATAGTTGGACTTTGGAATGAGTGAGTTTGAGATTTCTTTGACATGCTTGACATGTTTCTTTCTCTGGTTATTCCTTCCTCATTTTCATTAAAATGTTCCCTTTTGATGGATTCAAACAGCCAAATTAAAACTTCCAGGAAATAAAAACTTACATTTATATAGTTAGATCAACACTTCAGGTCAAATAGATGTCTGGCCCTCACCAAAAACCATCACCAAATAAGGTGCTTGACAAACCTCTGCCTGTTTGTTGTCATCCTGTTTGTTCAATGTGGACTGTACATTTTCTCCCCACGGTGACACATTCTATTTACCCAAAACCAGAAAGCAAGGACATTGGTTGGTAAAGCCAAGTCTTAGGGACTGCCATGTGTGCAATATCTTGTTAGAATTTAATCATTTAAAACTTCAATTAATTAGCACATAGCATAGGTAAACCAGCCACTGCAATTCCAGGTATGACTGCCCTACTAGTAGTGTTTGGCCTGCAGGATTATTTGGAGTTGCGTGGGAATGATCCCCATCCCCCAGGTTCCATTAGTGAGTCAGACTGAACAGTCATCATCCTGGATGACTCAGTTATTGCTTGCCAAGTTTTTCTGAAAGTTGACTTGTTTTCAAGCATCTATTGCCAGGTGTGTCATCTTAGAGATTTGTCCCAAGATAAGCCTGTAGATGGAATGTAATGAGAGTAGTGGGGGGGGGGGGGTCCAATATCAACCACCAAAACTGGTGACATTCCTACTGACCCAATCTCCAGGACCGCTGAGGGAATTAAGTCCCTGATTGGCAGAGGTAAGCCTGCTGACAGGCCTCTCAGCTCCACTGGGGACACTTTATTGCTGCAATTCCCCCAGTAGGGTAAAAGTCCCTCTCTAAGAGCTGCTGGTCAATCGGAGGCTGGCAGTTCTCCATTAGAGAGCAGTGACTACTGCCAGTAATGCACTTGGACCTTTGCCAGGGTCATCATTAGATCCCTGGAGAAAGGTAAGTGAGAGTAAGATGGGGTTACAGGGAGAGGGTTACCAATGAAGGGGGTCAGAGGAAAGGGCAGGGTGGTTGGTGTCTCTCTGCAGCCCCACTCCTTTTGAATGCCATTTAGTTTCTCGATTTCTTTAAACAAAATTCAAACTTGCAGAAATCCCAATGAGAATCAAAACCAAAGAACAAAATTAAATTAACAATCCTAGAAAGTGAATTTTGGAACCAGAAAGGGTTATTTTATTCAGAACAAAATACAATTGAAATTAATGAGGTCTGTTTCAACCTCATTAATTTCCTTTAGATTTATCTTTTTGTGTGACATATTTTCAGTTCTATTATATACAAACCTAGCAGTTCACTCATTAATATCTGAAACATTTTGCTATTTTTGCACTGACTGTTTTTTAATATGAAGTCAGATACAATCCACTATTTTCCCTGTTGCAAACTGTAACATGAATAGTTTTGTTAACAATAACCATGGAAATGTGTGGTTTTATTTTCCAATGTTTTTACTGGATTGCAATTTTTCTGACCTATCCGGCCAATAACATCATTGGTTTTCTGCACATGTATGGACAGTTGCACAGATGTGGCCAGGTGTCAGCGGCCATCTTGCTTGGCCATTTTATGATGGCAGGAGGCACTTTGGGCAGGATTTTATTGCCTCGCTTGTCCTGAAACCATAAAATCCCACCCAAGGTCAATGGACCTTCCCATGCTCTGCCCCTCGCCCGCTCCTGTTCCCGTGATGGGTGGGCCAGTAAAATTCCAGCCAGCGCTTCTTTAAAGGATTCCTCTGCAGGCAAATGCAGCAACAATTTTGCGTACAGCAAAATTCACCCAAATAGCAATGAGATGAATGAACAATTATCTAGTTTTGATCGTGTTGATTGGAGGAGGAGTTATTACAATTAACACTTATTTGAAGGTGAAGTTTAGAGAATTGAGTCCTTTATCCTCTGACATAATCCAGTGACGTTTCAAATTTAAGCACATCAAAACCAAATTAAAGATCATCTTTCATTATCATGTTTTATATAATGGTCCTTTACAATTTCAGAGTTATCTCACACTGGCCGATAACCTGGATTGTATGGTTGTGTTTGCTATACATTTAAAGTATTGCTGTACTAAATAGCAATTGCATTACACTAAAATACAAAAACATCCTTCTAAAACATGAAAAATCTCCTTTACCCAACCACACAGTCTAAAACTATCCTTCTCTTCCCCACAGCTTCCAAAAAAATACAAGTCTATTGTATGATTTCTCAAAACACCCAGAAGTGACCTTCATAACATTTGTCGTAACACCTCAAAAAATAAAGTATGAGTAAACTCCTCAGTGAAAAACAGGAAAATGGAACATTTGTTTCAGTAAGTGTTTTCTGCCACCTTGTGGTGATGAATTACTATTGTTTATTCCAATACTGAGTGATTTTGTTGACATACCTTTAAAAGAATCCCACCTTTTAACAAACATATTTATCAGGTATTTTCATGATTAAGGTGGGGAGATGTAGGCACAAATGGGCACTTGTATCCTACTCTGGGTTTCTTTGCCAGTATTGCAAGCTATGACAGGAGAGAGAGGGAAGATAGAGGGCAGCAGGTGACTTTGCCAATCTGGGATTGGGAATGCCCTCTACCTCATCCAGGCAATTGAGAGGTCCATGTGATATTGTCATTTTAGTATACTTGGAATGGGGCCTTCCTGCAGATGTCAGCATCTTCACTACTGCTGAGACAGTTTGGCTCAGCTGTCTTTCTAGTCTTGTGTGTATTGATTGAGAGGATAATGAGAATTGAATTTGCTTTCGCTATAACAGAGGGAAATTTGCCAACCTAGCTGTGCTACGTTCCACTTCCATGGGGCAGGGGAAAAACAGACTGAAGCTTAGGAGTAACTTCTTGAAAACCTGATCTATGCGGCTCACCAATGTCCCCAATGTAATGCCCAGAGCCTGCAAGGCAGCCAATTGAATGATCAACAAAGTTGCAAAATTGGTGAACAATACCTTTCATGAGGGCACAGCTGCAATATTGCTGGAGTGACCAACCTCTTCCAAGAATGTGGAGCACTGGGAGAAGACACCACACAGGTTGTATGGAATCCTCCCTACCTGCAGGTATACGCAGGCCTTGCAAAAGTTGGTACAACTGTGTGAAACAAACCATTCTCTTTATATAGTGCTTTATTATTTCCTTCTCAACAGAGCTGGCAGAGGATCGGCTAAAGGGCGAGCTGACTCAAAGGCTGGCCCTAACACCATTACCTGCTCACAATTAGTGGGGATTTCATCATGTGCAGGCCTGTCGAACTGACCCTCTAACCCAGATGAGGTACCAATCTTTGCATTGGGAGAACTGAAACACAGGGTTCAATTTCCACAGGAGCATTTGTCCTCCTCCATGATGTCTTTATCAGGGTCTTATTAAAAAGGACCTAGAGGAAGGAGATAAGGGACAAGGGTTGGGATAGTTGAGAGAGCTTGGGCAGACATCATAGTGCAACTTGAAGTGTTCAAGCTAGATGAATGTGCATTTTTCCATGCTTTATGAAGGAGTTCAATTAGTCATCAGGGATCCTGTCAACCACAGGCTCAAAATGTGCACAGCTATTGGAGGGCCAAATATTCCAAGCCTGACATGGCATAGAATCCTCTCTCAGTCCTACTGCTTTCCCTAGTATTAATTGCTCTTTAGCTTGCAGAGAGGGGGGGTGAGACTTGGTGTAATGTTCCATTGTGACTGATGATGAAGGCGTGTTGGATTGGAGGGGATAAATCAATGTGCTGGGGGCAGGATGTGAAGGACTGTTGCTATGTGGTTTTCAGAGCAATGGAGAAATGAAAATCTTCAATAGTCCTTGCTAATCTTGTGAAGTAATTGAAGCACTTCCTGCATTTGATCCAGGTTCTGGGAGTTCCACCCTGGAGCTTACAACCTCTGGCACTTTTCTCCAAGTCAAGTATATAACATATTTGGAAACTTTCCATCCATTGCTGGGTTACAGGTCCACCTATCCTGGCCTTGCCATTTCCGACATCACTACTGCCGAAGTCCCCCTGCCCTTGTGAAAGAAACTAAACATGGGCTTATTGTCCCCTCGAATAAATGGTCTGAAAAATCCGACAAACATGTTGATGAAACTCAGGGTTCCAGGCCACAACCCAGGTCTGGAACCTCTCAATGGCAACCAGTTCTACCAGATGGAAAGTAAAAGCTCCTGCTTTCACTAATTGAATAGGTCCATTGCTATAGACCAGGAACTGGGAAACTACTGGTTTCAAATTCCTCTCCCTCCCCATGTCCATCCTTAGGTTGCTGCCTTTTTGCTCCCTTTGCCTGTGACCACAAGACCACAAAACATTGGAGTAAAAGTAGGTAATTCAGCACAAGGTGTCTGCTCCGCCATTCAGTGAGATCACAACTGAGCAGAGATGATAATCCTCAACTCCACTTTCCCACCTTACCCCCATAAGCTTTGATTCCCTTACTGATTAAACATCTGTCTATGGGTGGCAGGCAGAGCTTCTGCTCCAGACCAGGTCCTCTGAACTCCAAGCAAGGCTAGGATGTGGCAAATCTGGCTCCTGACCCAGCTTTCATCTCCTCTATTGTATTCCCACTGGAGTTGCTGTGAGAAGAGCTGCAGATTTTAAATCTCAGTATCCTTTTATCAAAATTGACTAGATAATGGAGTGAGATGACTCAAGTTCCCTGCATGACACATTCCTAACATGAGCAACAAATTAACTGTTTACACCAAGGAAGTATTGATTATGACCTCAAGGTGAGGACAAGTAAAAGGATGGGCAATAATTACTGGCCGAGCCAGCGACGGCCACATCCCGTAAATGAATTTTTTAAAATATGGCTGCTCCTGTAAAGCTCATAGCAACTGAACTTCAGAGTGAAATTGGCCAATAACTGGAAGCTTAGTAACATTCTCAGCTAGAGATTTGAAAAGGGAGAAAAATATACACAAAATAAATAGATAGAAAAATAAACTCATAAAAAAAACAATTGGAAGGATTACACTTCCTTTTTGTGCAAAAAATTGTTTAACTTTTGGTAAACAATTTATAGAAGGGTTGCTAATAGTCAATAATGATGCTTCTAAATGGGAAGGGAAAACAAATCTTAGTGTGAGTCATCATTCCTGCATACTGTGTGCCAACTCATACAAAGCAGCAGTGTGAGAGCTTAGAGCAGGTTTTCACTTATCCCCTTGGGTTGAATTGAAGATTTTAACCGAGAATACAAGGTAAAAATAACAATCTTTTCAAATTAACTCAGGAAAAGCTGATCGGTAACCATGTTGCTTCAGTGACTTACAAAAGATGACAGCCACTTTGTTTATCCTGTTATAAAAAGCTAACCTAAGTGTTTATTATGCAGAAGAAAAAGCTCTTGTATTCTCTCTGCAAGAAGGGAAGGGAAGTCCTTTGAAATGAAAGCATATTATGACCATAACATCAGGGCATTCTTGATTTATTTTTTCTAGTGCCATGTTTGTTAACGTAAAAGAGAAAGATGATAATACTTGCAATCTCTAAACTGCAAGACACAGGCAACATGTTAGCAGGCAAACAATAACATATGCACCACCTGTTCGTGGAGACAGTGGTCTGTAATATCCACAATTATCCAAAAACACACATCCACAACCTGTTAATAAGCAATTAAACACACATCCATATGTTCCATCAGGATTCAATTATATACAAATCAATGCAACTCCTAATCACAGAAGTCAATACCAAAGGCAATGTTCCAACTCTTGTTATTGCCTGCTGGCAATAGCTCTAGCAGTGACCCATACAAATAATTCTATAAATCTAAATTCCAATCTTATCTGATCTCATTAGCAGATTGTTATGATTGATTTTTGAAATCCAGGGTTAGGAAGAGAAAATAACCATTCAGATCCCAGTACTGATTACTTCCTAACAACACTATTGAAAAATGTTTTAGTGTAAATTTTGGATGGCAGAATTGAGAACGGCTGTAATAGTCTGTCTGTTCAATTAGAATGCCAAGACTCACTGACTGCACTCATATATAGAAGTCACCTTTTGGCCAGAGTTGTCAGTACCTATGAAACTGAACCCAGGAGGAGGTTTTCAGCAAAAAAAAAGCACAAATTGATGAATGAAACAAAAATTATGATATAGATAAAGGAGCAACTTGACATTGGGAAAGCATATCCTTTTGATAGGCCTTTGTAATATACCTCTCAGGTAGAACATTGTGCCTAAGTTATCATTTCTCCTACAGCATCCTAGTCATAATCAGCCAAATAGTGTTAGGAAACTGGACACAAATCCCTGGATTCATATGGAACAGTAAGGGACTCCAAATTGGCCCAAAGTCTCAGACTTTATCCTCTCAAACCTTTGCTGTTTCTGCTATCATGTAACTGGGCCGGGTCAGTCTTTATGGGTAACTTACTGTCTCACTCAATCATCCACGTGCATAAGCGTGCTTATCTGTTCTTTTTACCCCTCTAAACCTCCAATTTTATTATAATAAAGCTTCTTCAATTTTCTACATTTCAGATCCTATATAGGGTTTATATCCAGAATGTTACCTTACATTTTTCTTTTCACACAGCAGGTCCACCATCCAAATAAGCAACAGTTTCTATTGTTATTTCAGTTTTCTACAATTTGCAGTGCTATTTTATTTTTTGACTCATGTTCCAATGTTCATCCTTTCAAAACATTTTCCATATTTGACCAGGTAAAGATTTTTAGTGCATTACACTTCCCCTTTGCAATACTTTCATAAGCAAGGCTAAATAATTGTTTAAGGTATCTATCCTCCCTTTCTCCTTTCATTAAGTTCTTCTTAACTTGGTGTACTCAATCCCATTTGTTATTGCTGATCTTGAACATTACTGAAGACATCTCCTCCCCAGCGGATGAATCACTCCTCCATGCTGAACATCATTTGGAGCTTGTAAGAATCGTGAGTCTCCCTTTCAGCGTCTCCCTTCAGTTCAAAGCTGTGTTCTGGACATAACAGGAATGAGTAACTATGACAAGTGTTGTGTTAAAACAACAATTTTATTGATTATAATAATATGACAATTACAATTGATAATATATATATAAAGCATATATAAGGTAATATATATAAATTATATATCTGAAGAAAAGACAGATAGATGTTTGTTTAAACACAATAACCCCCAATTTGGTCTGTTTCACAGCAGCTCCCCCAAATTAGTACACGTTATCGTTCCCCCAGTACATACAATACCAAGTTGCTCAATAACCCCAATGGGTGGGCACTTTGGTCAGTCCCTCTGTTTCTGGCCCTTCCTCCTGTCACCCAAGGATGACTATCCCACTCTGGCTGCAGCACCAAGTCTCCGAAGCAACGTCCCTTTAAACTGATTTTCTGGCTCCATTGCTCAGGCACTACTCTGTGAAACGAACCAGTGAAGAATGGCTGTCACTTACTTTGTTCAACTAAAACAGGCACAGTATGTGTACATGTTCTTTCTGTCTGCAAAGAACAGGGTGCTATGTATTAATAAACGTAGCTTCCAGTACACACAAATGAGCCACACTGTGAAACTGGATGACAATTTTAAATTGGTTGTCAGTGTAATTCCTAGCACACTGAGGATTATTTCACAAATGTTCTCCAATTGTGGAATCAATTCTATAGTTGGACACTGTTTTGCATTTTGCAAGCATAAACTGGTTG